>NC_045765.1:17739790-18392207 GCF_008692025.1 Phocoena sinus | reverse complement strand
CCGAAACAACGACAATACTTTTCAAGTACGGCCCTTTCACAGTATGGGCCCTAACACCGTGACTCGCTGCACCTGGCGTACGTGTAGAGGTCCTGCGGAAGATCTGGGTGGTTTCCAGGAGAGCTACCGGATGCCTTCGTTTCAGACGCCAAAGGACCATGAACTGGATGCAAGCAGCCCGGCTTGGGCTGCCTCGCTCCACAAGCATGCGTGGTCCGCAGGAAGGGACTTCGAACGTTGAATGCATGGCCCCCGCTACTTTTAGGGGTCCGGAGCGTAAGAGGAATGCGGGGACCGCAAAGGCGTTTTCGGCAGACTGCCCTCTCAGACCAAAAGATTCTCCCTGGTGGCAGTGAGACTCTCCGGAGATCAAGGTAGTGACTTGGACTGTAACCGACGCCTCCTCCCACAGGCCCCAGGCTCCGGAGGCTCCCTGTGCAGTCAAGACTGTTGTATCTGGCAAGCAGGGCCATGTTTCGGCCCCAGTTTGCATGCAGCTAGGCCAGTGCTTTGGCGCCAGCTTGCTTGCTACAGGCGATGGGCATACTGAATACAGGTAGTCCCTTAGTGAGGTCATCGGTAAGTAAGAGCGGTCCTTAAGTGAGTGGACTCCGCAAAAATAGAGCCAAGGAGCTTGGTGGGAAAAGGCTCTGAGATGCCAACGGCCGGCGCGAGGTGGACAGATGCAATGGCACGGTTCGCTGCTTAGCCTAGGAAAGAACTCCTAAGCGGCGCATCCCGTCCTGGGCTGGAAGACATCTGTGGGCTCTGGGGCAAGACAACTTTGGGACGGAGACGTCCCGGAGCTCTTTTGACTAGGCCTCTCTACCGCTGCACTCACTTCTCTGGGGGCGGAGGCCAAGCAGTAAGCGAGCCTCGTCCATCCCAGCAGTAGCCTGTTGCCCCGGCTTAGGACGTATAGGTGGCGGTGAGGGACAACGAGAGAGATGTGCCACAAGACGGTGCTGCCTGCAAACGTTACAGGAGAACCTGCGTTGGACTCCCTCGGCTAGGAGAGTGGTAGGAGCTCGGTCCACAAACCGTTTGCAGAGACGCAGGCCCAGCCAGGTGGCAGGCTGCGTTCAGAGGGGGAGGTGGCAGCAGTACGTCTGTGACGCCTGTGAGGGCTTTGGAGTGTTGACGTGTGGACCTCGGGGCTCAGAGCGTGCGCTTATGGTTAGGCCCTTTTCACCGGGGACGAGGGCAGGTCAACTCGTTCGTTGAGAGATGCAGAAGTCCCTACCATTTGCACACAGGCTGCGCTGAGTGTATCCTCCAAGCAGCTTCTCAAAGAGCAGGGAGGCAGAGGGCAGCTCGGCCAGCATCACCAAGAGCGTCCTGTCACGAAACGCGCAACTTGCAAGCCGGCTACCAAAACGCAGCTTTCGCGGAAGGTGCCTCCTCGCCAAGAGAGTGATACCTTGAGCGTGATCTGGGCAGCGATGTGTTCCCCCGGAGTGTAGTTTCTAGCACATACAGATGCTAAGTGAGCTTAGCGGCACAACGTACGCCCCACAGTGGCGAGGCAAAAACGTTTCCAAAGGCAGTGAACAGGCGCCGGCGCTTCCCCTCAGAGAACAAGCAGTTCCCATGCAGTGCCTTCCCTCCTCGAAATGAGAGTGCAGTTTAGTGTGTTCAAAGAACAGTCATGATCGAGGGCGCTGCAGGCGTACCCTCTCGAAAGTTAATGGGAAGATGCCCTCCCACGAGTGGCTATAGGCCGAACGCCGTGAAGTCCTTTTCCCTGCGTGCCAAAGGAGCAGAGGAAAAGGCCATCTTTGCGATAAGAAAGGGGACCTATGGTGCCCCGAAACAACGACAATACTTTTCAAGTACGGCCCTTTCACAGTATGGGCCCTAACACCGTGACTCGCTGCACCTGGCGTACGTGTAGAGGTCCTGCGGAAGATCTGGGTGGTTTCCAGGAGAGCTACCGGATGCCTTCGTTTCAGACGCCAAAGGACCATGAACTGGATGCAAGCAGCCCGGCTTGGGCTGCCTCGCTCCACAAGCATGCGTGGTCCGCAGGAAGGGACTTCGAACGTTGAATGCATGGCCCCCGCTACTTTTAGGGGTCCGGAGCATAAGAGGAATGCGGGGACCGCAAAGGCGTTTTTGGCAGACTGCCCTCTCAGACCAAAAGATTCTCCCTGGTGGCAGTGAGACTCTCCGGAGATCAAGGTAGTGACTTGGACTGTAACCGACGCCTCCTCCCACAGGCCCCAGGCTCCGGAGGCTCCCTGTGCAGTCAAGACTGTTGTATCTGGCAAGCAGGGCCATGTTTCGGCCCCAGTTTGCATGCAGCTAGGCCAGTGCTTTGGCGCCAGCTTGCTTGCTACAGGCGATGGGCATACTGAATACAGGTAGTCCCTTAGTGAGGTCATCGGTAAGTAAGAGCGGTCCTTAAGTGAGTGGACTCCGCAAAAATAGAGCCAAGGAGCTTGGTGGGAAAAGGCTCTGAGATGCCAACGGCCGGCGCGAGGTGGACAGATGCAATGGCACGGTTCGCTGCTTAGCCTAGGAAAGAACTCCTAAGCGGCGCATCCCGTCCTGGGCTGGAAGACATCTGTGGGCTCTGGGGCAAGACAACTTTGGGACGGAGACGTCCCGGAGCTCTTTTGACTAGGCCTCTCTACCGCTGCACTCACTTCTCTGGGGGCGGAGGCCAAGCAGTAAGCGAGCCTCGTCCATCCCAGCAGTAGCCTGTTGCCCCGGCTTAGGACGTATAGGTGGCGGTGAGGGACAACGAGAGAGATGTGCCACAAGACGGTGCTGCCTGCAAACGTTACAGGAGAACCTGCGTTGGACTCCCTCGGCTAGGAGAGTGGTAGGAGCTCGGTCCACAAACCGTTTGCAGAGACGCAGGCCCAGCCAGGTGGCAGGCTGCGTTCAGAGGGGAGGTGGCAGCAGTACGTCTGTGACGCCTGTGAGGGCTTTGGAGTGTTGACGTGTGGACCTCGGGGCTCAGAGCGTGCGCTTATGGTTAGGCCCTTTTCACCGGGGACGAGGGCAGGTCAACTCGTTCGTTGAGAGATGCAGAAGTCCCTACCATTTGCACACAGGCTGCGCTGAGTGTATCCTCCAAGCAGCTTCTCAAAGAGCAGGGAGGCAGAGGGCAGCTCGGCCAGCATCACCAAGAGCGTCCTGTCACGAAACGCGCAACTTGCAAGCCGGCTACCAAAACGCAGCTTTCGCGGAAGGTGCCTCCTCGCCAAGAGAGTGATACCTTGAGCGTGATCTGGGCAGCGATGTGTGCCCCCGGAGTGTAGTTTCTAGCACATACAGATGCTAAGTGAGCTTAGCGGCACAACGTACGCCCCACAGTGGCGAGGCAAAAACGTTTCCAAAGGCAGTGAACAGGCGCCGGCGCTTCCCCTCAGAGAACAAGCAGTTCCCATGCAGTGCCTTCCCTCCTCGAAATGAGAGTGCAGTTTAGTGTGTTCAAAGAACAGGCATGATCGAGGGCGCTGCAGGCGTACCCTCTCGAAAGTTAATGGGAAGATGCCCTCCCACGAGTGGCTATAGGCCGAACGCCGTGAAGTCCTTTTCCCTGCGTGCCAAAGGAGCAGAGGAAAAGGCCATCTTTGCGATAAGAAAGGGGACCTATGGTGCCCCGAAACAACGACAATACTTTTCAAGTACGGCCCTTTCACAGTATGGGCCCTAACACCGTGACTCGCTGCACCTGGCGTACGTGTAGAGGTCCTGCCGAAGATCTGGGTGGTTTCCAGGAGAGCTACCGGATGCCTTCGTTTCAGACGCCAAAGGACCATGAACTGGATGCAAGCAGCCCGGCTTGGGCTGCCTCGCTCCACAAGCATGCGTGGTCCGCAGGAAGGGACTTCGAACGTTGAATGCATGGCCCCCGCTACTTTTAGGGGTCCGGAGCATAAGAGGAATGCGG
The DNA here is from genome assembly GCF_008692025.1 of Phocoena sinus. Lineage (NCBI taxonomy): Eukaryota > Metazoa > Chordata > Mammalia > Artiodactyla > Phocoenidae > Phocoena > Phocoena sinus. Next base: position 18,388,303 of record NC_045765.1, on the reverse strand, counting down.
GGACCGCAAAGGCGTTTTTGGCAGACTGCCCTCTCAGACCAAAAGATTCTCCCTGGTGGCAGTGAGACTCTCCGGAGATCAAGGTAGTGACTTGGACTGTAACCGACGCCTCCTCCCACAGGCCCCAGGCTCCGGAGGCTCCCTGTGCAGTCAAGACTGTTGTATCTGGCAAGCAGGGCCATGTTTCGGCCCCAGTTTGCATGCAGCTAGGCCAGTGCTTTGGCGCCAGCTTGCTTGCTACAGGCGATGGGCATACTGAATACAGGTAGTCCCTTAGTGAGGTCATCGGTAAGTAAGAGCGGTCCTTAAGTGAGTGGACTCCGCAAAAATAGAGCCAAGGAGCTTGGTGGGAAAAGGCTCTGAGATGCCAACGGCCGGCGCGAGGTGGACAGATGCAATGGCACGGTTCGCTGCTTAGCCTAGGAAAGAACTCCTAAGCGGCGCATCCCGTCCTGGGCTGGAAGACATCTGTGGGCTCTGGGGCAAGACAACTTTGGGACGGAGACGTCCCGGAGCTCTTTTGACTAGGCCTCTCTACCGCTGCACTCACTTCTCTGGGGGCGGAGGCCAAGCAGTAAGCGAGCCTCGTCCATCCCAGCAGTAGCCTGTTGCCCCGGCTTAGGACGTATAGGTGGCGGTGAGGGACAACGAGAGAGATGTGCCACAAGACGGTGCTGCCTGCAAACGTTACAGGAGAACCTGCGTTGGACTCCCTCGGCTAGGAGAGTGGTAGGAGCTCGGTCCACAAACCGTTTGCAGAGACGCAGGCCCAGCCAGGTGGCAGGCTGCGTTCAGAGGGGAGGTGGCAGCAGTACGTCTGTGACGCCTGTGAGGGCTTTGGAGTGTTGACGTGTGGACCTCGGGGCTCAGAGCGTGCGCTTGTGGTTAGGCCCTTTGCACCGGGGACGAGGGCAGGTCAACTCGTTCGTTGAGAGATGCAGAAGTCCCTACCATTTGCACACAGGCTGCGCTGAGTGTAATCCTCCAAGCAGCTTCTCAAAGAGCAGGGAGGCAGAGGGCAGCTCGGCCAGCATCACCAAGAGCGTCCTGTCACGAAACGCGCAACTTGCAAGCCGGCTACCAAAACGCAGCTTTCGCGGAAGGTGCCTCCTCGCCAAGAGAGTGATACCTTGAGCGTGATCTGGGCAGCGATGTGTGCCCCCGGAGAGTAGTTTCTAGCACATACAGATGCTAAGTGAGCTTAGCGGCACAACGTACGCCCCACAGTGGCGAGGCAAAAACGTTTCCAAAGGCAGTGAACAGGCGCCGGCGCTTCCCCTCAGAGAACAAGCAGTTCCCATGCAGTGCCTTCCCTCCTCGAAATGAGAGTGCAGTTTAGTGTGTTCAAAGAACAGTCATGATCGAGGGCGCTGCAGGCGTACCCTCTCGAAAGTTAATGGGAAGATGCCCTCCCACGAGTGGCTATAGGCCGAACGCCGTGAAGTCCTTTTCCCTGCGTGCCAAAGGAGCAGAGGAAAAGGCCATCTTTGCGATAAGAAAGGGGACCTATGGTGCCCCGAAACAACGACAATACTTTTCAAGTACGGCCCTTTCACAGTATGGGCCCTAACACCGTGACTCGCTGCACCTGGCGTACGTGTAGAGGTCCTGCCGAAGATCTGGGTGGTTTCCAGGAGAGCTACCGGATGCCTTCGTTTCAGACGCCAAAGGACCATGAACTGGATGCAAGCAGCCCGGCTTGGGCTGCCTCGCTCCACAAGCATGCGTGGTCCGCAGGAAGGGACTTCGAACGTTGAATGCATGGCCCCCGCTACTTTTAGGGGTCCGGAGCATAAGAGGAATGCGGGGACCGCAAAGGCGTTTTTGGCAGACTGCCCTCTCAGACCAAAAGATTCTCCCTGGTGGCAGTGAGACTCTCCGGAGATCAAGGTAGTGACTTGGACTGTAACCGACGCCTCCTCCCACAGGCCCCAGGCTCCGGAGGCTCCCTGTGCAGTCAAGACTGTTGTATCTGGCAAGCAGGGCCATGTTTCGGCCCCAGTTTGCATGCAGCTAGGCCAGTGCTTTGGCGCCAGCTTGCTTGCTACAGGCGATGGGCATACTGAATACAGGTAGTCCCTTAGTGAGGTCATCGGTAAGTAAGAGCGGTCCTTAAGTGAGTGGACTCCGCAAAAATAGAGCCAAGGAGCTTGGTGGGAAAAGGCTCTGAGATGCCAACGGCCGGCACGAGGTGGACAGATGCAATGGCACGGTTCGCTGCTTAGCCTAGGAAAGAACTCCTAAGCGGCGCATCCCGTCCTGGGCTGGAAGACATCTGTGGGCTCTGGGGCAAGACAACTTTGAGACGGAGACGTCCCGGAGCTCTTTTGACTAGGCCTCTCTACCGCTGCACTCACTTCTCTGGGGGCGGAGGCCAAGCAGTAAGCGAGCCTCGTCCATCCCCGCAGTAGCCTGTTGCCCCGGCTTAGGACGTATAAGTGGCGGTGAGGGACAACGAGAGAGATGTGCCACAAGACGGTGCTGCCTGCAAACGTTACAGGAGACCCTGCGTTGGACTCCCTCGGCTAGGAGAGTGGTAGGAGCTCTGTCCACAAACCGTTTGCAGAGACGCAGGCCCAGCCAGGTGGCAGGCTGCGTTCAGAGGGGAGGTGGCAGCAGTACGTCTGTGACGCCTGTGAGGGCTTTGGAGTGTTGACGTGTGGACCTCGGGGCTCAGAGCGTGCGCTTGTGGTTAGGCCCTTTGCACCGGGGACGAGGGCAGGTCAACTCGTTCGTTGAGAGATGCAGAAGTCCCTACCATTTGCACACAGGCTGCCCTGAGTGTATCCTCCAAGCAGCTTCTCAAAGAGCAGGGAGGCAGAGGGCAGCTCGGCCAGCATCACCAAGAGCGTCCTGTCACGAAACGCGCAACTTGCAAGCCGGCTACCAAAACGCAGCGTTCGCGGAAGGTGCCTCCTCGCCAAGAGAGTGATACCTTGAGCGTGATCTGGGCAGCGATGTGTTCCCCCGGAGAGTAGTTTCTAGCACATACAGATGCTAAGTGAGCTTAGCGGCACAACGTACGCCCCACAGTGGCGAGGCAAAAACGTTTCCAAAGGCAGTGAACAGGCGCCGGCGCTTCCCCTCAGAGAACAAGCAGTTCCCATGCAGTGCCGTCCCTCCTCTAAATGAGAGTGCAGTTTAGTGTGTTCAAAGAACAGGCATGATCGAGGGCGCTGCAGGCGTACCCTCTCGAAAGTTAATGGGAAGATGCCCTCCCACGAGTGGCTATAGGCCGAACGCCGTGAAGTCCTTTTCCCTGCGTGCCAAAGGAGCAGAGGAAAAGGCCATCTTTGCAATAAGAAAGGGGACCTATGGTGCCCCGAAACAACGACAATACTTTTCAAGTACGGCCCTTTCACAGTATGGGCCCTAACACCGTGACTCGCTGCACCTGGCGTACGTGTAGAGGTCCTGCGGAAGATCTGGGTGGTTTCCAGGAGAGCTACCGGATGCCTTCGTTTCAGACGCCAAAGGACCATGAACTGGATGCAAGCAGCCCGGCTTGGGCTGCCTCGCTCCACAAGCATGCGTGGTCCGCAGGAAGGGACTTCGAACGTTGAATGCATGGCCCCCGCTACTTTTAGGGGTCCGGAGCATAAGAGGAATGCGGGGACCGCAAAGGCGTTTTTGGCAGACTGCCCTCTCAGACCAAAAGATTCTCCCTGGTGGCAGTGAGACTCTCCGGAGATCAAGGTAGTGACTTGGACTGTAACCGACGCCTCCTCCCACAGGCCCCAGGCTCCGGAGGCTCCCTGTGCAGTCAAGACTGTTGTATCTGGCAAGCAGGGCCATGTTTCGGCCCCAGTTTGCATGCAGCTAGGCCAGTGCTTTGGCGCCAGCTTGCTTGCTACAGGCGATGGGCATACTGAATACAGGTAGTCCCTTAGTGAGGTCATCGGTAAGTAAGAGCGGTCCTTAAGTGAGTGGACTCCGCAAAAATAGAGCCAAGGAGCTTGGTGGGAAAAGGCTCTGAGATGCCAACGGCCGGCGCGAGGTGGACAGATGCAATGGCACGGTTCGCTGCTTAGCCTAGGAAAGAACTCCTAAGCGGCGCATCCCGTCCTGGGCTGGAAGACATCTGTGGGCTCTGGGGCAAGACAACTTTGAGACGGAGACGTCCCGGAGCTCTTTTGACTAGGCCTCTCTACCGCTGCACTCACTTCTCTGGGGGCGGAGGCCAAGCAGTAAGCGAGCCTCGTCCATCCCCGCAGTAGCCTGTTGCCCCGGCTTAGGACGTATAAGTGGCGGTGAGGGACAACGAGAGAGATGTGCCACAAGACGGTGCTGCCTGCAAACGTTACAGGAGACCCTGCGTTGGACTCCCTCGGCTAGGAGAGTGGTAGGAGCTCGGTCCACAAACCGTTTGCAGAGACGCAGGCCCAGCCAGGTGGCAGGCTGCGTTCAGAGGGGAGGTGGCAGCAGTACGTCTGTGACGCCTGTGAGGGCTTTGGAGTGTTGACGTGTGGACCTCGGGGCTCAGAGCGTGCGCTTGTGGTTAGGCCCTTTGCACCGGGGACGAGGGCAGGTCAACTCGTTCGTTGAGAGATGCAGAAGTCCCTACCATTTGCACACAGGCTGCGCTGAGTGTATCCTCCAAGCAGCTTCTCAAAGAGCAGGGAGGCAGAGGGCAGCTCGGCCAGCATCACCAAGAGCGTCCTGTCACGAAACGCGCAACTTGCAAGCCGGCTACCAAAACGCAGCTTTCGCGGAAGGTGCCTCCTCGCCAAGAGAGTGATACCTTGAGCGTGATCTGGGCAGCGATGTTTTCCCCCGGAGAGTAGTTTCTAGCACATACAGATGCTAAGTGAGCTTAGCGGCACAACGTACGCCCCACAGTGGCGAGGCAAAAACGTTTCCAAAGGCAGTGAACAGGGGCCGGCGCTTCCCCTCAGAGAACAAGCAGTTCCCATGCAGTGCCTTCCCTCCTCGAAATGAGAGTGCAGTTTAGTGTGTTCAAAGAACAGGCATGATCGAGGGCGCTGCAGGCGTACCCTCTCGAAAGTTAATGGGAAGATGCCCTCCCACGAGTGGCTATAGGCCGAACGCCGTGAAGTCCTTTTCCCTGCGTGCCAAAGGAGCAGAGGAAAAGGCCGTCTTTGCGATAAGAAAGGGGACCTATGGTGCCCCCAAACAACGACAATACTTTTCAAGTACGGCCCTTTCACAGTATGGGCCCTAACACCGTGACTCGCTGCACCTGGCGTACGTGTAGAGGTCCTGCGGAAGATCTGGGTGGTCTCCAGGAGAGCTACCGGATGCCTTCGTTTCAGACGCCAAAGGACCATGAACTGGATGCAAGCAGCCCGGCTTGGGCTGCCTCGCTCCACAAGCATGCGTGGTCCGCAGGAAGAGACTTCGAACGTTGAATGCATGGCCCCCGCTACTTTTAGGGGTCCGGAGCATAAGAGGAATGCGGGGACCGCAAAGGCGTTTTCGGCAGACTGCCCTCTCAGACTAAAAGATTCTCCCTGGTGGCAGTGAGACTCTCCGGAGATCAAGGTAGTGACTTGGACTGTAACCGACGCCTCCTCCCACAGGCCCCAGGCTCCGGAGGCTCCCTGTGCAGTCAAGACTGTTGTATCTGGCAAGCAGGGCCATGTTTCGGCCCCAGTTTGCATGCAGCTAGGCCAGTGCTTTGGCGCCAGCTTGCTTGCTACAGGCGATGGGCATACTGAATACAGGTAGTCCCTTAGTGAGGTCATCGGTAAGTAAGAGCGGTCCTTAAGTGAGTGGACTCCGCAAAAATAGAGCCAAGGAGCTTGGTGGGAAAAGGCTCTGAGATGCCAACGGCCGGCGCGAGGTGGACAGATGCAATGGCACGGTTCGCTGCTTAGCCTAGGAAAGAACTCCTAAGCGGCGCATCCCGTCCTGGGCTGGAAGACATCTGTGGGCTCTGGGGCAAGACAACTTTGGGACGGAGACGTCCCGGAGCTCTTTTGACTAGGCCTCTCTACCGCTGCACTCACTTCTCTGGGGGCGGAGGCCAAGCAGTAAGCGAGCCTCGTCCATCCCAGCAGTAGCCTGTTGCCCCGGCTTAGGACGTATAGGTGGCGGTGAGGGACAACGAGAGAGATGTGCCACAAGACGGTGCTGCCTGCAAACGTTACAGGAGACCCTGCGTTGGACTCCCTCGGCTAGGAGAGTGGTAGGAGCTCTGTCCACAAACCGTTTGCAGAGACGCAGGCCCAGCCAGGTGGCAGGCTGCGTTCAGAGGGGAGGTGGCAGCAGTACGTCTGTGACGCCTGTGAGGGCTTTGGAGTGTTGACGTGTGGACCTCGGGGCTCAGAGCGTGCGCTTGTGGTTAGGCCCTTTGCACCGGGGACGAGGGCAGGTCAACTCGTTCGTTGAGAGATGCAGAAGGCCCTACCATTTGCACACAGGCTGCGCTGAGTGTATCCTCCAAGCAGCTTCTCAAAGAGCAGGGAGGCAGAGGGCAGCTCGGCCAGCATCACCAAGAGCGTCCTGTCACGAAACGCGCAACTTGCAAGCAGGCTACCAACGCGCAGCTTTCGCGGAAGGTGCCTCCTCGCCAAGAGAGTGATACCTTGAGCGTGATCTGGGCAGCGATGTGTTCCCCCGGAGAGTAGTTTCTAGCACATACAGATGCTAAGTGAGCTTAGCGGCACAACGTACGCCCCACAGTGGCGAGGCAAAAACGTTTCCAAAGGCAGTGAACAGGCGCCGGCGCTTCCCCTCAGAGAACAAGCAGTTCCCATGCAGTGCCTTCCCTCCTCGAAATGAGAGTGCAGTTTAGCGTGTTCAAAGAACAGTCATGATCGAGGACGCTGCAGGCGTACACTCTCGAAAGTTAATGGGAAGATGCCCTCCCACGAGTGGCTATAGGCCGAACGCCGTGAAGTCCTTTTCCCTGCGTGCCAAAGGAGCAGAGGAAAAGGCCATCTTTGCAATAAGAAAGGGGTCCTATGGTGCCCCGAAACAACGACAATACTTTTCAAGTACGGCCCTTTCACAGTATGGGCCCTAACACCGTGACTCGCTGCACCTGGCGTACGTGTAGAGGTCCTGCCGAAGATCTGGGTGGTTTCCAGGAGAGCTACCGGATGCCTTCGTTTCAGACGCCAAAGGACCATGAACTGGATGCAAGCAGCCCGGCTTGGGCTGCCTCGCTCCACAAGCATGCGTGGTCCGCAGGAAGGGACTTCGAACGTTGAATGCATGGCCCCCGCTACTTTTAGGGGTCCGCAGCGTAAGAGGAATGCGGGGACCGCAAAGGCGTTTTCGGCAGACTGCCCTCTCAGACTAAAAAATTCTCCCTGGTGGCAGTGAGACTCTCCGGAGATCAAGGTAGTGACTTGGACTGTAACCGACGCCTCCTCCCACAGGCCCCAGGCTCCGGAGGCTCCCTGTGCAGTCAAGACTGTTGTATCTGGCAAGCAGGGCCATGTTTCGGCCCCAGTTTGCATGCAGCTAGGCCAGTGCTTTGGCGCCAGCTTGCTTGCTACAGGCGATGGGCATACTGAATACAGGTAGTCCCTTAGTGAGGTCATCGGTAAGTAAGAGCGGTCCTTAAGTGAGTGGACTCCGCAAAAATAGAGCCAAGGAGCTTGGTGGGAAAAGGCTCTGAGATGCCAACGGCCGGCGCGAGGTGGACAGATGCAATGGCACGGTTCGCTGCTTAGCCTAGGAAAGAACTCCTAAGCGGCGCATCCCGTCCTGGGCTGGAAGACATCTGTGGGCTCTGGGGCAAGACAACTTTGAGACGGAGACGTCCCGGAGCTCTTTTGACTAGGCCTCTCTACCGCTGCACTCACTTCTCTGGGGGCGGAGGCCAAGCAGTAAGCGAGCCTCGTCCATCCCCGCAGTAGCCTGTTGCCCCGGCTTAGGACGTATAGGTGGCGGTGAGGGACAACGAGAGAGATGTGCCACAAGACGGTGCTGCCTGCAAACGTTACAGGAGAACCTGCGTTGGACTCCCTCGGCTAGGAGAGTGGTAGGAGCTCTGTCCACAAACCGTTTGCAGAGACGCAGGCCCAGCCAGGTGGCAGGCTGCGTTCAGAGGGGAGGTGTCAGCAGTACGTCTGTGACGCCTGTGAGGGCTTTGGAGTGTTGACGTGTGGACCTCGGGGCTCAGAGCGTGCGCTTGTGGTTAGGCCCTTTGCACCGGGGACGAGGGCAGGTCAACTCGTTCGTTGACAGATGCAGAAGTCCCTACCATTTGCACACAGGCTGCGCCGAGTGTATCCTCCAAGCAGCTTCTCAAAGAGCAGGGAGGCAGAGGGCAGCTCGGCCAGCATCACCAAGAGCGTCCTGTCACGAAACGCGCAACTTGCAAGCCGGCTACCAAAACGCAGCGTTCGCGGAAGGTGCCTCCTCGCCAAGAGAGTGATACCTTGAGCGTGATCTGGGCAGCGATGTGTTCCCCCGGAGAGTAGTTTCTAGCACATACAGATGCTAAGTGAGCTTAGCGGCACAACGTACGCCCCACAGTGGCGAGGCAAAAACGTTTCCAAAGGCAGTGAACAGGCGCCGGCGCTTCCCCTCAGAGAACAAGCAGTTCCCATGCAGTGCCTTCCCTCCTCGAAATGAGAGTGCAGTTTAGTGTGTTCAAAGAACAGGCATGATCGAGGGCGCTGCAGGCGTACCCTCTCGAAAGTTAATGGGAAGATGCCCTCCCACGAGTGGCTATAGGCCGAACGCCGTGAAGTCCTTTTCCCTGCGTGCCAAAGGAGCAGAGGAAAAGGCCATCTTTGCGATAAGAAAGGGGACCTATGGTGCCCCCAAACAACGACAATACTTTTCAAGTACGGCCCTTTCACAGTATGGGCCCTAACACCGTGACTCGCTGCACCTGGCGTACGTGTAGAGGTCCTGCGGAAGATCTGGGTGGTCTCCAGTTGAGCTACCGGATACCTTCGTTTCAGACGCCAAAGGACCATGAACTGGATGCAAGCAGCCCGGCTTGGGCTGCCTCGCTCCACAAGCATGCGTGGTCCGCAGGAAGGGACTTCGAACGTTGAATGCATGGCCCCCGCTACTTTTAGGGGTCCGGAGCGTAAGAGGAATGCAGGGACCGCAAAGGCGTTTTCGGCAGACTGCCCTCTCAGACTAAAAAATTCTCCCTGGTGGCAGTGAGACTCTCCGGAGATCAAGGTAGTGACTTGGACTGTAACCGACGCCTCCTCCCACAGGCCCCAGGCTCCGGAGGCTCCCTGTGCAGTCAAGACTGTTGTATCTGGCAAGCAGGGCCATGTTTCGGCCCCAGTTTGCATGCAGCTAGGCCAGTGCTTTGGCGCCAGCTTGCTTGCTACAGGCGATGGGCATACTGAATACAGGTAGTCCCTTAGTGAGGTCATCGGTAAGTAAGAGCGGTCCTTAAGTGAGTGGACTCCGCAAAAATAGAGCCAAGGAGCTTGGTGGGAAAAGGCTCTGAGATGCCAACGGCCGGCGCGAGGTGGACAGATGCAATGGCACGGTTCGCTGCTTAGCCTAGGAAAGAACTCCTAAGCGGCGCATCCCGTCCTGGGCTGGAAGACATCTGTGGGCTCTGGGGCAAGACAACTTTGGGACGGAGACGTCCCGGAGCTCTTTTGACTAGGCCTCTCTACCGCTGCACTCACTTCTCTGGGGGCGGAGGCCAAGCAGTAAGCGAGCCTCGTCCATCCCAGCAGTAGCCTGTTGCCCCGGCTTAGGACGTATAGGTGGCGGTGAGGGACAACGAGAGAGATGTGCCACAAGACGGTGCTGCCTGCAAACGTTACAGGAGACCCTGCGTTGGACTCCCTCGGCTAGGAGAGTGGTAGGAGCTCTGTCCACAAACCGTTTGCAGAGACGCAGGCCCAGCCAGGTGGCAGGCTGCGTTCAGAGGGGAGGTGTCAGCAGTACGTCTGTGACGCCTGTGAGGGCTTTGGAGTGTTGACGTGTGGACCTCGGGGCTCAGAGCGTGCGCTTGTGGTTAGGCCCTTTGCACCGGGGACGAGGGCAGGTCAACTCGCTCGTTGAGAGATGCAGAAGGCCCTACCATTTGCACAGGCTGCGCTGAGTGTATCCTCCAAGCAGCTTCTCAAAGAGCAGGGAGGCAGAGGGCAGCTCGGCCAGCATCACCAAGAGCGTCCTGTCACGAAACGCGCCACTTGCAAGCAGGCTACCAACGCGCAGCTTTCGCGGAAGGTGCCTCCTCGCCAAGAGAGTGATACCTTGAGCGTGATCTGGGCAGCGATGTGTGCCCCCGGAGAGTAGTTTCTAGCACATACAGATGCTAAGTGAGCTTAGCGGCACAACGTACGCCCCACAGTGGCGAGGCAAAAACGTTTCCAAAGGCAGTGAACAGGCGCCGGCGCTTCCCCTCAGAGAACAAGCAGTTCCCATGCAGTGCCTTCCCTCCTCGAAATGAGAGTGCAGTTTAGCGTGTTCAAAGAACAGTCATGATCGAGGACGCTGCAGGCGTACACTCTCGAAAGTTAATGGGAAGATGCCCTCCCACGAGTGGCTATAGGCCGAACGCCGTGAAGTCCTTTTCCCTGCGTGCCAAAGGAGCAGAGGAAAAGGCCATCTTTGCAATAAGAAAGGGGTCCTATGGTGACCCGAAACAACGACAATACTTTTCAAGTACGGCCCTTTCACAGTATGGGCCCTAACACCGTGACTCGCTGCACCTGGCGTACGTGTAGAGGTCCTGCCGAAGATCTGGGTGGTTTCCAGGAGAGCTACCGGATGCCTTCGTTTCAGACGCCAAAGGACCATGAACTGGATGCAAGCAGCCCGGCTTGGGCTGCCTCGCTCCACAAGCATGCGTGGTCCGCAGGAAGGGACTTCGAACGTTGAATGCATGGCCCCCGCTACTTTTAGGGGTCCGGAGCGTAAGAGGAATGCGGGGACCGCAAAGGCGTTTTCGGCAGACTGCCCTCTCAGACTAAAATATTCTCCCTGGTGGCAGTGAGACTCTCCGGAGATCAAGGTAGTGACTTGGACTGTAACCGACGCCTCCTCCCACAGGCCCCAGGCTCCGGAGGCTCCCTGTGCAGTCAAGACTGTTGTATCTGGCAAGCAGGGCCATGTTTCGGCCCCAGTTTGCATGCAGCTAGGCCAGTGCTTTGGCGCCAGCTTGCTTGCTACAGGCGATGGGCATACTGAATACAGGTAGTCCCTTAGTGAGGTCATCGGTAAGTAAGAGCGGTCCTTAAGTGAGTGGACTCCGCAAAAATAGAGCCAAGGAGCTTGGTGGGAAAAGGCTCTGAGATGCCAACGGCCGGCGCGAGGTGGACAGATGCAATGGCACGGTTCGCTGCTTAGCCTAGGAAAGAACTCCTAAGCGGCGCATCCCGTCCTGGGCTGGAAGACATCTGTGGGCTCTGGGGCAAGACAACTTTGAGACGGAGACGTCCCGGAGCTCTTTTGACTAGGCCTCTCTACCGCTGCACTCACTTCTCTGGGGGCGGAGGCCAAGCAGTAAGCGAGCCTCGTCCATCCCCGCAGTAGCCTGTTGCCCCGGCTTAGGACGTATAGGTGGCGGTGAGGGACAACGAGAGAGATGTGCCACAAGACGGTGCTGCCTGCAAACGTTACAGGAGAACCTGCGTTGGACTCCCTCGGCTAGGAGAGTGGTAGGAGCTCTGTCCACAAACCGTTTGCAGAGACGCAGGCCCAGCCAGGTGGCAGGCTGCGTTCAGAGGGGAGGTGTCAGCAGTACGTCTGTGACGCCTGTGAGGGCTTTGGAGTGTTGACGTGTGGACCTCGGGGCTCAGAGCGTGCGCTTGTGGTTAGGCCCTTTGCACCGGGGACGAGGGCAGGTCAACTCGTTCGTTGAGAGATGCAGAAGTCCCTACCATTTGCACACAGGCTGCGCTGAGTGTATCCTCCAAGCAGCTTCTCAAAGAGCAGGGAGGCAGAGGGCAGCTCGGCCAGCATCACCAAGAGCGTCCTGTCACGAAACGCGCAACTTGCAAGCCGGCTACCAAAACGCAGCTTTCGCGGAAGGTGCCTCCTCGCCAAGAGAGTGATACCTTGAGCGTGATCTGGGCAGCGATGTGTGCCCCCGGAGAGTAGTTTCTAGCACATACAGATGCTAAGTGAGCTTAGCGGCACAACGTACGCCCCACAGTGGCGAGGCAAAAACGTTTCCAAAGGCAGTGAACAGGCGCCGGCGCTTCCCCTCAGAGAACAAGCAGTTCCCATGCAGTGCCTTCCCTCCTCGAAATGAGAGTGCAGTTTAGCGTGTTCAAAGAACAGTCATGATCGAGGGCGCTGCAGGCGTACCCTCTCGAAAGTTAATGGGAAGATGCCCTCCCACGAGTGGCTATAGGCCGAACGCCGTGAAGTCCTTTTCCCTGCGTGCCAAAGGAGCAGAGGAAAAGGCCATCTTTGCGATAAGAAAGGGGACCTATGGTGCCCCGAAACAACGACAATACTTTTCAAGTACGGCCCTTTCACAGTATGGGCCCTAACCCCGTGACTCGCTGCACCTGGCGTACGTGTAGAGGTCCTGCGGAAGATCTGGGTGGTCTCCAGTTGAGCTACCGGATACCTTCGTTTCAGACGCCAAAGGACCATGAACTGGATGCAAGCAGCCCGGCTTGGGCTGCCTCGCTCCACAAGCATGCGTGGTCCGCAGGAAGGGACTTCGAACGTTGAATGCATGGCCCCCGCTACTTTTAGGGGTCCGGAGCGTAAGAGGAATGCGGGGACCGCAAAGGCGTTTTCGGCAGACTGCCCTCTCAGACTAAAAAATTCTCCCTGGTGGCAGTGAGACTCTCCGGAGATCAAGGTAGTGACTTGGACTGTAACCGACGCCTCCTCCCACAGGCCCCAGGCTCCGGAGGCTCCCTGTCCAGTCAAGACTGTTGTATCTGGCAAGCAGGGCCATGTTTCGGCCCCAGTTTGCATGCAGCTAGGCCAGTGCTTTGGCGCCAGCTTGCTTGCTACAGGCGATGGGCATACTGAATACAGGTAGTCCCTTAGTGAGGTCATCGGTAAGTAAGAGCGGTCCTTAAGTGAGTGGACTCCGCAAAAATAGAGCCAAGGAGCTTGGTGGGAAAAGGCTCTGAGATGCCAACGGCCGGCGCGAGGTGGACAGATGCAATGGCACGGTTCGCTGCTTAGCCTAGGAAAGAACTCCTAAGCGGCGCATCCCGTCCTGGGCTGGAAGACATCTGTGGGCTCTGGGGCAAGACAACTTTGGGACGGAGACGTCCCGGAGCTCTTTTGACTAGGCCTCTCTACCGCTGCACTCACTTCTCTGGGGGCGGAGGCCAAGCAGTAAGCGAGCCTCGTCCATCCCCGCAGTAGCCTGTTGCCCCGGCTTAGGACGTATAGGTGGCGGTGAGGGACAACGAGAGAGATGTGCCACAAGACGGTGCTGCCTGCAAACGTTAGAGGAGACCCTGCGTTGGACTCCCTCGGCTAGGAGAGTGGTAGGAGCTCTGTCCACAAACCGTTTGCAGAGACGCAGGCCCAGCCAGGTGGCAGGCTGCGTTCAGAGGGGAGGTGGCAGCAGTACGTCTGTGACGCCTGTGAGGGCTTTGGAGTGTTGACGTGTGGACCTCGGGGCTCAGAGCGTGCGCTTGCGGTTAGGCCCTTTGCACCGGGGACGAGGGCAGGTCAACTCGTTCGTTGAGAGATGCAGAAGTCCCTACCATTTGCACAGGCTGCGCTGAGTGTATCCTCCAAGCAGCTTCTCAAAGAGCAGGGAGGCAGAGGGCAGCTCGGCCAGCATCACCAAGAGCGTCCTGTCACGAAACGCGCAACTTGCAAGCAGGCTACCAACGCGCAGCTTTCGCGGAAGGTGCCTCCTCGCCAAGAGAGTGATACCTTGAGCGTGATCTGGGCAGCGATGTGTTCCCCCGGAGAGTAGTTTCTAGCACATACAGATGCTAAGTGAGCTTAGCGGCACAACGTACGCCCCACAGTGGCGAGGCAAAAACGTTTCCAAAGGCAGTGAACAGGCGCCGGCGCTTCCCCTCAGAGAACAAGCAGTTCCCATGCAGTGCCTTCCCTCCTCGAAATGAGAGTGCAGTTTAGCGTGTTCAAAGAACAGTCATGATCGAGGGCGCTGCAGGCGTACCCTCTCGAAAGTTAATGGGAAGATGCCCTCCCACGAGTGGCTATAGGCCGAACGCCGTGAAGTCCTTTTCCCTGCGTGCCAAAGGAGCAGAGGAAAACGCCATCTTTGCGATAAGAAAGGGGTCCTATGGTGCCCCGAAACAACGACAATACTTTTCAAGTACGGCCCTTTCACAGTATGGGCCCTAACACCGTGAACTCGCTGCACCTGGCGTACGTGTAGAGGTCCTGCGGAAGATCTGGGTGGTTTCCAGGAGAGCTACCGGATGCCTTCGTTTCAGACGCCAAAGGACCATGAACTGGATGCAAGCAGCCCGGCTTGGGCTGCCTCGCTCCACAAGCATGCGTGGTCCGCAGGAAGGGACTTCGAACGTTGAATGCATGGCCCCCGCTACTTTTAGGGGTCCGGAGCGTAAGAGGAATGCAGGGACCGCAAAGGCGTTTTCGGCAGACTGCCCTCTCAGACCAAAAAATTCTCCCTGGTGGCAGTGAGACTCTGCGGAGATCAAGGTAGTGACTTGGACTGAAACCGACGCCTCCTCCCACAGGCACCAGGCTCCGGAGGCTCCCTGTGCAGTCAAGAGTGTTGTATCTGGCAAGCAGGGCCATGTTTCGGCCCCAGTTTGCATGCAGCTAGGCCAGTGCTTTGGCGCCAGCTTGCTTGCTACAGGCGATGGGCATACTGAATACAGGTAGTCCCTTAGTGAGGTCATCGGTAAGTAAGAGCGGTCCTTAAGTGAGTGGACTCCGCAAAAATAGAGCCAAGGAGCTTGGTGGGAAAAGGCTCTGAGATGCCAACGGCCGGCGCGAGGTGGACAGATGCAATGGCACGGTTCGCTGCTTAGCCTAGGAAAGAACTCCTAAGCGGCGCATCCCGTCCTGGGCTGGAAGACATCTGTGGGCTCTGGGGCAAGACAACTTTGGGACGGAGACGTCCCGGAGCTCTTTTGACTAGGCCTCTCTACCGCTGCACTCACTTCTCTGGGGGCGGAGGCCAAGCAGTAAGCGAGCCTCGTCCATCCCCGCAGTAGCCTGTTGGCCCGGCTTAGGACGTATAGGTGGCGGTGAGGGACAACGAGAGAGATGTGCCACAAGACGGTGCTGCCTGCAAACGTTACAGGAGACCCTGCGTTGGACTCCCTCAGCTAGGAGAGTGGTAGGAGCTCTGTCCACAAACCGTTTGCAGAGAGGCAGGCCCAGCCAGGTGGCAGGCTACGTTCAGAGGGGAGGTGGCAGCAGTACGTCTGTGACGCCTGTGAGGGCTTTGGAGTGTTGACGTGTGGGCCTCGGGGCTCAGAGCGTGCGCTTGTGGTTAGGCCCTTTGCACCGGGGACGAGGGCAGGTCAACTCGTTCGTTGAGAGATGCAGAAGTCCCTACCATTTGCACACAGGCTGCGCTGAGTGTATCCTCCAAGCAGCTTCTCAAAGAGCAGTGAGGCAGAGGGCAGCTCGGCCAGCATCACCAAGAGCGTCCTGTCACGAAACGCGCAACTTGCAAGCCGGCTACCAAAACACAGCTTTCGCGGATGGTGCCTCCTCGCCAAGAGAGTGATACCTTGAGCGTGATCTGGGCAGCGATGTGTTCCACCGGAGAGTAGTTTCTAGCACATATAGATGCTAAGTGAGCTTAGCGGCACAACGTACCCCCCACAGTGGCGAGGCAAAAACGTTTCCAAAGGCAGTGAACAGGCGCCGGCGCTTCCCCTCAGAGAACAAGCAGTTCCCATGCAGTGCCTTCTCTCCTCGAAATGAGAGTGCAGTTTAGCGTGTTCAAAGAACAGTCATGATCGAGGACGCTGCAGGCGTACACTCTCGAAAGTTAATGGGAAGATGCCCTCCCACGAGTGGCTATAGGCCGAACGCCGTGAAGTCCTTTTCCCTGCGTGCCAAAGGAGCAGAGGAAAAGGCCATCTTTGCGATAAGAAAGGGGTCCTATGGTGCCCCGAAACAACGACAATACTTTTCAAGTACGGCCCTTTCACAGTATGGGCCCTAACACCGTGACTCGCTGCACCTGGCGTACGTGTAGAGGTCCTGCCGAAGATCTGGGTGGTTTCCAGGAGAGCTACCGGATGCCTTCGTTTCAGACGCCAAAGGACCATGAACTGGATGCAAGCAGCCCGGCTTGGGCTGCCTCGCTCCACAAGCATGCGTGGTCCGCAGGAAGGGACTTCGAACGTTGAATGCATGGCCCCCGCTACTTTTAGGGGTCCGGAGCGTAAGAGGAATGCGGGGACCGCAAAGGCGTTTTTGGCAGACTGCCCTCTCAGACCAAAAGATTCTCCCTGGTGGCAGTGAGACTCTCCGGAGATCAAGGTAGTGACTTGGACTGTAACCGACGCCTCCTCCCACAGGCCCCAGGCTCCGGAGGCTCCCTGTGCAGTCAAGACTGTTGTATCTGGCAAGCAGGGCCATGTTTCGGCCCCAGTTTGCATGCAGCTAGGCCAGTGCTTTGGCGCCAGCTTGCTTGCTACAGGCGATGGGCATACTGAATACAGGTAGTCCCTTAGTGAGGTCATCGGTAAGTAAGAGCGGTCCTTAAGTGAGTGGACTCCGCAAAAATAGAGCCAAGGAGCTTGGTGGGAAAAGTCTCTGAGATGCCAACGGCCGGCGCGAGGTGGACAGATGCAATGGCACGGTTCGCTGCTTAGCCTAGGAAAGAACTCCTAAGCGGCGCATCCCGTCCTGGGCTGGAAGACATCTGTGGGCTCTGGGGCAAGACAACTTTGGGACGGAGACGTCCCGGAGCTCTTTTGACTAGGCCTCTCTACCGCTGCACTCACTTCTCTGGGGGCGGAGGCCAAGCAGTAAGCGAGCCTCGTCCATCCCCGCAGTAGCCTGTTGCCCCGGCTTAGGACGTATAGGTGGCGGTGAGGGACAACGAGAGAGATGTGCCACAAGACGGTGCTGCCTGCAAACGTTACAGGAGACCCTGCGTTGGACTCCCTCGGCTAGGAGAGTGGTAGGAGCTCGGTCCACAAACCGTTTGCAGAGACGCAGGCCCAGCCAGGTGGCAGGCTGCGTTCAGAGGGGAGGTGGCAGCAGTACGTCTGTGACGCCTGTGAGGGCTTTGGAGTGTTGACGTGTGGACCTCGGGGCTCAGAGCGTGCGCTTGCGGTTAGGCCCTTTGCACCGGGGACGAGGGCAGGTCAACTCGTTCGTTGAGAGATGCAGAAGGCCCTACCATTTGCACAGGCTGCGCTGAGTGTATCCTCCAAGCAGCTTCTCAAAGAGCAGGGAGGCAGAGGGCAGCTCGGCCAGCATCACCAAGAGCGTCCTGTCACGAAACGCGCAACTTGCAATCCGGCTACCAAAACGCAGCTTTCGCGGAAGGTGCCTCCTCGCCAAGAGAGTGATACCTTGAGCGTGATCTGGGCAGCGATGTGTTCCCCTGGAGAGTAGTTTCTAGCACATATAGATGCTAAGTGAGCTTAGCGGCACAACGTACGCCCCACAGTGGCGAGGCAAAAACGTTTCCAAAGGCAGTGAACAGGCGCCGGCGCTTCCCCTCAGAGAACAAGTAGTTCCCATGCAGTGCCTTCTCTCCTCGAAATGAGAGTGCAGTTTAGCGTGTTCAAAGAACAGTCATGATCGAGGACGCTGCAGGCGTACACTCTCGAAAGTTAATGGGAAGATGCCCTCCCACGAGTGGCTATAGGCCGAATGCCGTGAAGTCCTTTTCCCTGCGTGCCAAAGGAGCAGAGGAAGAGGCCATCTTTGCGATAAGAAAGGGGACCTATGGTGCCCCGAAACAACGACAATACTTTTCAAGTACGGCCCTTTAACCGTATGGGCCCTAACACCGTGACTCGCTGCACCTGGCGTACGTGTAGAAGTCCTGCCGAAGATCTGGGTGGTTTCCAGGAGAGCTACCGGATGCCTTCGTTTCAGACGCCAAAGGACCATGAACTGGATGCAAGCAGCCCGGCTTGGGCTGCCTCGCTCCACAAGCATGCGTGGTCCGCAGGAAGGGACTTCGAACGTTGAATGCATGGCCCCCGCTACTTTTAGGGGTCCGGAGCATAAGAGGAATGCGGGGACCGCAAAGGCGTTTTCGGCAGACTGCCCTCTCAGACCAAAATATTCTCCCTGGTGGCAGTGAGACTCTCCGGAGATCAAGGTAGTGACTTGGACTGTAACCGACGCCTCCTCCCACAGGCCCCAGGCTCCGGAGGCTCCCTGTGCAGTCAAGACTGTTGTATCTGGCAAGCAGGGCCATGTTTCGGCCCCAGTTTGCATGCAGCTAGGCCAGTGCTTTGGCGCCAGCTTGCTTGCTACAGGCGATGGGCATACTGAATACAGGTAGTCCCTTAGTGAGGTCATCGGTAAGTAAGAGCGGTCCTTAAGTGAGTGGACTCCGCAAAAATAGAGCCAAGGAGCTTGGTGGGAAAAGGCTCTGAGATGCCAACGGCCGGCGCGAGGTGGACAGATGCAATGGCACGGTTCGCTGCTTAGCCTAGGAAAGAACTCCTAAGCGGCGCATCCCGTCCTGGGCTGGAAGACATCTGGGGGCTCTGGGGCAAGACAACTTTGAGACGGAGACGTCCCGGAGCTCTTTTGACTAGGCCTCTCTACCGCTGCACTCACTTCTCTGGGGGCTGAGGCCAAGCAGTAAGCGAGCCTCGTCCATCCCCGCAGTAGCCTGTTGCCCCGGCTTAGGACGTATAGGTGGCGGTGAGGGACAACGAGAGAGATGTGCCACAAGACGGTGCTGCCTGCAAACGTTACAGGAGACCCTGCGTTGGACTCCCTCGGCTAGGAGAGTGGTAGGAGCTCTGTCCACAAACCGTTTGCAGAGACGCAGGCCCAGCCAGGTGGCAGGCTGCGTTCAGAGGGGAGGTGGCAGCAGTACGTCTGTGACGCCTGTGAGGGCTTTGGAGTGTTGACGTGTGGGCCTCGGGGCTCAGAGCGTGCGCTTGTGGTTAGGCCCTTTGCACCGGGGACGAGGGCAGGTCAATCGTTCGTTGAGAGATGCAGAAGTCCCTACCCTTTGCACACAGGCTGCGCTGAGTGTATCCTCCAAGCAGCTTCTCAAAGAGCAGGGAGGCAGAGGGCAGCTCGGCCAGCATCACCAAGAGCGTCCTGTCACGAAACGCGCAACTTGCAAGCCGGCTACCAAAACGCAGCGTTCGCGGAAGGTGCCTCCTCGCCAAGAGAGTGATACCTTGAGCGTGATCTGGGCAGCGATGTGTTCCCCCGGAGAGTAGTTTCTAGCACATATAGATGCTAAGTGAGCTTAGCGGCACAACGTACCCCCCACAGTGGCGAGGCAAAAACGTTTCCAAAGGCAGTGAACAGGCGCCGGCGCTTCCCCTCAGAGAACAAGCAGTTCCCATGCAGTGCCTTCTCTCCTCGAAATGAGAGTGCAGTTTAGCGTGTTCAAAGAACAGTCATGATCGAGGACGCTGCAGGCGTACACTCTCGAAAGTTAATGGGAAGATGCCCTCCCACGAGTGGCTATAGGCCGAACGCCGTGAAGTCCTTTTCCCTGCGTGCCAAAGGAGCAGAGGAAAAGGCCATCTTTGCGATAAGAAAGGGGTCCTATGGTGCCCCGAAACAACGACAATACTTTTCAAGTACGGCCCTTTCACAGTATGGGCCCTAACACCGTGACTCGCTGCACCTGGCGTACGTGTAGAGGTCCTGCGGAAGATCTGGGTGGTTTCCAGGAGAGCTACCGGATGCCTTCGTTTCAGACGCCAAAGGACCATGAACTGGATGCAAGCAGCCCGGCTTGGGCTGCCTCGCTCCACAAGCATGCGTGGTCCGCAGGAAGGGACTTCGAACGTTGAATGCATGGCCCCCGCTACTTTTAGGGGTCCGGAGCGTAAGAGGAATGCAGGGACCGCAAAGGCGTTTTCGGCAGACTGCCCTCTCAGACTAAAAAATTCTCCCTGGTGGCAGTGAGACTCTCCGGAGATCAAGGTAGTGACTTGGACTGTAACCGACGCCTCCTCCCACAGGCCCCAGGCTCCGGAGGCCCCCTGTGCAGTCAAGACTGTTGTATCTGGCAAGCAGGGCCATGTTTCGGCCCCAGTTTGCATGCAGCTAGGCCAGTGCTTTGGCGCCAGCTTGCTTGCTACAGGCGATGGGCATACGGAATACAGGTATTCCCTTAGTGAGGTCATCGGTAAGTAAGAGTGGTCCTTAAGTGAGTGGACTCCGCCAAAATAGAGCCAAGGAGCTTGGTGGGAAAAGGCTCTGTGATGCCAACGGCCGGCGTGAGGTGGAAAGATGCAATGGCACAGTTCGCTGCTTAGCCTAGGAAAGAACTCCTAAGCGGCGCATCCCGTCCTGGGCTGGAAGACATCTGTGGGCTCTGGGGCAAGACAACTTTGGGATGGAGACGTCCCGGAGCTCTTTTGACTAGGCCTTTACCGCGGCACTCACTTCTCTGGGGCGGAGGCCAAGCAGTAAGCGAGCCTCGTCCATCCCCGCAGTAGCCTGTTGCCCCGGCTTAGGACGTATATGTGGCGGTGAGGGACAACGAAAGAGATGTGCTACAAGACGGTGCTGCCTGCAAACGTTACAGGAAACCCTGCGTTGGACTCCCTCGGCTAGGAGAGTGATAGGAGCTCTGTCCACAAACCGTTTGCAGAGATGCAGTCCCAGCCAGGTAGCAGGCTGCGTTCAGAAGGGAGGTGGCAGCAGTACGTCTGTGACGCCTGTGAGGGCTTTGGAGTGTTGAGGTGTGGACATCGGGGCTCAGAGCGTGCGCTTGCGGTTAGGCACTTTGACCCAGGGACGAGGGCGGGTCAACTCGTTCGTTGAGAGATGCAGAAGGCCGTAGTATTTGCACAGGCTGCGCTGAGTGTATCCTCCAAGCAGCTTCTCAAAATACAGAGAAGCAGGCGGCCGTCTTGATCATCGTGACCTAGAGCGTTCACGTCAAGAGAGGAGCACCTTCAAACAGGCTACCAATGCACAGCTTTCGAGGATGGTACCTCCACGCCAAGAAAGTGATACCTTGAGGGTGATCCGGGAACCGATGTGTTCCCCCGGAACGTCATTCTACCACTTGTAATTCCTAAGGGAGCTGAGCCGCACTATGTATGCCCACAATGGCGAGGCGAAAACATTTCAAAAGACAGTGAACCACAAAATACACAGGCCCAGTAGTGCCACCTACTTCTCTCAGAGAACAAAGAGTTCCTATGCAGTGCGCTCCCTCCTCGAATGGATAGTGCAGTTTAGTGTGTTCAAGGAACAGTCATGCTCAAGAGCGCTGCAGGAGGGCACTTGCCAAAATTAGTGAGAAGCTGCCCCCTCTTGTGTGGGTTAACGCCGAACATCGTGAAGGTATTTCTCTGTGTGCAAAAGGAGAAAACAGAAAGGCCATCTCTTGAAAAAGATAAGGAACCTACTGAGTGCAGAAAGAACGACAGTATTTTTCAAGTACGGCCCTTTCAGTGTATCGGACTTAATAACCACGACTCTCTGTGCCTGGCAAACTTGTAGACGTCCTGCAAAGTTTAGTGAGTTTTCCAGGAGAGCTGCCGGACGCCTTCATTTCCGAAGCCAAAGGAACACGAACTCGCTGAAAGCAGCCTGCCTTAGGCTTCCTCGCTCCACAAGTATGCGTCGTCCCCAGGAGGGAGCTTGAACTTTGACAAGCCCCCGCTACTTTCAGGGGTCTGGAGTGTAGGAGGAATGAAGGGCGCACAAAGGCGTTCTCAACGGAGTGCGCTCTCAAACCAAAGTTCTCCCTGGTGGCGGTGAGATTTTCTGCAAAGCAAGTAGTGACTTGGACTGTAACTAAGGCCTCCTCCAACAGTCCATGTGCTCGGAGGTTCCCAGTGCAGTGAAGACTGTTTTATTCAGAAACTAAGCCAGTGTTTTGGCTGCAGGATGCTTGCCACAGGTGATGAGCATACTGAACGTAAGTAGTCCCTTATTGTGATCCTTGGGTAAGTAAGTGTAGTTCTTGAGTGGCCGCCACAAAATAGAACCAAGGAGATTGGTGGGAAAAGGCTTTGAGATGGCAACAGTCAGCACAAGTTGGACAGATGCAATGCCACAATTCATTGCCTATGCTAGGAATAACTCCTAAGCAGCACATTCTTTCCTGGGATGGAAAACACCTATGAACTCTGTGGCAAGACAACTGTTGGACTCAGACGTCATTGAGCTCTTTTGACTAGTCCTCTACAGCTGCACTCATTTCTCTGTAGCTTATGCCAAGCAGTAAGCAGGCCTCGTCCACCGCAGCAGAAGCCTGTTCCCCCACCTGAGAAAGTAAAGACAATGGTGAGGGAAGAAGAAAGAAATGTGCCACAGACAGTGCTCTCTGCAAATGTTACAGGAAACCCTGCGTTGGACTACCTATGTTAGGAGAGTGGTAGGAGTTCTGCCCACAAAGCGTTTGGAGAGATGCAGCCCCAGTCACGAAGCACGCTGCGTTCCGAGGGAAAGTGGAAGCAGTACCCCTGGGAAGCCTGTGAATGCTTTGGAATATTGACGTGTGGACATCGGGGTCAGAGCGTGCCCTTGTGGTTAGGCACTTTGCACTGGGGACGAGGGCAGGTAAGTCGTTAGTTGAGAGAAGCCGAAGGCTGAACTTTGAACAGGCTATAGTGAGTGTATCCTGAAAGCAGCCTTCTCAAACAGCAGAGAAGTAGAGGCCGTCTCGACCAGCATCACCGTGTCCAGTCACAAAAGGAAGGCCTTGGAAGTAGGCTACCAGTGCTAAGCTTTCGAGTAGGGTATGGCAAGGCAAAGAACATGTGCCTTGAGGGTAAGCCAGGCAGCGATGTGTTCCGTAGGAAAGGAAATCTAGCAAGTGTAATTCCTAAGTGATGTAGGCTGCACAACATATGCCCCACAATGGGGGGGGGGGCGCAAAATCATTTCAGTCGGCCAGTGAACCATCAGATACACAAGCGCTGTATCACCAGCCCTTTCTCTCATAGAAGAAGCAGTTCTGATGCATTGCTTTCCCTCCTGGAGTGGGAAATATATTTTAAGTGTGTTTACAGAAGAATTCTATCCAAGAGCGCTGCAATAGTACACTCTCAAAAGGTAATGGAAATCTGCACTCACCTGAGTGTGTAAAGGCCGAACGGGGTGAAGGCTTTTCCCACTGTCAAAAAGAAGAAAACAAAAAGGCCCCTTTCCCAAATACAAAAGGTGTCTGTGGTACACAAAAGAAGGACACAATTTTTCAATGATGGCTCTTTCAGTGTAGGGAGCTGAATACCATGACTCGCTGTGTCTGGCAAGGTTCTAGAGGTTCTAGCAAATATTTGTGTGGTTGCCACGAGAGCTGCCAGAAGCCTTGTGTTCAGAAGCAAAAGGACCGTGAACTCCTGGCAAGCATCCTGCCTAGGCTTCTTCACTCCTCAAAGTATGCATTGTTCCCCAGGTAGGAGTGTGAACATTGAAAGGCCCCCTTTACTTGCTCGGGTGTGGAATGTAGTAGAAATGAATGAAGCATATAAGGATTCTCTTTAAATAACCTATGCTCTGTGAAAGACACTGTTAAGAGAATGAAAAGACAAACTATTGACTAGGAGAAAAGTATCTGCAAAACGCATAAAAGGCTTGTATCCAAAATACAGGGAGAACTCTTAAAACTCAGCAAGAAAGAAAACAACCAATTTAAAAATAGGCTAATACTCTGAACAGACACGTCATCAAAAAAGATATAAAGATGAAAAATAAGCATATTATAAGTTAATCCACAGTATATGTCATTAAAGAACTGGAAATGAAAGTAGCAATGAAGTATCACTACGCATTTACTAGAATCACTAAAATCTAAAATACTGGCAACATCAAATGCTGGTGAGTACATGGAGCAATAGGAAAACGTATCCATTGCTGTTAGAAATGCAAAGCAGTGTAGCCCCTTTGAAAGACAATTTGAGAAGTTATTTAACAGCAAAGCATAGTCTTACCATATAATCCAGTAATCAAGATCCCTGTATTTGCCCAAATGAGTTGAAAACATGTCCACACAAAACTTTGCATGGGAATGTTAATAGCAGCTTTATTCACAATTGCCAAAACTTGGAAGCAACCAAGATATCCCTCAGGAAGTGAGTGGACATCCAGAGGATGGAATATTATTCAACACTAAAAAACAATGAGCTATGAAACCATAGAAACATGTAGAGTGGGGGAGTATCCTTAGGAGTCTGTGCCCTTCTCTCCAGGATCCCCCTTCAGGGTGTTTTCATTCTGGACAAGCGGAGCTGGGCAGGAGTCTCCTCAGTTCCACCTCTTGGAGCTTCCATTACTCTGCTTCCCATGCTCCCTTCTGCCCTCAGTGCTGACTCCAACCTCCCAGAACCCCCAGTACTGCTCCCTCTAGAGGCTGTGGGCACTGTCTACCTCTGCCCCAGACCCAAACTTGTCTCTTTTCTTGACTTTTCCTCTCCCTGCCACCCACTTCCAAGAGCATGACTCCAGCTACAAAAGGCTGGACACTCAGACCATCGAAGCTTGCCCCTTCCAGCTGCAACTTCAAGGTGGCCTCTGAGTGGCCATGCCCATGGATGGGGGCAGGCAGCTCTGGCTTTATTTTTCCCCCTGCCCTTTCACTCTCACCCTGCTTTTTGTCCTGTTGTCTCCATTTTCTTCCCTAGAAAATTTCCATTTTTATCCATTTCAAGATGTTTTTAAAATGTGTTTATGGAAAGGGGGGATTGAGGTCCCCGAATGGACCTCTTCCCTCCTCATGTCCTTCTAGCAAAGCACTTCCACCTGGGAACTGGGCTTTTGCCCTAGCAGGAAATTCTGCACCTCCTTTGTAAGAGTGAGAGTGGAAGGAGGGGCTCTGAGGGGGCAAGGTGTATGCAAATGAACAGGGAGCCACTTTGCGGGATTTTTTATATTTTACTTTTATTTTTAATTTTTATTTATCTTTTTATTTTATTTTGAAATATAGTTGATTAACAATGTTGTGTTAGATTCAGTTATACATATACATGCATCTATTCTTTTTCAAATTCTTTTCCTTTTAAGTTGTTACAGAATATTGAGCAGAGTTCCCTGTGTTATACAGTATGTCCTTGTTGATTACCTATTTTAAATATAGTAGTGTGTATATGTCAATCCCAAACTCCCAATTTATCCCTCCCCCTTTGGTAACCATGTTTGTTTTCTAAGTCTGTGAGTTGACTTCTGTTTTGTAAATAAGTTCATATGTATCCATTTTTTTTTTAGATTCTGCATATGAGCAATATCCTATGATATTTGTCATTCTCTGTCTGACTTACTTCACTTACTATGATGATCTCCTGTTCCATCCATGTTGTTGCAAATGGCATTATTTCACTTTTTTAATGGCTGAGTAATATTCCATTGTATATATGTACCACATCTTCTTTACCCATTTATCTGTCAAGGGACATTTAGATTGCTTCCATGTCTTGGTTATTGTAAACAGCATTGCAATGAACATTGGGGTACATGTATTCTTTTGAACCATGGTTTTCTCTAGATATATGCCCAGGAGTGGGATTGTTGGATCATATGGTAGCTCTACTTTTAGTTTTTTAAGGAACCTTCTCCATAGTGGCTGTACCAATTTACATTCCCACCAAGAGCATAAGGAGGGTTCCCTTGTCTCCACACCCTCTCCAGCATATATTGTTTGTAGACTTTTTGATGATGCCCATTTTGATTGGTTTGTGGTGATGTCTCATTACAGTTTTGATTTACATTTCTCTAATAATTAGAAATGTTGAACATCCTTTCATGTGCCTCTTGACCATCTATACATCTTCTTTGGAGAAATGTCTATTTAGGTCTTCTGCCCATTTTTTGATTGGGTTGTTTGTTTTTTTCTTCTTTTTTTCTTTTTTTTTTTACATCTTTATTGGAGTATAATTGCTTTACAATGGTGTGCTAGTTTCTGCTTTATATCAAAGTGAGGGTTGTTTGTTTTTTGATATGAGCTGCATGAGCTGTTTGATCAATGGAACAAGATAGGCGGCCCAGAAATAAAATCAAGAACCTGTGGTCAATTAATCTACAGAAAAGGAAGCAAGACTATACAATGGAGAAAATACAGTCTCTTCAATGAATGGTGCTGGGAAAACTGGACAGATATATGTAAAATAATGGAATTAGAACATTATTTAACACCATATACAAAAATGAACTCCAAATCGATTGAAGACCTAAATGTAAGACCTGATACTATAAAACTCTTAGAGGAAAACAGGCAGAACACTTTTTGACATAAATCACAGCAATATCTTTTTTGATCCATCTCCCAGAGTAATGGAAATAAAAGCAAAACTAAACAAATGGGACCTAATTAAACTCAAAATCTTTTGTACAGCAAAGGAAACCATAAAAAAAATGCCCACAGAATGGGGAAAATATTTGCAAATAATGTGACCAAAAGATTAATTTCCAAAATTTACAAATGGTTTGTGGGATTGATGCCTCTCCCAGTCCTGCCTAGTCATGCACCAGGAGAACCCAGTGGTCTCCCAGATCAGGGAGGAGGGAGATAGAAGGGACCCCAAGCCCCCAGCCTCCAGCCCCCTCCTCCTGTTCAGACCCAGACTTGCGGTGTGGGGATGACTCTGGACTGTAGGGCACCCTGTCAGATCCTTCAGTTCCTTCTGTCTCCCAGTTCCTCTGTCTTGCATCCCCTTCCATGCTCCTGTTGGGGCCTAAGGCAGACCATCCCAAAATATGCCACAAAGGCATATTGATTATTTTGAATTAAAGTTACTTGAGAAACAGCCTGTGGGTGGTTAAAAAAACCACTCCGACACCCCCTTTCCGCCTGAAAGCAGGAGATAAATCACCCATGTGAAGGTATCTACCCTGTACCAGGAGGAGTAAAAGCATCCTTATCACCAGAGTTAAGGAATTCTAGACTATGAAAGACCTATAAACAAACTTTGTTACTTCTTCAATAGTCTGCTACCCCAAACACAAGCCCCTTTGTTTTGTTAAATCTTCACAAATTGTTTGTCTAAAATGATCTGTAAACAAACAGCCTATTTTGGTCCCTTTGGTCCACTCAGAGTGGAGTCCCATTTCTTTGAGACCTCTGTGCTTATGAATTAAAGTGTTTTTTCCTCCTGTTAATCCACCTTGTGGCAATTTAATTGTTATAACTAATCAAAAGAACCCAAAAGGGGCAGGAGGAAAATTTCCCCATCCTGATACTCCCTTTGACTTATTTCTGGCTCATTTTGGCCCCCTTCTTTCTTGAAAAATTCACCCCTTTCTCTCTTGGCTTTCCCACCCCCAGAGAAACAGGTATGCTCCAGTTTTAATGACTAACTCATAGAAGCAGCTCCTGTCCACAGCACCCCCTGACCTGATCCCTCGAGTCAGGCTCATTTTGGACTCCAGAAGGTTGGACCTTGGACTTATGCCTCAGGGCATAAGTCAATAAGAACTCAGAGTCAGAGACCTTGCTCCAGGGTCATACCAGGAGACTGTCCTTCTCCCTCATCCTGTGATGACCCAACAGCCTGTCTCTGTCTGAAAACCCGTAGGTCCTCACTTCTGGGGGTGGGACCACAAGGACCCTCTGGAGAGGCTAGCATGAGAGGTGGAGCCACCTATTCCCAAGCCCCCTTCCGTATATATGCTGTCTACCAAAGATCTGCTTCAGATCTAGGGACACATAAAAACTGAAAGTGAGGGGATAGAAAAAGGTATTCCATGCAAATGAAAAGCAAAAGAAAACTGGATAGCAATACACATATCAGACAAAATAGACTTTAAAATAAAGACTGTTACAAGAGATAAGGAAGGGCACTACATAATGATCAAGAGATCAATCCAAGAAGAAGATATAGCAATTGTAAATATACATGCACCCAACGTAGGAGCCCCTCAATATATAACACAGATTCTAACAGACTTAAAAGGGGAAATCAACAGTAACACTATTTTAACACCCCACTTACAACAATGGACAAATCATTCAGGCAGAAAATCAATGAGGAAACACAGGCCTTAAATGATACATTACACCAGATGAATTTAACTAATATTTATACAACATTCCACCCAAAAGCAGCAGAATACATTTTCTTCTTAAGTGCAAATGGAGCATTCCCCCAGATAGATCACATCTAGGACCACAAATCAAGCCTTGGTAAATTAAAGAAAATTGAAATCATGTCTAGCATCTTTTCCAACTACAAAACTATGAGATTAGAAATCAACTACAAGAAAAAAACTGTGAAAAACACAAACACGTGGAAGCTAAACAGTATGTTACTAAACAAACACAGGATCAGTGAAGAAATCAAAGCGGAAATTTAAAAATACCTAGAGACAAATGAAAATGAAAACATGATGATCCAAAACCTACAGAACAAAGCAGTTCTAAGAGGGAAGTTTATAGCAATACAATCTTATTTCAGGAAACAAGAAAAATCTCTAACAACCTAAAGTCACACCTAAAGCAACTAGAGAAAGAGGAACAAACAAAACCCAAAGTTAGTAGGAAGAAAGAAATCATAAAGATCAGAGCAGAAATAAATGAAATACAGATGAAGAAAACAATAGAAAAGATCAATGAAACGAAAAGCTGGTCCTCTGAAAAGATAAAAAATTGATAAACCTTTCACCAAACTCATCAAGAAAAAAAGGAAGAGGGCTCAAGTCAATAAAATTAGAAATGAAAAAGGAGGAGTTACAATGGACACCACAGAAATACAAAGGATTATAAGAGACTACTACAAGCAACTATATGCCAATGAATAGGCAACCTAGAAGAAATGGACAAATTCTCAGAAAGGTACAATCAACACTGAACCAGGAAGAAACAGAAAATATGAACAGAAAAAGCACACATACTAAAGTCAAAACTGTGATTTTAAAACTTCCAACAAAAAAGGTCCAGGACTAGATGGCTTCACAGGCTAATTCTATCAAATACTTAGAGAACAGCTAACACCTATACTTCCGAAACTCTTGCAAAAAATTTCAGAGGAAGGAATACTCCTAAGTTCATTCCATGAGGCCATCATCACCCTGATTCCAAAACCAGAAAAAGATACCACAGAAAAAGAAAATTACAAGCCAATATCACTGACCAACATAGTTGCAAAACCCCTCAAAACATACTAGCAAACTGAATACAACAATACATTAAAAGGTTCATACACCCTGCAAGTGAGATGTATCCCAGGGGATACAAGGATTTTTCAAAATCCACAAATCAATCAGTGTGGTACACCACTTTAACAAACTGAAGATTAAAAAACCATATGATCATCTCAATAGATGTAGAAAAAAGCTTTTCAAAAATTCATCACCCATTTATGATAAAAACTCTCCAGGAAGTGGGCATAGAGGGAACCTATCTCAACATAATAAAGCTTATATATGACAAACACACAGGTAACATCATTCTCAACAGTGAAAAACTGAAAGCATTTCCTCCAGGATCAGGAACAAGACAAAGATGTCCACTCTCGCCACTTTTATTCAACATAGTTTTGGAAGTTCTAGCCATGGCAATCAGAGAAGCAAAAGAAATAAAAGGAATCCAAATTGTAAAAGAAGAATTGAAACTATCACTGTTTGAAGATGACATGACACTATACATAGAAAATCCTAAAGACGCTACCAGAAAACAACTAGAGCTCATCAATGAATTTGGTAAAGTCGCAGGATACAAAACTAATTCACAGAAATGACTTGCATTCCTATACACTAACAACGAAAAGTCTGAAAGGGAAATTAGGGTAACAATCCCATTTTCCATCACATCAAAAAGAATAAATACCTAGAAGTAAACCTACCTAATGAGGCAAAAGACCTGTACTCTGAAAACTATAAGATGCTGATGAAAGAAATCAAAGATGACACAAATAGATGGAAAGATATACCATGTTCTTGGATTGGAAGAATCAATACAGTGAAAATGACTATACTACCCAAAGCCATCTACAGATTCAATGCAATTCCTATCAAATTACCAATGGCATTTTTCACAGAACTGGAGCAAAAATTTTCACAATTTTTATGGAAACACAAAAGACCCCAAATAGCAAAAGCCATCTTGAGAAAGAAAAACGGAATTGGAGGTATCAGGCTCCTTGACTTCAGACTATACTACAAAGCTACAGTAATCAAAACAGTATAGTGCTGACACAAAAACAGAGATATAGATAAATGGAACAAGATAGAAAGTCCAGAGATTAAACCCATGCACCTATGGTCACCTAATCTATGACAAAGGAGGAAAGAATATACAATGGAGAAAAGACAGTCTCTTCAATAAGCTGTGCTGGGAAAACTGGACAGCTACATGTAAAAGAATGAAATTAGAACACTTTCTAACACCATACACAAAAGTAAACTCAAAATGGATTAAAGACCTAAATGTAAGACCAGATACTCTGAAACTCTTAGAAAAGGCATAAAATAGGCAGAACACTCTCTGACATAAATTACAGCAATATATTTTAAAATCTACCTCCTAGAGTAATGTAAATAAAAACAGAAATAAAACATGGGACCTAATTATACTTAAAAGCTTTTGCACAGCAAAGGAAAACATAAACAAAACAAAAATACAACCCTCAGAATGGTAGAAAATATTTGCAAATGAAGCAAATGACAAGAGTTTAATCTCCAAAATATACAAACTGCTCATGTAGCTCAATATCAAAAAAACAAACCCAATCAAAAAATGGGCAGAAGATCTAAATAGACATTTCTCCAAAGAAGATATACAGATGACCAACAAACACATGAAAAGATGCTCAACATCACTAATTATTAGAGAAATGCAAGTCAAAACTACAATGAGGTATCACCTTACACCAGTCAGAATGGCCATTCATCAAAAATTCTACAAACAATAAATGCTGGAGAGGATGTGGAGAAAAGGGATCCCTCTTGCACTGTTGGTGGGAATGTAAATTGGAGCAAGCATTATGAAGAACAGTATGGAGGCTCTTCAAATAACTAAATATAGAACTACCATACGATCCAGCAATCCTACTCCTGGGCGTATATCTGGAGAAAACCATAATTCAAAAAGATACATGCACTCCAATGTTCATTGCAGCACTAGTTACAATAGTCAGGACATGGAAGCAACATAAATATCCATCAACCAAGGAATGGATAAAGAAGATGTGGTACATATATACAATGGAATTATTAGCCATAAATCGAATGAAATTAATGCCATTTGCAGTAAACTTGGATGGACCCAGAGATTATCAAACTAAATGAAGTAAGTCAGACAGAAAAAGACAAATATATGTGTAATCTAATAACAAATGATACAAGTGAACTTATTTACAAAATAGAAACAGACTCACAGATCTCGAAATCAAACTTATGGTTACCAAAGGGGGAGAATGATAAATTAGGAGATTGGGATTAACGTATACAGACTACTATATATAAAATAGATAACTAATAAGGACCTACAGTGTAGCACAGGGAACTATATTCAATACTTTGTAATAATCTATATGGGAAAATAATCTGAAAAAGAAGGGATATGTGTATTTGTATAACTGATTCACTTTGCTGTACGCCTGAAACCAACACATCATTGTAAAGCAACTATACTCCAATAAAAATGTCAAAAAATAGTCAGTACATTGCAGCTTAATTCCACATGGATTAGGGCCTCAGAGTCAGTATTAGAGTTTATAGGGTCTGGGGAATAGGGTTCTGGTGAGGACCCTAATGTTAGGGCTGGAGTTAAGGTTGGGGTAATGCCTCAAGGTTAGGACATTTTAGATTTAAGAATTAGGGTTAGTGTTTGGGTTGGTACCTTAGGGTTAGGTGACTATCAGGATTAGGATCTTAAAAGGAATGATCCCTATCAGCTCTAAGAGCAGAGCTCTTAGACATGTTGTTAAGGAAGAAAAGAAATGCACAAAAGTGCATATTTTATAATCCCATTTTTGTAAAACTAATGGGACCAAATTTTTCTGTGTGCCATTTATGTTTATACACGTACATTCATAGGAGAATATCATTAACATTGGATAAAGGCAGGGAGTGGAGGGAAAAAGACTTTTAACTTTTAACTGCATTTTCAAAGAAGGGATACCCACCTCTTTTGACCCCACTGATTTAATAGGGAAAGAATCATGGGTCCCCAAGCTTCCATCTTCTGCCTGGCTCCTGTCCACCTTTCCATATCCAGTCACTTGTCTGTGGACACCTTCATTTACAAGATGATGAATACAAATGATATCCACATCCTTAGGAAAGAGGCAGACCCTGCCTTTTATGGCCACAAGAGGCAAAATAGAATACAAAACACAAAATTCAAATATCTCTGATAATAAACCTAAGGCCTCTGAGAGAAGAGTCTCACATACGGAAGTCAGAGTATCATCTTTGCAGCAGACCATGCTGAAGTGGAAGCAGTGGATGTCCCTACCCCAGGTCAGCTCTTGTCTCATCCAGGAGGCTGCCACCCCATAAGCCCATGGTCTCTTAAGTTATGCTAGACACTCCCCTTGCACTTAAGCCTGCGAAATTTGGCACGTGTCCCCTGAATCACCTATCATATCTTGAGGCCCTGAGCCAGCCTGCTGTGTATCTGTCTGACCACTTCTGGGGGAAGGAAAAGGAGTCTTGACCATAGCCAACCTTCTTAGTACCCTGGTGCTGCCATACCCTGATGCTCAGCATCGGCTGTAGGAAACAAATGCTAGGCTTCAACCCTAAGCAGCAAGGGTCATATTTTGCCTGTCCTGTGTCTATCATTGCACAACCAGTGACTCTCTCCCAGGACAGTCTGCTGTGGGAATTCCTCCTCCTCCATATCCATGAAGGGGCCTATAGGAAATGGTTAGGGTGGGATCACTTTTCTCTCCACCTAACACTAGGTTCTCTTTCCCTGTCCCATTCTAGAACAGTGTAGTCTTCCTCTGGCACGGGTCTCACAGAGCCCTCTGCTCCAGTGTTGGTGTCACATCTTGTCTCAGCCTTCTCGTCCTCATTTAGGACTTATCTCTGATTCAGGTCTCAGGTCCCTATCCTCTTAAACAGCTGAAGCTCTGCCCCGGCTCTCACTATTCTAGAATAGGAAACTAAATTGGATTTTATAAAGCTGGTGATGGAGAAAATGAGTGGCTGGAAGTGGGATGGGAAGACAGGTGAAATCTGAGGGGAAAAGAAGCAAGAGAGAAGGAGGAGTGTGTGTGCGAGACAGTGGATTGGCATCTGTCCTTGACCTGGTCTCACGTATCTGACTTGAGCACTTATGTAGAGAGGGAGGTCAGAGGTTGAAGTTGATGGTGCCACTGACAAGGGGTTTTATGATGCTCTAGACACACAGACGCTTCGGTGGCATGACACAGAGAGTGTTCCAGAAGGAGGAAGGGGTGCTTCCCCCAAGCTTGCACGGAAACTGGAACTGCTTGTGGCTCCTTGGGAAATGAAGGGTTGAGGAGCGTCGTGAGCCAGCACCTTAGCTGAAACATGAGCATTCTCATGACAGTCAAGTGAAGCAGGAGGATTCTCTAAGGGAGGACAGATGTAGCCAACAGAGGGGGGAACTAGTCATAATAAGAGATAAAATGTACCAAACACTTAAGTATATGTCACACATGACAGTTCACACTTTTTAGATGATTATCTTATTTATGTATAAAAATAAACCTACATGGAATGTGATATTGCACTACAAGAACAGAGTACAGCCTAGGTGCTCGTGTTTGAGGGTCAGCTCCTATGCAGATGAGTCATGATGTCACCATTCTCAAGTTATTTGATTGCTCAGGGTCTTAGCTCCATCATCTGTAAAAGACAAAAATAGTTGTGATTACATGAAGAAGAATAAAAGGGATAATAAATGCAAAGCACTTGACATCATAGAGGACTTATATAAACACAGTTTAACTCTCACTTATGATGATCTCCATTTTATCTGTAAGTAAACAGAGGATCAATACCTCACCCAAGACACATACCGGAGTGTACAAGTCCACATTTGAATGACTGACCCTGAAACAAGAACAGAAAATCTTATCCTTGAAAATGCATTTCCCAACAGACGCAAAACTTACAGTGCTTAATATCAAGGTGGTGAGGTGATTTATGTATCAGTCCAAAAACTTTGTTCCTATCCATATTATCTTTCAAAAGTAAGTGCCAGAGACCTTCAAGATGGTGGAGGAGTAAGACAGGGAGATCACCTTCCTCCCCACAAATACATCAGAAATACATCTACACGTGGAACTCCTACAGAACACTTATTGAACGCTGGCAGAAGACCTGAGACTTCCCAAAAGGGAACAGATGCCCTCAGGCGACCTACACTCAGAGGCAGGGCCAAATCCAAAGTTGAACCCCAGGAGCTGTGCAAACAAAGAAGAGAAAGGGAAATTTCTCCCAGCAGCCTTGTGGAGTAAATCTCCACAATGATATACCCTGCATCTGTGGAATACCTGAATAGACAATGAATCATCCCAAAATTGAGGCGGTGGACTTTTGGAGCAACTGTAGACTTGGCGTTTGCTGTATGCGACTGACTAGTTTCTGGTTCTATGTTTATCTTAGTTTAGTATTTAGAGTTTATTATCACTGGTAGATTTATTGCTTTGGTTGCTCTCTTCCTTTTTTTAATATGTTTATGTGTATATTTTTTCCTTTTTCTCTTTTTGTGAGTGTGTATCTGTATGCTTCTTTGTGTGATTTTGTCTGTATAGCTTTGTTGTAACATTTGTCCTAGGGTTCTGTCTGTCCGTTTTTTGGGTTTTTTCTAGTATAGTTTTTAGCACTTGTTATCATTGTTGAATTTATTTTCTGGTTTGGTTGCTCTCTTCTTTCTATTTTTTAATTACTTTTTTATTTTTAGTTTTAAATAATTTTTAATTTTTATAACTTTATTTCTTTTTATTTTATTTATTTATTTATTTATTTATTTTTCTCTCCCTTTTCTTCTGAGCCGTGTGGCTGACAGGGTCTTGGTGCTCCAGCTGGGTGTCAGGTCTGTGCCTCTGAGGTGGGAGCGCCAAGTTCAGGATATTGGTCCACCAGAGACCTCCCAGCCCCACATAATATCAAACGGTGAAAGCAGTTAGGAATTGAGGAAAGTATATCACCTCCTACCTTAACGATATCAGAACTATAAGAAAATACCACAATTTCATGCCAACAAATTATACGACTTAGATGAAGTAGGCAAAGTCCCCAGAAAGCCACAAATTATTGAAACTAACTCAAGTAGAATTAGAAAACCTTACACCTATAACAAGAGACCTATAACAAGAGACTGAATTAGTAAATGAAAATTTTCCCATAAATAAAAACCCAGAGCCAAATGGCTTCACTGGTGAATCCTCCCAAATATTTTAAGAATAAATTGTACCAATCCTTCTACAAATTCTTCCATAAGTAGAGGAGGGAAGGAAGCTTTCCCAACTCATTCTGCATGGGCAGTATTAACCTGATACCAAAACCAGACAAAGGCATCACAAGAAAACAAAATTTCAGACCAGCATCGCTCATGAATACAGACACAAAAATACTCAAAAAATGTAAGCAAACCTTATTCCACAAAGAGTGTTTTACTTTGCAAATCAAAATCAACCAGGTTGTTGGAGGAACCCAAAATGGAATGCAGACTATGACAAATGAATCTAAGTGTGGTACAAATTGATTACATAACCTTGCTGCTGGGTTGCTGAAAGGAGTTAAACCAAGTAACTTTTAAAAGCAGTGTTTGCCTGGATGCTGCAAGGCTAAATACAGAAAGAATTGTACACAAACACTTCGGTAAGTTGCTCACAGGGTTGGAAATTGTGAAACTACGTGCATTTTTAATTGGACAAATAAGTAAATATACTGTAGATAATTAAACCAGGTTTCTCTGGAGAAACTGTTGAAGAAGTTACACATAAGCCAAGGGGAACATTTCTAAAATGAACCCTGGTTCTACACTATATTAGAGTCTGAGGTATCAGTATGAACTCACTTACACACACACACACAGATGCGTACACACCCACAGAAGCATAGAGAAATACAGAAATATATGTAAGTGTGTGTAAGTGGGAACATATATTTCCAGTTCTGTCCGCTGAGCGGACCTAGAAAAAAAATACTCCCTAGTAGCCATGAGCACACCAAAATGCCCAGATTTTGTTTTCTAAATTTCTTCTCCAATAAAAGGAACCAAAGCTCCTTGGAAAAGCAGTAGACTCCAGAACTGGGGCAGGTAAAATACAAGATAACCCTGGAGCATCTTGTGGGGCTAGACAGTAAATAAATCCTTGGGAAAAGCGGGGAGGAAGATGCAGCCATGTTAAAAGGACTCAGTATCTGATCTGAAAGAACTTATAATGGTCAAATCTGGAACAATTTGAGCAACAAAATTAACAGTGATAATAATAGATATAGCCCAAATAAAAAAATAAATATTGATGAGTCCATACAGATATAAATGACTGAATAAATAAATAAATGCAGAGAACTCTTCCTTAGAGAAGAATTCTAATTAAATGTAGAAGAACAAGAGAGGCAGAAAATCACCTTTAGAACACCGCAATGATAATTGCTGCAGGCAAGATCCACTGGTGATGGCAAAATTAGTGGTGAAAGTTTAAGGATAGACAGGAGTTTTGTGTACCATCAAAGTATGACTCACTTAAATATGTATTAAATAGGGAGAAATAGTAACTACTCAGTGGAGAACGCTGGCGGATTCCACCTTAATCAGGTGATCAAGATTAATATTTCCCATATGCTGAGGAGGATACATCACCTATGTGGGATTTTTTCTTAAAAATCCATAAGCTCAGTGTACTCATGAGAAAACAGCAGACAAATCCAAATGGAAGAAAATTCTACAAAATACCTAACTGCTACTCTTCCAATGTATATAGGTCACAAAAGATATTAAGATAGAAAAATGGTCACACTTTGGAGTAGACTAAGGAGACATGACAACTAAATGAAATGTGGGATTCTGGACTGATACAGACGGAGAAAATTTTACTGGAAAAATGGGGAAATCCAATTAAAGTCTGAAGTTTAGCTAATAACATTGTAACAGTGTTAATTACCTGGTTTCAATAACTGTTCTGTAAGATGTTAACTTTAGGAGAAGCTACATGAAGACTAGTTGGGGATCTCTGTACTATCCTGCACGTCTAAAATTATATCATATTTAAAATTTCTTAAAAGACTAAAGTTATCACATCATTCCCTAACATACACTAGGCATGATCCAGCCCATAGTGAGGTCAGGTAGGCAGGTGACAAGCAGAGAGAGAAAAGGCAAGTGCCTTTCCAAAACACAGAAATCAGGACTCAGCATCTAGAGGTGTAAAGTGGTTCCAGATTTCCCAGCTGGGCCACAGAAAACCTGAAAAGTTAAAAGTCTGGCCACTCATACAAGCCAATTCTTCCTCCACTGTGAATTCAAAAAGCAAAGATAGGAATATTTGACAAATTAGCAAAAAGTCACATACGTATTCAACATATATTATTATATGTAATGTAATGTAATATTATATATGAATGGATAAAGAAGATGTACATATATACAATGGAATATTACTCAGCCATAAAAAGGAATGAAATTGCATCATTTGTAGAGATGTAGATAGACCTAGAGACTGTCATGCAGAGTGAAGTAAGTCAGAAAGAGAAAAACAAATATCATATATTAAAGCATACGTGTGGAATCTAGAAAAATGGTACAGATGAACCTGCTTGCAAGGCAGAAACAGAGACACAGATGTAGAGAACAAATGTATGGACACCAAGGGGGAGGGTGAGTGGGATGAATTGGGAGACTGGGATTGACATATACACTAATATGTATAAAATAGATAAAAATAGATAACTAATGAAAAAATAGACAACTAATGTATAGCACAGGGAACTCTACTTAATGCTCTTTGGTGACCTAAATGTGAAGGAAATCCAAAAAAGAGGGGATATATGTATACATATAGCTGATTCACTTCCCTGTACAGCAGAAACTAACACAACATTGTAAAGCAACTATACTCCAATAAATAAATAAATAAAAATAAAAAGCAACAAATATGTGAGAAAAATAATAAATGTTATAATTCTAATAAAATAAAATATGCAAAATCAAAAATATATATATTCTATACATAACGTATTAAACATATATATGTTATAAAAATGTAATATGCACTGTTATACATATTACATATGAATATGTAATATATACATGCAATATTACAGATATTATATATTGATATCATACATTATAATCACATACTAATTATACAAACATATATACATATATACTATACATATATACATAGTATATTATACATATGTAATATATAATGTATATATACTGTGTATTCTGTTACATTATATAATATAGAGTATACACATAATATATTACATTATATATGACTTTATATATAAATATATATGACATATAAATATGTGACTATATGTATGTGACATATATGACTTTGTTCATCAACTGAGTGTTCATGCGGTACCAAATGTTCAGAGAGAGAGAGAATATATAGATTCTAAGAAAGATGGACCAGGGCCCAATTAAGAAAATGGAGAAGGTGGGAAGAGGCAACTATAGCAGCAGTGGGTGTCCTGCTTGCTCCCACCTGGAGGAACACTGGTCCAAAGTGTCCCTCTTCTGTTGCAAGGATCCTGACCACTGGGGAACCACTGAGGGGCCAAGCAGCAAAGTACTGGGGAACAGACCCTGGTGGGCCAGGGAAAAGGAACAAAATTTTTTTAAGCCAGGTGGAGCAAGACAAACAGGGAAAACCAGGACAAAGTGCCCATAGAAGTGGCTGCTCCAGCCAGCTACGGGAAGACCACTGGGCCTGGGGAGCTCTACATCTTCCAGAAGCTCCTCAGTTGTGAATTAGTTCTGGGGGCGGCAGAGTGGAAACAGGAAGGCTGAGGGGCTCTGCAGTCTGAGATAGCCTCTGTCTTACCCTTCCAAGACCTTGTTGATCCACTGGATCGCAGCTCTCTTCTCCATGTCAAGGTCTTCAGCAGTGACTCGATAACCTAGCTGGGGTGGTGGGGGCAAAATCAGTGGGCCATTTCGTCTCGAGGGCATCAGCAGAGGAATCTTGCGTTTCTGTTTCCAGGGTCTGGAGCTATCAGATGGCTGTGAGCAATATAAGTTTTGTTTCTCCTCTAAGGGGCCATCCACAACCTTTTCACGCTTGGTCTTCTTCTGTGGTTCCACTGAGGCTGAAGGGCTAGACTGACAGCCTTCCTCACTGGCTTTCTTTGAGAGCACACGAGGATGCAATGAGGCTGGGCCCAGGAGCCCCGCTGCACTTGGACCACTCTTCTGCAGCTGTGGGAAACCTCTAGTGGAGCTGTATGAACTGGAGATGGCACTTCGTTTGCTGCATGAGCTCAAAAAGTAGGTCTGGGATTTCCTAATCAGGATAT
Organism: Phocoena sinus; assembly: GCF_008692025.1. NCBI lineage: Eukaryota > Metazoa > Chordata > Mammalia > Artiodactyla > Phocoenidae > Phocoena > Phocoena sinus. The sequence continues at coordinate 18,348,937 of NC_045765.1, read as the reverse complement.
CTTCAGAGCTCTTGGAACAGAAGTCTCTCTTCAGAGGCCCAGGCCCGGGCACAAAGGAAGAGAGGACCCCATTGGCCATCGGCCCTCTAAACACAGACTGCGCATTCCCACCGGGGTTCGAGCCACTTCTCTGTTCGTCCTGACTCTCGGGAGCTGAGTGTCCTTTCTTTTGCTTCATTAGCCCTTTCCTGCTCTCAGCCAGGGCTGTCAGGTCCTTCTCTTCCTTGGCTCTCAGTTGACTGCTTTCTTCGAGGGCCCTCACCAGGATCTCCTTTCCACAAAAGTTTGGGAGGTGAACAGACAGTGAAGACCACATACAGATGATTATCTGCTTCAGAGCCAAAAGGAGTGTCAGTTTGCCCTTAGCAGGTGCCATCTTCGGGATCACTGAGGTACAGAACATCTTGGAGCTGTAAGCAGACAGCAGTGGCTTCTGATGGCCACTCCGGGGCACCGAGGAAAAGACCCCCAGAAATAAACACCAGGCTTGCTGGATTGGATATTGCCACCGATGGGCTATGATAAACAGCCGACGGTGCCAACGACGACAGGGTGAAGCCACAGGATCCTCGTATGACAGCCTGCGAGCCAGGTCCAGGGTTGGGACCGCCGAGTGAAACCGGAAAGGGAGGGGAAAACGGCGGGCGGATTGCCCAGGCCCGAGGAGCTCGGGTCTCTCTGGCTGGTCCCCGCCTCGCAGAGCAGGTGACTGCTGGCGTCGGCAAGGCCGGCTGAGGTAACCAACCGCCCATGAGGCACAATACTGAACGGTCGGGTCCTTCAAATGGAGTCAGTGGCTCAGAGAGGTTTCCATTAGCTACTGACTGTTGGGCGTGCCGCCTGTGACGCGTTGTTGGAACGAGTGAGTGAATAAAGGGGGCGCGAGACCTGCGAGAGGCCTTGCCTGCTTCCGGACCGCTGCTGCGGGGCTCGGGTGTTGGCACGTGGAGGACCGGCTGCCTGGGGTGCAGCCGCCCTTCCCGCGGCCAGTCCCCAGCTTCTTCGCGGGAAAGTGACGGGCGGTGTTCCCCCAACCCGAACAGCTCCGGGCTCAGCAGCGCTCACTGTATGCTGGAGCTCTGGGGTCAGCACCGGATGCCCCAGGTGAAAGCCATTCAGAACCTGTGCTACCGAGATCCTGCGGGATAGCATAGCCACCCAGGCGTCTAGGGGGCAGGAGGACCACAGGAGGGAACCCACGGGATGCGGGAAGCCAGAGTGGATGTGCTGTCCCCCATCTTCCTCTCCTTCCCAGAGAATCTTACTTTCCAGGTGCCCCTTCTTGGCTCCTCATCCCCTTCCCTGGGAAGTAAGGTTTCCAAGACAGTTTATGATGACCAGAAGTCAGAACTTACAGGTAGAGAACTGGTATCTTTTTAGGCAGCTCTATGTCCAGGAGCTATGTTATCTGGGACCTAAAACTTGAATTCCTGTTTTGAAGGTCGTGCTTTACCTTCATCCTAATCTCTGTTTTCTGCCTCTTAGCAGATCCTGTAGGCCTTTGTGTCATTCCTTTTCAGTAAGTTTGTGTCTATGGGATGGGAGAAGGGACCTGGCAATTTAAATTTGAACTCAGAATTTGGCTCCCTATAAATATTCTGACTGAAGTTAATATTTTTAGTTGAATGGTGAATACATTAGAATATTCAGACTATATAAAAATCTTTGATGTTTTAGTAATTACCCCCACTTCTTTGGTTTTGTTTTATTTGTTTGTTTGTTTTGAAATCTTTTTGCCTTATTTTGAGTTGTTATCGCTTAGTGAATGACCCGTGACCTTTTACCAGGCCAGGTCATTTTTCAAAGGAGTTATTCCGGTCATTGCTGCTCTCAGCAGGCAGAGGAGGGAAGTATGATTTTGTGTAACCAACATCTAAAGGGCTATACTTAAATATTCTAGTGGGTTCTAAAATTCAGGAGTTTGACTTTCATTTTTATGCAAAAAATTTTAACAAGACTGACTTAACCTCCCAGTGTTTTATCTGCCTGCTGTGCTTCAAAGCCCTTTTTTAAATGAAATAAAAGAAAAATTCATGATGGGTGGATATTCTACCACAATACGAATGGAGTTGTTCCAGGTATTTGAAGGTTCTCAGTTAAAGAATAAATCCTAATTATAGACACATTAAAATTTGTTATCCAACGAGTATCATCTTAAGGAATTTTTTCAACCATTAATTTTTAAAACAACTTTATTGAGATATAATTTACGTACTATAAAATTCACCTGTATTAATATTACACTTCAAGAATCTTTAGTAACTTTGTAAAGTGTGTAACTTTCACCAGTATCTAATTTTATAACATTTCTATTAACCCAAAAAGAAAACTCATGCCTATTTGCAGTCACTTCCCATTCTTACTCACAGGCCTGGGCAACCACTAATGTACTTTTTGTCTCTATAAATTTGCCTCTTCTGGACACCTTTCATATAAACAGACTCTTACGATATATGGTCTCTTGTGCCTCGTTTCACTTAGCATGTTTTTAAGGTTCATCTGTATAGCAGCTTGTATTAGTAGTTCTTTTTTGTTGTTGTTGTTAAACAACAGAAATATATTTTCTCACAATTCTGAGATCAAGTTGTCAGCAGAGTTGATTTCTCCTGAAGCCTCTCTCCTTGGTTTGTAGATGGCCTGTGTCTTTTCTCCCTGTGTCTTCATATGGTCTTTCTTTTCTCTGTGTGTGCATGTTCTGATCTCTTCTTTTGAGGACACAAGTCGAATTGGGTTTGGGCCCACTCCCAATAACCTCATTCAACCTTAATTGCCTCTTTAAAAACTCTGTATCCAAATACAGTCACATTCTGAGGTACTAGGGCTTAGGACTTCAACATATGTATTTTGCAAGGATACAATTTAACCTATAACACTCCACCCTCTCAGCCTCCAAATTTCAAGTCCTCACATGCGAAATATATGTCCCATTCCAACAGCCACAAAAGTCAACAGCCATTCCAGCAACAACTCTAAGTCTTAAATTTCATCTAAATAGCATCTAAATCAGATATGAGTGAGACTAGAGCTTGATTCATCCTGAGGCAAAATTCCTCTACAATAGTGAACCTATGAAACAAAACAAGTTATGGGCTTCCAAAACACAATGGTGGAACAGGTACTGGATAGATACTCCCATTCCAAAAGGGAGAATTGGGAAGAAGAAGGCTGACAAGTCCTAAGCAAGTCCAAAACCTAGCAGGGCAAATTCCGTTACATTTTTAATTTATTCAAAGATTTAGTTTATTATATCAACATCAGTACTAGAACTCACAACTTTTACTCTCCAGTCTGCAATATTTCTACAGCACACATTTGCTGACGTTTTTTGTGTGACATTAACATATGTGGCTAATTTTAAGAAACTTCTGTGGAAAGTTCCATCAGATTTTAAGGAAATCCACTTTGGCTGAATTTTCTGTCCAACAAGGGTGGTGGCTCTGCCCTCTTCTCCCAGAATTTTATCCCCAAACCCTCTGGAACCAATGAGGAAACAGTCCTGCTGCCTGGGCCTGTGCGTTCGGGACCCATGGTGGTAGTAGCAGCTCTGCTGACCCCTGACCCACCCTTAGAGTCATTCCTCCCTGTACTCGAAGGATGATGCATGTTTGCATCCAGACATCTCTATCATCTAATTTTCTGCTTGTAGAACCCCAGAAGTCTGACAGCCTTCCTTCATTTCATCCCACCTCTGTCCTCTTCAGTCCAAGCTGACTGTGCTTCTGCTGTGATTGGATCCATGTCACACACCCATAATCTCTTTAGTAAAGACTGTCCAGCCACATTTTTGGTGTTCTCTCCTGAACACACTTTCTCATTTTTTTTGCAATATGAATAGGCTGAGAATTTTTGGCCTTCAAGTTCTGGTTCCTTTATGCATAATAATTTCTTTTTCAGTTGTCTCCCTCTCACACTTTACTATAAGCAGCAAGGAGAAACCCAGTCACAGCTTCAACATTTTGCTTAGAAATATCCTCCGTTAAATATCCAAGTTCATTACTAACAACTTTTACTTTCTACAAAACACTAGAACACAATTTGGTCAAGTTCTCTGCCACTTTGTAACAAGGACTGCTTTTCCTCCAGTTTCCAATAACATTCCTCATATCCATCTGAGACTTCCCCAGAAGCACCTTTAACATTCATATTTGTGTCAATATTCTCTTCATGATGAAATATATGTAAACAGATATATATAGCATGTATATATATATATATATATATATATATAAAAGCAGATATAGTGATAGGAGCTTTCTGTACAGTTCTCTCTTCCTGAGCTCTCAGAAGAATCACCTTGAATGACCATATTTAGTCTCTTCAAGACAATCTAGGCTTTTCTAACATGCACCTCAAAACTCTTCCCATTACCTAGTTCCAAAGCCACTTCCACATTCTTAGGTATTTGTTAGAGCAATACCCAACTTCCTGGTACCAAAATCTGTTGGAGCTGCCATAACAAAGTACCTCAGAACGGGTGGCTTAAACAACAGAAATTTATTTTCTTACAATTCTGGAAGCTAGATGTCTGAGATCAAGGTGTCAGACAGGGTTGATTTCTTCTGAGGCCTCTTTCTTTGGCTTCTCCCTGTGTCTTCATGTGGTCCTTTGTCTTTATTACTTGTTTTGGCTGAAAAATATTCCATTGTATGTGTATATCACACTTGTTAATCCATTCATCAGCTGATGGACATCTGAGTTGTTTCCATTTTGGGGCTATTGTAAACAATGCTGCTGTGAACATTTGCATACAACTCTTTGCGGGGACACATTTTTTTTGGAGAGGATTGTCAGATGATGTAGTAAATCTATGTTTAACATTTGAAGAAACTTCCAAACTGTTTTTTCAAAGTGGTTGCTGCATTTTAAATTCCCACCAGCAATGCATCAAAGTTTCCATTTTGCTGCTTTCTCACCAGCAGTTGTTACCTTCTGTCTCCATCTGTGGCCATTTCAGTGGGAGAGAAGTGGTATTTTATTGTAGTTTTAATATCCATTTCCCTAATAACTAATGATATTAAGCATCTTTTCATAATATTGGCCATTCATATTTCTTCTTTGGCAAAATGTCTATTCAAATATTTTGCCCATCTTTAATTGGATCATTTTCCAAGTTTCAGTTCTCTATGAATTCTGGATACAAGTCCCTGATCAGATAAATAAGTTGCAAATATTTTCTACCAATCTGTGGCTTATCTTTTCACTTTATTGATGGTCTCTTTTTGAAACACAGAAGTTTTTAATTTTGATGAAGTCCAATTTATCATTTTATCACCTGTGCTTTTGGTGTTATATCTAAGAAATCTTTGCCCAACTCAAGATGTGATATTGTGATTTATAGTAAGAAATATATATTTGGTCTTTGTCTCTATTCCTGACACAGAGTTCTTGATAAGAGCATCTTTTTTTCCAATGAGGTGACTGGGTGGACTCGTGGATGGTTCCTGGATGGGGACTAGTCACCAGAAAGACCAAACCATAATTAGAAGTTTGGGATTTCCAGCCCCACCGCCAGTTCTCCAGAGAGGAGAAAGGGGCTAGAAATGGACTTAATAATTGATCGTGCCTATGTGAGGCAGCCTCTGTAAAATCCCAATAGCATGGGGTTCAGAGAGGTTCCAGGTTGGTGAATACATCCATGGACCAGGAGGGTGATGTACCACAACTCCACAGGGACAGAAGCTCCTGAGTTTGGGACACTTCCATACCTCACCTGATATATCTCTTCAGCTGGCAGATCATCTGTATCCTTTATCATATCCTTTATTGTATAATAACCAGTAAACATAAATACAGTTGACCTTTGGAAAACACAGGTTTGAACTGTGTGGGTCCACTTATATGAAGATTTTTTAAAGTAAACGCTACTACAGTACTACAAGATCTGCAGTTGGTGTATGTGAAACCATAGATACAGAGGGCCAATTGTAAAGTTATACTCAGATTTTCAACTGTGCAGGGGTCACCACCCCCAACTCCCACATTGCTCACTGTTTAACTGTGTTTCCCTGACTTCTGTGAGATGTTCTAGCAAATAAGTAAATCCAAGAGGGAGGAGGTCATGGTAACCTCTGATCTGCAGCCAAGTGGGATAGTTGTGGGGAAACTTGGGACCTATTACTTGTGATTGGCACCTGAATGGGGGGGCAGTCTTGTGGGACTGAGCCCATAATCTATGGGATCTGAGATGCTATCTTCAGGTACACAGTGTCAGAACTGAGTTAAATTGTAGGACACTCAGCTGGTGTCACAGAATTTCTTGGTGTGGGCAAAACCCTCACACACCTGGTGTCAGAAGTGTTGTGAGTGTAATAGTAGTGTGACAGTAAAGAAGAAACACACAAGAGGACGGGTGAGGTTTTTCTTACACACAGGTCTCAAAGATTTATTCCTATATTTTTCTTCTAGGAACTTTATAGTTTTAGCTCTTACATGTAGGAATATGATCTACTTTGAGTTAATTTTTGTGTATTGTGTGAAGTAATGGTCCAAATTCATTCTTTTGTGTGTGGCTATCCCGTGGTACTAGCATCATTTATTGAAAAGACTGTCCTTTCCCCCATTGAATTGTGTTGGCACATTTGTCCAAAACTAATTAACCATAAATGTAAGGGTTTATTTCTGGAATCTCAATTCTGTTCCATTGGACTATGTGTCTTATGCCACTATCACTCTGCCTTAATTACCATAGCTTTGTAGTAAGTTTAAAAATTGGGAAATATATGTTCTTCAACTTTATTTTTTTTTTTAGGATTGTTTTAGCCATTCTTGGTTCCTTGCATTACTATGTGGATTTTAAGATTACTCTGTCAATTTGAAAAAAAAAAAAAAAGACCAGCTGGGATTTTGATAGGGATTGCATGGATTTGTAGAATCAACTTGGGAAATACTGCCATCTTAACAATATTAAGTCTTCCATCCATAGACATAAGATATCTTTCAATTTATTTGGGTCTTCCTTGGCTTTTGGTACCAATGTTTTGTGGTCTTCCGTGTACAAGTCTTGCACATCTTTCATTAAATGTGTTCCTATGTATTTTATTCTTTTTGTGGATAAGTGAATGAAATTGTTTTTCTTACTTTCATTTTCAGACTGTTAATTGCTGTTTTATAGAAATGCAATTAATTTTGGTATATACATCTATCCTGCAACATTCTTGAACTCCTTTTTAAGTTGTAGAAGCACACACACGTGTGTGTGTGCATGCAGGTGTCTCTTAGGGTTTTTCTATATATAGGAACTTGTTCTATGTGAATAAAGACTGTTTTACTTATTTTCCAATCTGGATTTTTTTTCCTTCTCTAATCTCACTGCATAAAACCTGCAGCGCAATGTTGAATAGAAGCAATGAGAGTAGACTTCCTTCTCGTGTTCCTGATTTTAGGTCGAAAGTGTCTAGTATTTCACCACTAAGACCACCACGTATAATGTCACCTGTGGGTATTTTGTAAATACTCCTTATCAGGTTCAGGAAATTCCCTTCTATTCCTAGTTTATGAAGGGTTTTATTATGAGAGGGTGGTGGATTTTGTGAAACATTTTTATGCATCTGTTGTGATGATCATTTGCCCTTTATTCTATTATTATTGTGAATTATGTTCACTGAGTTTCAGATATTAAACCAACTTTGCATTCCTGGGGTAAAGCCTACTTGGTCATGGCATATAATTTTATATTTTGCCAGAGTTGTTTTGCTTTTACTTTTTTTGTTTGTCTGTTTTTGTTTTCGTTTGCGGTACACAGGCCTCTCACTGTTGTGGCCTCTCCCGCTGGGGAGCACAGGCTCCGGACGCGCAGGCTCAGCGGCCATGGCTCATGGGCCCAGCCACTCTGCGGCATGTGGGATCTTCCCAGACTGGGGCACGAACCCGTGTCCCCTGCATCGGCAGGTGGACTCACAACCACTGCGCCATGAGGGAAGCCCTGCTTTTATTTTGTTGTTTTGGGTGATATGAAGAATATTGGTCTGTAGTTCTCTTTTCTTGTGATTTGTTTATCTGAGTGGTATCAGGATAATCCTGACCTCATAGAATGAGTTGAAAAGTGTTCCCTCCCCCCTTATTTTCTGCAATAATTTTTTTAACTTTTTCTTTTCAAATAATTATACATTCACAGCAAAATATATATATACATACAGGAATATTCCATGTACCAGTTTCCCCAAATGGTGATGTGCACGTGTGTATGTGTGTGTGTGTGTATCTCTATGAGATTTTATCACACGTGTAGATTCACGTAACCAACACAACCAAGATTCAGAACTCTACCATCACCACAAGGCCTTCTAATGCTACTCTTTTTTTTTTTGCGGTACACGGGCCTCTCACTGTTGTGGCTTCTCCCGCCGCGGAGCACAAGCTCCGGACGCGCAGGCTCAGTGGCCATGGCTCATGGGCCCAGCCGCTCTGCGGCATGTGGGATCTTCCCGGACCAGGGCACGACCCCGTGTCCCCTGCATCGGCAGGCGGACTCTCAACCACTGTGCCACCGGGGAAGCCCTAATGCTACTTTTAATAACCACATCTACACTCACTGCTTTGAGAAGATTTTTAGTTATTATAAGTATTTCTTACAAGAAGATTTAGGTTTTCTGTTTCTTCGGGATTCAGTTCTGGTAACTTGTGTCTTTTATTCTAAGAATTTTCCATTTCATCTTAGTAGTCTAATCTGTTGGCATGAAGTTGTTTATACCACTCCCTTAAAATCCTTTTGATTTCTGTAAGGGTGGTGGTGATAGTCCCTCTTTCATTTCTGACTTTTATCAATTTGTGTCTTCTCTCATTTTTCTTGATTAACATGGCTAAAGGTTTGTCCGTTTTTAAAAATGTTATCAAAGAACTAACTTTTGGTTTTATTAATTTTCCCTATGTTTTTCTGTTTCCTATTTAACTTACTCCCACTACCATCCTTATTAGTTCCTTCTTTCTGCTTACTTTGGTTTAGTTTCCTCTTCTTTTTCTAGTTTCTTAAGGTGGAAAGTTAGGTTATTGATTTGAGATTTCTAATATATGTGTTTTAAGTGGTACATTTTCCTCTAAATATGACTTTATCTGCATTTCATAAATTTGGTTTCTTGTGTTTTTTATTTAATTCAGCTCAATTTCTTAATTGTCAATTTCCTTTGTGATTTATTCTACTCATTGGTCATTTGAAAGTGTGTTAATTTCCACATATATGTGGATTTCTCAAATTTCCTTATGCTGTTGACATCTATACATTAATTAATTTATTAAATTTATGAGAATTGTTTTATTGTATGGTATATGGTTTATCCTGGAGATTATCCCATGTATACTTGAGAAGAATTTGCATTCTGGTGTTGTTGGATGGAATATTTAATAGATGTCAGTTAGGTGTAGTTGACAGATAGTGTTGTTCAAATCTTCTACATTCTTGCTTATTTTCTAAGCAAATTGTCTAGTTGTCTTTTGATTATTGGGATTGGTATTGGAGTTCCAACTATTATTGTTGAATTGCTTGCCTCCCTTCAGTTTGGTCAGTTTTGCTTCATGTATTTCAGGGTTCTGTTGTGTTCATATATGTTTATAATTGTTATATTTCTTGATTGTGACTTTAATTGTAATAAATTTTCACGGTCTCTAGAAACATTTTTTGTCTTAACATCGATTTAACCTGATATTAGTATAGGCTTTCCTGCTTTCTTTTTGTTACTGTTTGCATGATATATCTTTTTCTATAATCTTACTGCTAATCTATTTGTATATTTGAATCAAAAGTGTCTCCTTTAGAACCCTCTAGCACAGTTGGTGGGAATGTAAATTGATATAGCCACTATGGAAAACAGTATGGAGGTTCCTTAAAAAACTAAAAATAGAACAACCACAGGACCCAGCAATCCCACTACTGGGCATATACCCTGAGAAAAACATAATTCAAAAAGAGTCACGTACCACAGTGTTCATTGCATCTCTATTTACAATAGCCAGGACATTGGAGCAACCTAAGTGTCCATCGACAGATGAACGAATAAAGATGTGGCACATATATACAACAGAATATTACTCAGCCATAAAAAGAAATGAAATTGAGCTATTTGTAGTGAGATGGATGCACCTAGAGTCTGTCATACAGAGTGCAGTAGGTCAGAAAGAGAAAAACAAATACCATATGTTAACACATATATATGGAATCTAAAAAAAAAAAACGGTTCTGAAGAACCTAGGGGCAGGACAGGAATAAAGATGCAGATGTAGAGAATGGACTTGAGGACACAGGGAGGGGGAACGGTAAGCTGGGATGAAGTGAGAGAGTGGCATGGACATACATACACTACCAAATATAAAACAGATAGCTAGTGGAAAGCAGCCGCATAGCACAGGAAGATTAGTTCGGTACTTTGTGACCACCTAGAGGCGTGGGATAGGGAGGGTAGGAGGGAGACACAAGAGGGAGGGGATATGGGGATATATGTATACATATAGCTGATCCACTTTGTTATACAGCAGAAACTAACACAACATTGTAAAGCAATTATACTCCAATAAAGGTGTTTTTAAAAAATGTAACAAACTGGCAAAACTTTAAATACAATGACTAAGAAAAAAGGCAGAAGATTCAAATTATTACAATCACAAATGAAAGTGGAGACATTAAATGACCTTACACATATAAATAAAAAGGATTCCAACAAATTCTGTGAACAATTATATGCCAACAACTTAGATACATGGATGAGCTGGAAACATTCTTAGAAACAGAAAAACTACCTAAATTGACTCAAGAAGAAATAGAAAACCTGAACAGACTTTTAAAAATGCAAAGAGTTTGAGTCAGTAATCAAAAACTTCCCAATAAAAAAGCCCAGGACCAGATGTTTTCAATGATGAAAACTACCAAACATTTAAGGAAGAATTAACACTAATTATTTTCAAACTCCTCCAAAAAATAGACAAGGAAAGGCTTCCTAACTCATTCTATGAGTCCTGCATAACCCTGATAGCACAACAAGATAAAACCACTGAAAGACAAAACCGTAAGAAGACAAACCACTGAAAGACAAAACCATATCCAGAAGCTTAAAATAATTACACATCTTGACCAACTGGGAATTATCCTAGGAATGCAAGGGTGATTCAACATCCAAAAATCAATGTAATACAACACATTAATAAAGTGAAGGAAAAAATACTTGATCATTTCAATGGATGAAGGAAAAGCATTAGACAAAATCTAAGAAACTTTCATGACAAAAATATGCAACAAACTAGGAATAAAAGGGAACTTCCTCAATATGATAAAGGGCATCTATAAAACCTCAGCTAAAATCATACTTAATGATGAAAGACTAGAGGGAGATCAAGATGGCAGAGTTAAGAGGACAGAGAGCTCACCTCTCCACTGCCCCAGCCCCAAACACATCAAAAATACATCTACATGTGGAAGAGTCCTCACTGAAAACTGGCAGAAGGACATCTGTACAACCAAGCTGTAAGAGAGATACACATGTAATTGGGTTGGAAGGAAAACATAGCGATTGGATTGGGACCTGTGCCCCTGGGATGGGACTCAGGAAAAGGGAAATTGCATGAGCAGACATATGCCCTGGGGAGTGAGCAGGTCAAGCCACAGACTGGGTGTCCCATTCCTAGATGGAGGAGACAAGTCCCCTTCACTGTTTGGAAGACCACTGCAATAAATAAAAGGGTGGAATAAGCCTGGACTCTGCTCATGAGGAGTGCAGGCATGCTGGCTGGCCCCCAAGGCAAGGCAAAGAGATGTTCACAACAGAACGGCTTCACAACACAACAGGGGTAGCAGAGGCAGGGTGCAGTGTTTAGCTATGAGAGACAAAGGGGGTTTGCACCTGAGATTGTGTCTGAATAGAGCCATAGAGACCTACAAAGGCAGTGCATCAAACCTGTCTGTGCCCAGACCCAACTTGCTTTAGCACTCCCCTCCTCTGGGGCAAAAGTTCCAGTGCAAGGAGAGGGAAAAAAACACACACTTAAAGGGAACAGAGCCAGCTCAAGACTGACCCTCAGGGCTTCTGCTCCAGCAACTTGGGCTCAGACCCCTGACAGGGTGCTGGTGGCCACCGAGCAGAGAGGAAGTCCCACATCACACCGGGCTCCAGCTCTAGCAACTTCATCTCCAGCCTCACCCTCTACCATGGTGATAGTTGCCCACACACCCTGAGGAAAGATGTGACAGCCATCCACGTCAAAGCCAACCCTCCCACTAAAGGTATTAGGCACACACAGTTTGCATAGGGATGCTCCCACATAAGAATATCGCTTCAAGACTGAAACTGGTAACTGATTCATGCAATTCAGAAAATAAAAAGGCAGAGGAAATACTCTCAATTAAAAGATCAAGAGAAACCCTGAAAAAAATGATGAAATAAATAAACAATTTACCAGATAAAGAATTCAAAACATTGGCAATAAAGATGTTAACAGAATTAGGGGAAAGAATTGATCTAAACACAAAACATTTTTTTTTGTGTGTGTGGTACACGGGCCTCTCACTGTTGTGGCATCTCACTGTTGTGGCCTCTCCCGTTGCGGAGCACAGGCTCCGGATGCGCAGGCTCAGCGGCCATGGCTCAGGGGCCCAGCCGCTCTGCGGCATGTGGGACCTTCCCGGACCGGGGCACAAACCCGTGTCCCCTGCATCGGCAGGCGGACTCTCAACCACTGCACCACCAAGGAAGCCCTAAACACAAAACATTTTAACAAGGAACTAGAAAATATATTTTTAAAAACCCATTTAGAAATTAATAATCCAATAGCTAAAATAAAAACACACTAGAAGTAATGAATAGCAGATTATGTGATACAGAAGAATGCATAAGTGATCTGGAAGAAAGAATAATGGAAATCACACAATCAGAACAGCAGACAGAAAAACAAGTTTTTTTAAATGAAAGTAAGAGATTACTGTAATAACATTAAGCATTCCAACATTTGTATTATCGGGGTTCAAGAAGGAAAAGCGAGAGAGAAGGGGATCAAAAATCGATTTGAAGAAATTTTGGCTAAAAACTTCCCAAAACTAATGAAGGAAATAGATATCTAGGTACAGGAAGGACAGAGGGTCCCAAATAAGGTGACCCCAAAGAGATCCACAACAAGACATGCCGTAATTAAAATGGAAAAGGTTAAAGAGAGAATTCTAAAGGCAACAAGAGAAAAAGAGTCATATACAAGGGAACACCCATAAGGCAATCAGCTGATTTCTCTGCAGAAACTTTGCAGCTAGAAGGGAATAGCATGACATATTGAAAGTGCTGAAAGGGAAAAATCTGTAACCTAGGATGCTCTACCCAGCAAGATTATCGTTTAGAATAGAAGGAGAGATAAAGAACCTCTCAGACAAGCAAACACTAAAAGAGTTCATCAATACTAAACCTACCCTTAAAGAAATGCTGAAGAATATAATCTAAATATAGAAGAAGTAAGAATCTACAGGAAAAGGAAAATCACACTAATAAAGGCAAATATACAGTAAAGATTGAAGATCAACAACTTAAATAAGCCAGTACATTGAATAAAAGACAAAGAAGTGTAAAAGCAACTATAACTACAATAAACAGTTAAGGGATAAGCATTAAGATGTAAACCATGACATTGAAACCACAAAATGTGTTTGAGGGGAGTAAAATAATGCAGATATTTTAGAATGTGTTTGAAAGTAAATGACTACCAGTTTAAGGCAAGTAGATACAGCTACTAAGTAAATATATGTCAATATATATGAACCCCATGGTAACCAGAAATCAAAAACCTATAACAGGGACACAAAAACCAAAAACAAAGAAACACAAGCACACTATTAAAGAAAGTAATCAAACCACAAGGGAAGAAACAAAAAAAGAAGAAATGAAAGGAGAAGAACTACAAAAACAACTGGGAAAAAAGTAATAAAATTGCAATAAGTACATACTTATCAATAATTACTTTAAATGTCAGTGGACTAAATGCTTCAATCAAAAGACCTAGGGAGGTTGATTGGATTAAAAAAAAAAACGAGATGCTTCAATATGCTGTCCATAAGAGACTCACTTAAAGGCTAAAGACACACACAGACTGAAAGTGGGGGGATGGGAAAAGATATTTCATACAAAGGTAAATGACAAGAAAATGGGATGGCAATACTCCTATCAGATAAAATAGGCTTTTAAACAAAGTCTATAAAGAAAAACAAAGGCATTATGTAATGATAAAGGGATCAATATAAAAAGAGGACATTACAATGTTGAACCAATACAGGAACACCTAAATATATAAAGCAAATATTAACAGACATAAGGGGAAAAATGGGCAATAATATAATAATAGTAGGGGACTTTAAAACCCCACTTATGGTGGTGTAGTCATTAAGAATCCGCCTGCCAATGCAGGGGACATGGGTTCTATCTCTGGCCCAGGAAGATCCCACATGCCATGGGGCAACTAAGCCTGTGTGCCACAACTACTGAGCCTGTGCTCTAAAGTCCGTGAGCCACAACTACTGAGCCCATGTGCCACAACTACTGAAGCCCATGGCGCCTAGAGTCCATGCTCCGCAACAAGCGAAGCCACCACAAGGAGAAGCCTGTGCACTACAACAAAGAGTAGCTCCCACTTGCCACAACTAGAGAAAGCCCATGCACAGCAACAAAGACCCAACACAGCCAAAAAAACAAACAAACAAACAAACAAACAAAAACACCACTTACATCAATGGACAGATCATCCAGACAGACAATCAATGAGACGACGGTGGTTTTAAATGACACAATAGACAAGTTGGGCTTAACAGATATCTATAGGACATTGCATACAAAACCAGCAGAATACAAATACTTTTCAACTGTACGTGGAACTTTCTCCAGGATAGAGCACATGCTAGGACATAAAACAAGCCTCAACACATTTAAGAAGACAGAAATATCAAACATTTTTTTGACCACAATTGTATGAAACTGGAAGTCAATTACAAAAAGAAAAATGGAAAGAGAACAAACACATGGAAGCTAAACCATATGGTACTAAAAAAAATGTGGGTCAACAAAAATATTGAAGAGAAAATCAGAAAATACCTCAATACAAATGAAAACAGAAACACAACACTCCAAAATCTATGGGATGCAACAAAAACAGTTCTAAAATGGAAGTTTATAGGCAATATGGGCCATCCTCAGGAAATAAGAAAAATCTCAAATAAACAACCTAACCTAACACCTAAAAGAATTAGAAAAAGAAGAACAAAGCCCAAAGTCAGCAGAAGGAAGGAAATAATCAAGATCAGAGAGGAAATAAATAAAATCAAGATTTAAAAAACAATAGAAAAGGTCACTGAAATCAAGAGGTGGTTTTCTGAAGATAAACAAAATTGATAAACTCTTAGCCAGTCTCACCAAGAAAAAAAGAGAGAGGACCCAAATAAAATAAGAAATGAAAGAGAAGAAACAACAACTAATACCACAGAGACACAAAAAATCATAAGAGAATACTATGAACAGCTATATGCCAACAAACTGGACAACCTAGAAGAAAAGGACAAGTTTCTAGAAACATACAACCTGCCAAGACTGAATCAAGAAGATACAGACAATTTGAACAGACTGATCACTAGCAGTGAAATTGAATTTGTAATTAAAAAAACAACAGCTATCAGAATCAAAAGTCCAGGACCAGATGGCTTCACAGAAGAATTCTATCAAACATATAAAGAAGAATTAATACCTCTCTTACTCAGTGTATTTCCAAACATTGAAGAGGATTCAACACTCCCAACTCATTCTATGAGGCCACAATTACTCTAATACCAAAACCAGACAAAGACACTACAAAAAAAGAGAAAATTACAGGCCTATATCTTTGATGAATATAGATGCAAAAATCCTCAACAAAATATTAGCCAGCAGAAATCAACAACATATAAAAATCATCAAATATCTTGATCAATTTGGATTTATCCCTGGGTCACCAAGATGGTTCAACATTGGCAAATCAAAATGTGATAAAACATATCAACAAAAGGAAAGATAAAAATCACATCATCTCAATAGATGCAGAAAAAGCATTTGACAGAATTCAACACCCATTTATGATAAAAAAGAAAACTCATCAAAGTGGGTATAGAGGGAACATATCTCAAAATAATAAAGATAATTTATGACAAACCTACAACTAATTTAAAACTCAAAGGAAAGCTTTTCCTCTAAATCCAGGAACAAGACAAGGGTGCCCACTCTAGCCACTTCTTTTCAACATAATATTGGAAGTCCTAGCTGCAGCAATAAGACAAGAAAAGGAAATAAAAGGCATCCAAATTGGAAGGGAAGAAGTAAAACTGTCACCATTTGCAGATGACACAATAGTATATATAGAAAACCCTAAAGCTGCCACCAAAAAAACTATCAGAATTAAAAAATAAATTCAGAGGGCTTCCCTGGTGGCGCAGTGGTTGGGAGTCCGCCTGCTGATGCAGGGGATGTGGGTTCGTGCCCCGCTCTGGGAGGATCCCACATGCCACGGAGCGGCTGGGCCCATGGGCCATGGCTGCTGGGCCTGCGTGTCCAGAGCCTGTGCTCCGCAACGGGAGAGGCCACAGCAGTGAGAAGCCCGCGTACCACAAAAAAAAAAAAACAGAAAAGTTGCAGGATAGGAGATTAATATACAGAAATCTGTTGCTTTTCTATACACTAAATGAACTATCAGAAAGAGAAAGCAAGAAAACAATCCCATTTACAATTGCATCAAAAAGAATAAAATACATAGGACTAAACTTAAACCAGGAGACGAAAGTCTTATACTCTGAAAACTATAAAACACTGATGAAGAAAACTGAAGATGATACAAAGAAATGGAAAGATAGCTCATGCTCCTGGATTGGAGGAATTAACATTGTTAAAATGACCATACTACTCCAAGCAATTTACAGATTTAATGCAATCCCTATCAAAATACCCATGACATGTTTCACAGAACTAGAACAAATAACCCTAAAATTCATATGGAACCACAAAAGACTCCAAATTGCCAAATCAATCTTGAGAAAAATGAAAAAAATTGGAGGTATCACCCTCCCAGACTTCAGACTAGACTACAAAGCTACAGTAATCAAAACAGCATGGTACTGGCACAAAAACAGACACATAGATCAATGGAACAGAATAGAGAGCCTATAACTAAACCCACACACCTATGGTCAATTAATCTATGACAAAGGAGACAAGAATATACAATGGAGAAAAGACAGTCTTTTTGACAAGGGGTGCTGGGAAAACTGGACAGCTCCATGTAAAACAATGAAATTAGAACATTTCCTCACACCATACACAAAAATAATCTCCAAATGGATTAAAGACCTAAATATAAGACCTGAAACTATAAGACTTCTAGAAGAGAACATAGGCAAAACACTCTGATATTTTGACATGGATGCAACCCTAGTGCCCATTAGCAGACAAATGGATAAAGAAGATGTGGTATGGAATGGAATATTCCTCAGCCATAAAAATTAATGAAATTCTGCCATTTGCAGCAACACGGATGGAGCTAGAGAATATTATGCTTAGTGAAATAAGTCAGAGAAAGGCAAATACTGTATGATATCACTTATATGTGGAATCTAAAAATAAAACAAACAAATGTATATGCAAAACAGAAACAGACTCACAGGTATAGAAAACAAACTAACGGTTTCCAAAAAGGAGAGGGAAGTGGGGGAGGAGAGGAAGTTAGGGGTATGAGATTAAGAGAAATTACAATGTGTAAAATAGATAAGTAACAAGGATATATTGTATAGCAAGGGAATTATAGCCATTATCTTGTAATAACTTTTAATGAAGTATAAATCTGTAAAAATTCTGAATTACTATGCTGTATGCCTGAAACTAATGTTGTAAATCAACTATATTTCAATTAAAAATGATGATGAAAGACTGAAAGTTTCCCCCTAGGGTCAAGAACATGATAAGACTGCCACTGTCACCACTGCTGTCCAACATAGTACTGGAAGTTCTAGCCAGAGCAGTTCGGTCAAAAAGACAAATAAAATGCATTCAAGTTAACAAGGAAGAACTGAAATTATTTCTATTCAAAGGTGACATGGTCCTATTTATACAAAATCCTAGAGAATCGACACAAACACACAAAGAAGATATTGATGCGAATAAGTGAATTTAGCACAGCTGCAGGGTACAAGATCAAGACACAAAAATCAGCTGTATTTCTATACACTAATAATGAACCCAAAAATGAAATTTAGAAAACAATTCAATTTACAATAGCATCAAAAAGAATACATAGGGAAAATTTTAGCTAAGGAGGTGTAAGTTTTGTACAATTAAAACTGAAAAAAAAATGCTAAAGAAACTAAAGACCTAAGTAAATAAAAAGATGTCTGGTGTTCATGATATGGAAGACTTAATATTGTTAATATGCCAGTACTCTTCAAAGCAATCCTCATAGTCTATGAAATCACTACCAAAATCCCATGGCAGCTTTTTAAAAAAGTAATGGAAGAGGGCTTCCTTGGTGGCGCAGTGGTTGAGAGTCCGCCTGCCGATGCAGGGGACACGGGTTCGCGCCCCAGTGCGGGTAAGGTCCCACATGCCGCGGAGCGGCTGGGCCCGTGAGCCATAGCCGCTGAGCCTGCGCATCCGGAGCCTGTGCTCCACAACGGGAGAGACCACAACAGTGAAAGACCCGCGTACCGCAAAAAAAAAAAAAAAAAAAAAATTAATGGAAGAGCCAATCCTAAATTCATACTTAAATAGCCAAATAATCTTGAAAAAGAAAAACAAAGTTGGAAGACTTGTACTTCCTGATTTCAAAACTTACTACAAGGACTGCAGCGTGCTCGCGGTGGCCCTCGCGCCCGCCGCCGTCCGCGCATGCCCGGCCCCCGCCGGCTCGGAGGCCGCGGCGCTCGGGCTTCCCCAACCAGCGTCCGGGCCCTGCCCCTCCCGCCGCCGGCGGCGGCGGCGGCGGCGGCGGCGGCGGCGGCGGCGGCGGCGCAGGAGGAGGACATGTTGTTTTGGCGGCGGCGCCGGCTGCTGCGGAGCCCGCCGAGTCCCAGCGCCTCACCTGCGCCCGCTGCGGCGGGCCCACCGACCGCCTCGCCACAGCTTTTACTAGTGTCTGTCTGTAGATAAAGTGACCATCATGGACTTCAGAAAGATGCCATTTTATAGAACTACCATACGACCCAGCAATTCCATTACCGGTCATATACCCTGAGAAAACCATAATTCAAAGAGTTATGTACCACGATGTTCATTGCAGCTCTATTTACAATAGCCAGGACATGGAAGCAACCTAAGTGTCCATCAACAGATGAATGGATAAAGAAGATGTGGCACATATATACAATGGAATATTACTCAGCCATAAAAAAACGAAATTGAGTTATTTGTAGTGAGGTGGATGGACCTAGAGTCTGTCATACGGCGTGAAGTAAGTCAGAAAGAGAAAAACAAATACCGTATGCTAACACATAATATATATATGGAATCTAAGGAAGAAAAAAAAAAAAGGTAATGAAGAACCTAGGGGCAAGACGGGAATAAAGACACAGACCTACTAGAAAATGGACTTGATATGGGGAGAGGGAAGGGTAAGCTGTGACAAAGTGAGAGAGTGGCATGGACGTATATACACTACCAAACGTAAAATAGATAGCTAGTGGGAAGCAGCTGCATAGCACAGGGAGATCAGCTCGGTGCTTTGTGACCATCTGGAGGGGTGGGATAGGGAGGGTGGGAGGGAGACGCAAGAGGGAGGGGATATGGGGATATATGTACAGTATAGCTGATTCACTTTGTTATACAGCAGCAACTAACACACCATTGTAGAGCAATTATACTCCAATAAAGGTGTTAAAAACAAACAAACAAAAAGCTTACTACAAAACAACAGTAATCAACACAGTGTGGTACTGGCATAATAATAGATACAGAGATATATGAAATAGAATTGAGAGTCCAGAAATAAACTCATATGTCTGTAGTCAATTGATTTTCAACCTGGGTGCCCAAAAGAATTCAACGGGGAAAAATAGTCTCTTAAATTAATGGTACCAAGACAACTAGATATTCAACATGCGAAAGAATTAAATTGGATTCCTGTCTCACATGATAAATAAAAATTAACTCAAGGTGGATCAAAGATCTAAATGTGAGAGCTAAGACTCTAAAATTCATAGAATAAAAGGGGTCATTCTTTGTGACTTTGGATTTAACTATGGTTTCTTAGAAATGACATCTAAAGCATAAGCAACAAAGAAAACTGAACTTCATCAAAGTTAAAACTTTTGTGCTTCAAAGTACATTATCAAGAGAGTGAAAAGACAATCCTCAGAATGAGAAAAAATATTTGCAAATCATATATCTGATAAGGTTCTTGTATCCAAAATATATAAAGAACTCCTACAAGTCAATAACAAAAAGACAAACTACTCAATTAATAAATGGGCAAGGGATTTGAATAGGCATTTTTCCAAAGAAGATATACAAATGACCAACAAGCACATGAAAAGATGTTCAATGTGATTAATCATTTGGGAAATGCAGATCAAAATCACGAGACACTATGCACTAGGATGACTATAATCAACAAAACAAAAAATAACATACGTTGGCCAAGACCTGGAGAAATTAGAGCCCTCATGCATTGCTGGTGGGAATGTAAAACAGTGCAGCTGCTGTGGAAAATAGTTTGACATACCTCAACAAATTAAGCTAGAATTACTAGGTGACCCAGCAATTCCACTCTTAAGTATGTACACAGGGGAATTGAAAACAAGTAATGAAACACATACAAGTGCACACTTGTTCAGAGCAGCACTATTTTCAATAGCCAAAGGCGAACACAAATCCATCAATGGATGAATAAGTAAACAATATGTGATCTATCTATACAATAAAATATTACTTAGTCACAAAAAGGAATAAAGTACTGATACATGCTACAACATGGATGAACCTCAAAACAATATGTTAAGTGAAAGAAGCCAGACCAGAAGGTCACAAATTGCATGGTTTTTATCTGTATGAATATCTAAAGTAAGCAAATTACAGAGATTAAAAGCAGATTTGTAATTGCCGAGGGATGAGGAGAGGGCGGAAGGAGATGACTGCTTCATAAGTAGAGCATCTCCTTTTGGGGAGATGAAAATGTTATGGAACTAGATAGTGGTGATGACTGCACAACATTATATGGTACTAAACCCCACTGAATAGTACACTTTAAAATGGTTAGAACAGTAGATTTTGTTGAGTGAATTCTATCTCATTATAAAAGGAACTAATTACTGATATACACAATAAGTTAGATGAAACTCAAGAGCATTATTCTAAGTAAAAGAAGCCACTCCACATATTACCTACCTACTGTGTGATTGCATTTATACGATATTCTGGAAAAGGCAAATTAGATTGGTGGTTGACAGGGGCTGGGGCTAGGGGACAGAATGAAAGATTTGGGGAACTGATGGAATTGTTGTGTGTCATGATTCTGGTAATTGATACACCCATGTATGCATTTGAAAAACTTATAAAACTATATATCACAGAATTTATTACAGGTAAATTTTAAAATAATTTAAAATGGATATGGTATTACTCATATCTTTTATTTTCTGGATTCTGATGCTTTGATATCTGAGGTCTTGTTGACCCTGGAGGGACTGTCCCTCCCAGGGTTAGCCAATTCCTAGAGATAACAAACACCACACCTGAGAGCATTTCTTTCATATTCAAATGACCCAATCCACCTCCTTTATAGGCTCTCACACTCTGGTCCACTTGCCCTAATCAGCCAGAGCTGGTACTGTACAACTAGGGGAACCCCTATGCTCCAGAGCTCACTGAAATTATTCAAACTAGCCAATCCTAAATCTGCTTATCCTGCTTTACCGATTTCTTTCTGCAAAAACTACAATAAAGGCTCGTGTCCACAGTTTCTCCCCCTCTTTCTGCCTCCTCCCTGATGCCCGTGCTTCCCTCTGTAGCCCCCATGGTGTGGCAGTGTGTTCCCTCTTCCTGGGATCTTTTCAATAGCAGTCATCTCATCATAGGTAAATAATAATAAAACCTATATTAACACAGACACACAAAATTTATTTGAAATCACCAAGAGACTTCGCAAAGAGAAAAATAAAGAGGTGCGATTTGCTCTGTCAGATATCAGGATATATTCTGAAGCCATAATAATTAGGATAGTTTGGTACTGGCACAGGGATAGATGAATAGACCAGTGGAATAGAACAGAAGGCCTGGAAATAGACCCAGCTCATATGCAACAATTCCATCAGTTCCCCAATATATAGTAGATGATAGATCTTGACAGTTCTGAGCGTCTGAAGGGACTACTCAATCTATATGTTTTAAGTATTTGGCATTTTAGGCAAAGAAATATCTAAGTCTTAATTTCATGAGTGGATAAAATACTAATTGAAATTGAAGATTCACTTCTTTATAGGACTTCTGTGTTTTTCTTCAAATATAAAGGGAAGCTTGGCTTGTTTCATCCACTGCTTTACAAGGGCTGAGTCCTCTAAAACTGAACATACACAAGCCAAAGCAGAAGCCCCCCTGCAGTGGACGCTGTGCTAGGTTGGAGGGAGGACTGAATCACCTCTCAAGGCCCTTCCAACTTAAGGTTCCCACTAAGTAGCCCTAATTGATTGTTCATGTGTGTCTTCAAGAGCTCCTTATACAGAAGCTAATGAGTGAGTGAGTGAGTGGAGAATCCACAGAAGATGGAGACATGGAGATCTCCTGGCGTGCCAGGCAGTGCTCCTCCCATGTGTGGCCCTTCCGTCCCCCAGGAGATGGCCTCTGCTGGAGACCATGGATGGCAGAGGCATCTCCCAACCACTGATTCAAGTCACTGCTCCGTGACACAGTTTCCCAATACAAAAAGCAAAGATTAACATAGTACATACCTCACAGGGTTGTGGTGAATCCAGTAGACTATATAGTGTATATTATATACACGAGGAACTCCTGTTGATTCTTCCCTGTATCATGAGTGCCTGTCACCTGGTAGGAATGCAAGAAGTAACAGTTGAATGAATAAGTAAATTATTAAATAAATGCATGGAGTGCTTAGCATGGAGGCTGGCCACAGTCAGTACCTGATAAATATAATGACCATTACTGGATCTGTCACATGCTCTAATGAAGGGCTTTCTTCTTTGGACACCCCAGCACAGGTGGAAAGAGGAAAAACAGATCCTCTTGACACACTGTCTACACAGCTCTTCTCAAAGTTCAAGTCTCTCCTCGTGCACTCTTCTTTTCTAAAGGTATAAAGTATGTAAATTTGAAATTTCATACTAAAAATCATTCATAAATCCTCACCTTGTGAACAATTTTTGAGGGTAATGTGAATCCCTCTAAATTAAAAAAATTAATTGGGGTTATGATCTTCAAAGATCACTAGTATTCAGCACATTGCCACAGGGCACAATATGGCCACACGGTGGCACCATTTAGGCAGTAACCAAATTGTTGCCATAGTTGTTTAGAATCTTGTAAGCCAGACTGTTGGTTGTATCCCTGCATCTCACGATCTGTAAGTGGTTTCTGTGACTATGCAGTTTTAAAATTCTTATCACAGTGTAAGCTTGGTATCCATTAGTGGCAGCGCTCGTGCCAGAGGTGAGAAACACAATCAGCACTTGAAATTACATGTGGTAAAATGTTATGAAGCAGACAAAACTTCTACCACAGTAAGCCATGCTATAATCCAAGAAAGAGAGTCTGTAAGGTATAAGAGACAATGTGGAGAAGAGGAAAGACAGTACTAAAGTAGAAATGCATGACAATAGCCTCAGATAAGTGAGCACCAAGAGCACACACATACACAAGTCTAAGGGAAAAATTAGTCTTGAAAAATGTATATTTTTGTTATGCAGGGTCTTCAAAAGCACATTACTTCAAACAAAATGGAACCACTTGAAAACCTGATTGTATTCCAATTGGTCGCCCAAAGCCAGGTAGGAAGAATCAAATCTAGTTCCCCACAACAAACCATTAGCTATCTGAAGATGGGGTACTGTGGGCCAATCTTGGGGGAAATGAAGTCATAGGCATGCCCTCTGCAGTGGAAGGGCATGGGGACCAACAGGCAGGGTGGCCTGTGAGGGTGGGGTCAGAGTTGCTGGTATGTGCGGGGGCTCTACTACGGGGGTCTTCCTCTTCCCCCACTCAGATGGGCCCAAGGCCTGGAGCAGCAGCACCATGACTATGCGGCAGTGGTAGGTCCTTATCATTCATCCTCCCCACCTGTCTCCCTCCCTCTCTTCCTTCCTTTTTCTTACTTAAAGGGGTTCACACTATACATTTTTCTCTGCCATTTGCTTTTTATCACCAAACAAGATCTCATGGGCTTCTCAGCGCATATAAAGCAATCTCCTCCATTTAATGGCTGCCTGGTATTCCATGCCATGCAGCTATATTAATTTATTTAACAAAAATCTCTTCTTGGGGCTCCTATCTTGAAAATGTGGAGGTTTTGCCATACACAGATTGTAACTCAGAGGCACAGAAATATGTTTTTTTACCCATAATTGGATGAAATTATTCTCAAGCACCATCCCTCATTTCCACAGACGTTGTAAACAAACCATTTGTTTGTTAAACCATTTCTAGACTGACTCTCAGATCCTCCCCCAAGCTAACTCAATCTCCTTGTAGTAAATGCTTGGTCTGTCAAGGTTTCCCTCACTCTCCATCGTCTCCCCTCCTCCCTGAAGGTGATCTAAGTTTGAATGTCATAGAGGCTCCCTGAAGTTCATGCTTCAGCAGCAGGCTTAAAATCTCCTGTCTTGGACCACTGGCATGTGGCTGGCCAGTCCAGTTCTCCACTGTGGCTTCCAACTGTGACCGCAGCTCCTCCAGGCCATACCTGCTGGGTATGAGCTATGGTAACCAGTCCCGGGACCTCTGTTTTGCCCTCCTGGCATGCACCGTACAAAGCTATCTCTGGGAGGCTACCTTGGGCCTGTTGTTGCAGGCATCTCCCTTGGCCCTCGCTTGTCTACTCTGCATAGGCTGGGGTCTCCAGCACTGTGCTGGACATGGGCATCTCTGTGGTGTCCACATTATTCCTGGGCCAGCCCCAAGCAAACAAGGCACTGCCTCTGTGCCCTGAGATATCCCCCCAATAATCATCTCGTGATCCCTTCCTGGGGTATGGCCCAAGTATTGGGGACATCAAGTCCCTCTGAGGACCCAGGACTCAGGAGACTCCTACTCCAGTCCCTCCTCTTCCTCCTGTCTACCTATGACACACAGACCTTCCCAGGACAGTGAAACTACCCTGTAATGGTGGATACATGTCATTATACATTTGTCTAAGCCCATAGAATGTACACCACCACAAGTGAACCCTAATGTAAGCTATGGACTTTGTGTGATAATAATGTGTCAATGTATGTTCATCCATTGTAAGAAATGTGCCACTCTGGTGGCTAATACTGATTATAGGGAAGGCTATGCAGTGCGGGAGCTGGAGGTATAAGGGAAATCTCTGTACCTTCCACTCAATTTTGCTGTGATCCTAAAATTCCTCTTCAAAAGTCGATTTAAAAAAAAATTAATCCATAAAAAGTAAGAAAGAAGAAATAAATCAACAGTAAAAAGATTAAACAAATAGGAAACAAATAGCAAGATGGTGGACATAAACCTAAATATATTAGTTATTATATTAAATGTAAATGAACTAAAGTCAAAGATTGTCAGTCTAGTTTTTTGTTTTTGTTTTTTTTGGTACGCGGGCCCTCACTGTTGTGGCCTCTACCATTGCGGAGAACAGGCTCCGGACGCGCAAGCTCAGCGGCCATGGCTCATGGGCCCAGCCACTCCACGGCATGTGGGATCTTCCCGGACCGGGGCACGAACCCGTGTCCCCTGCATAGGTGGGCGGACTCTCAACCACTGTGCCACCAGTCTAGTTTTTTTTAAGCTAACCATATGATTACCAAAGACAGTTTATTTTTTACTTTTTTCACATCTTTATTGGAGTATAAATGCTTTACAATGTTGTGTAAGTTTCTGCTGTACAACAAAATGAATCAGCTATATGTATACATATATCCCCATATCCTCTCCCTCTTGAGCCTCCCTATCCCACCCCTCTAGGTCGTCACAAAGCATCAAGCTGATTTCCCCTTGCTATGCAGCAGCTTCCCACTAGCCATCCATTTTACATTTGGTAGTGTATATACGTCAGTACTACTCTCTCACTTCATCCCAGCTTCCCCTTCCCCCCAAGCCCTCAAGTCTGTTCTCTACGTCTGCATCTTTATTCCTGCCCTTCCACTAGGTTCATCAGTACTGCTTTTAAAAATTCCATATATACGTGTTAACATACGGTATTTGGTTTTCTCTTTCTGACTTAACTTCACTCTGTATGACAGATTCTAGGTCCATCCACCTCACTACAAATAACTCAATTTCGTTCCTTTTTATGGCTAATATTCCATTGTATATATGTGCCATATCTTCTTTATCCAATCATCTGTTGATGGATATTTAGGTTGTGTCCATGTCCTGGCTAATGTAAATAGTGCTGCAATGAACATTGTGATACATGCCTCTTTTTGAATTATGGTTTTCTCAGGGTATATGCCGAGTAGTGGAATTGCTGGGTCACATGATAGTTCTATTTTTAGTTTTTTAAGGAACCTCCATATAGTGGCTATATCAATTTACATTTCCACCAACAGGGCAGGAAAGTTCCCTTTTCTCCACACTCTCTCCAACATTTATGGTTTGTAGATTTTTTGATGACGGCCATTCTGACTGGTGCAGGTGATACCTCATTGTGGTTTTGATTTGCATTTCTCTAATGATTAGTGATGATGAGCATCTTTTCCTGCATTTGTTGGCCATCTGTATGTCTTCTTTGGAGAAATGTCTATTTAGGTCTTCTGCCCATTTTTGGACTGGGTTGTTTGTGATATTGAGCTGCATGAGCTGCTTGTATATTTTGGAGATTAATCCTTTGTCAGTTGCTTCATCTGCAAATATTTTCTCCCATTCTGAGGGTTATCTTTTCATCTTGTTTATGGTTTCCCTTGCTGTGCAAAAGCTTTTAAGTTTCATTAGGCTCCATTTGTTTATTTTTGTTTTTATTTCCCTTACTCTAGGAGGTGGGTCAAAAAGGATCTTGCTGTGATTTATGTCATAGAGTGTTCTACCTATGTTTTCCTCTAAGAGTTTTATAGTGTCTGGTCTTACATTTAGGTCTTTAATCCATTTTGAGTTTATTTACCAAAGACATTTTAAATATAAGGGAATAGCTACAGTCAATTGTGTTATAATGCTTGCTGTAAATATTTGACTTTGATCCAACACAATTGATATATTAGGGAAAAATTTGAGTATAACATGAATTTTGCATTTGCCCATGTATGATTTCATTTGCAAGAAACAAAAGTGAATGCAGAAAAGTATACCCAGTTTCAGCTGATTCAGTCATGTAGAAGTGCACAAAAAGCACAAATGCACATACCTCCATTGCCCACCAGCTGTGTTATGTGTATGTGTTATGAACTACAGCCAACCACATTTGGTATAACAACTCTCCATCCCATCTTATTTCAGATAACCTTCCTTCAACCACTTCCAGAAGCAACCTTAAAATTTTGTTCATGGTAAAATGCCATATTTATTATACTGTTACTTAACCATTTATTTCTTAACCATTCAATGTGTGTAAAACTGTGCTATTAATTCACATATCATACAGTTCATCCATTTAAAGTATATAATTCAATGGCATTTGTATATTCAGACAATTATACAACCATCACTACAGCCAATTTTAGAATATTTTCATCACTTTGAAAAGAAACCATGTAGTCTTTAGCTATCACTCTCCTATGCTCCCAACCCCCAGCCGTAAGCAACCTCTACTATACTTTCTGCTGTTATATATTTGTCTACTCTGGACATTTTGTATACAAAGAGTTATATAATATGTGGTCTCTTGTGATTAGCTTTTTTCATAGCATAATGTTTCAAGGTTCATCCATGTTGCAGCATGTATCAGTACTACATTCCTTTTTAGAGCAGAATAACATTCCATTGTATGGATATACCACATTTCACTTATCCATTCATCAGTTGAATATTTGAGTTGTTTCCATCTTTGGGCTTTTCTGAATAATACTGCTCGGAACATTTGTTTACACAGTTTTGTGTGGACATATATTTTCATTTCATTTGGATATACATCTAAGAGTAAAATTGTTGGGTCATATGGTAACTCTATGTTTAACTTTTTGAGGCACTGCCCAACTGTTTCCAAAGTGGCTGTACCATTTAATGTTCCCACTAGCAGGGTATAAGGATTCCAACTTGTCCACATTCTCACCAAAACTTATTTTCCATTGTTTTGATTATGGCCATCTTAATAGGCATTACTTTGATTTGCATTACCTTGATGGCTAGTTATGTTCAGCACCTTTTCATGTTCTTCATGGCCTTTTGTAGCTCTTTTTTGGAATAGTGTCTATTCAGATCCTTTGACATGTTTAATTAAATTATTTGTCTTTTTATTATTGAGTTATGAGGTCTTTATAGATTCTAGATACAAGTCCCTTATCAGATAGATATATGATTTGCAAATATTTCCTCCCATTCAGTGGTTTGTCTTCACTTTCTTGGTAGTGTCTTTTTTTTTTTTTTTTTTTATGCGTTACGTGGGCCTCTCACTGTTGTGGCCTCTCCCGTTGCGGAGGACAGGCTCCGGACGCGCAGGCTCAGCGGCCATGGCTCACGGGCCCAGCCGCTCCGCGGCATGTGGGATCTTCCCAGACCGGGGCACGAACCCGTGTCCCCTGCATCGGCAGGCGGACTCTCAACCACTGCGCCACCAGGGAAGCCCGGTAGTGTCTTTTGATGCACAAAATTTCTTAATTTTGATGAAGCCCAATTTGTCCATGTTTTTGTTCTATTGCTTATGCTTTTGGTGTCATAACTAAGAATCCATTGCCAAGTCCAAGATTTATCCCTATGTTTTCTTCTAAGAGTTTTATAGTTTTGGTTGTTATAATTTAGTCTTGGTACGTTTTGAGTTAATTTTTGTATATGATGTGAGGTAAAGGTTCATTCTTTTGCATGTGGCTATCCAGTTATCTGAGCACCATTTGCTGAAGGGATTACTCCTCCCTGCATTGAATGTCTTGACTACCTTATCAAAAACCCATTGACCATGGATAAATGTTTATTTCTGACTCTCAATTCTATACCATTGATCCTTATATCTACCTTATGCCAGTGCCACACTGTCTGATTACTGTTGCTTTGTAGTAAGTTTTGAAAACAAAGTTGCGAGTAGTCCAACTTTGTTCTCTTTCAAAATTGGCAATTTTGGATACCCTGGGTTTTCATGTAAACTTTAATGTCAGCCTGTCCATATATTTAAAAGAGCCATTTGAATTTTGACAAGGATTACATTACAGTTTGTGGAGTACTGTCATTTTAACAATTTAAGCCTTCCAATCCCAGAACATGAAATATCTTTCTTTCCACTTATCTAGATCTTATTTAAAGTTTCAACAATGTCTTGTAGTTTTCAGAGTATAAGTTTTCCACTTCTTTTGTTAAATTTATCCCTAAGTATTTTGTTTATTTTAATGCTATTGTAAATATAATTGTTTTCTTAATTTCATTTTCAATTGGTCATTGGTAGTTGATTTTTGTAGAGTGAACTTATAATCACTTGTACTTTATAACCTTGCTGAACTTGCTTTTGGTTCTAATACATTTTTTTTTAGAAGAGTACTTAGGCTTTTCTATGTACAAGGTCATATCATCTGTGAATAAAGAAAATTTACATCTTCCTTTACAATCTTGATGCCTGTTATTTCATTTTTGCCTAATTTCCCTGGCTAGAACCTCCAGTACAATGTTGAATAAAAGTGGCAAGAGCAGACATCTTTCTCTTATTCCTGATTTAAGGGAGAAATTATCCAGCATTTCACCATTAAGAACAATGCTAGTTGAGGGATTTTCATAGATGCTCTTTATTAGGTTGTGGAAGTTCACATCTATTCCTATTTTTTTAGTGTTTTTATTATGAAAGGGTGTTGTATTTTGTCAAATGTGCATTCTGCATCTATTAAGGTGATATTGTGGATTTTGATTTTTAGTGTCTTTATATGTATACTACAACAATTGATTTTCAGATGTTACACTTTGCATTGCTAGAATTAATATCTCTTGTCATGGTATATAGTTATTTTAATACATTGATGGAGATGATTTGCTAGTATTTTGTTGAGTATTTTTGCATCTATATTTGTAAAAGACATTGGGGCATAGTTTTCTTTCTTTGTGATGTTTTTGTTGTTTGGGTACCAGGATAATAATGGCCCAATAAAATGAGTTGGTAAGTGTTCCTTCCTCTTCTATATTCAGAAGAGTTTCTGAACTATTGGTATTAATTCTTCTTTAAATGTTTAATTGAACTTACTAGTGAAGCCATCTGGGCTTGAGTTTTTTCTTTGTGGGTAGTTTTTTATTCCTCATTCAATCTCTTTACTTATTATAGGTTCTGAAGTCAGTTTTGATAGTTTGTGACTTTCTGGGAAATTTTCCATTTCATCTCAATTATCTAATGGCATACAATTATTCATAATATTCCTTCATAATCCTTTTTTTTCTTGTAGTTCAGTGGTTATGCCCCATCTTTCATTTCTGATTCTACTAATTTGCATTATCTCCTTTTTTCTTAGTCTAGCTAAAAGTTTGTCAATATTGCTGATCTTTTCAAAGAATCAACTTTGGTTTCATTAATTTTCTGTTGTTTTTCTAGTCTTAATTTCATTAATTTCCACCATAATCTTTATTATTTCTTTTCATCTTCTTGCTTTAGGCTTAGTGTATTCTTATTCTAGTGTCTTAGGGTAGAAGGTTAGGTTACAGGTGAGATCTTTCTTCTTTTCTAATATGGGCATTAAAAGCTATAAATTTCTTTCTAAGCATTCCCTTAGCTGCACCCCATAAGTTTTGGTGTGTTGTGTCTTCACTTTCAGTCATTTCAAATTAGTTTCTAATTTCCCTTTTGATTTCTTCTCTGACCCATTGGGTATTTAGGAATGTGTTGTTTAATTTCCACGTTGGTGAGCGTCCCAAATTCCTCTCTGTGATTGATTTTTAATTTCATTTTATTGTGGTTAGAGAACATAATTTGTATAATTTAAATCATTAAAAAATGTATTAGCATATCACCTCTTCTAAAGACTCTTACATCTGATCTTGAGAAGAATGCATGATTCTGCTGTTGTTGGGTAGAGTGTTCTATATGTTTTATGGGTCTAGTAGGTTTATAGTGTTGTTCAGGTCTTTTATTTCCTTGTCGATCTTGTGCTTACTTGTTCTACTCATTATTGAAAGTAAGTTATTAAAATTGTTAACTTTACCATTAATAGTCCCTTTATTGCTGCCAGTTTTTTATTTATATATTTTGATGTTCTGATGTTAAGGGCCTCTATGTCTGTGATTGCTATATCTTCCTGATGGATTGATTCTTTTTTAAAAAATTAATTAATTAATTAATTAGGCTGTGTTGGGTCTTCATTGCTGCAGCTTTCTCTAGTTGTGGCGAGTGGGGGTTACTCTTCATTGCGGTGTGCAGGCTTCACATGGCAGCGGCTTCTCTTGTTGCAGAGCATGGGCTTTAGGTACGCGGGCTCAGTAGTTGTGGTGCCCCGGCTTAGTTGCTCTGCAGCATGCGGGATCTTCCCAGACCAGGGCTCGAACCTGTGTCCTCTGCATTGGTAGGAGGA
The DNA here is from genome assembly GCF_008692025.1 of Phocoena sinus. Classification (NCBI taxonomy): domain Eukaryota; kingdom Metazoa; phylum Chordata; class Mammalia; order Artiodactyla; family Phocoenidae; genus Phocoena; species Phocoena sinus. The sequence goes on along the minus strand of NC_045765.1, from coordinate 18,317,181 downwards.
CTCTGAACCACTACACCACCAGGGAAGTGCCTGGATTGATTCTTTAATCATTCTAAAATGTTCCTCTTTATCTCTGGAGACATTATTTATTGATATTTTAAAGTCTGTTTTGTCTATTAGCATAGCCGGTTCAGCTTTCTTATGGCTGCTATTTACATGATATATCTTTTTCTATCCTTTACTTTAAATCTATTTGTATCTTTGAATTTAGATAGCATACAAGTGAATCTTATCTTTTTATATAGCCTGACAATCTCTGCTTTTGGCTGGATCATTTAATCTATTCACAATTAATATTATTATTTATACAATTGGATCATGTCTGCCATCTATTTTTTTCTATATGTCTCATGTCTTTTTTGTTCTTCTATTCGTCCTCTACTTTCTCTTGCATTACGTGACTATGTTACGTTATGTAATATTTAAGTTACATGCTTATATATGTTACATAATTATGTAACATTTTAAGTTCTTTAATGATTTTTTACACTATATTTTTATTTCCTTAGTGATTGCCCTTGGGCTTACATATACATCTTAGTCAATCAGAATCTATTCAGATATATAGCAACTTAATTCCAATGAGATATAGAAATGTTACTATTATATAGCTCTATTCCTTTCCCCTTTTTTATGGTATTATTTTTATACACAATTTCATCTATAAATATTAAAAATATAACAATATATTGTATAATTATTACCTTATATAATTTTATGTCTTTTAAACAAGCTGAGAAAAGAAAGGAGATCAAAGATATAGTTAATAGGGCTTCCCTGGTGGCGCAGTGGTTGAGAATCTGCCTGCTAATGCAGGGGACACAGGTTCAAGCCCTGGTCTGGGAGAATCCCACATGCTGCGGAGCAACTAGGCCCATGAGCCACAACTACTGAGCCTGCGCGTCTGGAGCCCATGCTGCGCAACAAGAGAGGCCGCGATAGTGAGAGACCCGTGCACCGCGATGAAGAGTGGCCCCCGCTTGCCACAACTAGAGAAAGCCCTCGCACAAAAACGAAGACCCAACACAGCAAAAATAAATAATAAAATTAATTAATAAACTCCTACCCCAACATCTTCTAAAAATAATAATAATAAAAAGATACAGTTAATAGCTTTTGTCATATTAGCCTTCTAATTTACCACTTCTGGTTCTCTTATTTGTTCCTGTGGCTTCAAGTTAACATCTGCAGTCATTTCCTTAGCCCAACACAGATTTGTTCCCATACTCCTCCTGTGAGCTATTGTTTTCTATATGCTAAAGGACCAAAACACAAATATATACACATTATTTTACACAAGTTTTTTTAGTTCTGTTAGGAGTAGAAAGAAAAGGAAATATGCATTTATACTATCTTCAATATAATTACCTTTACCGGTGTTCTTTGTTTTTTCATGTGGAATTAAATTACTGTCTGAGATTACTTGCTTCCAGCCTGAGGAAATTCCTTTGGTATTTCTTGTAAGATGGGTTTTCAGGAAACAAATTCTCTCAGATTTTGTTTATATGAGAATGTCTTTGTTATGTCTTCATTTTTGAAACATAACATTCTTGGGTATATGATTCTTGGCTGACAATTTTTTTTTTAATTGAACACTTTGACTATGTTATCCAAATGTCTTCTGGCATCCATTGTTTCTGCTGAGAAGTAAAGAAATCTTACTGAGGTTACCTTGTAAGTGATGATTTATTTTTCTCTTCTTGATTTAAAGATTTTCTCTTTGTCTTTGGCTTTCAGCATTTTTCCTGTGATGTGTCTGCTTGTGAATCTCTTTGTGTTTATCCTACTAACAATTCATTGAGCTTCTCAAATGTGTAATGTTTTTCCTCAAATCTGGGAAATTTTCAGCCATTTTTTCTTCAAATATTTTTTCTGCTTTCACTATCTCCTATCCTTCCAGCACTTTCATTACACATATGTTGATGAACTTAATGTTGTCCCACATTTCTATGGGCTCTATTCATTTTTATTCTTTTTTATCTCTATTCTTCAGCTGATATAATTTCTGTTGATCTATCTTCAAGCTCACTAATTTTTCTTCTGATAGTTCAGATCTGCTGTTGAGCCTATTATGGTGAATTTTTCATTTCAGTTATTATACTTTGCTCTAGAATTTCCATTTGATTCTTTTAAATCATTTCTACCTCTTATTGATATTTTCTATTTGATGAGATATTGTCAACATACCTCCTTTACTTTAAGCATGGTTTTCTTTAGTTCTCTGAAGATATTTATAATGGCTACTATGAAGTATATGTCTGTTAAGTCAGACATCTGTCCTTTCTCCAAGCAGTTTCTGTTGCCTGCATTTTTCTCCATGTAATGGTCAGATTTTCCTGGGTTTTTTTTTCCATCTCATGAAATATTTTTTGTTGGAAACCAGACATTTTAGGTAATATATTATAGCAATTCTGGGTACTGATCTCTGTCCTCCGTGTCCCCAGGACTTGTTTTCATTACTTGCTGTTTATTTGTTTAGTGACTCACAATTATTTTAGTGAAAATTTCTCCCCTTCAGTGTGAAGACTTGGAGGGTGCAGCCTTAGGCATGTGCAGACTCACCCTGGGAAGATAATGATTTTAGCCTCTTTGTCTCTCTCCCTGCCCATACCCAGATGTTGAGCTACACTAATTGCTGACTGATTGCTCTGTTGTTTTTAATAATGCCCTGGGGTTTAAATTGCTGCACAGTCTGATCAAATTAAATTTGGGTTCCTGAACAGGGATAGATTTTGAAGTCGGTGTTTGAGATTTGTTCTGACAACAAAGAACCTAAGGAGAGCTATTCTTAGTGGTCTCATTTCCTGGTTGTCTCTGTTAAACTAGGCACCCTATGGCTTAGCTTATAGTTCTAATAAATCTAGCAGTGTCCCCTTTTATTGTTTTTCACCACAAGCGCTATTATTTTTTAGCATAATGCTAAACAGTCTTTAGGCTTGAATAATCCTACTTTCTGTTGCAAATAAGCTCAGTTCCTTTTGGACAAGCTTCAAAGTATTCTGTTTGACACCTACCTCTCCCTCTGAGAAAAATCTTTGAGCCTCAGCTCTAGAGCTGGGAGTGGGGACAGTGGCATGCTTTTCTCTGAGAAAAACATCTGCTTTAATAAGAGGGTATTCCGTGGAAGAGGAGGGCAAGCTGCAGCCTCTGGTCTTGGTTTGCCTCTCCTGGTATGGAATCTGCACTTCACATGCTAGCTGGGGTGAGGGCCATTAGGGCCATTGTAATCTCAGTGGACCACACTCAAGGTAGAGCCCCTCTTGTACAAGTAGAGACTAAACAGAATATGGGAGCCCCCACCTCTTGACCACATTCACCAGGAACTTAGCTTCTACAATGGACAGCCAAGGGCAAGAGGAGAAATGTTGATGCCCTGCCCCTCCCGGGCCTCCAATTGGGGGATGAGGAAGAGGGTGCCATGTGTTCTTGGCTGCACTGTCTGGAGTGGAGTTTTCACTGGGGGAAGGGAGCTGGGGGAAGGGAGGGAGGGAGCAGGTTGTGCTTCAGTTGCCATAGACGCTCACTGTTTTTACCAAATTTTAGCAGGTTTTCTTGAATAAATATGTCTTCCTTTTCTGTATGCTTCAGGCCATTTCTAAAGAATTTAAATGTTTGTTTTAAAATAATTTTCAATAGTGTCCATAGAGCTCCTCATACTGCCATAACAGTGGAATCTGTGCTACCATTTTTACTAGGTTCCTATCTTTTTTATGTATCCCTGATGAAGTTTTTGAGTGTTATGCCCCTGTCCCATTTCCCCCATACACTCTATGGTTTCAATTGTGGAATTTTTGTATGGAATGATGAATTTTAAGAACCCATATGTTGAATTAAAACAGAGTTGATTGTGGGCTGGAAGTAAAAGATAAACCACACAAATAAAAAACAACAGAAAGCAGGTGTGGCTATAACAATGTCAGACAAATTATACTTAGTTAAGATGTATTTCAAGAGTTAAAAGTTACAAATATTATACACAGCTAAAAGGGTAAATTCAATAAGAAGATATAAACAATCTTAAATTTGTATGTCTCTAATAATATTCTTTCAAAATACGTAAAATTGATGATAGGTGCTACCAAGTCACATTGTAAAGGGCATGGATAGAGAAGTAAAGGATGGTGACCACCCTTGCCATCTATCACATTAATAGAAGAGAAAAAAAATAATAAAAAATACTCGATTAATCCATTAAAAAGCAAAAAAAACTTCATTAACTCATAGAAAACAAATACATAAACATGTAATAATATAAATTGAAATTATGTAAAGCAAAAATTAACAAAACTAAAAGGAAAATTGACAAATCCTAATTATAGTTAGAATTTTAGCATACCTCTTTCAGTAATTGAAAAGAACAAGAAAACAAATAGAAAGTTAAGGAGACAGAAGATTTGGACAGCATGATTAAGCAACTTGATCTAGGAACATGTATAGTGCCTTGCTACACAAACAACCTTTTCAAGATTGGTAAGTTTACCAAGATACACCACATACTGAGCCTAAAGGCAAGTTGCAACAAATTTCATAGTATTGAACTCAGTGAGAATACATTCTCTGATCACATAAAATTAAACTAGAAATAAAAAGTCCCCAAGTATTTGTAAATTAAACAACATACTTCTACATAACCCATAGTTCAATGAAGAAATAACACTGGAAATTAGAAAATTGTATGATCTGATTTACAGTAAAATAAAGGAAAACTACAAAACATTATAGATATAAATAAAAGAAAAACTAGATAAATGCATGGGCATACCATATTCATAAGTGAAAACTGTTAAGATGACAATTCCTCAAAATTCCTCAATGTAATTCCAATCAAAGTTCTAGCATATTTTTCATTTTTTAAAATTGACAAGCTGATTCTATAGTTGATGCAAAAAGCCAATAAAAAGTAAGACACTCTGAGAAAAAAAGCATGTATTTCAAGGACCAACACTACTACATATTAAAAGTTATTATAAAACCACAGTAATTACAGCTGTGTGGTACTGGGCAAGACAGGTAAGCAGACAAATGAAACATAACAGTCCAGGAACAGATTAATCCATATAAGGTGACATGGTTTATAATAAATGTGCATCTGCAATGCAGTAAGAAAAGGCTGGTTATTTCCATAAAATAATCTAAATCAACTAAATAGCAATACAAAAAACTCTTGATACCAATCTTACACCATACACAAATCAATTCTAGATGAGTTGTCGATATAAATGTAAAAAAAGAAAACTAACACATTGAGGAAAAAAGTTGAAGAAAATACCTTTATGAGTTTGGAGTAAGCAGAACATTTTTAGAATAGAACACACAAAAGTGCACAACAGAAAAAATTATAAAATGTACTACATTAAAAATAACTTCCATACTCCAATAAAAATTAATTTAATAATAACTTCCATTTACCAAAGGTAATGTTAAAGTAATGCAAAGGCAAATCACTGAGTAGATGATATTTGCAATGTAAATGCTTAACAAAGCATTTGTATCCAGAATACATAAAGAAGTTCTACAGATTAAAAACAAAAAGACAACTACATAAAAAAAATATTCCAAAGAACAGAACAGAAACTTCAAAACAGAGAGTATCCAAATAACCAATATACACATAAATGCAAATTCAGCTAAAATGAGACTTCCAATTCCACCATGACAAATTATCCCTCTGACTATAAACAACTAGAAAACCATACAAAATGTATCAAACAATGCTTTTCAAATATTGGACAACAAACCAGGTGAGTTCTACAAATAGTCCAACTGTCTGACTGGATGAGTCATGCAAAATTTTCAACTTTCTAGATCATGGCACAAGGAGAAGAAACCCAAATAAAGCACAGTAGACCTGCTGAGTTAAGACAACATACCTTAGAATTAGGGAGGCCAAGGCAGCTTGAATTTGTGGTACAGGGTTCAGGACAAGATTAAGTTATGCATAAGAAGTACTCCTTAAATCTGTAAATGAGTCACCTCAAGTTTTTTGCTGAGTGTTAAGCTGCCTTTGCCTTTGCATAGGCAAAAAAATCCAAGAGGCTGGGAAGAGGGCTATGGACCAAGCATTTCCAAGAACACACAAAGGGCTGGAAGCAACAGCCAGAAGAGACCTTTTTGAACACCTGAGACATTCAGTAGAAACCCGAAAATAATAAAGCCTTAGTAAGAGAATACTACATCTCCATAACAAAGCTTAAAAATAAGTGTCAAAAGAAACAAGATGATCTACAAATAACTTGACTGTCTACCAGAACAAATATTAATACCCTCAGAAGGAACATAACAAGCCCAGACATTCATAAGTATAACATATAAAATGTAAAACATCCAATAAAAATTACTAGACATGCAAAGAAGCAGGAAAATGTGACACAAAACCAAGAGAAAAACAGTCAACAGAATACAAACTCATAAATGAGAGCAATGATGGAATTAGCAGACAGTGGCTTTAAAAGTTATAAATAGAGAGGAGCCAAGATGGCAGAGTAGAAAGATGTGCTCTCACTCCCTCTTGCGAGAACACCTGAATCACAACTAGCTGCTGGACAGTCATCGACAGGAAGACACTGGAGCTCACAAAAAAGATACCCCAGGGCTTCCCTGGTGGTGCAGTGGTTGAGAGTCTGCCTGCTGGTGCAGGGGACACAGGTTCGTGCCCCGGTCCGGGAAGATCCCACATGCCGCGGAGCGGCTAGGCCAGTGGGCCATGGATGCTGAGCCTGCGCGTCCGGAGCCTGTGCTCCGCAACAGGAGATGCCACAACAGTGAGAGGCCCGCATACCACAAACAACAACAACAAAAAAACGATACCCGACATCCAAAGACAAAGGAGAAACCACAATGAGATGGTAGGAGGGGTGCAATCACAGTAAAATCAAATCCCATAACTGCTGGTGGGTGACTCAAAAACTGGAGAACAATTATACCACAGAAGTCCACCCACTAAAGTGAAGGTTCTGAGCCCCACGTCAGGCTTCCCAACCTGGGGGACTGGCAATGGGAGGAGGAATTCCTAGAGAATCAGACTTTGAAGCCTAGTGGGAATTGATTTCCCCCAGGACTTCGACAGGACTGGGGGAAACAGAGACTCCACGCTTGGAGGGCACACACAAAGTAGTGTGTGCATCGGGACCCAGGGGAAGAAGCAGTGACCCCAGGGGAAACTGAACCAGACCTACCTGCTAGTGTTGGAGGGTCTCCTGCAGAGGCGGGGGCCAGGGGGGCTGTGGCTCACCGTGGGGACAAGGACACTGGCAGCAGAAGTTCTGGGAAGTACTCCTTGGCGTGAGCCCTCCCAGAGTCTGTCATTAGCCCCACCAAAGAGCCCAGGCAGGCTCCAGTGTTGGGTTGCCTCAGGCAAAACAACCAACAGGGAGGGAACCCAGCCCCACCCATCAACAGTCAAGTGGATTAAAGTTTTACTGAGTTCTGCCCACCAGAGCAACAGTCAGCTCTACCCACCACCAGTCCCTCCCATCAGGAAACTTACACAAGCCTCTTAGATAGCCTCATCCACCAGAGGGCACATACACAGCAGAAGCAAGAAGAACTACAATCCTGCAGCCTGGGGAACAAAAACCACATTCACAGAAAGACAGACAAGATGAAAAGGCAGAGGGCTATGTACCAGATGAAGGAACAAGATAAAACCCCAGAGAAACAACTAAATGAAGTGGAGATAGACAACCTTCCAGAAAAAGAATTCAGAAAAATGATAGTGAAGATGATCCAGGACCTTGTAAAAAGAATGGAGACAAAGATCGAGAAGATGTTAGAAATGATTAACAAAGATCTAGAAGAATTAAAGAACAACCAAACAGAGATGAACAATACAATAACTGAAATGAAAACTACACTAGAAGGAATCAATAGCATAATAACTGAGACAGAAGGACGGATAAGTGACCTAGAAGACAGAATGGTGGAATTCACTGCTGCGGAGAAGAATAAAGAAAAAAGAATGAAAAGAAATGAAGACAGCCTAAGAGACCTCTGGGACAATATTAAACTCAATAACATTTGCATTATAGGGGTCCCAGAAGGAGAAGAGAGAAAGAAAGGACCAGAGAAAATATTTGAAGAGATTATAGTCGAAAACTTCCCTAACATGGGAAAGGAAATAGCCACCCGACTCCAGGAAGCACAGCAAGTCTCATACAGGATAAACAAAGGAGAAACACACCGAGACACATAGTAATCCAACTGGCAAAAATTAAAGACAAAGAAAAATTATTGAAAGCAACAAGGGAAAAATGAAAAATAACATACAAGGGAACTCCCATAAGGTTAACAGCTGATTTCTCAGCAGAAACTCTACAAGCCAGAAGGGAGTGGCATGATATACTTAAAGTGATGAAAAGGAAGAACTTACAACCAAGATTACTCTACCCAGCAAGGATCTCATTCAGATTTGATGGGGAAATCAAAAGTTTTACAGACAAGCAAAAGCTGAGAATTCAGCACCACCAAACCAGCTCTACAACAAATGCTAAAGGAACTAGAACAAATCATCTCAAAATTTGTATGGAGACATAAAAGACCCCGAATAGCCAATGTAGTCTTGAAGGGAAAAAACGGAGCTGGAGGAATCAGACTCCCTGACTTCAGACTATACTATAAAGCTACAGTAATCAAGACAATATGGTACTGGCGCAAAAACAGAAACATAGATCAATGGAACAAGATAGAAAGCTCAGAGATTAACTCATGCACCTATGGTCGACTAATATATGACAAAGGAGGCAAAGATATACAATGGAGAAAAGACAATCTCTTCAATATGTGGTGCTGGGAAAACTGGACAGCTACATGTAAAAGAATGAAATTAGAACACTCCCTAACACCATACACAAAAATAAATTCAAAATGGATTCTAGACCTAATGTAAGACTATAAAACTGTTCGAGGAAAACATAGGAAGAACTCTCTTTGTCATAAATCACAGCAAGATCTTTTATGACCCACCTCTAGAGTAATGGAAATAAAAATAAACAAATGGAACCTCATGAAACTTCAAAGCTTTTCCACAGCAAAGGAAACCATAAACAAGATGAAAAGACAACCCTCAGAATGGGAGAAAATCTATCTATCTATCTATATATATATATATATATTTTTTTTTTTTTTTTGCGGTACGTGGGCCTCTCACTGTTGTGGTCGGAGCACAGGCTCCAGACATGCAGGCCCAGCGTCCATGGCCCACGGGCCCAGCCGCTCCGCAGCATGTGGGATCCTCCCGGACGGGGGCACGAACCTGTGTCCCCTGCATTGGCAGGCGGACTCTCAACCACTGCGCCACCAGGGAAGCCCGAGAAAATATTTTTAAATGAATCAACAAAGGATTAGTCTCCAAAATATATAAATAGCTCATGCAGCTCAATATTAAAGAAACAAACAAACAAATCCAAAAATGGGCAGAAGACCTAAATAGACATTTCTCTAAGGAAGACATACAGATGTCCAAGAAGCAAATGAAAAGCTGCTCAACATCACTAATCATTAGAGAAATGCAAATCAAAACTACAATGAGGTATCACCTCACACCAGTTAGAATGGGCATCATCAGAAAATCTACAAACAACAAATGCTGGAGAGGGTGTGGAGAAAAGGGAACCCTCTTGCACTGTTGGTGGGAATATAAATTGATACAGCCACTATGGAGAACAATATGGAGGTTCCTTAAAAAACTAAAAATAGAATTACCATATGATCCAGCAATCCCACTACTGGGCATATACCAGGAGAAAACCATAATTCAAAAAGACACATACACCCCAATGTTCATTGCAGCACTATTTACCATAGCCAGGTTATGGAAGCAACCTAAATGCCCATCGACAGACAAATGGATAAAGAAGGTGTGGTACATATATACAATGGAATATTACTCAGCCATAAAAAGGAACGAAATTGAGTCATTTGTTGAGACGTGGATGGACCTAGACACTGTCATACAGAGTGAAGTAAGTCAGAAAGAGGAAAACAAATATCGTATATTAATGCATGTATGTAGAACCCAGAAAAATGGTACAGATGAACCGGTTTGCAGGGCAGAAGTTGAGACACAGATGTAGAGAACAAACGTATGGACACCAAGGGGGGAAAACTGTGGTGGGGTGGAGATGGTGGTGTGCTGAATTGGGCGATTGGGATTGACATGTATACACTGATGTGTATAAAATTGATGACTAATAAGAACCTGCAGTATGAAAAAACAAACAAACAAACAAAAAAACAACTAATACTAAAGTATCTTTGGGTTATTTGTATGGAAATATGTTAATATAAATGTTTCAGACATTACATGAAATTTCTAAAAATCTTATTTGTTCTGATATAATGTTATAAGTCTTAATTCTAGTTATTACGTTAAAATGCATATCTCAGAAATATCTAAATTTCCTTGACAAGGAAAGATATATTGACCATTACATTATTATGAACTTTCATGAATTCTTTAACCGTGGTCATTTTTAAGTCTTTTGGCATTTACAGACAGTTCTGGGTGTATTCTGATGCTTTTGCAAAAATGTTCCTATAAAAGGGGCAAGGAATTCATGGAAAAGACCCTTGACAAGTACAGGTGTCTGTTAACTGACTATACTGCTGAACTGCATGAATAAGCATTTTCAGAACTCTAATGGAACACTGATGAATTCATAAAAGTGCTAACAAAAGATCAAGATGATGAAAAATAAATTAATTACATGGGACTGAGTGAACTGATGAGGATGATTACAATTTCTGTGACTTTCTGGGTTTTTTTGTTTTTGTTTTCGCGGTACGTGGGCCTCTCACTTTTGTGGCCTCTCCTGTTGCAGAGCACAGGCTCCGGACGCGCAGGTTCAGCCATGCTCACGGGCCTAGCCGCCTGCGGCATATGGGATCTTCCTGGACCGGGGCACGAACCTGTGTCCCCTGCATCGGCAGGCGGACACTCAACCACTGCACCACCAGGGAAGCCCTGTGACTTTCTGTTTGAAAAAAAAAAAAAAATCCCACAAGGACTCAAGAGGCAAAAAATATACAAATCAATTTTCACTGCAAAGTAAAGGAGCTGTTACAGTGAAGGATTACTGGACTGAATGTCAATATTATGACATAGTATGAGTGTGTTTCATGTTTGGTAATTGCAATCATTGTTGCTTTTGTTGTGGTCATCCATTTACAATGCTTAGTGTCAGTTTATTTATCTCTTGTAAAAATAAAACACAGTGTGTGTGTGTGTGTGTGTGTGTGTGAAAAAATAAAAATACAAAATAAATTAATTTTAAAAAGTTATAAATATGTTGAAGAATTTTAAAAGAAAAACAAACAAACACAATGAGCATGGAACTCGAAGATATATAAAAATATCAATTGGAATTCTGGAGCTAATAATTATAATATCAGAAATGAAAATTTCGTTGGAAGGGTTAAATAGCAAATTAGCAGAAGGAAAAAACAGGGATCTTGAAAAACAACAATAGAAACTATCCAACTGAAACACTCTAGAAAAAAAAGGCTAAAGGAAAAACAAACAACCCCAATTTTTAAGGTGGGCAAAAGACTTGAATAGACATTTCTCCAAAGATGTACAAATGGCCAGTAAGTACAAGAAAAGATGCTCAGCATCACTAACCATGAGGGAACTGCAAATCACAATGACAAGAAGATACTATCTCACACCCGTTAAGGATGGATACTATCAGGGGAAAAAAAAAGAAATAATAAGTATAGACGAGGATGCAGAGAAATTGGAAGACTTGTACACTGTTGGTAGGTGTGTAAACTGGTGCAGCTGCTATGGAAACAGTATGAAGTTTCCTTTAAAAATTAAAAATAGAATTATCATAGGATCTAGCAATTCCTTTAGGAATTTAAAACAGGGACTCCGATTATATATATATATATATATATATCTTTGATATATATGTTCCAGTGATCCCACTCCTGGGCATATATCTGGACAAAACTATAATCCAAAAAGATACATGCACCCCAATGTTCATAACAGCACTATTTACAACAGCCAAGACATGGAAGCAACCTAAGTGTGCATCAGCAGGTGAATGGTAGCAACAGGTAAAGAAGATGTGGTATATACATACAGTGAAATATTACTCAGCCATAAAAAAGAACAAACTAATGCCATTTTCAGCAGCATGGATGAACCTAGAGATTATCATACTAAGTGAAGTAAGTCAGGCCGAGAAAGACAAATATCATATGATATCGCTTATAAAGGGAATCTAAAAAAATGACGCAAATGAACTTATTTACAAAACAGAAATAGACTCACAGACATAGAAAACAATATTAAGGTTATCAAGGGGAAAGGGGGGAGGGATAAATTAGGAGTTTAGGATTAAAATATACACACTACTATATATAAAATAAATAACCAACAAGGACCTACTGTACAACACAGGGAACTATACTCAATATCTTGTAATAACCTATAATGGAAAAGAATCTAAAAAAGAAAATAAAAAAAATATAGATCACTTTGCTGTACACCTGAAACTAACACAACATGGTAAATCAACTGTATTTCAATAAAAAAATTTTAAAATAAAAATTGAAAAAAATTCTAAATTTTCTGTTTAGTGTATTTTACCACAATTAAAAAAAATAAAATGGTTAGAAAATAATGAAGAGACTCTGAGGAAACTATGGGATAATACCAAGTTGTTAACATTCATAGTATTCATATCATCAAAGTCCCAGAATATAGAAGAAGAAATACTTTTCAGACATACCAAAGCTGAAAGAATTCATCACTAGCAAACCCAGAGTAAAAGAAATGTTAAAAGAAGTCCTCCAGGCAGAAGGAAATTGATACCTGATGATACCTGATGAAAATATGAGATCATAAATAATAAATATATAATATTTTTCTTTTTATTTAAATGTCTTTAAAAGATAAGTGACTAGCTTATACAAAAGTAATGACAATATATTGTGGGGTTTATGATACGTACAAATAAAATGAATGACAACAATAGCATAAAGGCTGAGAGGGAAGAATGGAGGTAAACTGTTGTAAGGTTTTTATATTATACATGAAGTGGTATATTTATCAGTTTAAGGTAGACCACTATGAATTAAAGATGTATACCATAAACCCTAAAGTCAGAAAACAAAGAGATGCACAGCAATGATAACCAGAACAATAATAATGAGAAGTGGCAAAAGACTCATATCCAGAATATATAAAGAACTACAAATAAATAAGAAAAAGGTAGTACCAAGAAGCAAAAGACTTGAAATCCAAATGGACCATTATAAAAATGTGCTCAAACTCAACATTAATTAAGGAAAAGCTAGCGAAAATCATAAAGAGATGCCACTACAAACCAACTAGAATGGCTAAATTTAAAAATTAAAACTGACGGTAAGTGTCAGCGAAGATGTGGAGCACAGGGAGCTAGTTATACTGCTGTGGAGTGCAAAATGATACAAATAATGAAAAAGATAGTTGGTACCATCTACAAAGTTGAAGATACATATACTACGACCTAATAGTGTCACTCCTAGACACATAACTTAGAGAAGAGGACACATGTACACCAAAAAACATATAAAAGCATGTTTGTAGCAGCAAAAGTCGGAAACTGGTAACAACTCAAACTTCCATCAACAGTAGATGGACAAGTGAACTATGCTGTATGACACAGAAGACTATGCAGCAATGAAAATGAGTGAAGTATAGGTTTTCATAGCAGTACACATTAATCTCACAAAAGATGCTGAGCAAAAAAATATATGTGTGATGAATCCATTTAAGTAAGGTTAGAAAACAAGTAAAACATATTTGGGCAATAAAATGATAAAGAAAAGCAGGGAAAAGATAAAGCCAGGATTTGGGGGTTAGGGAGGGCTTCTGGAAAGCTAGTGCCATTCTATATACCTTGATCTGGAGGGTTGAAACATAGGTGTTTGCTTTAAAATTTACATTTATAATACATTGATATATACTCTCCATATATTAAAACTAGATAAAAATTGAAAGAAAATCAATATATGGTTGAGAAAAAAAATCTAACTTCGTTTATTTGGTTGCCTACTTTCCCCAACATTACTTATTAAACCATCTATATGTGATTACAATTTAATATATTCCATTCTTACTTGCACTTGAGATTTGGTAACTGTTGTTATCAACAATAGTTTTTGGCAAGGATGAATGGCCTTTTGCAAGGGGTGGGTAAAGGGGAGGGATAGTAAAAGTGTAAATAAAAAAGCCGGAGTGGGAGATAGTCATCCTCATGGGATTTGTTTTTAAATAGGAAAATTCTAGAGACAGAACCGAAAAGAGAGAGGAAGCCTGTGAGAGGTTTGCCAAGTCAGAGAGCAAAGTGTCACCTGATAAAAGGACTTATGAATGAGCTCAGAGCAAAACTATTTGGAGGAAATCTAAAGAGGACATGCCTGCAGGATGGAGGTTGGTTATACTGGGTGCCTGGCCCAAGGGTACAGCCTCCATCTACACCACGTAGACGGTAACATAAAGTTTGCTGAATGTTCTCAAATATTTGATATATTGCTATTTTAAAATATGTTTATTGCTCATTTTTCTTACTTTAAACATAGTATTTATTTTTTAACATCTTTATTGGAGTATAATTGCCCTACAGTGGTGTGTTAGTTTCTGCTTGATAACAAAGTGAATCAGCTATACATATACATATGTCCCCATATCTCTTCCCTCTTGCGTCTCCCTCCCTCCCACCCTCCCCATCCCACCCCTCCAGGTGGTCACAAAGCAGGGCGCTGATCTCCCTGTGCTATGCGGCTGCGAGTGGCATGGACATATATACACTACCAAATGTAAAATAGATAGCTAGTGGTAAACATAGCATTTATTGATGGAAGAAAATCACAGAAAAATACGTAGTGCCACATTTTGTCCAACCTTGACAGCGGGATTCATTCCCTTTTTAGCGCACAATTTAGGACTGTTAGGAGCAGCCCCAGGGCCGGCATGAAGGGCTGCGGTTGATTTGGAAGTGGGGCACGGACCAGCCTTCCCTCCACAGTGCAAAGCCAGCAACCCTCCTGTCTAGGCAGGATTCTCCCTAGGCTGCAGGGCGGGACTGAGAGGTGCGAGGGCTGCTTTAGGTGCCAGGCCCTTTCCCGGGAGCCCCGCCCAGGCCCCGCCCAGGCCCGGCCGCAGCCCCGCCCCGGTCCCGCCCGCGCCTTGCAGCGCGCCCACACTCAGAGCCCGAGCCGCGGTCGCTCATCTGACCCGAGCCACAGCGGCCGGAGATGCAGCGGGGTACCGCGCTGTGCCTGCGCCTGTGGCTCTGCCTCGGACTGCTCGACAGCGAGCGTGGTGAGCCCTCCGCCTGCCCCAGTGTACAGCTGGCCACGAGGGGGGACATTTTCCCTGGGCAAATGGTGGGACCTCACCGATGGGAGACGGGCGGGGGACAGGGCCCGCGGGACCCTCCGGCACGAGACAGGGTCGGGAGCCAGGGATTCAGACACCGGAAGGAGCACGGCGAGTCGGGCCGGGCTTGCCGGGATGAGGAAAGGGCGGGGACGGGGCGCGGGCTGCACCGCAGCTTAGAGGTGGTGCTCAGTCCCCGACTGCGGTCCACAGTCTGTATGTAGCTCAGCTCCCTTGGACCTGGGCCCCTTTGCGCTGCACCCTCAGCCTGGATCCTTCGCTTGCTTACACGCTTTCCCGCGGAGTCCAGGCACCGTACTGTTCTGTCCTCGAGCCCGAGAGCACTGGGGATTGTACCCCCGCGCAGAGGCTGCAATCCCCGCCGGGTCGTAGACCTGGGTGCGCACTTCCTGACACCTCTAGTCTGCGCTCGAGATCGGTCCTCCAGAGGGAACTCTGGTTGGTGTCTACCATCCCCAGGCCAAGGACTGCGGGGGCAGGGGCTCGGGATCGTGGGGGATAGGCGCTGTGTGGCGGATTGGGCGCAGGTGCCTGTTGGAACTTGAGGAGAATCTTGAGTCGGCAACTCGTAAGTGATCAGCATGGCAGAAGAGGCAGAAGGCCGGCCCTCGCCGTGTTTGAGGGGTAGGACCCTGGAAGGCCAATCTAAGGATCTTGGATCATAAGGCAGGGGCCGACAAGGACGGGTCTTAAACACAGGAGAGGCAAGGTCTGGTTTGTGATGGGAACATGACCGGAGGTTGCTGCTGAGGGATTGGAGGGAAGAGAGTGTGGGGGATGACGGAGGGAGCAGAGGGATATGGTTGTTCGGAGATGTCAGGATAAAGCAGCAGGAATAAGGGGAGGATGAGCTGGAAGCCCATGCAAGATCTGGTGACCGTGGAAATCAGAGGGTGGAGGAGGGGTAATGGGTCCCCAGTGGTTGAGGGAGGAGTTCTGGGAGGTCTGAAGGAGAGATGGGGACCTCGCTATTTTTAAACACCATGGGCATTGAATAGTGGCTTTACATGCTTCATTTCTTTTAATCCTCACAAGGGAGTGTTAGACCCGTTTTACAGATGGGAACACTTAGACCAAGGACACTTATAACTTCCCCCAAAGTCCCCGGGAAGCCAGTAGTAAGGGAAATTGTCAACCCAGGTCTTTGGAATAACAGAGCTCTGTTCTCTGTGCCTATATGGGCTGAAGAGCTGAGGATAGTGGAGGTGAGGAAGGCGTGGGTGAACCTAGGGGGAGGAGGAGGGAGGAAGACATCTATCTGGCCTCCAAGTCAGGGCAGGTCTGAGCAGAGGGGCTGCCACTTGGCCCTTCCTCGCTTCCCTGCACCCTGCCCAGGACCAGGCTCTCACAGGTGCTCAGCATGTGTTAAGTGACTGGATGAGTGTGGGGAAAGAGTTGAATGGCGCCATGGCTGGGCTTTGGGGCAGAGGAGTGGGAGATCCCACCTTGAGGCGACATCCGGCAAGCACTGGGTGTAGTGTCCAAGGCTCAGGAGAGAGGCTGGGCTGGAGAACTGGAGAGGAAGCAGACCAAAGGGTCTAGGATGGGAACCTCTCCCCCAAGGAGGGGACCAGAGAGGGAGAGGCTTCCAGGGAGACGGGAAACATTCGGCATGCAGGGTTTGAGGAAAACCAGGAGAGGCTTGTGTCCTGGTGCTCCTGAGTGGAGCAGAGGGGGAGATGGAGGAGGGAGCGGGGATGAGGTCAGTCTTGCAGTGAGTGCAGGTGATTCTTACCAAAGTTGGGCAATGAAGGGGAAGGGAGAGAATGAAGCTAAGGGGCCCATGGAAGGGGGGTGGACTAGGCCATGGCTCGTGGGGAGATGTCCCATGGAAAACAGACCATTGCCGCTGTCCCTGAGCCTTGCATTTGCACCACCCATTTCTGGGCTGAGGAGGGCCCTAAGAGCTGCCAGCCTGATGGGGGATACTGGAGCAGAAGCATAAACACTCCAGTGCAGCCAAGTGTCAGTGCAGCCAGAGTAGGAGGCCAAGTGCTGGCAGGTGAGCAGCCTGGCTGTGAAGCTGACTTCAAAGGTGTGATGTTGGTCCCAGAACGAGACTCTTGTCCTAACTCTACCCCTAAATTCCTTGCTATATTACCTGGGCTCCTCTCTTCCTTTTCTTGTGCGTCAGTTTCCCCATGCATAGGAGTGCAACAAGCTGACAAGCACTGAGGGGCTGTGCTTGGGGTTGGGCTTTTTGCCCCAGTAGTGTCCCTGTAGAGAAGGTAGGTGGCAGAGGTCACCTCCAACAGACTTTGTCTCTTGGAGCTTAGTCTAGAGTGAGGCTATTTGTGCCTCTGAACAGTGGGCAGTCAGCTCAGGGACATGTTGGGGAAGGAGGCAACTGCTGGGAAGCTTGGCTGGCCCAGCCTGAGGATGCTGGCTCCTGCCATGGGCTGAGGCACACATGACCATCCCAGCTCTTCGCTGTCCCTGCTCCTCAGCCCTGAGCCAGACCCAGGTGTGGACAGAGGTGTGGGGGTGGGGGTTGTGGATGCAAGTCAGTGCAGGCAGAATATGGGGGCTGGGCGCATCTTACTTGGTGCCTGTGGATCAGTGGCTCAGTGCTCTGGGGACTCAAGTGTAGGTGCTGCTCACATCCCCAGCATGCCGGAGGCACCAGGTCAGTGTGGCTGAAGGCTCTCTGCCTCCCCAGAGCCCAGTGCCCACATGGCCAGGCACCAGACTGGGCATGAGGTATAACAAGGGGACTGTCTGGCCAGCTCCTTGCTGTGCCATCCCCACCCTGACCCCCATGCAGTGGCACCCCAACCTGGGGAAGGGGACTGCAGTTCTGTGCAAGTTGAAAGGTACAGTGTCTGCTCTAGGCAGTCTAGGGAGGATTTGGACCAAGCACATCCTGCAGGGGTTTCCTGAGCACCAGACTAGCAGGAACACAAACATGGTATCGTAGCCCAGGGGCGAAAGTGCTCAGTGACCCAGTGGGGCCCAGCTGGTGGCTCTGGGCTGCTTCTAGCTTGGGACTTCCTGGAGGGGTCTGCAGACTCCAGGGAATGGGATTCCAGGTAGGGCAAAACCCCCTCAAAGGCCCAGAGGCAGAAGAGTCAGATGGTGATCAGATGAGGCTAGACTCCTAGGAGCGGAGGGATGAGATGGAGGAGACAGGCAAGTGGAGGTGGCAGGAGCCAGCAGCACACCTGGAAAGGGGAGGTCTGAGCAGGGAGTTACCTGGTCAGATTCCCCTGAAGGCATCACCGGAGGGGTAAAACCAGATGCAAGCCCACAGCAAGGAGGCTGTGGGTGAACCCAGGAGATACGCCAGGGAAGGAGGTAGCAGGGGATGGTGGAGAGAAAGGGACAAGTGCCAGTCTCTGGCTTAAGCAACAGAACAGGTCATGAAATTGTTTACCAGATGGGGACCCTGAGAAGAGGAGGAAATGTGGGGAAAGATGAGACACTCCAGTAGGGAGGCAGGGCCTCAAGTTGAAGGCAGGGAGGAGGAAAGTTGGGAGCACTTGAGTGTGATGAGGCAGAGGGGAGTCGGGGAACCCAGGGAAATTAAGTGGGGTCTCAGCCATGAGGGGAAGTTCTTCTCTATGTCTAGCTTACACCCCTCCCGCTGCCGCTTGTGTGTCCCCCCACCGCCCCGCCATTGTAGATTTCTCTCCACTAGGGCCTAGCCTGTGCCCCACAGCCCTGAGATACCCCTCAGAGAGGGGGGATGCGTAGGGAGAGGGGTCCGGAGAGCCTCTCACACTCCTTGCACCAACCTCTGAGCAAGACACAGCCGACGTGTCCAGCTGGAGCCAGGGATTCCTGAGTTTCGATCCTTTTCAGACACTGGCTTCCTCTGGGATCTCGGTTTTCCGGTCACGCCAAAGGGAGAAGCCTGGGAGCAGGAAGATGCGGGCTTTGGCGCTGGCTGCTGCTGAGGCTGGGTGTGGCTGACAGCAGGCACTCTGCTGCTTGGCTCTGGTGCCCCAGGCCACCCCCATCCCCGAGGCCTGGCTGGGGTGTGGGTGGCCCAGTGAGCAGGCACAGGTTTCAGGGTGGCAAGTGGGGGAGCCCCGCGACGTGGCCAGTGAGGTCAGCATGGGTTCATGGGAAAGGACTTGTCAGCCACAGGAGAGGACATCCTGCCTACATTTCCCTCTTCCTGCAGCAGGAGCCCATGGCCCAGATTTAGCAGCGCTGGGGGGCCACCTCTGAGCCAGCTGGGCTGTCTGATAACACCACCCGTCCCGCTGCCACAGAGCAGATCCCTGATCCCAGAAAGGCCAGGGCAACTGCCTGGCACAGTTGGCTGCACCCACAGCTGTGCTGCACTGGGAGCTCCACATCTACCAGGGTGCCCTTCCTCCCCATCTCACCCCCAGGGGGTACTCAGGCAGCCCACGGTCCCACTCAGCCTCTCCAACACTCCCTGCTTCCCAAAATTGCCTCTATGCTGCTTCAGCAGGACCACTCTAAAACAAAGATCTGAGCCTTCCTCGGGCCAACCGCCCCCGCCGGCCCCTCTTGGGCTGATAGTACAGGCCCTCCTGCTAGGGTCCCAAGGGCAGCTGTATGTAGCCTGACATCCACCTAGCCTGCACCCATCACATATATGCGCCAGCCTCAGCACATGACCTTTCTCCTGCTCCAGATATGTGCAGAAGCCTACTGAGAATTCCAGGCAGAAGGTGATGCCGCTCCAAGTGGGAGGGGTCTACTAGGGCGGGAGTGGGGCTTCATTCCCACTCCCTGTGTGCCCCAGGAGCACAGAATCTAGGCTTTCAGGTAGGTTCAGGGGAAGCTCTTATCCTTATCCAACCTAAAGCACCATCCTCAAAGTTATCCTGAATTCTACCAAATGGAGTTTCGTTTGTATGAAGCAGCACTTATGTGCACACATACACGCACACACACTTGGAGTGTCTACCAGTGAAATGGTTAATCAAATTTCTTCACACTAGCGTGTGTGAAGATTTTAACCTTGTGACATAGGCTATTGTGCCCATTTTAAAGATTAGAAAATTAAGGCCAGAGGAATGAAATGGCTCATTAGATGCTAGAGCAGCTTTGAGGGAAGTGACAAGTGTCTGGTGTCTGGTGCTAGATGGCATAGGGGCTGAGGGGCAAGAAGGGGCAGGCGTGGCAGGTGTTGTCCACATTCCCCAGGGAAAGCACTAGAGAGGTGGGTATGTGGGGTCCTAAATTTCTGACCACCTCATGGACATTTTCACCTTGATGTCCTGTACAGCTTTCAAAGGCAGCATGCCACTAGACACATTGCTTTCCCCCAGGCCTACCCCTGGCAGATGTGCCTACTTCAGGGCAGGACATCTGCACCTCCATCCCTCGCCTCCACACCTGCCCACACACTGTGTTCTGTCGCTTTGTTCCCTGGATCCTCAAAGCCAGTCAAGAGCAATCCAGGGTCAAGTCCATGCTGGGGATGCCACCCTGGAAAGGCTCTCATCCTTGCACTGAGGAACTGTCAAGTGCAGTGAGTCAAGCCGCTGCATGAAGCTGTGGAAACATGCAGAGAGGCCCCTAGGAGGGGACTTAAAATTGCGACCCTGGGGCTGGAGCAGGCACCAGGCAGGTGACGAGAGTGACTGGTGAGTCCCTTGAGAAGATCAGATTCCATCCCTAAGTAGCGGAGAGGCAGGAAATTGTTTTAGGCAGAAGAGTGATTTGTGTTCTAGAAGACTCCTTTGACCACTGGGAAAGGCCTGGACCAGTGGGGAGACACTGGTGTGGTGAGCCAGAGGAGGGATTTTGAGGCTGGCCAGGCAGTGGGGTGGCAAAGAAGGGGACTGGAAAAGGCAGCCCCAGAATGTCTAGGGGTGGCACTCAGGCTGGAAGGCATCTACTGCTAAGCGTCTGAGCTCTGCGAGTGCAAAGCACTTTGCCAAGTGGCAGGGAGAGGAGAGGGGCAGGCCTGGTGCTTCCAGCCACACTGCTGTTGGTGCTGGTTCTGAGGAAGTATAGAGTAAATAGCAGCTTCCCATAATCCTGTCCCCCAAAGATAACCTCTGACTAGCAAGTTAACCTCTGTGCCTTCGTTTTCTCATCCGCAAAATGGTAAGAATAGTACCCACCTCAGGGGGGCAATAGAGGGGTATGGTATGCACAAGTGCATAGGCTGTGCTGGCATACAGAAAATGTTTGCTCTTGTTGTCTGTTGTTGTAACAGGGTATATTGAGGTAAGCAGAATTTGGGGGTCAAAGTATATGAGCATTCTTTTTTATTACTGTGAGTGCCTGTTTGTCCCCATCCTTGCCAACACTGGGAATCCTCTATACTTTTAACACTTGCTCATCTGGGTTGGGGATACTTCTGTGCCCTGTGGCTCATTGTTCTCCTCAGTGGGTGGTGTGGTATGAGGGCTGGGGGCGCCTGGCAGGAGACATCTGGGAAGCAGAGTCCTCTGGGGCTGGAGCTCAGAAGAGCTGCCAGGGAGGGTGGGGGGCTCAGAGGTAGGCTTGAAGCCCTGGGGTTGTGCCACCTCCAGGAGGAAGGAGCGCACCTTAAGCAGCTCCAGTTAAATGAGCCACCAAGAGCCTAAGGCTGGGCCTGTGACCCGGGGCCTTTCTCTGAGGCCTCATTCCTCCACACCATGCTCCATCTGTTTCACCTACCTGACAGTCCAAGGTCACCTGCACTCTGGTCTTTGCACATGTCCCTCTGCCCTCTGTGCCCTCCTCCTGGGCCAGCAAGCTCCTGTTCAGTCTACGAAGCCTATTTCAACTCACAGGAGCACTCCCTCCCACTGGCAAGGCTTTCTCTGACTGCCCCCCACCTTGGCACTTTGACCAAATCACAGAGTCACAGTAAGATGCAACTGCTGTGACATGCAAAACAGTGGACAGGCAGTGACAGTGAAGGTCTCAGTGTGCCTGAGCCAGCAACAGTTTATCCTTACAATGGTTCTTAGTGTGGTATTATGGTGGTCTGTGGTTCCCAATAATCTTGGGGACAATTCTCATTTCATAAGTTTGGAGCAGGGGAAGTGACTTGCCCAAGGTCATAGTCAGAATGACATTGTAGGGTGTGCAGCTGGGCTCACAGGGCTTCGGGCACTCTCTCTAGGTACAGCCCCTCCCATCTCAGCCCTTTCAGTCCTGCAGGGTGGGAGGTAGGAGGACTGATGGACTATTGACCTCACCCTTGACCTCTGGAGGCACAGAGGCTGCCATCCGGGTGGTGGTGGGGGGACTCCAAGACAGAACACCCCTGAGCCTTCTTCCAAGGTCTATGCACAAGCCTGGCCCCAAGAATGAAGGGAGAGGGCCTTAGAGCCGGCTCCCCAACTCGGCCCAGCCCTGGGACTGATGCATGGAGACCCCAACCTGGCCTCACCTGCCCCCAGTGCTTCCCCCTCAGCTTGCCTTCAGTTTGTAGCCATGGGCCTGGCCCTAGCTGCCTCTGTCCTCCAGGGCACAAATGCTAAGGAGAGTGTGGACCAGACTAGCAGGACTGCAGTACAGCGCCTGTCACCCACCAGGTGACCATGACATTTCCTTGAAATAAGGAATTGCAAATGCAAAAACCACTACTGCTACACTCTGCCAGAGTATGTAGGGGCACCCCTGAGCTTACACACCATCCTGACATCATCCCTGGGTTGGTTGTGCTGAACCTGAGGACAGAGCCATGGGCCAATGACATCCTGGCCCCCAGGAGCCACACAAAGGTACAAACCTTCCCCGTGTGGTGGGTGAGGGCCTGGTGTGCTCAGCAGGTGGATACTGGGTGTGGCTGGTGTCTTGACTGTGTGGCAGAAGAATTGGGAGGTGAAGCTGGTTAGAAGGGGTGGCCTGTTGGGCAGGGCATCACCCTGGAGGCCGGGCCAAGGGCATTCACAGCTCCAGAGGGCCACAAGGAGCCAGTGAAGGTGTCCGCTGGGCTGAGGCCAGGAGGCCAGGAAGGAGACTGCTAGGGAGCAGAGAGGTAGGGAGACTGGCACTCGGGGTGGCAGTGGGAGAGAAGGAGATGGAGAGATGTGAGGGCTGAGTCCCAGGCAGGGATGGTCCTGGACTTGGCCAGACTTGGGCTCCTGCACAGCTGCTGGTTATCACTGATGTGGAGCCTGGAGCCTCAGTTTCCTCATTGCTGACTGGACTCGTGATCCCTCCCTCCCTCCCAGGCTACGTGAGGATCAAATGAGGCAGTGACTGCTGGGCTGTGGTTCAGTGCCTAACCCACAGGACTTCCCACCCCTCCTGCCTGCCCCTCACCCAGGATCCTGGTGTGCTGCTTCCACAGCCAGCGCCTGTGGCTGACCCCAGGGTCCCACTGCCCAAGGCTGCTGACAGCACAGAGAAGAGGAGGTATGCTCTC
This sequence comes from Phocoena sinus, assembly GCF_008692025.1. Lineage (NCBI taxonomy): Eukaryota > Metazoa > Chordata > Mammalia > Artiodactyla > Phocoenidae > Phocoena > Phocoena sinus. Next base: position 18,293,497 of record NC_045765.1, on the reverse strand, counting down.
TGGCCTCCCTGACCTCGGCCTGGCGCCTGCCCGGATTGCTCTGCTCAGGCTAGGGGGCCAGGGCTGCTGGCCAGGGGAAGGAAGAAGCCAGTTCCTGGGTCAGGAACAGGAAGGCAGGGGGAGTGCAGCAGAAGCCAGGATGACAGTGCTTCCTGCTTCGGGAAGGGAAGGACAGCGGGGACAGACAACAGCCAGGCAGGAAGGATGCGCCTTCTTTGGGGTTTCAGGTGGGGGCTGGGCAGCACAGAGCCTCTGGGCATGGCAAACCAGGCCTGAATCTGCCCCAGCTGCTGAGCAGCCTGGGGTACAGATGGTCACCAGGGAGCCTGGCCTTTAAATCCAGAAACATCTTTTCCAAAGGAACAACAAGGTTTGACAAAGTTCCAACCCAAAGAAAGACCTCAGAGGTTTGTTTAGCCAACCAGTCAGCCATTCATCCCTCCTTCCATCTACCCATTCTTCCATCCATCCATTCATCCATCTATCCATCTGCCTGTCCATCCATCTATCTGTCCATCTGTCCTTCCATCTAGCCATTCTTTCTTTTTTCCACCTTTCCATCCTTCTATCCATCCATCCGACTGTCCATTCAGCTAACCATCTTTCCTTCCATCTTTCCACCACTCAACCTTTCATTCACCCACTCATCCATCCATCCATCCATTCGTCCATCTGTCCATTCATTTATTCATTCAACAAGGATCTATGGAGCCTTGACTCTCTGTCAGTGCTAGGCATGGAATGGGGTAGAAAAGAGGACTGTTTGGGTCCTAACCCCATTGAAACTGTCTAGTAGAGGAAATGAAAAAACATAACTTAAATAAAAAAGTAAATAACAAAATTACATATTGTGATAAGAAGAATGAAATAAGCAACCGGGAGGTTAAGGTGGAGCTTAAAGGAGGACTTAGGTTTTGGAGCGGGTGAGGAGGTCACGTCTAGCTGAGGCCTGAAGATGATAAGAAGCCAGCTGTGCAAGGCATGTGAGAGGAGACAAATCAGGAGGAGAGGTGTGTGTAAAGGCCCTGGGGTAGGAAGGAGCATAGCATGTCATAGAATAGCCTGGAGGCCATGGTGGCTGGAGGACAAGAATAGGACATGAGAGTGGACGAAGAGGGTGTGGAGGGCGGGGCGGGGGCCAGGCCACGGTCAGAAGTTTGGATTTTCTTTAAAGTGTAGTGGAAAGTCACTGATGAAATTTAAGCAGGAGCGTGATTTGTCTCCTTTGCGTTATTAAACTATCACTGTCAACTGTGTGAAGGATTGGAGGAGGGCAAGAGTGGGCCAGGGGCTACTGTGGGGACGAGTGCAGTTGGTTAGGCTCCAGCAGGAGAGTGGGGGCTGGCTCTGGGATGCTTTGGTGGTGGGTGGATGGGCCGGGGTGGGAGAGGTGGGCATTTGGGGAGATGGGAGCTATCAAGGAGATAGCTTTGGCAGGGGTGGAGAGGATGTGAGTCTGCAGTTCAGCAACAGAAATGTGGAACTCAAGGTGTCTGTGGGATGACCAAGTGAAGTGGCAGCTGGATACTTAAGGCTGGAGTTGAGCAAAGGGGTCTGGGCTAGAGGTAGAGATTTCGCAAGTATATGGACGCTTAGGAGAGAGACTGGTAGAGAAGAGAAAGTGAGGAGCTGCAGCACTTGGTGTTGGACAGAGGGGACGGAGGACAAGGGGAGAGTGAGCTCACAGAAGCTAGCAGAAGAGGGAACAGCTCTGCTCCCTGCCCTGGAGGGCCTCCCACAGCAGCATGGAGGTCACAGGATACCTTGACCAGTGGCTCCATGAAGCAGGGGAGGGGGCCGCACCCTGTGGGAAGATGAGCAAATGTGAGAGCAAGGAGTCAGCGAGCAGAGCTTTTGCTAGGAATGGGAATAGAAAAGAGGAAGGGAATATAGGATCAAGGAATTGAAGAGTTTTTGTTTGTTTATAAGATGTGGGATGATTCCATAGAGAAAAAGTGGTAATCAGGAAAGAAAGAAATTATCCACAGTGGTCAGATCTGGGGAGTTGGGATCCCTAGCTCGATGGAAGGCTTTGCCTTGGGAGCAGGAATGTCAGAGAGTTTCCAGGGCCTAGGGCAAGGGTGTGGGATTTAGATGTGGGAAGATGAGGTGTCTCCATCTGATGGCTCTACTTCATTAGTGCTGAGAGTGAGAGAGAAGGGAACACCCTGAACTGCAGCCCGGGGGTCATTTAGGGTCTGCCAAAAGGAAAAGAAAGGGGAGGCAGCAGCATGGGGCTCTGGCTTTGTGCTGCAAGCCGAGCCACTGAGGGACATGGGTGCTGCAGGGTTGTGGTGGAGAGCAGGGGCAAGGGAGCATTCAGAATGTTGGGCCATGGGACATGCAGTGCCAAAAGAGAGGTGAGGCCAGGAGGAGGTAGCAATGCAGAGGGGTCCTTGGCCTCAGAGTTTTGATGAGGTTGAAGAGCTTAGCAGTGGTGAGACAGTGGCACCTGGCAGGAGGCAGAGGAGGCAAAGAGAGAAGTGTAAGAAGATAGGCACTCAGTGATGGCACAGATTCTGGTGGGGACCAAGTCCAGGGTATGCCCAGGAAGTGAGGGGCTGAAGGGAGGAGGGAGGACAATGGAGAAGCACCCTGCAAAGGCCAGGGTGCTTGTGCTGGTGACTCACCCGTGTGGATGTCAAAGTTATGAGGAATGGCCTGAGTTGGGGTGGAGGGGCCTGAAGAGCCCGGAGCAGAGAATGAGGGGAAGTGACCAGGACAGCAGCTGATGACAGCTTTAGTGGGGAGTGGCTGGTGCTGCTGGAAAAGGGGAAGTGACCGCAAGGAGTTCTCTGATGTGTGCAATGGGAGCAATAATCACCCCAGGGGCAGTGGTGTCCTCAGAAAGCCAGGTTTTAGTTAAGGCAGGAAGGATGGAGGAGGACAGTGATGTCTGCAGTGAAGACTACTGATCACACAGGGTCCAGTGGAAGTGACTGAAGAAAGAGAAGCACTGGGGAAATTCAGGGCATGTGGCAACAAAGGAAAGGCTCTCTCAGATGGGTGAAATGGTTGGCAAACACTATGGATCTTCCTGTTTAGCACACTGATGGAGATGCTTCCTTTGGTGGTATGGTGGCCTCTTGGGAGGAAGCTCCTATAGGTTCCATCCCCCATCCATCCACTCAACCCACTCACCCTCCCACATATCCATCTTCCATCCTACCATCCTTCTATCCATACCCTCAATCTTTGGTGTTCACCTCTTTTGTATTAAGGTTAGAAAGATGAATAACATACAGCCTTTGTTCAGATGTGACCAGAAAACCACAGTTCAGTCCAATAAGTGTTCTAACACCATGAGCCTAGGAGGCCAACACTGCCTGAGTAACAGTGACTGCCCCATAGAGAAGGGACTCATGAACTAGACCCTAAAGAGGGAGCTCCACAGGAGGGAAGGAAGTACAAATGTCCAGGGCAAAAAAAATTAGCAGACAGAGACTTCAAGATATGAAAAGCCTGGCACTTTGGGACAATGGTGAGAGGTCTGTCCCTCTCAGATGTGTCAGGAATTGAAGCTGGAGAGAAGGGGAGTAGGCAGAATGGAGAGGGCTGGGGTCCCCCACTTTATCTTAGAAGCAAAGAGGAGTTGCACAAGGAAGCTGGGCTGACAAATGCCATAGCTCTGTTGCCAGGGTGACAGGTGTGTGCCCTGGAGGAGCACCCCAGAGAAGGGGACCCTTGCTTGGCCTCCCCAGGGGCCCCAGGGCAATGCTGCAGGCCTCACCATGCAGGCATACATAACCCAGGGCAGGTGGGTCCTGGCCGCTGCACCTCTCCTCTGGTGCCCACATGCCAGCCTCAGGCCTGACTCCTGACTGGTCCACAGGGACAGCCAGTTCTTTCATCCCCTCACAAGTCCAAACCCAAGTCCATCATTCCCCTCTCCCCCCACTTATGTAGCTCAGAGGCCAGTTTGCCTGGCATGGCTTTATTCACTTTCCACTGCCTGGAAAATCCGACTTCTCTTTCAAAGCCCATCTTAGTGGTGTCAGCCTCGGATTCCTTCCTGACCCCTCAACACCAGAGCAGAGGCTACCCACTGTGGGGCTCCTCCACCCCAGCAGCCCTGGGGGTTCATGGTGGGGAGGTGTGATGCGGGGGCTGGTACCACCCTGGGGAGGAGTGGACCTGGTGGCAGAGCCCAGGGCTACTTTCCCATCTCGGGGCCCCAGGGTGGGGCCACTGTCCTGAGTGCCAGGAGTGGGTGCACTGAATTCGAGTTAAGGAGAGACTTCAGTGTTCACAGCATCTGGCTAGATGAAGGGCTGCCTTCTTAGGGCTGTGGTGTAGTCCAGCTGGAGGGTCTCAATTTCCCTGGCTGTACTAGATACTAGTGGGATTAGATGCTGGATGAGGGCCTTCTGCCTCTGACCTACGGTGGTGGGGTACCTAGAAAAGTTTGGCCAGCAGGAGGCACAGAGGGAGAGGCCAGCCAGGCCCTGGCAGCCAACTTGTCCAGGTGATGCTGAAATGAGACCTTGGGGTGCAGAGTGTGCCGTCCTGGTGCCTCTTCCTAGGGCAGCTTGGGGTCAGGGTGGTGTAGAACCAAGTATGGTGGGGATTCCCCCAGCCTCTGCCTCCCACAATTAGCTGCCAGGGCAAGACCCAAGCCTCAGGGAGCTGGGCTAGAAAGGGCAGAGGCACTGAACCTGTAGGACTGGGGGCTGGGGCAGGATAGTGGGCTGTGCCCCCCAGGAGGACAGGGACTTGGGGGAGGGACAGGACGCAGCCCAGGGCCTCCGGCCACACAGTCCTCTCTTCCTGTTGTCTCAGGATGGTCCTGGCAGGATGCATCTGCTAGAGTTCCAGGTCCAGACCTCCCCTGGGGCCTGCTCCCACCCTCCCCCAGGATCACACACACACACACACACAAATTCACATGCGTGCACACGCAGACATGTCAATGACACACACACAAAGTCACACACAACACTCACATATCAGTCCTATAAACACAGATCTATGCACACACAGAGACAACACACACGCGTGCATGTGCACACACACATGCAAACACTACACACACTATCCTGCTGGGAGGATGGGGAGTAAGGAGCTGCGTGGGCAGCAAGGCCAAGGTCCTGGAGGGCCACAGGAGGGTGTTTAACCAGGTGAGGCAGTTATCTGTTTGGGGATTAGCCCTTTTGGAGGAATGGGGGGCTGAGGCAGGGAAAGCAGGGAGAGGAGAGCTGGGGCAGCCAGAGGGCGCCTTGGGGGTGAAGAGAAACTGATGGAACCAAGGACATGTGAGCTGGACTCCATGGGACATGGGAGAGGGCGAGGTCACAGGCAGAATTCCAGGGAGAAACCAAGGCCTGAGTTCTGGGCATGTTTGGCGGTCTGCACTGTGCAGGTCTCCCTCACAAACAGTAGCTGTGCATCTGGGGGGAGGAAACTTCAGGCAGAAATGTGGGGGTCCCAATGCCGAGGAGATGTGCTCCAGGCCTCACCCAATGTAGGGTGAGGCCTGTGGTCTCCCCTATTGACTTCATGTTGACAGCTCTGCTCATGCCGGGCTAGAGGTTCAGTCCAGGGCTCAATCAGGGCTCACTTGGGGCTCGGCCCAGTCTGCAGCCAGGGGGCAACCTGAGGTGGAGGTTACCAGTTGTCTTGGGGCCTTATAGGTACTGCTCAGGGCTGAGAGCCTAGGCAGCCCCTGCCCGGGGAGGGGCCCATCAGCACCGGATGGATGTCATCATGTGAACTCATGACCCAGTCCCATGCTAACCCTATCTCCCACCCCAGGCCTGGCGAGTGGCTACTCCATGACCCCCCCAACCCTGAACATCACGGAGGAGACACACGTCATCGACTCCAGTGACAGCCTGTCCATCTCCTGCAGGTATTCAGCCCTCAGCCAGGAGGGCAGGGGACTGGGTCCCTCCTACCTGGCAGGCCAAGGAGACTACAGAAGGCCAAGCAGATGGTGGCGGAGCACCCAGAAGGCAGCCTCTCCCCAGGGCAGAGGCCTCGAGGCTTAGGGTTGCTTCCAAGTGGCTTGAGTTGTAGGTGCCTGGAGGCATAGACCATCCCCTGCTCTGCAGACACAGGCACCCTGCACCCACCCCCATTTCACCCTCTTAATTTCATATGGACCACAGATCAGTCACCCTGCATCCACCCTTGGGTCACCCCACACTGACCCCAGGCCACCCCATGCCCATGCCCAGGTCATCCTGCATGGACCCCAGGTTGCCTGCACCCACCCTCAGCCACCCTTCACTGGCCCCAGGCCCACCCACACAGACCCCAGACCTGTTATCTTCCCTGCAGCCCCAGCTGTAATCTGAGGCTCAGGCTTCTCTGCAGGACAGCCTGCCACATGCAGGCCCAGGAGCCAGGCAGAGGCCCCAAGGGTCTCAGGGAGCACCCTGCCCCAGGTTCATGGTATGTGCCCAAACGCTGGTCTGCCCTGACCTCTGGGTGAGATAAGCTATGGGCCAGGCTTGGCTCCTGAGGAGGTTCCACAGGGACTGTCCCCCAGGGCTGCAGCCTGGGCCCCTCTTGATGTCCTGCATCCTCTGCCAGGGGGCAGCACCCCCTGGAGTGGGCCTGGCCAGGGGCTCAGGATGCACCAGTCACAGGGGAGAAGGACGGCGAGGACATGGGGATCGTGCGAGACTGTGAGGGCACAGATGCCCGGCCCTACTGCAAGGTTCTGCTGCTGCAGCAGGCCCACGCCAATGACACGGGCAGCTACCGCTGCTACTACAAGTATATCAAGGCTCGCATTGAGGGCACCACTGCAGCCAGCACCTACGTATTTGTGAGAGGTGAGAGGGGTCCAGCACTCACCCATGCGGCCACTCAGGAGCCACAGGCAGGGTCCTGGGTCCTGGAGGGGTGGCTGGCACCTGCACCCCCACCCCCAGCCTTTGAACCCCATGGGGCTGCCCTGCAGCCTCAGACCTGGGCAGAGACCCCCTGAGCCCCGCCTTCCCCTCCCACAACATGCCCCCTCTCCTCAGACTTGGAGCAGCCATTCATCAACAAGCCGAACACACTCCTGGTCAACAGGAAGGACTCCATGTGGGTGCCCTGCCTGGTGTCCATCCCCGGCCTCAACGTCACGCTGCGCTCGGTACAACCCCACGCCAACACCCACCCTGGATCTGGCCCTCCAGTCCTGTCCCTGGAAAACTGCTGCTTCTCTGGCCAAGAGGAAGGGGGCAGCTGGGCGCTGACAGCCACCATGTCTCTACAGCAAAGCTCAGCACTGTGGCCTGATGGGCAGGAGGTGGTGTGGGACGACCGCCGGGGCATGCGTGTGCCCACTCCCCTGCTGCGCGATGCCCTGTACCTGCAGTGTGAGACCACTTGGGACGGCCAGGCCTTCCTATCCAACCCCTTCCTCGTGCATATCACAGGTAGGGGCTGCCTAGGGCTGCAGGGCCCTCCCCCAGCAACCACTCCCTATGTCCTGGGAGGGGAACTGCAGGAAGAGGACAGGGACCCCCCATTTCACAGTAATGAAGCTGTAGGTGCCATGGTTTGGCTGGTCTCAGTGGGTGCCCTGTACTCTGTGCACGTTGTCCTATGAGGGACATGGGGGTCACTGTGTGTGTGTCACCAGGAAATGAGCTCTATGACATCCAGCTGTTCCCCAAGAAATCACTGGAGCTGCTGGTTGGGGAAAAGCTGGTCCTGAACTGCACTGTGTGGGCTGAGTTCAATTCGGGTGTCACCTTCGACTGGGACTATCCAGGGAAGCAGGTGAGGTCAGCAGCCCTGCCAGGGGCTGTGACTGAATCATCCCCAGGTATCCCCATCACTACCCATACTCACTCTGGTCAGGCACACACTTACCTCTGTGTAGAAGAGGTGCAGACTCAGTCCTGCCCCAGGAGCCCCTGTCTGATACAGAAGTTTTCCTATCCTGAGGAAAACTCTGGGTCTGGGTCCAAGGCTTCTGGAGCTATTGCTGGCTGGGCTGGGGTGTGTGCCTATGGGGGTTAGTTCTCTCAGTGCCAGCCTGCTCTGACCCTATGCTTCCCCTGGTCCTGGGCAGGCAGAGCGGGGTAAGTGGGTGCCGGAGCGGCGATCCCAGCAGACTCACACAGAGCTCTCCAGCATCCTCACCATCCACAACGTCAGCCAGCACGACTTGGGCCCATATGTGTGTCTGGCCAACAATGGCATCCAGCAATTCCAGGAGAGCACTGAGGTCATTGTGCATGGTACGGCCTGTCAGGTCATTGTGCCCAGCATGGCCTGGGCTAGGTCAGTTGTCAAGCCTGGGGAACAAGGGTTCTTGTGTAGTGTGGGCCCAGGGTCATAGGTCATGGTGCACCTGAGCAGTGTGGCGTCCAGCCAGAGGGAAGGGAGGGCCGTGAGTGGACGGACTGCCCGGTTCCCATACCCCAGAAAGCAGGGCATCTGGCCACTGGGGGTGGCTGTGAATCCCTGGGTGGTGGTGGGTCAGCGATGCTGGCCCCAGCTTTACCCTGATGCCTCCCGTCTGGCAGAAAAGCCCTTCATCAGCGTCGAGTGGCTCAAGGGTCCCATCCTGGAGGCCACGGCAGGAGACGAGCTGGTGAAACTGCCCGTGAAGCTGGCAGCATACCCCCCGCCGGAGTTCCAATGGTACCTCCCTCGCTCCTGCCCCTCACTACCCACCAGGTCCAATGCAGAAAAGAACCACAGGGAGGGAAGGGCAGCATTCTCCCCATCACAGCCTACTCCTTGAGACTTGGATGGGGAACTGTCCCCACTATCAGGGCCTGCACCCTGGGCAGGGAACCCTTATGAAGATTCTAAGGAATATGCACATAATGCAATATTTTGGCTAGAGGAAACTTTGGCCTGAATTGCCGCTAAATTGTGAAAGAGTGTAAATACCGGTCTCCTGTTATGTGTGGGTGTGTGTGGGCACAGCATAGGGCTTTATCTAACTGTTTCCTGCACCCACTCAGCCTCTCTGAGGGCCCCCGCTGGAGGGTGTCATAGAGGGATGACTTCAGGTTTCCTAGGCCCCTCTCCAAACAGGTTGCCACACCCAGGATCCTTCTAACCAGAATTTTGGAGATGTCACAGGGGCTTCACAAATTATTATGGTGCTGGGCCCTGGGCTGATCTGTGTGGCAGTGAGCTAGAACTTCCAGAAGGCCTTCAGGCTCCAGATCCCCAGTTCTGGTGTGTGACCTGAGAGTATGGTCTCCCTTGCAGGGTATGCCAAGTGTCAGTGAGGGGTCCCTCACTGGTGGCTTCACCCTCACCGGGCGCTCCCAGAGATCTCCCAGAGAGCTCAGGAAGGCATAGCACCCCACCATGCACCCTTCGGCCATCTAAGCAGTCCACTTGGCCTGACCCTGGGAGGTCACACTCTAGCCTGACCCTTATCGTACACGAGGAAAACAGGCCAGGAAAGGGGAATGGCATTCCTGCCCAAGCCCTGAGCCTCCTGGGAGGAGTCTGCTCCATTCTTTCACAGTTGGCCAGAGGAGCCTTGCCTTCCCAGCCAGGAGCACCTCCCACCAGGCAGGATGACATTTGCTGAAAGCCTGGAGCTGGGCAAGCAGAAGCCCAGACATTCTCAGCCAGCATCCCACTTCATTGGCCATAGGCTGGAAACAGGCTTCTCCTGGGAGAGCCCCCAGATGCCCTGGGCCTGCGCCTTCTGTGACCCTACCTCTGAGGCCACAGGCTTTGGGGTCCATCAGGGGCATCTGATACAGGACCGGGACCCTTGAGACAGGGTCCGGAAGGGCGCTGATGCAGTCTGGAGCCTCCCTCACAGGTGCAGTCTCTTGGAGATGCCTAGGGCCCAGTACCCTGCCCTCCAAGGCCAGTAGTACTGACCCTGTCTAGGAGGGTGGCCAGCTCTGTTGCATCAGAGATCTGGCCCAGGCCTAATCCTCTGGCAGCTGACTGCCTCTCACCATTCCCACCACATCTGGCCTTTCTTTTCTCATTTGGCCAATACCTTCCTCCAAGAAGTGCTCAGCTGGGCCCACTATTCACTGAGACAACTGCCCCAGGGCACTAACGGTGACCATAGCTCCACAGGGGCCAACTCTTCCAGGTAATCGTGTGATGATTATGAGTAAGTGAATGGATGGATATCTAGTGGACAGACAGACAGGCTGGTCCTGGTTCCCAAAGCAGCCTCTGTGTGTCCAGCATCGGGCTGACCCTAAAGGCCATATCTTGGGTAGGCCTGATGACACCTGCAAGAAGGTTCATTTGGTTTCCCTGGTTTTCAGATGAGGACACAGGGGCTTGGGTCAGTGAAGCAGTTCACCTTGGATCACAAATGCGGCAGGTGGCAACCAGGATTCTGCACCAGAGACCAGCAGGCCTCACAGCCTTGGTCCTGCTCTGCCCTGTTGTGTGACTCCTGGCAAGTCACGTCTCTTCTGACTGGGCTGTGGTGTTGCAGCTGAGGGTCAGACCCCCGCATCCCCCTCACTGTTACTCTCTGCCCCGAGGGCTGTGCTTCTCCTAGTGATCCTCTGGCTTAGTAAACCAGGGTAAGGCACCTGCCTAAGGGAGGGCAGCTTCCAGGCAGAGTCCAGAGCTTGGGTTGCAGGAGCACTGCCTGCAGTACTGGGGAGGAGTCTCCTTTGGGATGTGAGTTTATTTATTCATTCACATGTGCGTCGAGCACCTACTTGTGCTGGGCGCTGCTGTACGTGTAGGGGATATGACAGTGAGGTGACAGTCCCTGTACAGCTCAGTAGGGGAGACGGACAGTTAACAGACATACGTGTGAACACTAGCGTGCAGATGAGCAGGCACAGGCCCGAGGGCCGGCTCCCGGTTCACACAGCTTCTCTGACGAGTGGGTGATATGAATATAGGAGAGAGGGAGACTTGCAGGTGTCTAGCATCCAAGCAAGGCAGGACAGTGAGTTGCATAGCCCTGGGGAGGGGGCAGGGCAACAAGAAGTCCCCATATCTGGAGAGCTCCAAAAAGGGCAGAGCCAGGGTCAGGGCTCCTGGACCCCCATGTGGTAAGGAGCTGTGCCCCTTGGGGACTGCACCTCCATCCCCTCACAGCGCACACCGGTGAAGCCTATGAGAGACAGACAAGGCCCCCTGGGGACTGCAGTTGTCCCTGAGCCTATAGGTGTTGTGAGACCTGGTAGGTTGAGCCCGGAGACCATCCCCATAGCCTTTAGGCCATCTGTTCCCCAATCCAGAGTCAGCTGCTGCAGCCCACACCCCTACTACTCTTCCCAGCAGCCTGGTCTGGTGCAGGAGGGGCCTCTTGCTCCTGGCCACTCCTGCCTCCTGACAGTATATCTCAGTTGTAGGGGCTGGGGTGCTTCATGGAAGGAGTGCCAGGACAGGGCCAGGGTGGTGTCCGCAAAGCCCCCTGAACTCCCTTCCTGGTCCAGGTACAAGGACAGAAAGGCAGTGTCAGGGCGCCATAGTCCACACGTTCTGGTGCTCAAGGAGGTGACGGAAGCCAGTGCGGGCATCTACACCCTCGCCCTGTGGAACTCCGCGGCCGGCCTGAGGCGCAACATCAGCCTGGAGCTGGTGGTAAATGGTATGTGTGGGCAGGACAGGAGAGGAGATGGTGGATAGGCGGGTGTGGTGGCGGAGGCTGACTGATTGGCTGTCTGCCTGTGTCCCCAGTGCCTCCCCACATCCACGAAAAGGAAGCCTCCTCCCCCAGCATCTACTCCCGCCATAGTCGCCAGGCCCTCACCTGTACTGCCTATGGAGTGCCCCCTCCTCTCAGCATCCAGTGGCACTGGCGGCCGTGGACGCCCTGCAAGACCTTCACCCAGCGCAGCCTGTAAGTGTGGCTCCACCCTGTCTCCCCTTACTTCCCAGCCCAATCTCCAACCTCAGTCATAACCCCCACTTACTGTCCACAGCCCTCCCCAGACCCCTGCTCTAAACCCGAACCCTATCGCGATTCAGGGATTGTAGCCAATCCCTGACCTCACCTCGCCTGAGCAAGGCTCGCTTATATCAGTCAGGCCAGGCTGGACACTGGGGATGGTCCAGCCCACCCACCTCCCTTGAAAGCAAAGCCCTCCTGACACACAATTGCACATCTGGAGAGGACCTCTGGGCACCAGGGAGGACACCTCTCACGAAACAGGCAGACCTAGGCTAGTTTTGTGAGACTTGTACCAAGCCCCAAGGCACACTAAGTATGTCCAATGCTCATCAGCTCATCTGTGCAGCGCTCGCCATGACCCCTTAGAGAGGAGAAAAGTAAGGTCAGAGAAGGGATGTACCTTTCCTGAGGTCATGGCAAAATAAGCAGCAGATCTTGCCCCACTGCTGGGCCACACTGCCCTACCTGACTGGGCTCCAACGGGACAGTCTGGGAGAACAGAGAAAACTTGGACAAACAAGGACCTGGAATGGAGGGGCCAAGGTGGTCAGTGGTCTGGAAGGCACTAGAGAACCAGTGAATGGTGTTGAGCAGGGGAGTAACTAGTCACATTTGCCTTTTAGCAAGAGATCCTAATGGGCAGGGTGCAGGGTCACAGGCTGGGGAGAGACAGGAGCTGGGAACCCAAGGGAGACAGGGTGGCTTATACCGGCAAAGGGGCTGTGGCCCTGGCATGATCAGTTAGGAAGGTTCAGTCAGGGTGGCCAGTCCACAACATTCAAGGCTCATAAGAGATTCTTCTAGACCACGAGGTTGCAGGTCCCTGGCACCTCCAAATGTGCTTCCCTCTTACGCTCTACCGTTATGCTCTGCGTGATTACAGAACCCTGGGGCCAATTCTGCTCCATTAGGAACAGACAAGAGCCTCCCTTGGGCCACCCCTTCCCCCCAGACCCCCATCCCAGCAGAAGACCAAAGGTGCTGGGATGCACAGCCAGCCCATGGAGGGGCTGCAGCTCTAGAAGGGGTAGGGAGGGAGAGGGCTTCCTGTAACAGGATTGGTGACTTTGCTGCCCTAGGAGATCTGGGTGGACTTTGCAGGAAGGGACACATGCAGGTAGAAGCAGGAGGCACAGCAGACTAGAGGATAACCACAGAGCCACGGGCTTGTGGTGCTCTGCAGGCGCAGGTCCTGGCTTACTGGGGAAGGCTGTCTCTGGCAGCTCATGCAGGATGGGTCGCCAGGCCCTGAACAGTGTCCCAGAAACAAAGCCCCCCCACCTCACTTCAGCCCAAGGGCCAGCCTTACCCACCATGATGTGAGATGAATCTGAGTAGGAGAAAAGCTTGACCCTACCCGCAGTGTGGGCCCTCTCTGCCTGTATCCCTGACCTGCCCCTTGCCCCTTCTTGTCTTTAGCAGCCAGCGGCGGCAACAGCGAGACCAAATGCCACAGTGCCAGGACTGGAGGGAGGTGACCATGCAGGATGCTGTGAACCCCATTGAGAGCCTGGACACCTGGACTGAGTTTGTGGAGGGCAAAAATAAGGTATGGGCCAACCAGGCCACTGAGTGGCTGGGGGAGAAGAAGAAAGGAGGTGGGGTGGGGCCCTCTCCTGGCCTTCTAGTTTTCCACTGGGCTTGCAGAACTCTTGCGATAGTAGCTGAGAATCAGTAACCTTTCTGCAGTGTCTCTGGGCATCAGTTTCCCTGCCTGCATGTAGACTGTGGGGGCCAAACCTCCAACTGCTTCCTAGACAGGGAAGCTGAGATTCAAGGCCATGGGCCCAAGCCACCCAGGGCTAGGAGGGTTGGGGCTGGGGGCCGGCTCCATCCTTACCAAAGGCTGCTGAGCTGCTGGCTCAGGCTGGGGGCAATGCCTAGAAAAGGCCAGGCAGGGGAAGGACTGAACAAAGGCACCCACTTCCTACAGTCACTTCCTGTTTTCCTACACACCTCCAGAGCCTCTTCCTGTTCCAGGCTGGCCAGGAAGTGCCCGGCTTGGGGTTGGGGGGGTGGGGTCTTTGGATGGTAGGCAGGGCCTATGGCCCTCTCTCCTCCTCTGCTTCCAAGCTTCCTACTCCCCCAGGCCAGAGTCCTTCTGGAGCCCTGGAACCCAGCCCCTCCCCTTGCCACTACCCAGGGCACTTGTGGGCACATCACAAAAGCCCTGGGGCATTCATGGGCACATCACAAGGATCTCACACAGTGACCAGCTTCTCCCCTTGGACCACAGGCTGACCCTTGATGTGACCAGAGCATGAATCCTAACTCTGGCTTGGACCATCCCAGTGCTACCAGGCCCCTGTCCCCTCCTCGATATGGCCACATCCTGAGCCCATCCACAGCCAGAGGTCTCTCTGGTCCTGCCTAATGCTGCCCTCTGACCTCAGCCACAGTTGAGGCCAACTGTCCATAGTGCTGTTCCTTGGGTTCTCTGGGGAGCCACCTCTTGCTGCTGCCCAAGGGTCTCACCACCTTTTCTCTGCCTCACCATTCCTGGTACTGTCTCTGAGCTTTGGTCATCTCCAGCTCAGAGCCTCAGTTTTCCCCATTACTCTGGTGGGCACAGCAACCTCCATGCAGAAAAGGAGGTTGGGGTAGGGGAACTCATGCAGGAAATGGATCCTTATGCCTGACACATGTCCTGTCCAGACGGTGAGCAAGCTGGTGATCCAGGACGCCAATGTGTCTGCCATGTACAAGTGCGTGGTCTTCAACAAAGTGGGCCAGGATGAGCGGCTCATCTACTTCTATGTGACCAGTGAGTGACTTGGGCAGGCCTGGATGGAGGTCAGGAACCAGGTGGGCACAGGAGGAGAACAGGCCTGGGAGAAGGTGATATGCCTAGATTGGGGCCCATTGAGTTCTGGTGACCTTGAGGCACCCAGGAGAGATATCCAGGGTCCACTGGGCCCCTGGGTCTGGGCAGGAAGGATAGATTTGGAGGTCATAGGCATATGAACTGGGGTGGTAATCCACTGGGATGGATTGGCACCGTCTGCCCCCAGACCTGGAGTGCCTCCCCTACGGGTGCCCTCTTGTTCCCCACAGCTCCGCCTAACTCCACTTCCCTCCCACCCCCTTCCTAAGCCCTGGATCTTGCACAGCAGCTGGTTCCTATGTGTGTTTTGCCCTGGGGGGAAGGTCCATAGTTTCCTCAGATTTTCAAACTTGTTAGTGACCTCAGAAAAGCTAAAAGATCATGGAAGGACAGTCACTGGGCCCAGAGATGTAGACGAGGGCATGTGGAAGAAAGATGGATCCAAAGAGAACACTTTGGAAGGGAGAGGAGCCCGTAAGAGCTTGACAATGAATGGCCAGAGGGACAAAAGGAAATTGGGAGGCATTGCCAAAAGCTAATGAAACCAGATTGTTTCAAGGAGAGGACAGTGGTGGGGAGTGTGGTCAGCGGTGAGGGAGAATGGGGACTTAGGCCCCTGCTGAGCCTGGTAGCAAGGAACTCAATGATGATCTGGGATCCTGGGAGAGGTAGGGGCAGCAGCCAGTTGGGGCTTGTCTAGGGAAAAGCTAGAAGGAGGCAAGGCCGGAGGAGACCCTGGTGGAAATGACTTCAGAGAGCTGGTCTCTTGTAAGTGAGAGGGAGAAGAGGGCTCCAGAGTGGTGTCCCTGCGCCAGATACATGTGATGTACACCCTTAGTTGAGAGCTGAGTGAGTCCAAAGGCCAATGAAAACGGGAGAGAGAGCCCCTGGGCAGGGGGTAAGTGAGCCAACACTGTGACACAGCTTCATAGTAGTTCCTCCTCCCTCCCCAGCCATCCCCGATGGCTTCAGCATAGAATCCGAGCCATCAGAAGATCCTCTAGAGGGACAGGCCGTGCGCCTGAGCTGCCGGGCTGACAACTACACTTATCAGCATTTGCGCTGGTACCGCCTCAACCTGTCCACGTTGCATGACGCTCACGGGGACCCACTGCTGCTCGACTGCAAGAACGTGCACCTATTCGCCACGCCGCTGGCCGCCAGTCTGGAGGAGGCGGCGCCCGGGGCGCGCCACGCCACGCTCAGCCTGACCATCCCCAGCGTGGCACCAGAACACGAAGGCGACTACGTGTGCGAGGTGCAGGACCGGCGCAGCCACGACAAGCACTGCCACAAGAAGTACCTGTCAGTGCAGGGTGAGGCAGGCAGGGCCTGAGGGCAGGGCAGGGCGGCGCTTCCCAAGGAGCCTTCACCCCCAACCCAGCATGCGCCTGGGGGGTCCATTACCGAGCCCGAGCCTGCAAGAGCGTCACCCTCCCCAGCCCTTCTGTGGAGGTGCGCAGCCCGGCCCACCCCCGAACTCAAAACCTGACCCTTCAGCTTCGAGAGCTCCCAGCCCTGGAGGGCCCCTTCCTGGAGGGCCCTCCCACTTTCTGAAGCTCCAATTAGCTCCGTCTCCACCCCGCCCCCAGCCCTGGAAGTCCCGCGGCTCACGCAGAACTTGACCGACCTCCTGGTGAATGTGAGCGATTCCTTGGAGATGAGGTGTCCGGTGGCCGGGGCGCACATGCCCAGCATCGTGTGGTACAAAGATGAGAGGCCGCTGGAGGAAGAGTCCGGTAGGGGGATGGACGTGGGTAAAGGAGGGAGGGGGTCCGGAAGCTGGTGAAGCCAGGCCCCAGACCTACCTGAACTCGAACCTGCACCCCAACTCGCTGCAGGAATCGACCTGGCGGACTCGAACCAGAGGCTGAGCATCCAGCGCGTACGCGAGGAGGATGCTGGGCGCTATCTGTGCAGTGTGTGCAACGCCAAGGGCTGCGTCAACTCCTCCGCCAGCGTGGCCGTGGAAGGTCCGGCCTCCCCTTCACGCCCCTCCACCCACCCTCCGCCTGCCCTTGGCGCCGTCTTCTCGTGGCCACCTCACTGCTAGTTGTGCCCACCAGAAGCGGCACTTCCCGCAAGGTGCACCCTCTCCCTCCTCACAACACGCACATACTAGCCTCTTTCTGCCCACTCAGGCTCCGAGGATAAAGGCAACATGGAGATCGTGATCCTTATTGGCACTGGGGTCATCGCCGTCTTCTTCTGGGTCCTCCTTCTCCTCATCTTCTGTAACATGAGGAGGGTGAGCACTCCTCCCCCAGCTGAGTCTCTCCCCAGCTCCTCATGGGGTCTCTCTCCACCCTGGCTAGCCCTTAAGTTAAGGAATATTGTTCCACGTGGAAGCCTTGTATCCTGGGAGGCCTCCCTGTCCCCTCCATGCTGGGCTCTTACAGGACCAGAGGTTGTCTGTCCATCTGTCCCCTCCTATATTGAAAGTCCCTAAGGAGCTCCCATCTGTCCCAGGCAAAGTTTTACCCAAGCCAGGGTGGTATGGCCAAGTCAATGAGCTGTCCCCATCCACACCCCCAGCCAACCCATGCAGACATCAAGACCGGCTACTTGTCCATCATCATGGACCCTGGGGAAGTGCCTTTGGAGGAGCAGTGTGAATACCTGTCCTATGATGCCAGTCAGTGGGAGTTCCCCAGGGAACGGCTGCACCTCGGTGAGACCCCGCACCCAGCCTACTTCACCCACCCTGTACTGCTGGGCAGAGACAGCTTCAGCTGCTATGGGGCTGGGCAGGCTAGAGCCTTGAAATCCCTCCATTCTCAGAACTCATGCCAGAAAGTCCCACCTAGCCCCCACCTGGCCCGACCTGTCCATCTAGGCATGCATCCCCAGAACAATGATTGGGGCTCTCAATTCCCAGGCCCCCGAGGTCACTTCCTGCTGCTCTAAGCAGGGTGAGCCCATCACACCTGCTGAGAGAGGATGCAGGCCTTCCTGTCTGCCTCTCCGCTACCTCTCTTCCCACTCCCACTCCCCATGCACTTCCTGTTTGGCAGAGGGGAGCCGAACTTTCCTCCGCCTCCTGGGTCTTCCTTCCTGGCCCTCCACAGGGGTTGTCCCTTCTGCCCAATCCTCTCCACCCTCACCCCCATACAGCTCACCTGGAACCGGCTCCCTGCCCCCACAGGGAGAGTCCTCGGCCATGGGGCCTTTGGGAAGGTGGTGGAAGCCTCGGCCTTTGGCATCAACAAGGGCAGCAGCTGTGACACTGTGGCCGTGAAAATGCTGAAAGGTGTGGGGTCAGCTGGTAGAAGGGGTGGCTGAGCTGGTGAGGATCAGCAGCTCTGGGTGGGCTGGTGGGTCTGTGGTACAGGAGGGGAAACTGAGGTTCAGAACAGATTCTTACCCTAGGTTCTACAGGGAGTCCATGGGAATTAGAGCTGAGCCTGGGGCTCATCTCTGAGTAATACTTACCAGTTCCACCTAAACCCTTTGCCTCAGAGAGGCAGGTGGGATGTGCTGCGCCCACACCAGCAAGAGCACTGGCCATGCCTCAGCTAAGCTAGTGGTGCAGAAAGAGGGTCGTGCAGGGGCTGGGTGGTGGGCTGGGCACCACGCGAAGCCCCCATGTTCCCTCCAGAGGGCGCCACAGCCAGCGAGCACCGTGCCCTGATGTCAGAGCTCAAAATCCTAATCCACATCGGTAACCACCTCAACGTGGTCAACCTCCTGGGGGCGTGCACCAAGCCCAACGGTAAAGAGCTCGGGTGCCCTGGTGGGAGGGTGAGTCCTCCAGGGTGCTCTGTCTTTGTAGGTGCGAAGGGCCAGCTGGGCTGGGAATGGGCGGGGATGAGGAGGGGCGCAGGAGGGCTTTGGGGCAGGGCCGTGGCTGTGGTGCTTGCCCTCCAGCGTACCCTCAGTCACCAAGCTCCTGGCTCCTGCCCTGCCCCAGGCCCCCTCATGGTGATCGTGGAGTTTTGCAAGTACGGCAACCTCTCCAACTTCTTGCGTGCCAAGCGGGAGGCCTTCAACCCCTACGCGGTAGGTAGCCGCCCCACCAGGGGCCAGAGCTCTGCTGGTGAGCAAGCAAGGCTCTTAGATAGGCTGGGGAGAAGGTGTGGGGAGTGCTTTTGCAGTAGATGGCCAGCCTCCTCCCCCTCGGACCTGCTTTGTGCATCACAGGAGAAGTCCCTTGAGCAGCGAAGGCGCTTCTGCTCCATGGTGGAGGGTGCCAAGGCTGACTGGAGGAGGCCAGGGAGCAGCGACAGGGCCCTCCTCACAAGGCTCCTGATGGGCAAGGGCGGGGCAGGACGAGCCCCTCCGGTCCAAGAAGGTAAGAGTCTGGCTTCCCCTTGCCTGAGTTGGCTGGCACACTCATACCTCATGATCAGGGACCCTGGGATAAGCCAGCCTGGGGCCCTCCTGGAGAGACTTATGTGGGAGAGCATGTAATGCACTCTGCCTTAGGAAGGGAGGACACCTCAGGAACAGTTTTCACAGAGACTTTTGATGTTTGATTTGGACATCTAGACATGAACAGGAGTTTGCCCTGCAAACATGGTGGGGAGCAGTCCAGGCAGAAGTAGCAGGAACAGAGGTCTAGTGTGGCAACAGTATTCATTGCTCTGGAAAGTGGTTAGTGGGTGTCACAGAGAGAATGGAAGCTGAGGGGCAGGAGAGGGGGCCAACATGCTTGTTAAGCCTGGCCAGGAGGGATGCAGCCAGGTTCAGTGAACAAATGCTCCCTTTGGGGCTGGGTGGAAGATGGGAGTCATGGATAAGGACCCTCCTGAGCCAGCCTCGCTTCTTTGTGCAGCTGAGGACCTGTGGCTGAGCCCACTGACCATGGAAGACCTTGTCTGCTACAGCTTCCAGGTGGCCCGAGGGATGGAGTTCCTGGCCTCTCGCAAGGTGACTGCCCCGGCAGGCTCTTCAGAGGGGAGAAAGGCCAAAACTCACCAGCATGTCAAGCTTGGTCCCAGCTCACCCCACAGCACAGCTATGATCAAGGCGCATCTCTCCCACTTCGCAGAGTTATAAACTGAGCCCAAAGGGTGGAATTGACTTCCCAAGGTCTCCAGCTAGTCAGAGGCAGAGCTAGATATAGAATCAGTCTGTCCCGCTGCATAGCCTCTTCTGCTGTCTGCACGGTTCCACAAGCTCTCTCCATGGCAAGTCCTGGGGGCACACAGAAATCTGTTCTCAAAGAGCAGGGCTCAGGTGGGGCACCCTGGAGCTCTAGGTGTGGGTGTGGCCCCAGGGGCCTGCACTGATCACTACATTGCACCTCGTTGCACCCCTAGTGCATCCACAGAGACCTGGCTGCTCGGAACATCTTGCTGTCAGAAAGTGATGTGGTGAAGATCTGTGACTTCGGCCTGGCCCGGGACATCTACAAAGACCCTGACTACGTGCGCAAGGGCAGTGTGAGTGCAGACCACAGAGGAAGGATGGGGGTTGGGGGCCATGGAGCAGGGTGGTGGACTCACTGCCATCCACATGGAAGGTCTGAGGGCCTGCGCCTACAGGGATTCTGGTGACCTTGCTGAGGCACCTGGAGCAGGTGAGTGGAGACAGGAGCTGACAAACAGGGACCACAGCGCTCCAACTGGAGCTTGTGTTTGGCCCCGTACCTTGGTCCATTAGGTGGGCACTGACTCCCCATGCCTGCCTACTAGGGGCCGGACATGCAGAGGTGGACCCTACATGGCGTCTGTCTTGGAGGTGGACAGACCTGGTGTAGCAGGGTCACAGCAAAGTACATGGGTGCTAGGTGCAACTTGTGTCTCATTGGTGGTGCTCAGAGGCAGGCATCTGAGCATCCACAGCTGATTAGGGTTTTGCCCCAGGGGAAGAAGGAAGAGGCTTAGAGGGAGGTCAACAGGCAAAATGGGTCCAGGCTATGAGAGGCCCACCGTGAAGGCTTTTGTCCTTCATTCTAACTGGCAGGGGTGTGGAGGTAAGAGTCAGGTGTGTGGTCCAGAAGCCCCCCCGCCTCTGCAGGCTGTGAGGAGAGGGGAGTAGGGGTGCTGGGGTGGAGGCAGAGGCAATTCTGGAAGGACCATGGCCCTCAGGGCTCCCAGGTAGAAGCCATAGGAGGAAAAGCACATCAGAAGCCACAGGAGGAGGGGTCAGGAATGATGCCATGCTTCCAGCTTGGGGACCAAGTGAGTGGAGAAAGGTGGAGCTGGTGAGGGTGTGCAGGGATACAGGTGTTCCTCAGGATGCTGGGCCGAAGGGTCTAGAGCTGGAGGAGGGCTGCAAGTTTTCCCTGGGGGAGCACAGAGGAAGAGAGGCACCCAGATGGACCCAGGAGAACAGTAGCAGGGCAGAAGCCTTCAAGGGAGGAATGAAGGCTTCTGCATCCTACGTGCAAGATGGGGGAGGGGGAACAGGGCAAATTGCAAGAGCCATCTGAATACACACAAGGTGGATGTAACCAAAAAGACTTTCTTGGGATGTGACTCCACAGAGTCCTGGGGAGACTGGGGGCAGGAGGAGGGCTGCCCAAGGGTTTGGCCTCTTCCCTCTCTTCCCTCCCCCGCTGGGGACACATGTTTCTCCCCCAGGCCCGACTGCCCCTGAAGTGGATGGCCCCCGAGAGCATCTTCGACAAGGTGTACACCACACAGAGCGATGTGTGGTCCTTTGGGGTGCTGCTCTGGGAGATCTTCTCCCTGGGTGAGTGCAGGGCAGGGTGCAGGGGAGGGGGGAGGCAGGATCACAGGTTCCAGGTCACTCCACCAGCCCCTCTGCACAGGGGGCTGAGCAGCCCAGAGGTGCACACCTGGAGCGAGCAGCCCAGGTCATTCTGAGGCAGGTGGTTGGAGAGCCCCCTGCCTCTCCCCTTCACCTCCAGCCTATGCCAGGGCAGAACCCTGTGTTCACTCAGCAGCCCCTGGGGTCAACACAGGTCACAGAGGGTAACACCATACGAGTTCCCCCAGATCTCTCCCTCCCTGGCTGAGCCCCTTCCTCACCTGCCATTAGGGATGCTGCTCCTGCTTTGGCAGGGCTGGGAGCAGCTGGGAGGAGACAGGGTGCTCACTCAATGACCACACCTGCAAGAACCTCACATGGGAACCTGGGCCCTGCTGGGACCAAGGTGAAGCCCCCCCGCACCAGGGTAGGGATGAGGCAGTAAACAAGTGGGAAAGTGAAAACACTGAATGGCAGCCGTGACTGATGCTGTTACTAAAAATAAAAGAGCATGGAAGAGCGCAGGAAGGACAGCACTGTGTGTGAGCCAGAGGGGCCAGGAGGGCCCAGGCTGATGAAGGTGGGTGGAGTAGAGGCAGGTGGGCCTGGGAGGATAGCAGTCCAGGGTGAGGGGTTAGCCATGGCCATGGTCCCCGCGTGTTGGAGGTGGACATGGTGTAAGCAGGTGGCATCGGGAGATGCAGTGAGAGCTAGGAGAGGTGGCTCATGCAGCCTCTGCAGGCCCGCTGGGATGAGGACCTGAAATTTAAGTCTACTGGGAGCCATGCAGGGTTTTGAAGGAGGGATAGAGCAGTCTGACTCTTGTCTTAAAAGGGTTGTTCCACTGCTGTATGGCTTGCAGGAGCTGTTTTTCCCGTGGTCAGGAGAGGCAAGGAGGGAGCTAGGCAGGGTTAGGTCCTGTTTGCTGGTACAGCCACAGGACTTAAGGAAGAATTAGAGAAAGCTTCTCCTAAGAGGGGTCATCGTGACAGGGCAGCTCAACTGGCTCGTCGAAGCTCTACTGACCCTGATGATCCCAGGATGGGCTATGTTTTTGCTAATGTGCCTGTAATAAGCGGTAATGCTCATGGCAGCTCTAGCAAGCGGGTGCCACTGTCCTCTTAACCAGATGAAAAACTAGCAGTGGGGGAGGGGAGCAGCAGGCCTCTGCCATGGAGGACCAGGACAGAGGCGATCTGGGGTCTGGGCTGCACAGTAGTAGCCTGCTCCCCACACACCCACCCATCCTGTTCCTGCCCTCAGGGGCCTCCCCATACCCTGGGGTGCAGATCAATGAGGAGTTCTGCCAACGGCTGAAAGACGGCACCCGGATGAGGGCCCCAGAGCTGGCCACTCCTGCCATGTGAGTCTCTTGGGAAGCCATGAGGCACTGGGGGGCCAGAGGGGTGGGTGGGCATTAGGAAAGGGGAAGAGGGGTTGTGTACGGGCACGGGAAGGGTGGTATGCAGGCAAGGGTGGGAGGTGGGAGGTTGTTCAGTCACAGGGGTGGGGGTGGAGGCCTACAGACACAGTCTCTCACTCCACCACTGGTCCATTGACAACTCTCCTCCCTGCAGGCAGGAGGGACAGCCCTACCTAGGCCCTGGGGAGGGAGGGAGGCAGAGCAGGTGTGAGGGATCGTTCGGCAGGGGGCTTGGGGTTTGCTGGGGTAGGGTGAGGGGTGCGCTCAGAACACAGTCCAGCGTCCGGCTGTACCCGCAGACGTCGCATCATGCTGAGCTGCTGGGCCGGGGACCCCAAAGAGAGGCCTGCGTTCTCAGATCTGGTGGAGATGCTGGGGGGCCTGCTTCAGGGCAGGGCTCATCAGGTGAGCCCCCACTCTCCCTGTCCTGCTACAGCAACCTCTGGCTCCAACCCAGGGACCATCACATGGATGGTCAGAGCCCAACTTTGCCCATGAAGAGCCCCAGGCTTGTCCTCAGGGAGCCTACAAGGAGCCCTGTCTCCCAGCAGAATAATGATGTGTTCCTCTACCTCCCTCTCTGTCCCTCTGCCCCCTTCACCTATCTCCCCCCACAGGGGTGGGGAACAAAGGCAGCTCAGGGCTGGCTCAGGGCAGCTCAGGGCCTCAGCAAGTGCCCTGGGACCTGGAGGAGGGAGCAGGGAGCTGCCTGCTGCCCCAGCCTCAGGGGCTGGAGACCGGCACTTGGGTCCACTTCTGCCCAGGAAGAGGGTGGGAAGCACTAGTGCTGGTTCTTGAGGCTGTGGAGCAGCCGGGGCTCTGGAGTGAGGATGCTCTTGTTGTGCCTACCTCCTCCTTAGATCGGGCACCTGGGAGGGCTGTGGAGAGAATTTACCTGCTCCTTTAGTCCTTGGTGCCCTTGAGCACAGCACTTGAAGGGTGAGGAACTCCAGCAGTCCTGAGTGCAGGCGTGGGGCTAAGGGGGCACAGGGGCCTCTGACCCTGGCCATTTGTGCCATTCCTGCCAGGAAGAGGAGGACTGCGTGGTTTCCTGTGGCTCTCAGAGCTCAGAGGAGGGCAGCTTCTTGCAGGCGTCCACCACGGCCCTGCATGTCATGGAGACTGATGCTGACATGGAGGACAGCCCACCAAGCCTGCACCGGCACAGCCTGGCTGCCAGGTTAGCCACCCTCTCCAGGTCCAGGGGTCCCCCAGGCAAGGGGGACATAGTATGTTTTATCCTCATCAGTCATCAGGAAAAGTGAACTACAAGGACTTGAGAGGCCATTGTATACCAGCTCAACAAAGTGACATTAAATGACAGTGCCAGTGTCGGTGATGCCCTGGTGGACCTGGTCAGTCTCGGGGCCCCTCCCAGGCCATGCAGCCTTGCGACTTTGCTTTTCTCTACACCTCCTCAGTTCTCCCCTCTGCCATCCTCTGCTTGCCCGCACTCTTAGCCCCTGAGAGGCCCTCCCCCTGCCAATTTCAAGGAAGTGCCCATCTCAGGCACAATGCCCTGGCCAGCTCCACACTGCAGGGAAAGAAAGTGGAGCTGGTGGGGAGAGGGGCGAGTCTCAAGGGCCACTGGTAGGGACCCTGGGAACAGGGCAGGTCACTCGTTAACCTGTATTTAGGATTTAGAATGCAGCCTAAGTTCCCAGAGTTTGGGGTCAGAAGTCTCTTGCCAGTGTATGTCTATAGTCCAAGAAAGTCGTGTATCCACATTCCCATTGACGTTGCTGGGAGAAGGGCTCTGAGACTCCCCACCCCATCTTCCCCAGCATAGAGCAAAGCCAGGCCTGGAGGACAGGAACACCCAGCTGGTTCTTGCCAGGCTCCTTCCACCAGCCCCCGAACAGGCACTCGAATGTTCACACACATACACGCACGTGCAGGTCAGGCAGTAGCTTGCAGCACCGGGACTGCCTGCCTTGTACAGGGTAGCTCATCCTGGGGTGAAGTCCTCCTCCAGTCTCTCTCAAGTTCCATGTCACACATAAGCTGGGTGCCCTCCACTCACCTTCCACACCCTCCCCACTGGAGAGAGGTACAGAATGAGAGGTGGAAAGAGCTTTCAGGAAGGGTGCTGGAGTGCGTTTCTCAGCACTTAACGTTTTCTCCCCACAGATATTATAATTGTGTGTCCTTTCCGGGATGCCTTGCCAGGGGGACTCAGACCCAGGGTCCCTTCAGGATGAAAACGTTCGAAGAATTTCCCATGACCCTGACAACCTACAAGGCCTCAGTGGTAAGTGGGGTGGGTGCACCTGTGCACCCCAGGTGAGGCCCACTGGGCTCTTTCCACAGGGAGTCAGATGTCAGGAAGTCCTGAGGCCAGCAGCAGAAACCAGCTTGAAAATGTCAAGTCCAGGTTGTGCCTCAGGCATGGTGGGGTCTGGGCACCCATGCAGTGCCACCATGTCTCTGCTGCTTTCACCTGTGCTTTCACCTCCCTCACAGAGGGGCTCACCTCCCTAGCACCCCCTTTCTCTCCCAGCAAGGTAGAAACCCCAGTAGGAACCCAGTGGAAAGATGACTCCTTCTAGATGGTTCTCCTGGGATCAGCCTGAGTCAGGACTCCCCTTTGGTGGTCATCAAGCCGCATGGCCAGAGAGGAGGAGATTGTGTCACTAGAGGAGGAGGCTGGGGTAAGGGGCATGGAAAACCACCTGTGTTCTCAGATGCGGTCAAGCAGAGTAGACCTCTTACAGCTCCGTGAGGCTGAAGGCACAGACAGCCTCCCAGCCTCCCTCCAGATGGGGTTGGTGAGTGAGCGCAGGCCCAGGGGAGGCTGGGTGCAGAGGCGGCAGTGGGTGCCCTGGACCACAGCCATGCAGACCCGGGTTCCCATTCCCAGGGCCAGATGAAAATGCTGGGGGACCTCCATCTTTGACAAGAGTGCACTTCCCCTCCATGGAAATCAAAATGAAAACCACGCCAAGTCAGGCTAAAGGTGACCTAGGCCCCCTAAACCTGGAACGTGTCTAAGGATCATTTTTCTATACTATGAGCTGCCAGATCCTTTCGATACTTCCTTGTTTCTCCCTGTGCTCCTGCTCTGCCTGTGCCTTGAGCGTGTGTATAGCCACCTTTTATGTCTCCCAGTGGGGTGTTCCAGTTTTGTCACCCTCCTGAGTAGTGAGGCATGGCCCCACCAGGCCTCAGTTTCTCCCTCTGTGGTGGGGGCATGTGACCCTAACCTACAGGCCCTGGTGATGGAACGGATGCCTGTTTCCCGCACACTTGGCGCAGGATGAGTGTCAGGTTGGCAGCGGGGCAGGTCCTTGGGGCCCACAGCCTTAGCTTGTTTTCTCTGCACAGGATAGCCAGACGGACAGTGGGATGGTGCTGGCCTCCGAGGAATTTGAGCGGCTGGAGAGCAGGCACAGACAAGAAAGTGGGCTCAGGTAGGGCTTCTGGAGCCTCCTCTACCGGAAGGGGCCAGGGAAGGGAGGCCAGGCCGGCATGTGCCTGTCACTCTCTTACCTGAATCCTTTCATGGCTCTATAGTGCTTTTCTGTATGTTCAAGGCAGGCCACTCTGGGACCTGAGGCCTTTGTCCACCAGCCTTACCAAAGGCCCCCTCTCCCCGATCACTGTCCTGACCCAGTACGCCTGGTGCTGGTCCCCAAACCTCCCTGCCATTCGACAGATGCTCAGACAATATCTCTTTGTGAAACCAGGAAAGATCCACCATGCCCAATGCGTGTAACACCCTTCCCCCAGCCAGGGGAGGCCACAGATCATGTGACCTAGAGCTGGCTGGTGTCCTACTTTGATAAGAATATGGTTACAGAGAAATCCTCCTGTGTGCTTGCATAGGGGGGGTGACCTGCATAAACAGTGACCTCCATTTGCCCAAGAAAATAGCCCCCGTCTCTAAAAAAACAAACAAAAAAACTGAATATTTAAACTTTTAATGGTATATAAAAGTAGTTAAACGTCTACTTATCCACTTTACTGGTTGACTTGCTCATAGCTGTTTAAATGACAGGACCTACAATATTATATAAAACAGTGCTCTTTTCTGCTTTCTTCAGATCCTTGTGTTCAGACCGTTCACTTCCACCTTTGACACCTGTGTCTGTCAGGGTCCCCTTTTTGGGTCATCTGACACAGTTTTTCAGAGCAAATCTTGGCTTCTGCCTAGGCTGTTTTTGAATCAATAGATGTTGTCTCTGAATATTTTACCCTAGACCACAGGTGTTAATTTGTATCACATTAGGATAGTTGATGCCATTTTTCGCCTTTCTGATAGGTATAGTTAAGACCTCTACAACTTAGCCAAATATCTGTTATTTTCCCAGAAGCTTACAAAGGGCATGTTTGCAGCACTGTGGACACTGGTGGTTGTGGGGTCGTATGCCTAGGGATAATTACTGCATCTGTATTATGCATCTTGGCATTTTTTGTTTTTGTTGATTCTATCAGGTGATCTCTATTAGTAACCTATGTTTGGAAAATTAATGCTAATTTCTTTGACGGAAAGAGTTTCTGGCTGTTTCTTTACAGAACAGTTTTTTTATCTCCCCAAAAAGTAATTCAGTAAGAGAGTGAGCCAGAGGATGGTAGCTAGTTAAATTCAAATCTCCACAGATCTTCCTAAAAACAACACATGGAACAAGGCCTCTCAGAGCCCATGCCTATGGTATAACCAGGGGAGAGACTCCAGCTATGTGTGGGTATAGAACTCTGCAGCAGAACCAGCAGAGCCACGCCCAAGCCCTGGCAGAAGGAGGGCAGGATGGGGACTGCCCCGTGAGAAGGGAATGTAAAGGTCCTTGGGACGGTGGCCGTGCAGACTGGGGAGATAACGGAGTATGAGCACTAGAACAACTGTCTTGGGAAGGCACTGCTTCTGAAAGGGCAGTGAGCAGGAAGTGAGTGTACATCTCAGGTGCCTGGTGGTGAAGGAAAAAGAAAGTTGCAGAAGATTCTTATGGAAGCAAGATTGTATTAAGAATCAAGGGCTTCCCTGGTGGCGCAGTGGTTGAGAGTCCGCCTGCCGATGCAGGGGACACGGGTTCGTGCCCCAGTCTGGGAGGATCCCACATGCCGCGGAGCGGCTGGGCCCGTGAGCCATGGCCACTGAGCCTGCGCGTCCGGAGCCTGTTGCTCCGCAACGGGAGAGGCCACAACAGTGAGAGGCCCGCGTACCGCAAAAAAAAAAAAAAAAAAAAAAAAAAAAAAAAAAAAAAAGAATCAAGAAGACAGATACCCAAGGATCTGTTCATTACAGAAACTGCACCTCATGATAGAGGCAACAAAGTGCACTATTCTCTTCCCAGGTCCCCTTAGAAACACATTGTGATGAGCCACAAAGAGGTGTAGCAGGTGCATTCACTTGACATATGGAACATTCTCCAAACAGGTGCAAGGATGGAATGTGCCTTGGAGGCATCTGTCAGGGAGAAGGAGGGAGTTTATCTTCCCAGTTCTTTCCTATCTCCTCTTAACCACTGGTTAGTACTCACC
This sequence comes from Phocoena sinus, assembly GCF_008692025.1. Classification (NCBI taxonomy): domain Eukaryota; kingdom Metazoa; phylum Chordata; class Mammalia; order Artiodactyla; family Phocoenidae; genus Phocoena; species Phocoena sinus. The sequence goes on along the minus strand of NC_045765.1, from coordinate 18,265,312 downwards.
CTATGGGAAGTTAACTCACCCTCACTTCCAGGTGGTTCACCCAGCCCTTTCAGTGGCCACTCAGGATGCCAGATCTCATTCCCTGTGGTGTGGCATTTCATCCAAGTCTGTAGGTGAAAGGAAGATCTGGAAACCCTGGGCTTGTGGTTCGTCAGTATGGATGAATGGCAGCAGCCAAGAAGGGGTCCAGCACTCCCTGCTAAGTGACTGGCTGGTCCCCAGTGGTGATACAGCATGGGACACAAACGGAGCCTTTGGAAAGAGGGATGCAGTTGAAGGAATTCAATGTGATGTGGATCTGATACAGCACTCCTGAATGAGGAAACCTAGGGAGATACCCACATCCCTGACCCCTCTTCCATAGGGTAATCTCAGTGTGAATAATCATGAACAGAAAAAATAAGCACTATCCATATAAGAATAAAGAAGAAAATTAGAATTAAAAGTTTTCAGTAGCTGTAAACACTCCAAAAAAAAAAAGCATGGAAAAACTGTGATACAACACATCAACATGAATTAATTTATAATTAAATAAGCAGCTGCACAATGAATCATAAATTCAAAAATTCAGAATAGAAATGGATGAACAGTGTGAAGATATCAAATGGGAGCTGACTAAATTCATGGAAGAAATTGAAATAAAACACAAATCCTCTCAAAAATGAAGAGCAGAGTGCCCAAGGGACAATTAGATATGATCAGACTTACAGTGGAGGGCACATTTGATAGACATGAAAAGAAGTCAAGAAATTAAAACTGAAATAAGTAAAGAGGTAAAAAAGTGTCAGAAGGAACGTGAAAAATTTAGAAGTTGAATAGAAAAGATCCAACATATGTACAATTGGTGTCTCTGAGGACGAAGAATGCCAACAGTGAAATAGAACTAATATTTTAAATATGTAATTCAAGATAACTCTTAAATAAAAGGAGACCTGAATCTACATATTGGAAGGGTACCTGGGAAAACTGGCCCAAGAAGAGTAAACTCTGAGGCATATCCTAGTTGAACTATTAGACTTTAGAGATAAACATTCTGGGAATTCAGGCAAAAAGGCCAAGTCACTTAAAAAAAAAGAGAGAGAGAGATTGGCATCAGGTTTTTCAATAGCACCATGCAAAGCAAAAACAGAAGCAAAAGCAAAGAAACAAATTTTCAAAAATCTCAAAGAAAATGAGTGTTAAGGAGGGAGAATCATAGGGCCATCAGTGAGGCAGGTGGGGACTGGAAGCAGCAAGGCCTCCTGGGCCAGGGGGAGAAGCTTGGATTTTATTCTGAGGGTGATGGGAAGCCACTGAAGGGTGTATCAAGAGGAGAAGGACACCATCTAACTTGAAGGATCTCTGAAGACTGGCCTATAGGGTGGCATGAGTGGGAGAAGAGAGATGTGCTAGGGCAGCCCAGAGCATGCAGTGATGGCAGCTCACTCTAAAGTAGGGGAAGAGCATGGATTGAGGGGCATGGATGCATTTTGGAATAGACAGGACAGGACTTCTGGGTGGGCTGGATATAAGGGATGAGGGAAAGGGAGGAAGAAAGGATGACACCCAGGTGCTTGAGTCATTGAATCAGCGTTGGTGTCATTTACAGAGATGGGCAAGACTGGGAGAGAAGCAGGTTTGGGGGGATGAAGTTGGGCTTTCTCCATTGTCCCACACCCAGGCTTGGGACAAAGAAAGCTCTGGTGTTTGCCAACAGTCACATCGGTTCGTTTTTGTATTTAAGTCAAGTCTGTGTGTGCTTCCATTGGCTTTTCTTATTGCTCCGGTTGTGTCTGGTGATTCCTATAAGACCCAACATGGTTTCAATCACTCTTCTCTTCTTTTCTTACTGACATCATCTTCCCTGTCTCAGCAGCTGTAAAGGACCAGGCAGGAATATGGATGTGACCATGGCACACCCTGACCCCCCAGGGAGGCGGCAGAGGCCAGACCCAGGGACCCAGGGCCAGGTGTTCTACAACAGCGAGTACGGGGAGCTGGCAGGGCCACCAGAGGAGAGCGACGGCATCCCATCTGCCCAAGTGCCCTTCTTCACAGACAGCAGCTACTAAAGCAGCTTCGGGCAAGGTCCACTGGACCCTGGGCTCCAACAGTTGATGGGGACCATGCCTGGCCAGCAAGCAGAAGGCTGGAGGCCCAGGCCAGGAACTCATCTCATTCAGTCTGGGGAAGAGCAAAACCCAGGCTTCAGGGCTCTCTTGAACTCCATCACCATACCTGCCCAGGACCACCCTCCTGATCCCTGGGGCCCTTCTCCCCTTCAGATTCAGATTCCACTTAGCTCAACATCCACAGGGGCCAGCCCTGGGTCAGGCACTCTCATGGGAAATATCTCTTTGGGTGCTTCCTCTCAGCATGGTGGGTGGTGTGATCCCTGATTTCTGATGAGGAATATGAGGGTCTAAGAATCACATAGTAATCAAGGTTCAGCTGTGGTCTCCCAGCACCCACCCAAAATGCTGCCCCCTCCATGCAGCCTCTCTTCCCGTGGGAATGGCTTTCTTCACTTGCCACTCCAAGGCTCAGGAGAAGATGCATATGGCTCAAAGATGCATTCCACCTCAAAGCAACAAATGAGAAATTTGTGGGGGGAATGGGGTGTCCTCTCCTGAGCCTGACCAAACAGCTCAGAGTAGCCATCTCTGCAGTGCCGAGCCAGTTACAGCAAGCCTTCTTCTCCTGCGTGTTGAGAAGTACTATTCAACATTGTTTTTTTCCTTAGAACTTCAGAGACTATTTGAGCTGCTGTGAAGAATTTACTTTTTAAAACTTCAGTCTGAAGGGAGCCCAGGGAAGGCTTTTCTGAATCTGGATGATCCTTGCCTCTGACACCCAGTCAAGTGCTGTCATAACAGACCCCACTGTGGCCACCTCTTTCTGGAGAAGGTCCCCAGCCTCACCTGCCTACCCCAGAACTGGAAGAATCACCCGATGGTCTAGAGCTGCCCCATCTGAGAATCACCTGGTTCTTCCCTCTGGGACCTAGATCTGCCACCCAAGGCACCATCCAAGCTGTGAACATCCTTGTGAGAGGCAAACACTGTGGGTTCCACCAAAGAAGGCTTTGGGGCTGGCCCAGAGGACCCACCAGCATAGCTCTGTACCAGGAGGCAATCAGTGGATGTCCCTGTGGCCCCAGGAAGGCCCTGTCTTCTGCCCCCGATCTGTACCTGACATCAGTGCCCTGGGGAGTGAGTCAGGCAGGTCGAGCCTCTACTCTCACAGAACAGCAGAGGACCATCTGGAGGCTGGAGCCATTCTGCCCAGGGCCCACCCACCCCCCAGCCCAGTTCACACTCCCTAGCTACCCACACCCCTAGCAGGAGAAAGACCCTTATCCCAGTTAGCACCACAATGTTTGGCACCCCACCCCAACCCCATGAGACGCTTGCAGGACAGGCGGCCGTGCAGCGAGCAGGGGCTTGCCCGGCAGGAACCCCCCCACATTGTGTATTGTTCCTTTAAGATATGGTGAATGCAGGCATGACTGTCCCCAGTGGACCTCCTCTGATGTCACCTGCCTGTGAGATTTGGGTCTAAGGTTTACCTGGTGGAAGTCCAGAGGCTGTTTTCAATCAGAGGAGCAACTCATGATTTGCGTTCAGGGGCCCAGGCCTGAGACCCCTCTCACATGTGTACCACCTGTTTGTGTCACTTATTCTCCTGTCACATAACTGCATACACAAAAATGTACTGGGAAGAAAATCTAGCCCCACCCCCCTTGTAGAACATATGCTCTGAAAATATAAAATATTTAACAAAAGATAATAATAAATTTGATGCCAGTCCTGAGTTACAGTGAATGGGTTCGCAGCTAAATCCCAGGTCTCTGTGATCAGCCTTCCTCCTGCTGATCATCAGCCCCACAAGGTCACAGGACTGGCCACGCAAAGGAAAGGGCAGCAGAGGCAGCTCAGCCCCTCTTCTCTGCCCAGTAGGCTGTGGAGTCTCCCAAAGCCACCAGCAGAGGGTGCTGGATGCACCAGGACGCGGGGTTCCGCTCTGAGCTGGGAAGCGCCCAGCTTGGCTCCCGAGAGAGCTAGGAACGCGTTCCCCTAATGTTTACTTTATGAATAAAGTGACAGTGCTTTGTCCACACCTACTAGAACCAAATGCTGCCTCAGGCCCTAAGCACCGGTGGCCCATGGGCCTGAGAGCACAGCCCAGGCTGGGTCCCTGCCATCAGCTCCCCAAGTCTCACCCTCCACCCCAGAAAGAGCCTATGACCGCCTCCATCACAGACCACAGACGGGGACAGGACAAGAGGGGTTCAGCGTGCACCCAGGGTCACCTCCATGACTGAGTGCACTCCTGGACTCCAATATCAGGGGGTTCTGAGCTAGGACCCTTACTTCAATCCCCACCCAGAGAGATGAGCTCCAGCCAGGAGAGTGTGGCAGGGCCCTGCCCTGGGATGTTTGTATGCCTTCCCTTCACAAGTGAGTGGCTGGCATAGAGGTGGCTTTAGATTGGGGTGTGACACTGGCCCTCTGGACACGGCCTCAGCAGGCTTCCCAAAGGAGCTAGCCCAGGAGTAGTCCCAGGGACTCAGGAAGGAAAACGGGCCATGTCACATGGACCCAGCTGTCAGCACAGCACAACGGGCACCTCACCCAAGTGAGCAGACAGAAGCCCAGCAAAGGTCAGGAGCCAGAGGCCACTTTGTGGCCAGGCCCTGTGCCTACCCTGTTCAGGCCTCTCTCACTCCTCGGGCACCTGCTGTGTTGCCTATACCCCGTGGCTGCAATGCCCACTGTCCCGGCCTCGTTTTCAACTTTCATGGGCAAAGTCCCTCCCGACAAAGGCAGCTTTTGGCAGTAGTGGGTTTGCTGTTATTTTTACCTCTATAATAATTCTAAATGTGAATACGGAAAAGACCCCCACTGAGTTTGGACATTTTAACTTTACAATATCATTGGTTGAATTTAACCACTTTCCCTTGGTGAATGTCTCAACCCAGGTGTCAGCCATCCGGATGCCTGCCTGTTCACCCAGCTCAAAGTGCACCCACATGTTGTGGGAACAAGTGCCCTCAGTTCCAGTTCTGCCCTTCTGGGCTACTCTGGTCCTGCCTGGGCTGGATACTCAGGGCTGCACTGAATGTCCCCACCTGCCCTCACTCCCCAGAGCACCAGGTGTGAATAGGAACTCGGCCAGCGAGGGCACCATCCAGGAGCATCTTACCAGGCAACAGTGTATTCCCACCTCAGGGTCCCTCAGCCCTTCCCACATCCCAGGAAGCTTCTCTTCTCTCCTCCTCTCAGGCCCCAGCCCTTCACAGGGTGCCCACCCACCCTCTTGTCCCACCTCCCCTCCTCCCCAGTCTCACACTCCTATTCATTTCTACCAGAGAGCCATGAGTTACCTCCTTTAGAATGAATCAGGCCAAGGGAACACTTGAGTGTCCCTTGATTCTGTCCTAATGTCACCCCTGCTCCTTGGCATCGGGCCCTGCTCTGAGCCACGCATTGTCCTAGACCCTGGGACATGGCAGAGTCCCTGTCCACAGTTCCCATTGTAAGTAGTGACATGTGGGTGGAGCTCTGCACAGGAGGAAGATTGGTGTGGAAGGCCTTGGGTCAGAAGGAAGGAGGGACCTGGGGGGATGGGTGGAGGTAAAGAGGAGAGGCTGGCAAGACCCCATCCTATGGGTCCTGGGAGCCCAAAATTAGGAGTTGGTTTCTTGTTCTAAGGTGAAGTTTAGAGAAAGTGGTGATGAGCTCTGACTTAACATTTATGCTCTGAGAAACACACCTCTTGAAGGAGCAGAACAGGACCTCCTGGGAGCTGGGTGAGGCCTGGGTGGGGAGAGTCTGGGCTGTGAGGGGCAGAAGAGGACAGCTTTGGAAGACACCAGAAGGGCAGAGAAATTCTGTTCTTAGTTGGGTCCTTATCCAGGTTAGATATGTGGAAAAATCCCTTTTCCTAAATGGTCTTCTACAAGAGCCAGTCCTAAGACCTGCTCCACCCACATTGCCTGAGGCCCAGGGTGTTCTCAGTCCAGGAGGAGGGTCTAGGCGCCTAAGTACCAAGGGAAGAGCCTAGAGGATGAGCAGAGGATGGGGACACAGAGCCTGACCCACACCCAAGGAAGGGTCTTCCTGGCTTCCTCAGGACTGGGAAGTCCAAATGGAAGAAGAAATAGTTCAAAAGAGAGGAGAGAGCCAGCAATGGAAGCACCCAGGATCTTCTGGATGAGGTGGTAGTGCTGATGTCCTGGGGGAAGACAGAGGGACACCCAGAGTGGGTAGGTCAGGACTCCAGCCCTGTCAAGCTGGGCTACAGAGTCCCTGACCTTGATGTTCACTGTCAGTAGGGGGAACCCAGGAAACAGCTTCCAGCACAGACACTGGCCTCCCCCACCCCCATGGTGGATCCTCCAGGCCACTTGTCCCTAGGAGGCCTGGGCCAACTCTTGAGGCTGGGCACCTCAGCCCAGATAATCAGCTACAGAGAGTGTCCAAGGTGCTGGCCAGTGCCCATGTCATGGGGTCCACCCCACCAGATGTCCACATGCAAGTTCAGAGAGGGAACTTCAGTATCACCAAGAAGGAGGCCTGCCCTGTGGACCCCTGAGCGAGACCTGGGTGCCATGAGACGCCAGGCAGAGAGCCTGGGCCAGGCTGTGCTCTGAAGGCTGTTCACAGCTGAGAGTGGAGAATGTGGCACCCTGAGGCTGGGTGGCCCTGGGCCAGCCACTGCCCCTTAGGGCCTTAGTTTCTCATTTGTGACTTGCCACCTTGATGATGAGATAACAATTGAAATGCCCCTAGGAGTGACCACACTAAGGAGGAAGCCCTGCCCTCACCAAGTCATGTCCTTCAAAAGCAACATTAAAAGTCAACTGGGAAAGACACTGTCTGCAGTGGTATCCAACCCCAACACCTCCTCTCCATGGACTCACCCACCTACCCATCCCCCAGATACCCACTGCTCAATCCACCCACCCATTCGTCCACCGACTTGTCCATCCATCCACCCACCCATGCATCCATCCATCTATCCATCCATACATCCATACATCCATCCATTTCCCCATCCATCCATTCATCTGTGGCTGAATAAACGGGAACTCAACCCACCCACAAATACCCCTTTCAGGAATCTCAGAGACCTTTTGGGGCTTCAGCCAGGGAGGATGGGGACAGAGTTATTCTCAGCTAATCAGTGAGGGCTTCAGTGAGGAGAACAGACAGGGGAGGTGGAAAGCCTGTTTTTAGAAGGATTAGGGTCAACCTGATGTTAAAAGAAGAAAATGTATCCCTTGTATGAGACCAAACTGGGGAGTTCAAGAAGTCAGTGAGCAGCCTCTGAGGATCTGCTGGAGCAACTGGCTGTAGGTACCACTGCAGGGCAAGTGAGTCGTTCCTGTCCTGGACCGCAGTGGAGTGGGTGCACCTCTGTCTCTTCAGAGCCAGATAGAAACCTCTTTACTTTCCAGCTGGAGCCATAGGCGGCAAAGTTTGTCCTAAGCCAAATGTGGGAGGCAGGAGGGATAATGGAGGGGCTGAGGGAGGAACTCAGAGAGGCTGGGGAGAGAGAATTGAGGGCTTTGGAAGGTGGTGGGGCAGCATCTTTGAAGGCCTCGGTCACCCTCCATGGGACACGGGGTCCAGTTAGGCAGGTCAGAATGGCTCCCAGGGTGATATCTCTGGGATGCTCTGGGCTACTGCCAGAAGTCCATCAGAGCTGGTTTGCATGCAGCAAGACAGCCAGGTGTGGACCACCTGGAAGGAGGCTGCTCCCTCTCCCCAGAATGGAAGGCCTGGCCCCCTTGGGCACAGATAGGTATCATGGTTTCCTCCATGGCCTGGAGAGATGGGAGTAACAGAAGGGATTGCTATTAAACCCTTGGGTTTTAACCTGTTGAATCAGCTTCAAAGAGTCCTCACTTTGAGATGGCAGGGAACATTTCTGTCTGTGGGTTGGGCCTTGATCTGGAGTCTGGGCTGGGACATCCCCTGGGGTTTGATCCACAAGCTCCCATTCCTCACCTGGCAGGCAGCTGCTCCCAGTCCCAGTGTGTGGAGGCAGCACAAGGTGCTGGTCAGTGGGGGACCTTCCAGTCCTGAGGGGCAGTAGAAGGCATGGGAAGAGAGCCAGGTGTGCAGACACACCTGGAACTGGCCTGGGGACCCCTGGCAGGTCACTGACTTTCTCTGAGCTGCTTTTCTTCTGACTCGTAAGGGTGATACCATTCCATTTAAGGAATGACTGCTGGCTACACCTTCAGTCCATGGATTGTAGGGCTCCACTCTAGCCCAGGCTGAAACAGGTGGACTGGACTTAATTGTACAGGACACAACTTGGCCATAGCCACTGCAGTCAGCACAGCCACTTAGAGCAGTGCAACCTGGAGGAACCTCATGGGAGATTCCTGGGGATAGTGGCTTGTCCCCCAAGCCTGAAACAGTGTCTGAGGTTTGGTACTGCTGGCTGCCAGCTTGTCACCCCAGGGGAGACACCTATCTGAAAAACCAGAATTTCAGTCTTTGCTTAAGCTATCACTTTCACCAATGCCGGGAACCCACACAGCAAAACCATGTGGATGGCAGCTGACCCTGTCCACCCTACCCACAGCAGGGTTTTGTGGGGAGGAGTGCCGTGGACAGGAAAAAGGAAGAAGGAAGTAGTTGAGGGAGCCCGATCAGTATTGACCCAAGGGAAGCTGCCCATGGAGACAGGAATAGACATGTTGGTAACACACTTCATAGCCCCAGGGCCCAGATGACTGAGCTATGAGGAAGAGAAAGGAGCCCACAGTGGGTTATTGGGATAGATTCATGGCATGACCATGGGCAGGACACCACAGCTCTGAGCCCCGCAACTCTCCTGCTCTGGCCCTGCCCCCAGCCTTCTTATCTTCAGCCACTCCGACTTGTATAAGAGAAAGGCCCAAAGCCTTGCTGGGATGGCCTCATCTGGGCTCCCAGGAGAGCCCTGGATATGTCGACCTGAGTCATGGTGACTACTCAGAACAGGAGAGGAAGGGGTCTCCTGGTTGGTTGGTGTGGCAGTCCTGGCCCAGGAGGACTTCTCTGGGAGGGGACAGGGTGGCCATATGGGCAGGGGGAGTCTCTGAGACCAGGCTATGGCAAAGGGGCCCCAGGATCCTGGGAAGCCCCTGAGGACTGCCCATCCATGCCCAGCCTCCGTGGGAAAGGAGCACAGAGGAATGAGGAAGGGCACCATGAGGGCTGTTTCCAGGCTTGTATGTGCACTGGCTTCAGATATTGACAGAGGAGAAGTTTATACTTGAGGAATATCACAGGTACAAGGAGAGTACACCATAGTGAGTTATTGTAAAAAAAAAAAAAAAGTGGGCATTAAGGACCCTCCAACGATGTACACTAACCAAGTCACCAGCTGCCCACTGGTGTGAAAGGCGCAGCTGGGTCTGCCGACCCAGAGTGTCCACACTCCTCACTGAGAGGTGGAATTGGTGCCCACAGTCCTTTCCATTTTTCTTAATAATTTACTTAGCCAGGTTCTCAGACAGGGCTCAGAAACACAGATGCTGGTCTGGCAGAAAGAGAATGAGAAGAGAATAAGAGAGCTCCTGGGACCTCATGGGAAGGGGGTGCCTTGCAAGGTGGCCCCAGCCTAATGTGAAGTGGCTGCTGGCCTTGCTGCCTGTGGCACAGCACAGCGACAACTGCCAGACACCCTCCCCAGGTGTTTGCTGAAGTCAGAGCCACAGGGGAGGCCCAGGCAGATGCTGCTGGCTTCTGCTTGCCTCTGCACCCTCGCCCTGGGCCAAGTGGGCTCCAACATCCCTCTGGGCACCCTCTACTGACCTGGAGGGGAGGAAGTCATGCAGATCTTGGAGGATGTGGTGGCTTGAGAAGTACCCTCAAACTATCCAGCTCTTAATTCCTGAACCTTTGAATGTTACCTTATATGGAAAGATAGTCTTAGCAGATGTGCTGAAGTTAATTAGCTTGAGATGAGGAGATTATCCTGGATTATCCAGTGAGCCCTGAATGCAATCACATGAAATCTTATAAGAGGGAGGCAGAGATTCCACACACACACATATAAAAGGAGGAGGCAATGTGACCATGAGGCAGAGATTGGAGTGGTGTGGCCACAAGCCAAGGAATGCTGGCAGCCACCAGAAGCTGAGAGAGGCCCATAGAGCCTCTGTGACAATGTGCTAGGTGTTCTCCAGTTACTTCTACTCAGCGTTGATGGCTTCTCTGTGAGATACATGAGGCCCAGAGCTGAGGACCAGCGATGTACTTAGGGCCATGGAAAGGTTTTCATTTTAATTTCTCTTTAAATCAAAAAAATGTCAGAGTAATGAATACGTGTATATAAAATAATGGATCCAGCCTGGATTATATTTTTTTAATTGAAGCACAGTTGATTTACAATGCTGTGTTAATTACTGCTGTATAGCAAAGTGATTCAGTTATACATATATATACGTTATTTTTCAAATATTCTTTTCCATTATGGTTTATCATAGGATATTGAATACAGTTTCTGAGGTATACAGTAGAAACTTGTTGCTTATCCACTCTATATATAAAAGCTTACATCTGCTAACCCCAATCTCCCACTCCATCCCTCCCCCAACCCCCTTCCCCTTGGCAACCACAAGTCTGTTCTTTATGTCTGTGATTCTGTTTCTATTTCATAGACAGGTTCATTTATGTCATATTTTAGATTCCACATATAAGTGATATCATATGGTATTTGTCTTTTTCTTTCTGACCTCACTTAGTATGATAATCTCTAGGTCTATCCATGTTGCTGTAAATGGCATTATTTCACTCTTTTTTATGGCTGAGTAGTATTCCATTGTATATATGTACCACATCTTCTTTATCCATTCATCTGTAGATGGACATTTATGTTGTTTCCATGTCTTGGTTATTGTGAATAGTGCTGCTATGAACACAGGGGTTCATATATCTTTTTGAATTATAGTTTTGCCCAGATATATGCCCAGGAGTGGGATTGCTGGATCACATGGCAATTCTATTTTTAGTTTTCTGAGGAACCTTCATACTGTTTTCCACAATCATCCTGGATTATATTCATCTTTATGCTAGCACAGTCATAAACTGTATTTTTTAAACAGTTTTTATGGAGGAAGACACCCACTTACTAAGGCAAAAGTGCCCGGGGCCCACAAAAGGCACAATGCAGGCCTTCCTCCTCTTATAAGTAATTGTCACGGGGGCTTCCCTGGTGGTGCAGTAGTTAAGAATCCACCTGCCAATGCAGGGGACACAAGTTCAAGCCCTGGTCCTGGAAGATCCCACATGCCATGGAGCAACTAAACCAGTGTGCCACAACTACTGAACCTGTGCTCTAGAGCCCATGAGCCACAACTACTGAAGCCTGTGTGCCACAACTACTGAAGCCCACGCACCTAGAGCTCCTGTTGCTCTGCAACAAGAGAAGCAACTGCAATGAGAAGTCCATGCATCGCAATGAAGAGTAGCCCCCAATCGCCACAACTAGAGAAACCCCACGTGCAGCAGCGAAGACCCAACACAGCCAAAAATAAATAAAAATAAATGAATTTTTAAAAATTGTCATGGACGTTCCCATAGGGTATTTTTGTTGGCATGTCTGCTTATATTTGTAGGACTAATTTCTTGAATTAGATTTGCACAGAGGGAGAGTAATGAGGTCCGGATTTGAAGAGTTTAGATCCCTGAGGTCTCTTCAAATCTCAAGAGGGATTTCTATTGTCTGCAGGCCTTTGTAAACACTGACAATTTTTTCCCCTAAAGTCTTCTCTTGTCTTCTATCAATAAATCATTGAAAATTTCAGAACAACTTTAGTCATTACTTGTTTGGGAAAACATGGGTCTTGCTTTATCTGTGCTTGATTTGACAGTGGTCATTAGAAGTGAAAAGCTTTGCTCCCATCAGTGTGAGGAGAGCAGGAGAATGGAGCTGCTAAGGAGACACCAGAGACATTTTCAAGTTTAATTCTTGTCATTTCCCATTAAGCATAGTAAATTCAACACATGTATTCACTTTACTCTCTCCCAAATTTCTACTGAAAATGGACTTAACAATAATTGTTTTAAGTTGTAAATCCACAAGAGCAAAGAAAATTGGAGTTGGAGATAAAACAGTGACAAAACATGCCAACAAATTCTTGAAAGATAAAAAGTGGATAGAGGTCTCTTCAACTGAACTGATTATACACATGCAAAAGAACGAAGTTGGACACATACGGATGTGTGCTCACTCTCTCTTGCGAGAGCACCAGAATCACAACTAACTGCTGAACGATAATTGACAGGAAGACACTGGAACCCACCAAAAAAGATACCCCACCTCCAAAGACAATGGAGAAGCTGCAATGAGATGATATGGGGGGCACAATGAGAATAAAATCAAATCCCATAACTACTGGGTGGGTGCCTCACAAACTGGAGAACAATTATACCACTGAAGTCCACCCACTGGAGTGAAGGCTCTGAGTCCCACATCAGGCTTCCCAACCTGGGGGTCCAGCACAGGAGGAGGAATTCCCAGAGAATCAGACTTTGAAAGCTAGCCAGATTTGACTGCAGGACTTCAACAGGACTGGGGGAAACAGAGACTCCATTCCTGGAGGGCAAACACAAAGTAGTGTGCACATCGGGAGCCAGGGTGAAGGAGCAGTGACCCTGTAGGAGACTGAACCAGACCTACCAGCTAGTGTTGGAGGGTCTTCTGCAGAGGTGGGGGGTGGCTGTGGCTCACCATGGGGAAAAGGACACTGGCAGCAGAAGTTCTGGGAAGTACTCCTTGACATGAGCTCTCCCAGAGTCTGCCATTAGCCCTACCAAAGAGCCTGTAGGCTCCAGTGCTGGGTCGCTTCAGGCAAAACAACCAACAGTAAGGGAACTCAACCCCACTCATCAGCAAACAAGTGGATTAAAGTTTTACTGAGCTCTGTCCACCAGAGCACCACCCACCTCTACCCACCACCAGTCCCTCCCATCAGGAACCTTGCACAAGCCTCTTAGAGAGCCTCACCCACCAGAGGGCAGACAACAGAAACAAGAATTATAATCCTGCAGCGAGTGCAGTGAAAACCACATTCACAGAAAGATAGACAAAGTGAAAAGACAGAAGACTATGTACCAGATGAAGGAACAAGATAAAACACCAGAAAAACAATTAAATGAAGTGGAGACGGGCAAACTTCCAGAAAAAGAATTCAGAGCGATGATAGTGAAGATAATCCAGGACCTCGGAAAAAGAATAGAGGCAAAAATCGAGAAGATGCAAGAAATGTTTAACAAAGATCTAGAAGAATCAAAGAACAAACACCTAGAAGAACTAAAGAACAAACAAACAGAGATGAACAATACAATAACTAAAATGAAAAATACACTAGAAGGAATCAATAGCAGAATAAATGAGGCAGAAGAACGGATAAGTGACCTGGAGGACAGAATGGTGGAATTCACTGCAACAGAACAGAATAAAGAAAAAAGAATGAAAAGAAATGAAGACAGCCTAAGAGACCTCTGGGACAACATTAAGTGCACCAACATTCACATTAGAGGGGTCCCATAAGGAGAAGAGAGAGAGAAAGGACCGAGAAAATATTTGAAGAAGAGATTATAGTTGAAAACTTCCCAAATATGGGAAAGGAAATAGCCACCCAAGTCCAGGAAGTGCAGAGAGTCCCAGGCAGGATAAACCCAAGGAGAAACACGCCAAGACACGTAGTAATCAAATTGACAAAAATTAAAGACAAAGAAAAATTATTAAAAGCAACAAGGGAAAAATGACACATGACATACAAGGGAATTCCCATAAGATGAACAGCTGATTTCTCAGCAGAAACTCTACAAGCCAGAAGGGAGTGACAGGATAAATTTAAAGTGATGAAAGGGAAGAACCTACAACCAACATTACTCTACCCGGCAAGGATCTCATTCAGATTTGATGGAGAAATCAAAAACTTTACAGACAAGCAAAAGCTAAGAGAATTCAGCAACACCAAACCTGCTCTAAAACAAATGCTAAAGAAATTTCTCTAAACAAAAAACAGAGCTGGAGGAATCAGGCTCCCTGACTTCAGACTATACTACAAAGCTACAGTAATCAAGACAGTATGGTACTGGCACAAAAACAGAAAGATAGATCAATGGAACAGGATAGAAAGCCCAGAGATAAACCCACGCACATATGGTCACCTTATCTTTGATAAAGGAGGCAGGAATGTACAGTGGAGAAAGGACAGCCTCTTCAATAAGTGGTGCTGGGAAAACTGGACTGGTACATGTAAAAGTATGAGATTAGATCACTCCCTAACACCATACACAAAAATAAGCTCAAAATGGATTAAAGACCTAAATGTAAGGCCAGAAACTATCAAACCCTTAGAGGAAAACATAGGCAGAACACTCTATGACATAAATCACAGCAAGATCCTTTTTGACCCACCTCCTAGAGTAATGGAAATAAAAACAAAAATAAACAAATGGGACCTAGTGAAACTTCAAAGCTTTTGCACAGCAAAGGAAACCATAAACAAGACCAAAAGACAACCCTCAGAATGGGAGAAAATATTTGCAAATGAAGCAACTGACAAAGGATTAAGCTCCAAAATTTATAAGCAGCTCATGCAGCTCAATAACAAAAAAACAAACAACCCAATCCAAAAATGGGCAGAAGACCTAAATAGACATTTCTCCAAAGAAGATATACAGACTGCCAACAAACAGATGAAAGAATGCTCAACATCATTAATCATTAGAGAAATGCAAATCAAAACTACACCAGTCAGAATGGCCATCATCAAAAAATCTAGAAACAATAAATGCTGGAGAGGGTGTGGAGAAAAGGGAACCCTCTTGCACTGTTGGTGGGAATGTAAATTGATACAGCCACTGTGGAGAATAGTATGGAGGTTCCTTAAAAAACTACAAATAGAACTACCTTATGACCCAGCAATCCCACTGCTGGGCATATACCCTTAGAAAACCATAATTCAAAAAGAGTCATGTACCAAAATGTTCATTGCAGCTCTATTTACAATAGCCCAGAGATAGAAACAACCTAAATGTCCATCATCAGATGAATGGATAAAGAAGATGTGGCACATATATACAATGGAATATTACTCAGCCATAAAAAGAAACGAAATTGCGCTATTTGTAATGAGGTGGGTAGACCTAGAGTCTGTCATACAGAGTGAAGTAAGTCAGAAAGAGAAAGACAAATACCGTATGCTAACACATATATATGGAATTTAAGGAAAAAAATGTCATGAAGAACCTAGGGGAAAGACAGGAATAAAGACACAGACCTACTAGAGAATGGACTTGAGGATATGGGGAGGGGGAAGGGTAAGCTGTGACAAAGTGAGAGAGAGGCATGGACATATATACACTACCAAACGTAAGGTAGATAACTAGTGGGAAGCAGCCGCATAGCACAGGGAGATCAGCTCGGTGCTTTGTGACTGCCTGGAGGGGTGGAATAGGGAGGGTGGGAGGGAGGGAGACGCAAGAGGGAAGGGATATGGGAACATATGTATATGTATAACTGATTCACTTTGTTATAAAGCAGAAACTAGCACCCCAGTGTAAAGCAATTATATTCCAATAAAGATGTAAAAAAATAAATAAATAAAAAATAAAAACACTCTTTTAGAAGTAAAAAAAAAAAAAAAAAAAAAGAAACTTCTCTAAGTGAGAAACACAAGAGAAGAAAAGGACCTACAAAAACAAACCCAGGGCTTCCCTGGTGGCACAGTGGTTAAGAATCCACCTGCCAATGCAGGAGACATGGGTTCGAGCCCTTGTCCAGGAAGATCCCACATGCCACAGAGCAACTAAGCCCATGCACCACAACTACTGAGCCTGTGCTCTGGAGCCCCAACTACACCTCCTGAGCCACTTGATACAACTACTGAAACTCACGTGCCTAGAGCCCATGCTCCACAACAAGAGAAGCCACTGCAATGAGTAGCCCATGCAGTGCAACAAAGAGTAGCCCCTACTCGCCACAACTAGAGGAAGCCCGTGCAGCAATGAAGACCCAATGCAGCCAAAAATGAATAAATAAAATAAATAAATTTATTAAAAACATAACCAAAACAATTAAGAAAATGGTAATAGGAACATACATATCGATAATTACCTTAAGTGTGAATGGATTAAATGCTCAAACCAAAAGACACAGGCTCACTGTGTCTACAAGAGACCCACTTCAGATCTAGGGACACATACAGACTGAAAGTGAGGGGATGGAAAAAGATTTTCCATGCAAATGGAAATCAAAAGAAAGCTGGAGTAGCAATACTCATATCAGATAAAATAGACTTTAAAATAAATAATGTTACAAGAGCAATCCAAGAAGATATAACAATTATAAATATATATACACCAACATAGGACCACCTCAATACATAAGGCAAATCCTAACAACTATAAAACAGGAAATTGACAGTAAGACAATAATAGTGGGGGACTTTAAAACCTCACTTACACCAACGGACAGATCATCCAGACAGAAAATTAATAAATAAACACAATCTTTAAATGACACAATAGACCAGATATATTTAATTGATATTTATAGGACATTCCACCTGTAAACAGCAGACTACACTTTCTTCTCAAGTGCACATGGAACATTCTCCAGAATAGATCACATCTTGGGTCACAAATCAAGCCTTGGTAAATTTAAGAAAATTGAAATCATATCAACATCTTTTCCAAACACAACGCTATGAGATTAGAAATCAATAACAGGGAAAAAACCATAAAGGACACAAACACATGGAAGCTAAACAATACGTTACTAAATAACCAAGAGATCATTGACGAAATCAAGGAGGACATCAAAAACTACCTAGAGACAAATGACAACAAAAATACGATGACCCAAAACATATGGGATGCAGCAAAAGCAGTTCTAAGAGGGAAGTTCATAACAATACAATCCTTCCTCAAGAAAGAAGAAAAATCTCAAATAAACAATCTAAACTTGCACCTAAAGGAGCTAGAGAAAGAAGAGCAAGCAAAACCCAAAGTTAGTAGAAGGAAAGAAATCATAAAGATGAGAGCAGAAATAAATGAAAGAGAAACAAAGAAAACAATAACAAAGATCAATAAAACTAAAAGCTGGTTCTTTGAGAAGATAAACAAAATTGACAAACTTTTAGCCAGACTCATCAAGAAAAGAGGGAGAGGACTCAAATCAATAAAATTAGAAATGAAAAAGGAGAAGTTACAATGGACACCGCAGAAAAACAAAGCATCCTAAGAGACTACTACAAGCAACTCTATGCCAATAAAATGGACAACCTGGAAGAAATGGACAAATTCTTAGAAAAGTATAACCTTCCAAGACTGAACCAGGAAGAAACAAAAATATGAACAGACCAATCACAAGTAATGAAATTGAAACTGCCATTGAAAATCTTCCAACAAACAAAGTCCAGGACCAGATGGCTTCACAGGAGAATTCTATCAAACACTTCAAGAAGAACTAACATCATCCTTCTCAAACTCTTGCAAAAATTGCAGAGGAAGGAACACTCCCAAACTCATTCTACAAGGTCACCATCACCCTGATACCAAAACCAGACAAAGATAATACAAAAAAACCAAAAAAACAAAATTACAGACCAATATCTCTGATGACTATAGGTGCAAAAATCCTCCACAAAATACTAGCAAACAGAATCCACCAACACAGTAAAAGGATCATACACCATAATCAAGTGGGATTTATCCCAGTGATGCAAGGATTCTACAGTATACACAAATCAATCAATGTGATACACCATACTAACAAACTGAAGAATAAAAACCATATGATCATCTCAATACAGGCAGAAAAAGCTTTTGACAAAATTCAACACCAATTTATGATAAAAACTCTCCAGAAAGTGGTCATAGAGGGAACCTACCTCAACATAATAAAGGCCATACACAACAAACCCACAGCAAAGTTTTCATTCTCATTGGTGAAAAACTGAAAGCATTTCCTCTAAGATCAGGAACAAGACAAGGATGTCCACTCTCGCCACTATTATTCAACATAGTCATGGAAGTCCTAGCCATGGAAATCAGAGAAGAAAAAGAAATAAAAGGAACACAAATTGAAAAAAAGTAAAACTGTCACTGTTTGCAGATGACATGATACTATACATAGAGAATCCTAAAGATCCCACTAGAAAACTACTAGAGCTAATCAATGAATTTGGTAAAGTTGCAGGATACAAAATTAATGCACAGAAATCTCTTGCATTCCTATACACTAACAACAAAAGATCAGAAAGAGAAATTAAGGAAACAATCCAATCACCATTGCAAAAAAAAGAATAAAATACCTAGAAATAAACCTACCTAAGGAGGTAAAAGACCTGTACTCAGAAAACTATCAGACACTGATGAAAGAAATCAAAGATGACACAAACAGATGGAGAGATAGACCATGTTCTTGGATTGGAAGAATCAATATTGAGGAAATGACTATACTACCCAAAGCAATCTACAGATTCAATACAATCCCTATCAAATTACCAATGGCATTTTCCACAGCATGAGAACAAAAATTTTTACAATTTGTATGGAAACACAAAAGACCACGAATAGCCAAAGCAATCTTGAGAAAGAAAAACGGAGCTGGAGGAATCAGGCTCCCTGACTTCAGACTATACTACAAAGCTACAGTATTCTAAGACATCATGGTACTGGCAGGAAAACAGAAATACAGATCAATGGAACAGGATAGGAAGCCCAGAGATAAAACACACGCACCTATGGTCACCTAATCTATGAAAAAGGAGGCAAGAATATACAGTGGAGAAAAGGCAGTCCCTTTGATAAGTGGTGCTGGGAAAACTGGACAGCTACATGTAAAAGAATGAAATTAGAACACTCCCCAACACCATACACAAAGATAAACTCAAAATGGATTAAAGACCTAAATGTAAGGCCAGACACTATAAAAGTCTTAGAGGAAAACATAGGAAGAACACTCTTTGACATAAATCACAGCAAGATCTTTTTTGACCCATCTCCTAGAGTAATGGAAATAAAAATAAACAAATGGGACGTAATGAAACTTAAAAGCATTTGCACAGCAAAGGAAACTATAAACAAGATGAAAAGACAACCCTCAGAATGGGGGAAAATATTTGCAAACGAATCAATGGATAAAGGATTAATCTCCAAAATATATAAATATTTCATTCAGCTCAATATTAAAAAAACAAACAACCCAATGAAAAAATGGGCAGAAGACCTAAATAGACATTTCTTCAAAGAAGACATACAGATGGCCAAGAAGCACACGAAAAGCTGCTCAATATCACCTAATCATTAGAGAAATGCAAATCAAAACTACAGTAAGGTATCACCCCACACCCGTTAGAATGGGCATCATCAGAAAATCCACAAACAACAAATGCTGGAGAGGTTGTGGAGAAAAGGGAACCCTCTTGCACTGTTGGTGGGAATGTACATTGATACAGCCACTATGAAGCACATTATGGAGGTTCCTTAAAAACCTAAAAATAGAATTACCATATGACCCAGCAATCCCACTACTGATCATATAGCCAGAGAAAACCATAATTCAAAAAGACACATGCACCCCAGTGTTCATTGCAGCACTATTTACAATAGCCAGATCACAGAATAACCTAAAGGCCCATCGACAGACCAAATGGATAAAGAAGATCTGGTACAGACATACAATGCAATATTACTCAGACATAAAATGGAATGAAATTGGGTCATCTGTAGAGATGTGGAAGGACCTAGAGACTGTCATACAGAGTGAAGTAAGTCAGAAAGAGAAAAACAAATATCGTATATTAATGCATATATGTGGAATCTAGAAAAATGGTGCAGATGAACTGGTTTGCAAGGCAGAAATAGAGACACAGATGTAGAGAACAAATGTATGGACACCAATGTGGGGAAGGGGTGGTGGTGTTGGTGCTGGTGGTGGGATGAACTGGGATATTGGGATTGACATATATACACTAATATGTATAAAATAAATAATAAGAACCTGCTTATAAAAATAAAATAAAATAAAAATTTAAAAAATTAACTCAATAATGATCAGTGATGAGACATCCCTGGCGGTCCAGTGGTTAAGGCTCCAGGCTTCCAATGCCGGGGGCACAGTTTCGATCCCTGGTCAGGGCAGTTCTGCATGCTGTGCAGCTCGGCCCAATAAAGGAAAAATTAAAATTGATCAGTGACCAATCAAAATTGATCAATATAAAGAACTCTAACACTCACAACAACAACAAAAAACAAACAATCCAATTAAAAATGTGCAAAGGACTTAAACAGAAATTTATCCAAAGAAGATAAAGAAATGGCCAATAAGAACATGAAAAGATGCTGTTTGCCACCAGTCATTAGGGATATGCAAATTAAAACTATAATAAAATACCATTTCATAGACATTAGGATGGCTACAATAGAAAAAAAAAACAAGAAATAACAAGTGTTGGTGAGGGTGTGGAAAAATTGGAACCCTCATACATTGCTATATTTATATAGCCGTCCAGGCCCTCTGGAAAACAGTCCAGGCCCTCTGGAAAAACAGTTAGGAAGTTCCTCAGTAAGTTAAACATAGAATAACCATTTGACCCAGCTATTCCACTCCTGGGTATATATCCCGATGAAGTGAAAACAGGTACTCAAATAAATACTTGTACATACATGTTTATAGCAGCACTATTCACAATAGTCAAAAGGTGGAAACAGCTCGCATCAATGGATAAGTGGGTAAACAAATTGCAGTATATTCTTACAATAGAATGTTATTCAGCCATAAAAAGAAATGAAACACTGACATATGCTACAGCATAAATAAACCTCCAAAATACTATGCTAAGTGAGAGAAGCTGGCCAATACAAAAAATGTCGTATAATGTATGATTCCATTTATATGAGATATCCAGAATAAGCAAATTCATAGAGACAGACATAACCAACTGCCAGTCGCCAGCGGCCGGGGAGGAGGCAGGATTAGGGAGGGGTTGCTTAGTGGGTATGAAGTTTCCTTTTGGGGTGATGAGATGTTCTGGAGCTCGATAAAGGTTATGGTTGCACAACATTGTGCTGCTGAATGGTTTGCTTTGAAATGGTTATTTTTATGTTATGTGAATCTCATCTCAACAATAATTTCTTAAAAACTTTATTAAATGAACAAAAGAAAAATCATTTCCTGGGGGTTGGAAGGTGGAGGGATTAGCAGCCCACAGTCTGCACAGGGACTGCCCCGTGCAGGGCTCAGGGAGGAGCCCTTTCCATGCAAGGGCTGGAAAAGGACTGGCCAGTTGACGGTCCTATGAGGGGGGAGGAGCTGAAGGCCCATGTCCCCTTCCCACCCCACACAGTCAGCTGACCTCCAATGTCCCATCCTGGTTGGAGCCTGTGGTTGACTCTCTGGGGAAGTGGAGGGTAATGGGACTCACACAACCCAGGAGAAAGCAAAGGGAATTCCCAGGACGGGACAGCCATGAGAACCCCTTCACCGGAATGGAGCAGGACAGAAGTCTTGACAAAGGCATCTCCATAAACAAATCTACATCCCATAGAGGACCCTGGTGATGAAGCTTTCCACTGGAGAGTTTGGGAAGAATCAGCAATTAAAAGCAGGGAAAACTCCACAAATAAAACATGAGGAACTTGTGTTTAATATCAGAAAAAAAAATTACAAAAAATGTTTTTAATGTAACCTCATTAAATACTTTAATTGCCCTTCTCATCTCAGATGTAACATATATTTGCTTGCCCTGGCACCAAGAAGCAAAGGTGAGAGCCATTTAGGCACACAGTGATGGTGGTGTGGCTCTGGTGAAGAAGATCATGGAGGTTTAGATCCCAGCACACCCTGGCTCTGTAATTCCAGGTCAACTCTTCAACCATCTTCCCTGGCTGAGCCCCGGCCCTCATTAATTTATTTGATCCAGAAGGTCAGATAAAGCACTAGAAAAAGTCATCTGCCCCTAGTGAAGCCGCTTTTAGGATTGGGGTGCCATTAGATGGGTTTTGGCCAAGAATGCAAGGAATTCTGTCTTGCTTCAGCTGTCCATTTAGGACCCCCAAGGAAGCAATGGCAAAGAAAAGCAAAACGCCAGTGTATTTTGGGTCCTGAACTCATAGACCTGGTATGCTGGATTGGAGCCCAGAGCCTAGATTGCAGGCCTAAGGAGCTGCGTCCCTGGTCTTGTAGCTGCGAGAGAGAAGAGCCAAGGCACAGAGAAGGTCAACACTGGATGAACAACATGCACCAGGAAAAAGAGGAAGAGCAGTGGGCTGACTACTGAGGGCACCCACCATCAAACCATCCAAGGCAGGGAACTGGCTGGCAGGAGCCATCTTTTGGGGGAGGCAGTGGCTGGGGTGGGGGCAGGGAAGCAGAGGGGCCGAGATCTCTTTCCCCTGTAGGAAGACTTGGTCCATCTCTTTCTTTCTTCTGTGACCCACTCTTTCTCACAGCTAAGGGTGTGACCTACTGGGCCTGGGGGGGTGTCAGGACCTACTGATCCTGACCATTAGGGACATGGCTGTGGCTCCTGGTATCCTAAAGAAAGCTGCTTAGATGCAGCCCGAGAGCTGTGAAATGGGTCAGTAATTACGTCGACTCTGAGGACCCACTAACACCGAATTCTGCCATGTTCCAGTTCTGATTGGGAATCATGCTCAGCTGTGTTGTCCAAGCTCTATAGACAGGGTTGCTCTTTGACAACCAGACGACAAAGGGGTCTGGCTGAAGCCGACAATGCCACGACCTGCAGTGTGCCATTTGTAGGAGTGTAGTCCTTTCTGCAATCCCCACAACAGAATGTCAACCGAAGAAAGTCCTGACTCAAATCCCCACGGCAAATGGCGGTCTGACCTCAGCCCTCC
Organism: Phocoena sinus; assembly: GCF_008692025.1. NCBI lineage: Eukaryota > Metazoa > Chordata > Mammalia > Artiodactyla > Phocoenidae > Phocoena > Phocoena sinus. The sequence goes on along the minus strand of NC_045765.1, from coordinate 18,242,444 downwards.
TTGGTCTTTCCATGTGGCCCTCCTGGGCCAGAGACCCCCCTGTACCCACCACTGCTGGCCCACAGTGGGTCTGGGGCACTTCAGCTGTGGGTGGACCTGAGCAGTCAGGGGCCCCTGGGAACAACTGACACTTCTCCCCAACCCCAAGCTGGCATGAACCATACCTGCTCTTGCAAGTCCCATGTCCCCAAGTCTCAAAGGGACAAGAGGGTATATAAGAACTTTCCGGCACCAGCCAGCACCACCCTCCCAACACACACACACACGCACGCACGCACACACACGCACACACGCACGCACGCACACACACACACACACATACAGTGAGGAAATTTTACTGACAATTCTCAGCTGCTCCAGCCACTTCTCCTTAGGGCATATATTCTCCATCCCAAGCGGAGGTGGTGCTCCTGGGAGGGGACATAGAGCAGGGGGCTCCACGTCCCTGTCTTGGGCTGAGAAAATGGCAGGAGATTCATGCTGATATGGGGAAGAGGAAGGTGGGGAAAGACAGAATCTCCTCAGTTTGAAACTGGGAGAAACCTCTCAGCTGTGTCCACATTTTCCTTAAACGCCTTGTGCTATCATCCTCACTTACCACAGAACCAGTCTCCGCTTTGGGAAGCCCTCAGGACTTGGTTCATGGCGCCTCACCATGGGCCCCTGACAGTGGTTCTGGTTGTCCCCCTCTTCCACTCCAGCCGGTCCTGACCCTTCTGCCTCCGCACCTGGGGCACCAGCCTCCTCATGCTGGTCCGTCTAGTGCCCTGGAGGAACCAGGACATTCCTCTGCTTACCACCTCCCGGGGCTCCCCATCCCTCTGCGCACGAAGTCTTGCTCATCCCTAAGGTCTTCAAGCCCTGTGGGGTCTGCCTCACCTGAGCCCTCAGGCCTCCTCTCATGCCCCTGCCCACCCCAGTTTCTTTTCTTTACCCAACAACACCAGGCTCTCCCACCCTTAAGCTGGTGCAAGCACGGGCCCTAGTCTGGGAACATTCGTCTGCTCTCTGCTTCATTCTTTAAGGCACAGCCCAGATGTCCCTTCCTCTGGGAAGCCTGCCCTTGCTTGCACAGAGTTCACCTTCTCTCCTTCCACTCTTTTTTTTTTTTTTTTTTTGCGGTACGCAGGCCTCTCACTGTTGTGGCCTTTCCCATTGCGGAACACAGGCTCCGGACGCGCAGGCTCAGTGGCCATGGCTCATGGGCCTAGCCACTCCGCGGCATGTGGGATCTTCCTGGACCAGGGCACGAACCCGTGTCCCCTACATTGGCAGGCGGACTCTCAACCACTGCGCCACCAGGGAAGCCCTCCTTAAACTCTTAAGCCACCTCCTATGTCCTTCTGTCCAGCCACCTCTTTGCTGGGCCTCAGCTCTCTGCTTATACAGCTGCCTCTCCCAACCGGCCAGGCCTGCCTGGACGCAGCACAGGCCAGCTGTCAATGAGGGAGGGAGTGGGTGGCCAGGGATGCTGGTTAGGCTGTAAAGGCGCCCTGGGCACCTCCTGTAGGAGACACGCCTTCAGCAGGCCTCCTTGGGGCCCCAGGTCCAGGGGGGCAGTTCATCTTGTGGATTTAAAAAACTATTCACAGCCTAAAAGTTAAGAGTTATGTTTCATTCAGTGGAAATTTTTAGGACTTAAGCCCAGGAGGCTGCATCTCAAGTAACCCTGAGAAAACTGCTCTGAGAAGGCAAGGGGGGAAACCTGGTTATATAGAAGTTTTGCAACAAAGGGCAGGTGGTCTGACCATCAATAGTTTATTGTAAATTAAAGAAAACCAGATATCCCAAGTTGAGGAATTTAGCGCTTTTCTATATATGGGAAGATGCAAGAATCTGGGCTCACAGAAATCATTCCTTTGATATGTGCCTCAGCTATCTGGGGCCAGTGTCCTGTATTTTCACATCCTGAGTTTCCTCAGGGCTCACTGTAGGGAGTGGCTGCAGTCTGATGGCTGCTAGATGGCAGGTATTCTTTCCTTCCTGATTTTCCTCAGGGCTCACCAGCTCACATTCCTGGTGGCTGCATTAGCTGATTACTATGACATCTTTTGTTTAATGATATGGCAGGAAATATTCCATTTCTCAATCTCTACTTGTGTTTGCAGCTGCTGCTTTCTTCGTGAACTTCATAGCCAAGCCTGTGGCCCCACCTTCGGCTGCCCTCTCCCCTGCCGTGGAGACCAGGGCTGGGGCTGCGGCCAACCCCTTTCTCAAAGACTTCAACTCTCTGAAGCTCATCCTGGCCAGCCTCCACTGGAAACCCAGTGGAGCATCTCGTGGAGGGCTCCAGGAAGTGTGTGGCTGAGCTGGACCCTGAGGCCATGGGAGCCCTGAAGGCTCTGCTGGTAATGTGGGCACCCTCCCCGTGCCAGCAGCCCCCTCCAGCCATCCTCCAGCAGACTGGAAGTACTTCACTCCTCAAAATCCTACAAGAGGCATCTGGGTCCTATGTTAAGGAAACCTCATTTCCCACCCCCAGGAGAAGCTAGCTGTTCCTGGGCAGGAATCAGGATGATGGTCATATCTGAATGGCAGGGGGGGCTGTGGAGGTCCAGAGGGGTAAGGTACTGGACGTACCTGTCACAGGGATGCTGCCCATGCCTGTCCCAGCACAAAGTATGTGTCATGACCCACCTGGGAACCCTCCCTAGAGTTGCAGCTGTACCTTCCTGCCTGAGGTGCTTCAGGTGTCTATGGCCTCTCCTCACTCTCCCAGTGGCAGTGGCTGGAGGGGGACCACACTCAAGCTTGGCTTCTCCTTTACAGCGTGCCCTGACATTCTCTGGCTGAGCTGAGGCTGGACTATCCCAGCCTGTGGACAAGATGCTGCCACCTACAGGCTGGGGACCTACTGCCCAGCCCTGAGCATTCGTACCCTTCCCCTATTCTCTCAATACACATGGATAAGAGCAGCTTTGGGGTTGATGTCTTCTCACCTTTATGCTAATTCCCGTTCCTCTCCCTGCTGTGAACAATAGTGAAGGAAGAGGGGCCTCAGCCTGGGGCTAAGGCTGTGCTGGTCCCTACACCTCAGGAGGTATACCATGCCCTCAGGTTATATGAGAGAGAGAGAGAGAAAGAGAGAGAGAGAGAGAGAGTGTGTGTGTGTGTGTGTGTGAGAGAGAGAGAGAGAGAGAGAGAGAGAGAGAGAATTATAATTGACATGTGGTAGGTGGCATAGAGCCAATAATGAAAGGTGACAAGGATCAGGCAAGCATCTGTATTAAACTGGATTTGAAAATTAACGAGGAACCTTTTTCCCTCTTAGGCTCATTATTTTTTAAATTAATTAATTTGTTTTTATTGGAGTATAATTGTGTACAATGTTGCATTAGTCTCTGCTGTACAGTTAAGTGAATCAGCATTACGTATACATATATCCCCTCCCTTTTGGGCCTCCATCCCACCCCACCCCACCCCGATCTCACCCCACCCCACCCTATCCCACACATCTAGGTTGTCACAGAGCACCAAGCTGAGCTACCTGTGCTTTATAGCAGGTTCCCACTAGCTATCTACTTTACACATGGTAGTGTATTTATGTCAAACCTAATCTCCCAATTCATCTCACCCTCCTCTTCCCCACTGTGTCCACAAGTCCATTCTCTACATCTGCATCTCTATTCCTGCCCTGCAAACAGGTTCATCTGTTTTGTTTCTAGATTACACATATATGCATTAATATACGATACATGTTTTTCTCTTTCTGACTTACTTCACTATGTATGACAGACTCTAGGTCCAACCACATCTCTAAAAATGACCCAGTTTTGTTCCTTTTTAAGGCTGAGTAATATTCCATTGTATATATGTACAACATCTTTATCCATTCGTCTGTTGATGGGCCTTTAGGTTATTCTGTGATCTGGCTATTGTAAATAGTGCTGCAGTGAACATTGAGGTGCATGTGACTTTTTGAATTACGGTTTTCTCTGGCTATATGCTCAGTAGTGGGATTGCTGGGTCATATGATAATTCTATTTTTAGGTTTTTAAGGAACCTCCATAATGTGCTCCATAGTGGCTGTATCAATGTACATTCCCACCAACAGTGCAAGAGGGTTCTCTTTTCTCCACAACCTCTCCAGCATTTGCTGTTTGTGGATTTTCTGATGATGCCCATTCTAACGGGTGTGAGGTGATACCTCATTGTAGTTTTGATTTGCATTTCTCTAATGATTAGGTGATGTTGAGCAGCTTTTCGTGTGCCTCTTGGCCATCTGTATGTCTTCTTTGAAGAAATGTCTATTTAGGTCTTCTGCCCATTTTTTGATTGGGCTGTTTGTTTTTTTAATATTGAGCTGAATGAAATGTTTATATATTTTGGAGATTAATCCTTTGTCCATTGATTCATTTGCAAATATTTTCTCCCATTCTAAGGGTTGCCTTTTCATCTGGTTTATAGCTTCCTTTGCTGTGCAAATGCTTTTAAGTTTCATTACGTCCCATTTGTTTATTTTTATTTCCATTACTCTAGGAGGTGGGTCAAAAAAGATCTTGCTGTGATTTATGTCAAAGAGTGTTCTTCCTATGTTTTCCTCTAAGAGTTTTATAGTGTCCAGTCTTACATTTAGGTCTTTAATCCATTTTGAGTTTATCTTTGTGTATGGTGTTGGGGAGTGTTCTAATTTCATTCTTTTACATGTAGCTGTCCAGTTTTCCCAGCACCACTTATCAAAGGGACTGCCTTTTCTCCACTGTATATTCTTGCCTCCTTTTTCATAGATTAGGTGACCATAGGTGCGTGTGTTTTATCTCTGGGCTTCCTATCCTGTTCCATTGATCTATATTTCTGTTTTCATGCCATACCATGCTGTCTTGATTACTGTAGCTTTGTAGTATAGTCTGAAGTCAGGGAGCCTGATTCCTCTAGCTCCGTTTTTCTATCTCAGGATTGCTTTGGCTATTCGTGGTCTTTTGTGTTTCCATACAAATTGTAAAAATTTTTGTTCTCATTCTGTGGAAAGTGCCATTGGTAGTTTGATAGGGATTGTATTGAATCTGTAGATTGCTTCGGGTAGTATAGTCATCTCCTCAATGTTGATTCTTCCAATCCAAGAACATGGTATAGCTCTCGATCTGTTTGTGTCATCTTTGATTTCTTTCATTAGTGTCTTATAGTTTTCTGAGTACAGGTCTTTTGCCTCCTTAGGTAGATTTATTCCTAGGTATTTTATTCTTTTTGTTGCAATGGTAAATGGGAGTGTTTCCTTAATTTCTCTTTCTGGTCTTTTGTTTTAGTTTATAGGAATGCAAGCGATTTCTGTGCATCAATTTTGTATCCTGCAACTTTACCAAATTCATTGATGAGTTCTAGTAGTTTTCTGGTAGCATCTTTAGGATTTTCTATGTATAGTGTCATGTCATCTGCAAACAGTGACAGTTTAACTTCTTCTTTTCCAATTTTTATTTCTTTTTCTCCTCTGATTGCCATAGCTAGGACTTCCAATATATGTTGAATAAAAGGGGCAAGAGTGGATATTCTTGTCTTGTTCCTGATCTTAGAGGAAATGCTTTCAGTTTTTCACCATTGTGAATGATGTTTACTGTGGGTTCATCGTATATGGTCTTTCTTATATTGAGCTAGGTTCCCTCATTGACCACTTTCTGGAGAGTTTTTAACATAGTTGGGTGTTGGACTTTGTCAAAAGTTTGTCTGCATCTATCGAGATGATCATAATGGTTTTTATTCTTTAATTTGTTAATATGGTTTATCATATGGATTGATTTGTGTGTATTTAAAAATCCTTGCATCCCTGGGATAAATCCCACTTGATCATGGTGTATGATTCTTTTAATGTGCTGTTGGATTTTGTTTGCTAGTATTTTATTGAGGATTTTTCCATCTATGTTCATCAGTGATACTGGTCTGTAATTTTCTTTTTTTTGCAGTATCTTTGTCTGGTTTTTGTATCAGGGTAATTGTGGACTCATAGAATGAGCTTGGGAGTGTTCCTTCAGCTGCAATTTTTTTGGAAGAGTTTGAGAAGGATGGGTGTTAGCCTTTCTCTAAATGTTTGATAGAATTTGCCTGTGAAGCCATCTGGTCTTGGACTTCCATTTGTTGGAAGATTGTCAATGGCAGTTTCAATTTCATTACTTGTGATGTTTCCTCATATTTTGTATTTCTTCCTGGTTCAGTCTTGGAAGGTTATACCTTTCTAAGAATTTGTCCATTTCTTCCAGGTTGTCCATTTTATTGGCATGTAGTTGCTTGTAGTAGTCTCTTATGATCCTTTGTATTTCTGCAGTGTCCTTTATAATTTCTCCTTTTTCATTTCAAATTTTATTGATTTGAATCCTCTCGCCTTTTTTCTTGATGTGTCTGGCTAAAAGCTTATCAATTTTGTTTATCTTCTCAAAGAACCAGCTTTTAGTTTCATTGATTTTTTGCAATTGTTTTGTTAATTTCTATTTCATTTATTTCTGCTTTGATTTTTTTTTTTTCCTTGCGGTACATGGGCCTCTCACTGTTGTGGCCTCTCCCATTGCAGAGCACAGGCTCCAGACACACAGGCTCAGTGGCCATGGCTCACAGATTTAGCCACTCTGTGGCATGTGGGATCTTCCCGGACCGGGGCACGAACTCGTGTCCCCTGTATCAACAGGCAGACTCTCAACCACTGCACCACCAGGGAAGCCTTCTGCTTTGATTTTTATGTTTTCTTTCCTTCTACTAACTTTGGGTTTTGTTTGTTCTTCTTTCTCTAGTTGCTTTAAGTGTAAGCTTAGTTTGTTTATTTGAGATTTTTCTTGTTTCTTAAGGTAGGATTAAATTGCTATAAACTTCCCTCTTAGAACTGCTTTTGCTGCACCCCATATGTTTTGGGTTGTTGTGCTTTTGTTGTCATTTGTTTCTATGTATTTTTTTGATTTCCTCTTTGATTTCTTCAGTGATCTCTTGGTTATTTAGTAGCATATTGTTTAGCCTCCATGTGTTTATGTTTTTTTACAGTTTTTTTTCCTGTAATTGATTTCTATTCTCATAGTGTTTGTTTTTGTCAGAAAAGATGTTTGATATGATTTCAATTTTCTTAAATTTACTAAGGCTTGATTGTGACCCAGGATGTAATCTATCCTAGAGAACGTTTCATGTCCACTTGAGAAGAAAGTGTATTCTAATGCTTTTGGAATGGAATGTCCTATAAATATCAATTAAGTCCATCTGGTCTAATGTGTCTTTTAAGGCTTGTGTTTCCTTATTAATTTTCTCTCTGAATGATCTATCCATTGGTGTAAAGTGGAGTGTTAAAGTCTCCCACTATTATTGTGTTATTGTTGATTTCCCCTTTTATGGCTGTCAGCATTTGCCTTATGTATTGAGGCTCTCCTCTGTTGGGTGCATAAATATTTACAATTGTTATGTTTTTCTTGGACTGATCCCTTGATCATTATGTAGCGTCCTTTCTTGTCTCTTGTAACGGTTATTTTAAAGTCTGTTTTGTCTGATATGAGTATTGCTAGTCCAACTTTCTTTTGATTCCCATTTGCATGGAAAATCTTTTTCCATCCCCTCACTTTCAGTCTGTATGTGTTCCTAAGTCTGAAGTGGACAGAATATATGCAAGTCCTGTTTTTGTATCTATTCAGCTAGTCTGTGTCTTTTGGTTGGAGGGTTTAAGGTAACTATCAATATGTATGTTCCTATTACCATTTTCTTAATTGTTTTGGGCTTGTTTTTGTACGTCTTTTTCATCTCTTGTGTTTCCCACCTAGAGAAGTTCCTTTAGCATTTGTTTTAAAGCTGGTTTTGAATTCTCTTAGCTTTTGCTTGTCTGTAATGCTTTTGGTTTCTCCATCGAATCGGAATGAGATCCTTGCTGGGTAGAGTAATCTTGGTTGTAGCTTTTTCCCTTTCATCCCTTTAAATATGTCCTGCCACTCCCTTCTGGCTTGCAGAGTTTCTGCTGAAAAGTCAGCTGATAACCTTATGGGGATTCCTTTGTATGCTATTTGTGCCTTTTCCCTTGCAGCTTTTAATATTTTTTCTTTGTATTTAATTTTTGTTAGTTTGATTAACATGTGTCTCAGCACGTTTCTCCTTGGATTTATCCTGTATGGGACTGTCTGTGCTTCCTGGACTTGATTGACTATTTCCTTTCCCATGTTAGGGAAATTTTCGACTATAATCTCTTCAAATATTTTCTCAGGCCCATTCCCTTTCTCTTCTTTTTCTGAGACCCCTATAATTCAAATGTTGGTGCGTTTCGCATTGTCCCAGAGCTGAGACTGTCCTCACTTTTTTTTATTCTTTTTTCTTTATTTTGCTCCACAGTTTTATCCACCATTATATCTTCCAGCTCACTTATTGGTTATTCAGTCTCAGTTATTCTGCTATTGTTTCCTTCTAGTGTATTTTTCATTTCAGTTTCTGTGTTGTTCATCACTGTTTATTTGTTCTTTAGTTATTCTAGGTCCTTGTTAAACATTTCTTGTATCTTCTTGAGCAGTGCCTCCATGCTATTTCCGAGATCTTGGATCATCTTTACTATCATTACTCTGAATTCTTTTTCAGGTAGATTGCCTATTTCCTCTTCATTTATTTGACCTTGTGGGATTTTACCTTGCTCCTTCATCTGTAACATATTTCTCTGTTGTCTCATTTTGTCTAACCTATTGTGTTTATGTTCTCCTTTCTGCAGGCTGCTGAGTCATGGTTCCTCTTGCTTCTGTTGTCTGTCCCCTGGTGAGTGAGGTTAGTTCAGGGGTTTGTGTAGGCTTCCTGGTGTGAGTGACTTGTGCCCATGCTCTGATGGGTGGAGCTGAGTCTTTTCCCTCTGATGGGCAGGGCCACGTCAGGTGGTGTGATTTCAGGTGTCAGTGAGCTTAGTACGACTTTAGGCAGACTGTCTGCTGATGGGTGGGGCTCTGTTCCTGTCTTGCTTGTAGTTTGGCCTGAGGCGTCCAGCACTGGAGTTTGCAAGCCATTGGGTGGAGTTGGTTCTTGATGTCGAGATGAGGACCTCGAGGAGACCTCACATTGATTAATATTCCCTGGGACCTGAAGTTCTCTGTTAGTCCAGTGGCTTGGACCTGACACTCCTACCACAGATACTCAGGCAGAAAGAAAAAAAGAAAAAAGAAAAAAGAAACAGAAAAGAGCAGAACAATAACGAAGAATAAAAAATAAAATACAATTAGAAAAATAAAAATTATATTAGGAAAAATAGCAATAAAAATGGAACAAGAACAGAACAAAACAGCCACAACAGCAAGAAAATAAAGAAAATTTTAAAATAAAAAATAAATTAATTGAAAGATAAGAATAAAAAATAATAATAAAAACTAAACTAAACTAATAAAAGATTAAAAAATTTAAAACTCCCTGGTGGGCTTCCCTGGTGGCGCAGTGGTTAAGAGTCTGCCTGCCGATGCAGGAGACACGGGTTCGTGCCCCGGTTTGGGAAGATCCCACATGCCGCGGAGCGGCTGGGCCCGTGAGCCATGGCCGCTGAGCCTGTGCGTCCGGAGCCTGTGCTCCCCAGCGGGAGAGGCCACAGCGGTGAGAGGCCCGCGTACTGCAAGAAAAAAAAAAAAAAAAAAAACTCCCTGGTGCCTCCTGTATCAGTGTCCTTGCCCCCACAGTGAGCTACAGCCAGCCAACCCCTGCCTCCTCAGTAGGCCTCCAAGACCTCTAGGTGTGTTTCTGGACTTGCTGTGTCAGCCCCACCTCTGCATGTGTTTCTCTCACCAGCATCTATTCCTGAAGTTGGACTGGAGCACATGTGCCTGCGCAGGACAGCTGAGATGCAGGCCTCCACAGGCATGACTGCAGGGGCTGGTGCAGCCGGACTAGGACTTGGAGGGGGACAGCTTTCAGCCCGCCAGGACCCACATGGCCAGAAACCCTGTCAGGGGCATCCCTCGGGCTGCCAGTTCCCACAAAGCCAGAGGAGGCTTTGGTGGGGGTGGAGCTCAGGCCCAGGACCCACTCTGCCAGAAGTGGCTTTGTCAGGGTGGCGTGTGGGCTCTTGGGACCTGCAAAGCTCACAGCAGCTTTGTGGGGGCTGGTACTCAGGTCCACCAGGACCCATGTGGCTGGAAGAGGCCCCAGCTGGTGCGGGGCTCAGGCCTGGGACCCACGCAGCTGGAGGGGACCCAGGGGGCGGGGCTCCAGCCGGAAGAGGCCTTGTGGGGGTGGGGATCAGACCTGGGACTCATGTGGCTGGAAGTGGCCTTAGCGGGATGGGGGGCGGTGGGGGGGTGTTCAGGTCCTGGACTCCATCACGCTCACCAGGGCCCGAGTAGGCAGGGGAGATGCTGGCTGCATCCTCTCATATCCCCCAGTCCCCCAAAAGTCCCTCTCCATCCCCACTGATACTCCACCATGAGTGGCTCCCTCTGATCACGGGAACTTCTCTCCCCCAGCGCCACCTCAGGGGTGCTGGTCCTGTCCCGCCTCCACTTTTCTTCCCCTCCCCCTTCTCTTCCACGTCCTACCTGGTCACACACGGATTCCTCCCATCCTCTAGGATGTCCGAGGTCCCCCACCAGCACCTCGTAGGTGCTCTACTTGTGAGGAGATGCGAACTCCACATCCTCTTACTCCACCATCTCGACTGTGCCCCTGCATTCTGTAATAACTTTCAATGTAATAACTTTAAAACTTTAACTTTTATAATCTATAAAAATATTGCATCACTATTTCTGTACACCTGAAACTAATATTTATAATATTGTAAATCAACTATACTTCAATTAAAAAAAATTTTTAAAGTAACATATAAACTTAACTTTGTTTTCAGTGATGGTATAATCAGCAGAGAGGAACTATTTCAAGTAACACAAAAGCGCAGTAATTTGGAACTCTGCATCCTGTACCCCAAGGACAAGAAGAACTGTAAAAACAGTGAAGTTTTCTGGTTGGTGCCATTGCCATACTGAGGTCATTCTTTGCATATTCTAAGTCAAATGAGTAATTATGTTAGTGTCATTGAAACCTGAGATTTCTGGCAAAGTTGAAAGAAGATACTGATATGAGATGATTAGAGTAAAAACCTTATAGCTCAAGATTTGAACTGGAAGTATAATTTGAACTGGAAGTATAATTATCCTGATGTATTTTATCCTTAGGGGGAAAAAACCCCTCTTATCTCTGTCTCCTAAAAGGACCAAGAAACTGACTAATCCTATAACATGACTAATGAGAACTGTGGACTCTAGATAACATTTCCCACTAAAGGAACCAAGAATCTTTGGAGGAATGCCTAGCTCCAGGCCTGAAGCAGGAAATGTGAAAGATGAACCTGGAACATCTTTCCATACAGAATAGAAGGAGGCTACCAAACACTATTGGGATTGTGCCAAAAATACACAGGGACCAGTCTGAACAAAGCTCCCACTGGCCAAAGATGGGGTAACTTGAACATCAGTAGTGGTAGTAAAAACAATGGATGAAATTCACTAAATATGTTCAAATCCATATGATTTTGATACAGGGGAAAATAGTCTATGTGGTAACCATTAGAGACACAGGAAATTAACTCAGTATTCTGAAAACTGATATTTTTTAAAAGAATGCTTATCACTTTGAAATATGTACTGAAATATTTACAGATTAAATGATATGATGTCTGGACTTTGCTTTTAAATAACCTAGGGTGTGCACAACATGTGGGATAGTTGAAACAAGATTAGCTATGTAATGGTAATCAAAGCTTGGTGATGGGTGAATCGAGTTCATTCAGTTGTTCTCTGGACTTCAGTATACATTGGAAACATTTCAAAATACAAAGTCAAAAAACTAAAAAGATTAAAAGTGAGAGAATATACACAACACATACAACTGATAAAAGGTAAGTATCCTGAGTATGTAAAGAATTACGTATCAACCAGAAAAGGACAAAACCCTCAATAGGCATAAAATCATAAGAGGAATCTGAAATATAATTGAAACCACAATAAAATATTATTATATCCACAAGACTGCCAAAACTTAAAAATCAGACAAAAACAAGCATAGGCTAAGTTGTGGAACAATGAAAAAACTCACAAAGTGCTCGTGGGAGAGTAAATGGGAACAAACACTTTGAACAGAGTTAAGCATACCTAGTAAGTCAAACATGTGCATGCTCTATCACCTAACAATTCCAACACTCAAGTTTATACTCCAGAGAAGCTCTTGTACTCCAGCACCTACCAGAATTCTCAGAGCAGAATGATTTGTAAGGGTTGGGGGAACGTGGAAGAAAACTAGAAACTCAAAGACACTTGCAAAGAATGAATAAATATATTTTGGAATATTCACACAATACAATATCATACTACAGGGAAAACAAATTAACTACAGATACTACAACTGCATGCATTAGCATGAATTAATCTCAAAAACATAGTGACCAAAGAATTCAAGTTGCAGAAAAAATCATACAAAATGATTTCATTTATGTATTATTTTTGAGATAATTCATATACCACAAAATTCAGCCCTTTAAAGTGAATTCAGAGGTTTTAGAATATTCAGTGTAGTGCAATCATCACCACTACCTAATCTCAGGACATTTATATCAGCCCCAAAAGAAACTATACCCATTAGAAGTCACTCTTCATTGGAGAAATGTTTATTCAAATCCTTTAACCATTTTTAGATTGGGTTGTCTTTTCACTGTTGAGTTGTAAGAGTTCTTTATATAATCTGGAAACTAGTTTCATACATGATTTGCAAATATTGGGTTCTTTTTTTTTCCTTTGAAGCACAAAAGTTTTTAATTTTTAAAAATTTATTTATTTTTGGCTGCGTTGGGTCTTCGTTGCTGCTCGCGGGCTTTCTCTAGTTGTGGCGAGCAGGGGCTGCTCTTCATTGCAGTGCACAGGCTTCTCATTGTGGTGGCTTCTCTTGTTGTGGAGCTCAGGCTCTAGGCACGTGGGCTTCAGTAGTTGTGGCGGGCATGCTCAATAGTCGTGGCTTGTGGGCTCTAGAGCACAGGCTCAGTAGTTGTGGCGCACAGGCTTAGTTGCTCCGCAGCATGTGGGATCTTCCCAGACCAGGGCTCAAACCCGTGTTCCCTGCATTGGCAGACGGATTCTTAACCTCTGTGCCACCAGGGAAGCCCAAAAGTTTTTAATTTTGATAAAGTCCAGGTAATCTATTTTTATCTTTGGTTGCTTGTGCTTTAAAATGTGTCTTATCTAAGTTAATTATTGCCTAATCTAAGGTCATGAAGATGTTTACCTATGTCTTTTCCCAAGGGTTTTCGTAGTTTTAGCTTGATTTTACATTTAGATTTACATTTTGAGTTAACTGTATATGGTGTGTGGTAGAGGTTCAACTTCATTCTTTTACTTGTACATATTCAGTGGTCTAGCACCATTTGCTGGAGACACAATTCTTTTCCCTATTGAGGTGTCTTGGCACCTTTGTTCAAAATCAGTTGAACAATGTAAGAGTTTATTTCTAGGCTCTCAATTCAATTCCATTGATCTATAAGCTTTCCTTGTGCCAATACCACAGTGTTGATTACTGTAGCTTTGTAATAAGTTTTGAAATCAGGACGTTTGAGTCTTCCAAATTTGTTCTTTTTCAAGATTAGCTGTTGGGGTCCCTTAGGTTTCCATATGAATTTTTAAGATCAGTTTGTAAATTTCTGCAACAAACAAAAAGCCAATGGGATTTTGTGAGGGATTGCATTCACTCTGTAGATCAATTTCGGGAGTATTGCCATCCTAACAGTATCAAGTTTTTCAATCCATAAAAATGAAATGTCTTTCCATTTACTTAGGTCTTTTTTCCATGTTTTATAGTTTTCAGTGTACAAGTCTTGCATTTCTTTTGTTAAATTTAGTCCTAAGTATTTTATTGCTATTGTAAATGAAATTCTTTTCTTAATTTGGAATTGTTCATGGCTAGTGAGTAGAAATACAATTGATTTTTGTATACTGATCTTATTATCCTATAATCTTGCTGAACTTACCTGTTAACTGTAACAGCTTCTAAGATTTTCTACGTACAAGATTATGTCACCTCCAAATATAGTTTTACTTTTTCCTCTCCAATCAATTTCACTGTTATCTGATTCATCAGCATACATTTGTTCATGGTATTCCATAATAATCCTTTTTATTCTGTAGGGTTGGTAGTAATGCATCCTTTTCATTTCTGATTTTAGTAAATTGTTTTTTTTTCTGTACAGTATGGTTAAAGGCCCATCAATTTTGCTGATCTTTCCAAAGAACAACAGATGCCATATGGTTTTACAAACAATAAAAAATGCCTTTTATTTCATTTTCTTGCCTAATTTCCCTGGCTAGAACATCTAGTAGAATGAATAGAAGTGGTAAGAGTGGACATTTTTTTTTTTTCTTCCTGATCTTAGGGGGACCTACCATTAAGTAGGATGTTAGCTGTGGGTTCTTTGTAAATGCCTTTATCAGGTTGAGGAAGTTCTCTTCCATTCCTAGTTTGGCAAGTGCGTTTTTATTTTTAAATGAAGCATTGTAGAATTTTGTCAAATACCTTTTCCACGTCTAATGTGATAATCCTGTCATTTTGTCCTTTAAACTATTGATATAGTGTATTACATTAATTGGGGATATTAAGCCAAGCTTGCATTCCTGGGATAAGTCCCACTTGGCCATACTGCCTGATCTTTTAACATTTTGCTGGATTGTTTTGCTAGTTTTTTAAGAATTTTGCATCTATATTCATAAGTGACATTAGTGTGTGGTTTTCTTTCCTTGTGATAGCTTTGTTTGGTTTTGATATTAGGGTAATATTGGCCTCATAGAATGAGTTAAGAAGTGTTCCTTCTTCAGGTTTTTGGAAGTTTGTGAAGAATTGATATTCTTAGAATTCCACCAGTGAAGCCATCTGTGCCTGGGCTTTTCTTTCCATAGTTTTTTTTCATTACTAATTCAACCTCTTCACTTGTTTTAAGTTTACTCAATTTTTTCTTGAGTTGGTTTTGGTAGTATGTGTCTTTCTAGGTATTTGTCTATGTTATTTAATTCATTAGCATAGTATTCCATAATAACCCTTCTGTAAAGTTAGTAGTAAGTAGTAATGTCCCCCTTTAATTCCTGATTTTAGTAATTTGAGTGTTCTTTGATCAATTTTGTTGATCTTTCCAAAGAACTAACTTCTGTCTTGCTCCTTTCTCAATTGTGTTCCTTTTCTCCATTTCATTATTTTCTTTCTTCTGCTTGCTTTGGGTTTACTTTGCTCTTTGTTTTCCAGTGTCTTAAATTGGAAGGTGAGGTTTTTTGTTTTGGTTTTAATAAATCTATGTATTTATAACTATAAATTTCCCTTTAAGGAGTTTTTGCTGCATCCCACCAGGTTTGGTATGTCTTTTCATTTATTTCAAAGTATTTTCTAATTTCTCTTTTGAGTTTTTAGACCCATTGGTTTTAGGTGTATTGTTTAATTTCCACATATTTCCAAAGTTCTCAACTTTACATCTAACTTCATTATGATTGGAGAATAGACTCTGTATGATTTTAGTTCTTTTAAATTTTGAAGCTTGTTTTATGATGTAGCTATGGAATATTGAATAACGTCCCATGTGCACTTGAGAAGAATGTGTATTCTGGTGTTATGTGCTCTACACGTTAGGTCTAGTTGCCTTATAGTGTTGTTCAAGTCTCTTATTTTGTTGATCTGCCCAGTTGTTCTATCCACTGAGAGCAGGGTATTAATGTCCAACTGTCATTGTTGAATTGTCATCATTCCCTTCCAGTCAGTTTTTGTTTCATGTAGCTTGGGGTTGCTTATCATTGGTGTTGCTCATCATTATAGACTGTGCCCTTTTATTTCTAATATACTTTGTTTTCAAGCCTATTTTACCTATCAGTATAGCCACTCCAACTTTCTGATAGTTTATTTGCATCCTTTTCCATCCTTTTACTTTCACTATTTGTATCTTTAAATCTAAAGTGTCTCCTGTACACAGCATATAGTTGGATCATGTTTATTTTTATCCAGTCTGATCCCTTATTTTTTGACTGGATTAATCCATTCACATTTAATGTTATTATTAGACTTATGCCTACCATTTAACTTGTTTGTGTCTCATGTCTTTTCTGTTCCTTTACTCCTTATATACTTTTTGCATTGACTATTTTCTAGTGTAACATTTTCTTTCATAATTTTTGCAGTTTCAAAATTGAGTTCACAGTTGAAAAAGTAGACTCAAATATCCAAATTGCTCCAAATATTCTTTTCCCATAACTGAATCAACTACTTAAAAAATCATTGAAACATTTTTTGGATACATATCAACAAAGTGTTTTTATATGAACCTATTTAACATTTTAGCAAAAGGTTATCAATTTCTCTCCAAGTTAAGAACTTTTCTGCTCAAGTTAAGTGCTAATTCTGTGTCAACTCTAGATTAAATCAAATTCAAAGGGAGGGGTATTTGCATAATTTCAAAAGCAACTCTAAGCTTATTCAATAACAACTAAGTGTTTTTCAAATTTTCCTGATAGCTTTTGCAGCAAATTTACAAAATGCTAATTACAATGAAAATTTATAATATCAGAAACTATGCAAAATCAGCATTTCTTGATCCATATCATGATGCTTCAACTTCAACATAAACTTTTGTACCTATCCGTGAAGGTGACAAGCTTTTCCTTTACTTGGAGTTTTAATTTTGGTTTACTCATATACAGTGTGATATCAGCAAGAAAGTGTGTATTACACTGACATGTTTTGCTCTTGATTACTGAATACTTGGCATTCCTTTTGTTGCAAGAAAATCTGAAACTGGAATGAATAGAAATGTAAATCATTGTTAAAAATTCTTAATTCAACCAATGAGCATTAGTAAGGAAGACAAGATTGTTAAATTGTCTTTTATCACAAACTGGTTATGGTTCCTGGATTTGAACCTATATACTGATCAATTTTAACAATAGCGACACTTTTCAAAGAGTCTGTTTCAGAAAACTTATTTGCAATAAGCATCACTAGGTGAACGAAACAGTAAGAGAAATCCAGGCTCATTAAAAAATTCCAAGAGATCCAGATTTTTGACCTAACATAGCAGAAGCACTTTCTGTAGTGATAGTAACTTTTTTCTTTGTATCTAGCAAAATTCTTCTGCAGATGTCAAAGATGCAAAAACATGCCACAAGAGATTTTTTAGGCTGAGAATTCATATTTTTTTGTAAAATTGGAACTCCTTTAATACAAAGCATACAAACTATTAACTGGGCAGTGTCTTTTACATCACAGCTCATCTAAAGATAACATAGTTTCAGTTTTTCAATTCTGAATCAACTAATCTTTAGTACTATTAGAAAAGTCTTATATTCTATAGGTAATTACTGGCTTAACTGAAGATATTTCATTTTTGTAAAACACTGTCTTTTCCTCATAATTTTCTAACAAAATTTCCATAATAGAAATCATAAATCCAACAGAAAAATCTTTTTCTGTACACAAATACAAGCTCTTTTATAGCTGGCCAAGTATATAAGCTCTTGTCCTGTTATAAACTGTTTAAAAGCTTTCTGTTGGACTTTTAATTCTGATTTCAGGTGATTAATTTCATCTATTCTCTTTTGACTGTTGAAACATTAAATTCAATATGCATTTGAAGAAAATGTATCTTAATATTGTTCACTTTATTATTTTATTTTACATGAAGTTTTTCTTCTGCTCTGGTACAGCATATTGCAATAATCATTCATCATAGAATTCATGATATTATCTTCCAGTCTTTTCCAGTTGTGGTACTAGCTCAGTTCTGTATCAGTAGAACTGATTTTAAATTTAATAATTTGTTCATACTTATTTTTTGAACTAGAAAACATAATTCAATTATACTAAAATGAATATAGGTATCTCAATTTAATTACTAATTGTAACTTACATAGGCACAGTAACTCATGCTGTTTGAATAAAATATTCAAATGAACACATTACTTTGGTTAGTATATCATTGTTAGAATGGAACCAGTTCTTTGACATCAACTGGTGATGTGTTTATGACTAATACAAACAAGCGATACACTGGTTCCTTATCTTACACAATGCAACAGATAAAGGGAAATATGGTCCTATCAAAATAGTTTAACAAAAACCATTTTACAGTTCCATTCACACTAGCCATATTTCAAGTGCTCAAAAGCCATGTGGTTAGAGGGTACCATATTGAACACAGTCTAATTCATTGCATGAGGGGAAACTTAAGTGGGTTTAGAATTGCTGGATTCCTTCCATTTATGTACTTCTCTATTGAAGCATCTTCTAATGAATAATCTTACCTAGTGATCTCTGACAGGCAGTCTTTTTACACATAGGCATTTTCAACTATACAAAAAAGCCTAAAGGAAACAGGCTGAAATAATCAAATTAGCATCAAGTGCTATCTTTTATTATTTTCCAGAATTACTTAACTGTCTAGTAGGGGCACATTGGATCTCTCTTGCAGACTAAAATCTGAATGAATTATAATGGGAAATGAAGTAAAATGCAGTTTGAGAAACAAATTTGACTAAATGTTTTTGTGAGGTCAGTAAAGGAAAAACAAGGGCCTTGGTGATAAAGACATAAGAGATGTTGAGTCAGGATTTGCCTAATAGAAATAATGAATGAATGAACAAAACTCACTTACCTGTCTTTTCTCCCATGAACGAGGCAGGAATCAAGGTTTTTATTGATTCTATTTCCTGAATGTGTCAAGTTTCCCTTCCTTTCTACTCTTACTGCTCTGCAAGCTGTCCTCAGCTTATCATCTGTGAACTGGACAACATCAGAAACCAGCTAACTACTCATTGTCTTAATCCACCCTCCACAACACTGCTAGAATGACCTTTCTAAACACAAATTGGGTAATGCTACTCCCATTTAAAACCCTGTGTGGTTCTTTACCACCACCTACAGGATAAGTTCATACTTTAGTACATGGTTCAAAGTTCAAAGGTGCCCACTGTGTTCCAGACACTCCACTAGTGCACTTCCCACGGAAAGACCCTCATCATGTTCAAAATCCATTCCATTCATAGCTATACACATTTCACAAAGGCATTTAATACATCTCCTATTATTCATCCAGTAAACAAGTTCTTAGTCCTTCAAAACCAGTTCTACAGTCACCTGGAAGGCCTTATAGACCCATGTAGACAGAGATTTGCTCCCTCCATACCTGGTGTATCTTCAGCACATTATAACACTAGATTATAATGAACAACCTGAAGTCAGAGAACGTCTGATAAATCTCTATTTCCAATCTAAACATAGTGTCTGACAAGAAGAAATTCTAAATAAGTATTGATCAGTATGGTGACTAGGAAAAGTAGATTAAGGACAACTCTGATTCATCACAATGGACTAATTACATATAGTCCTCCCACTCATCAGGTCTGTTCAAAGTCACCACTAGCAAGCATCATGTTAATGGGGAGGGGAGATGGTAACTCCCTATATAAAGCTCAGAATGTGAGCATATACCCCTCACACCTACATCATTGCCCTGAGAAGCAGCCACCTGCATCAGTATGAATATTAAAAGGAAAGCAAGTCCTGCATTTTGCAGCTTTCTTCTCCTTGAATTTGATCACACCAGCGTCCCTTTTCAATGTCTTTCATGGATCAGGCTTTCAAGAATTACACAAAGCTTGGGAAAAAATGGCACTAGCAGGACTGCCATGAAGGGGAGATACTGAAATCACCAGGGCTATAGGGTTGGCAGTCAAAAGCCATTAATAAGGGCTTCCCTGGTGGCACAGTGGTTGGGGGTCCGCCTGCCGATGCGGGGGACGCGGGTTCGTGCCCCGGTCCGGGGGGATCCCGCATGCCATGGAGCGGCTGGGCCTGTGGGCTGTGGCCACTGGGCCTGCGTGTCCAGAGCCTGTGCTCCGTGGCGGGGGAGGCCACAGCGGTGAGAGGCCCGCGTACCATAAAAAAAGAAAAAAAGAAAAGCCATTAATAAATTAATGAAGCAGTCATGCTGAGTTGGCTCTCTGGGACCCCACAGCTTAAATTCACTTTGCTAGTAAGCCTGAAAAGTATATGGCAGTAGGAGCTCTTGAGACCACCACCTACAGTCACACTGGTGTAGTGAACAAAGTTTCTTACAACGGGCCCAAAATAATTTAATAGTTTTTGAGTAGATTAGAGTGAACTGAAGTGTGCAGTTCAAAGAAAATGAGAAAATGGACATCTCCCTACTCATTTGATTTAAACTGTCAATGTTGCTAAAGTAACTGCAGAAACTGGTCTTCAAGTCACCTGGTAATCCAACAGTCTTCTCAACTCCTAGCTATAGACTAGCTGGTTAGACTCATTTGAGGAACAATCTATTTAGAACATTTTTCATTATTTGGAGCAAATTATTAACTTACAGAAATAGCCTAAAATTCTTATAAAATTCTAGTAAAAACTATCTTCTAAGGATTCTTATAATATATAACCTGTATATTAAAATTGCCTTTGAAGTATTTACGAAAGCTTATTTTAAACTGAATTTACATTTGAATACATAAATAACACTCAAAGAAGGGAATTCTCAATATATATAACATTTTTACCTAAAACCTGAAAACTTTATTGCATATATATTTCAGTTCATGTTTCCTTAGATACTTGTTCCTCTACAGAACTAGAATTTATAAATATGGGCATATTTCATTAACTTCTACAACATTTTTTTGGCAATCATAAGGAAGAACAAGACTTCTGTTAGAGAGATAAAATTATATATTAAGGATTAGGTAGAAAATGCCTACTTTAAAAACTGGACATCTCAGCATACATTCATTTTATCTAATTGTGCTGTGATTTTAAAGGATTTTTTCCCCAGCATCTATATAAAAATTTACATTTATTTGTTAAAGAAGTAGTTTCTAAAAATAGACTCAATGCTCTGAAGAGTTGGGAAGTCAGACACTTTTAAAGTTTATATATACAACAAACTATACATGTAACAATTAAAACATTTAATGAATTAATATAACCCCACCAATACAATGTTTGCTACTGTATTAAAATCATTTATTCAAAATATGTCAACCTCCTTCCAAAGGATGAAAGACACATGAGCCCATTTCTTATACTATGAGGTATATGGTAACAACAACAAAAATCCTAAATACAAAAGGATCATCAGTTGCCTAAATATAAAATTGAACTTTGGCAAAGATATGAGTGTTATACAGAATACCACAGCCAATAAGGAGATCCTTAAGTTTACACCATCTCCCTATATCATGGCACTGTCCCCGTTCACTCTTCCCTTTCAAAGGGTGAGTTATAACCCTGTCCCAGATGACTCAATTTTAAATAGGTGGTCTGCTGATTAACACATATTTTCTCAAACCTCAATATTACAGCTATACAAATTACACTTTAAAAATATTTGAAACAGGTAATTGAATTTATTGGTTGACTATGAGTAGGAAAATACATCGGTAAAGAAAAGAGACCCTGTATATAAATATAATACTAGCTAGTTACAATTTGACCAAGAAGGTTCCACTGAAAAGAAGAGTAAAAGCCCTTGTTACCACCAGTCCATAGGTCATATTCAGTTTCCCATTACCCTTATCAAAGAGCTGCCTAGGCAAATGGGACATTCTTTGAGCTTAGTGCAGATAATGTGCTGGGTTTTGTTACATGAATGGTAAACAAAACTTAGTCCAGTGCATTACACAATTTAATGTATTGTAAATAAAGGCTAGATATTCTATTTTAAACATTACTTCAACATACTGGTTACTAAAATTTATGTAACCAAAACAAAGAGCAAAGTGAACATCTCAAAATACTGTTTACAAGTAGGGGAGAAACACTTGCTAAAGGTTTTCTTTGAATTATCTGCAGCATTTGTACCGGGTATTCTTATTGGTTCATTAAAAGAGCAAATTGCTATAACTGCTTTGCTTAGGTTGGCTTTTATACTTATATAGCATGACCCCAAAACCTTAAAAGTCACTATGGAAACTAATTCCATAAGTTTAAATAGTAAAAAATGGAATACTAAAATTGGAATTTATTATTGAAAACCGGAAATCTTTTAAGAGCTTTGAAATTTTAATTTCAACATTTAGAAGTGCATTCCACTCAATTTAATAATGTCCTTAGGTTTCAAAGTGCTAACTCAAAATAAGTTTTCCTGGCTGTCACCAAATCAAGTAAAAATAAAAGCACATTTCTTGGAGATGTTCCCTGCCTATCTTCTAGGACTATTAAAGTTGCAATCAACAATTTATTTCTACAACTTTAGTTTAAATTATGCCATAAATTAATTTTGATGAACATTGTTTAAATTCTTAAAGCATAAATAATTATCACTAATACAGTAAACTGTACTTCAAGAGATTTACAAGGAACTGAGCGCCTCCAAATTTCTGATCATTAAAAATAGAAAATATACCCCGAATTTTCTGTAGAACATTCATAAAATGGATTTATCCAGTAAGAATACTGAAATTACATTATGGCAACACCACATTAAATATATTTGTTACAGAATTTTTGAAGAAAACCTATACTGTGAAAACATACTAGTTTTTATTGCATTTTAGGGAGTACGGATTATTGGAAATTATTCAGGACACAGAAGATACTTAAAACACAAAATCTTGCTTATCAGTCTATTTTGGTGTGACCATTTATTCCCTATAGACTTAAAATATTTTTCTCTCTTTTAAAGGTTACAGTTGTAAATCTACACTCTTGGTTCAATTTATCACTATCTAATAAGGTGGAGAAGCTGTTCAAACTGACCCACAGAAGGTAGTCTGCCACAGAATGCAGTCTGCCTAGAAGAGGCAAGAACAAATATTTTCAAGACGTAACAGGCCATTATATCTTACTATGCTGCCCCCAAATTCAAATATTTTGTAGACAATAACAAACACAGATGAAAACGTTTTGTGTAAAGCTCAAACCTTTAGCATCTAACAAGTGCACTCTAGTTCCAGCATCTATGAAAAGAATATATCCTCCATAAAGAGAGTAAGTGCTTCTCCCCTTCCCCTTCCATAAAGCTCTCTGGACCTGTTATTATATAATGCAGATCATAAGAAAAGCAGTTTCCTTCATCTCATCAGTCCAACCAGCTCCAGCTTGCCCTTGCTGGAAATTGTCATGATGCACATTACCAACACAGTGTTTAGGATAAATGAGTAAACACACCTTTTATTCACACTTTACAAACAAAACAAAAAACCCAAAAAGAAACCCCATAAAAGTTATGCATTGGTTCTATATCAGTAATACCAGCTTTCCAATGTACTGACTATAAACTGGATGTGTTCGGTGCCAGCACAACTTAAAACAAAAAGCAAAAAATAAAAAACCATCACAACAAAATGTTTTAAAAAAAAAAAAAACCTTCAAAGGAAAAACCAGGTCCCAGACAAAGATTCAAGATCAAAACCTTTTGGAGAAATTTTTCTTTTTTTCTAAAGAAAAAGAAAAAAAAAAAAAAAGAATCATTTACTTAAACAGTATGAGATTTTATTTTCTCTTAAAAACAGAATAAGCACATTTAAGTGCTAAACATTTTTCATAAAATTTTAAGTCATTATCCAAAATGACTCACTCTCTGTATAAAAACTGTTACTAACATTCAACAATTTCTTTTCTTAATGCTCACATACATGGTGTCCTTTTGCTCCCCTGCCTGCAGTTGAAACAAAAGCAGTTAGACCAAGTTCCCTGTGAATTCATTTGATTTTTTTGAGAGAATGAATGAATGAGAACAGAACATATAGGAATTAACTTTGCAAAGTTAAAGCTGGCTTTAATCTCTACTAACAGCACTACGGGCAAAATACAAGGTATAATATAACTTTTATCTTGGTTGACATGTTAAAATGACTTAGTCACTTTTAAAATGATCTGAAGTATTGTCTTAGGGACCTGTTTTGAAAATACATCTCATTTATTTTATACTGCTTCATAAACGGAAAATTACTTTTTTTTTAAAGGAATGATTTCTAAAAAACATGGAAACTAAGGAATACATAGAAAACAAAAAGAATTCACATGATAGTAGTACTCTGGGTGACGAACAGCACTGTGCAATGACACCAAGAAGCAGTGCTTAGGTCTGGTGAGTAAAGACCCAGGGATCCACCCTATGAACATGTTCCAAAATGTGATATTCAATGCTTCACAATGGAAAAAAAGCCACAGCCCATACAAAAGCATTTTCATAAAACTCTGACAAATGTTAAACAGTATTTAAAAATATACAAGAGGATGCACAGATTTTCTCTGCATGCACAGGCAGTGCTTGGTGAGAACAAATTCAGGCAGGCACAGTGGAGATAGGACAGGAAGTGTCTCAAAAAGGAGTTAAGCTGTCCCGAAGCAGCTGTAATTTTGTAACTTAAAAAAGCTGAGGATTTAAAAATATCAGAATGTACATATATCAACCATTACATTCAGTCCATAATGCCTACAGATCATTCACTGCTCAGCTTATCTGTCCTGGTAGATAGTTTTTTGTAAAAACCCAGGAATTCATGGGTAAGTTGCCTCTGGTCCAAGAAAATGTCCTAAACTTTAAACAGATTTAGATTTAAAGAGCAATGTTCTCAATTTAAAAACAAAGTAGTACAAAAGGGCTAACAAAACCCTAACAGTGCAAATCATCAGCAGAGAAAGTCTGTTGCAACTTCTTTTACAAGCTGGCCTTTATAACACATGAAACAGGTAAAAAAAACTTAGCCTTAGATTACAATACAATCATTTCCAAATCTGATTTTTTTAGTACAAAATTTCATAAATCAGGTCTTCTGTGGATCATATACAATCATAAAGGCTAAATTTAAATTCTATATTTTACAAACAAGTCTGAAAAAGGAGGGAGTAAAGTATGGAAGAATGATCTCTGGATGTTATTACTGGCCTCAAAAAAGTAGTGCTACAGATTTCTGTGCAAAGAGAATATGCTGTTCAAACATTTTCCTATTTCAAGGCATGAAAATATTATATTGGATAGGAGAAACAGGAAAATTACTTGTAACAAATTAAAGATAGGTGCAAACACACCAGTCCCTGTCTAACAGTATATAAAGCATATCGGGCTCAGAATTTGTCTGTTTGCTAGCACCTGGCTTTCATACTATATCCTTATCAAATAATCAGACTGAAAACTCAAATCATCATTAAGGAAAAAAAATTCCTAGTGGCCATACCTCACTCCCCTATATTCAGATTTTTTACAAGTTTATGAGTGAAACTGAGGTCATCCTCTGAAGGTACTTGACTACCTCCTGCCAGGAAGGTGAATGCCGTTAACTTGGGGCAGGAAAGGCAGTAAGAGCTCCAGTTGTGCAAAAAGTGAGAAGTGGTCAGAGGGGATGAGTGGGTGTGGGCAGCCGCTGATATTGTTCTCAACTAGCCAATGGTGGTCCAGAGGTCCCAGGATGCCTAAAGTGTTCAGCTGAGGTTTAGAATAGAAGATGTAGTCAATTATACCCTGAAAAACAGAAGGCAAAAAGAAAAAAAAGACAAGGCCCCACATAAGATAACACTTGAATACTGAGAACTTTCAAGACATATCCTTAGAGTCAAACAAAGAAACTTATTAGCCTGTAGGAAAAAGCAATACTACATAAACCAAATGGCATCCCCAAATGTGAGAATGAAGAAAGTTTAGGGATGATAATCATTCTTCCTCCTATCTGGATCTTTTCAAAATCTTTAACAAGACCTAAAGAATCCTTCATGATAGGGCCTCTGCTTCTCTTTCCTAACTTAATTTGTGACACTTTTCCTTGCTCACTACTCCACTGCCATACTAGCCCTTTTTGGGGAGTAGGGAGGTGCGGTGTGAAGTGGGGTACATTCCTTGTAGGCGCCAAGCTCTTTCCTGCCCTAGGGCCTCCACACATGTCTGGAACACTTTCTTCTACTTGTCAACTGGCTAACTCCTTCTCAACCTTCAAGTGCCAAGTTTAATCACTTTCCCAAGGCCTTCCTGAATCCTGCCCTCACCCACTTAATAGCTCCTACCACCTCTGATTCTTTTCCCTTGCTAACGCACTCCCCAAGGTGTAACTATATACTCATTTATGTGGTTGAGACCTCTCTCTCCCACCAGATCATGATTCCACGAGGGCCAGGCTCTCTGCTCTCAACAACCTCAACAGTACCCAGGCACAGCATCTGGCACACAGCTAGGTTACTCTTGGTTTGCTCCTTTCCTCCCTATAACTTCAGACTCTCCTTTACATGCTCCTGGCCAAGAACATTTAAGCATGTTCCAGAGTCTTCTTCCTAACTTTCTATCAGGAACAGGAACAAGAGGAAAAAAAAAATCCCTAATCTCTCCCACCTTTTAGTTATCACCCTCACCTCTTCTTCAATCAACCTGCTTGAAATAAGAATCTAAAAGTTGGTTTTTCCTACCTCATTGCTCAGTTATTCTCCAACTCATCATATTCTAGTTTCTCTGACTAGCTCTCAAGTGAAACAACTCTTATCAATATCTTTCTGAAGGTTAACACACACACCTCTTTCCCTAGAAAGGCTTTCTTTCCTTGCATTTAAGTTCCTATACTGTCCTGGTTTTCCACCTCTCTGGTTACCGTCATTTACATGTTAGTTTTCCCCAGTCTACTCCAGTCTCTCTTCAACTCTACACACTCATCTGTTCCCAGGGTTAAATCATTATCTATAGTATTGTGGATCCTCCAAAGCCAAATAAAAAAAAATTGTCAGTTTTCAACAGTTTCTCAAAGGAGTCTAAACAACCTCCCCTCTAAAATTAAGAACCAGTTAACACAAGTATTTACACTGTTCTAATAGACAATCTAACCTGAATGATTATTTTCTCAGCAGGTTAGAAATGGAAAATTAGGATTTTAGAGAGTGTAAATGCAAAAGGTGGCTAAAAAGGACAGTTGAACACAAGTCCTAAACAACCACAGATAATAAAAATGAGAATTACTAAGGAAAAGGCTCCATATTGTAATCCATTAATTGTGTAACAAGGCATATAAATAATATATATATTAGAAATTTTAAAATGGCTAATAAAAAAGACATTTTGGTTCTCAAGTAGTACAGTTTCAGTTAAACTGAAATAGAGATGGAACACCTCATCTCAATTGACAGCAAATTAAATATGATGGCCCTGCATATCCAGCTGTTAGTAATGAGCCTATAAAAGAAAAAAATTGCCCCAAAAAGGTGACAGTTAACTCAGGATTTACTATCATTATTTCATCTGATTTCTTACCTTGGAAATGATTCTAATAGGTATCTATAAAGTACGGATGGGACTCTAATCACATGGAATTCTACATTAAAAGTAATAAAAGAGGGCTTCCCTGGTGGTGCAGTGGTTGAGAGTCCGCCTGCTGATGCAGGGGACATGGGTTCGTGCCCCAGTCCGGTAAGATTCCACCTGCCACGGAGCGGCTAGGCCCGTGAGCCATGGCCACTGAGCCTGCGCATCCGGAGCCTGTGCTCCGCAATGGGAGAGGCCAGTAATAAAAGAATGCTGCTGTCAACTAGTTCGAGATGGCTTAATTCCATTCTGAGCATTAACATTTAAAGCCATCATAAAGTTATAAGACACTTTAAAGAAATGAAGGCTTTAAGTTTATTATCTCAAAACTCACCTTAAAATCAAACGTGTAATTTGTGTAAGGCATCAGGCCACTCTCATAGGCACTCTTTAACTTGAAACCATGAGTGATCCTTCCATTGGTTGTCCCATTTTTCCCATTACAGCTGAAGTTTGTAAGACTTTCATTATATCTCAGTTCCTTAAAGTCTTTATGATTTGTTTCTACTCCACCAGTGCTCAAATATTCCACAACACCTATAATGAAAATAAATGTACTTTTTGCACTGTCAAGTATAATACACAGTGTATACAACACGTAACTAAAAACATAATTCGGTAGTAAAGTTTTAAATCACACATATTCCCACTTTCTAAAATGTTTCACTGTTTTTCACATTTGCCAAAACTTGTATAAACCCATTTTTACATGGTTTTAATCATAGTATACTGAATATTCTATACTGTATCACATGAACTTATGTTCATATGTCTTCTCAATTATTTTTTTTAATGATTGCATAATACAACTGGGCTGATGTATAGTATTTGTTAAGCTAGTTCCTTATTTTTTTTAAATTCACGTTATTTCTACCTTAAAAAAAAAAAGAATACTATAATCAACATCTTAGTATGTAGGTTTCTGCTATGCTTCGTATAAAATACCAAGATTAGGATTCATTGTGCCTAAATATACATTGGGTTGGCCAAAAAGTTCTTTCAGTGTTTTCCGTAAGATGGCTCCAGTAGCACTTAAGTTCATTCAAAACAATTTTGTTAGATCGTGACAGCAGTCATATCAGTGTGCATTTAAAAAGAAACTTCTCAAAATTGGTGAATTTTTGTGTAGCCATTTTAATACTGAAGATGGAAGAAAAAAAGCAACGTTTTCAGCATATTATGCCTTATTACTTAAACAAAGTTAAAAATGCAACTGAAATGCAAAAAAATTTGTGCAGTGTATGGAGAAGGTGCCGTGACTGACTGAATGTGTCAAAAGTAGTTTGCAAAGTTTCGTGCTGCAGATTTCTCAATGTTTAATGCTCCACAGTCGGGTAGATCAGTTGAAGTTGATAGCGATCAAATAGAGACATTAATTAAGAACAATCAACGCTGTACCACGCGAGAGATAGCCAACATACTCAAAATATCCAAATCAAGCGTTGAAAATCATCTGCACCAGCTTGGTTATGTTAATTGCTTTGATTTTTGGGTTCCACATAAGTGAAAAAAACCTTCTTGACCAACTTCCGCGTGCGATTGTCTACCGAAATATAATGAAAATGTTCCGTTTTTAAAACAAATTGTGATGGCTGATGAAAAGTGGATACTGTACAACCATGTGGAATGGAAAAGATCATGGGGCAAGTAAAATGAACTATCACCAACCACACCAAAGGCCGGTCTTCATTCAAAGAAGATGATATTGTATATATGGTGGGATTGGAAGGGGGTCCTCTATTATAAGCTCCTTCCGGATAACCAAAAGATTAAATTCCAACAAGTACTGCTCTCAATTAGACCAACTGAAAGCAGCACTCGACAAAAAGCGTCTGGAATTAGTCAACAGAAAACGCATAATCTTCCATCAGGCTAATGCAAGACCGCATGTTTCTTTGATGACCAGGCAAAAACTGTTACAGCTTGGCTGGGAAGTTCTGATTCATCAGCCATATTCAATAGGCATTGCACCTTCGGATTTCCATTGATTTCAGTCTTTACAAAATTCTCTTAATGGAAAAAATTTCAATTCCCTGGAAGACTGTAAAAGGCACCTGGAACAAAAGGCACCTTTGCTCAAAAAGATAAAAAGTTTTGGGAAGATGGAATTATGAAGTTGCCTGAAAAATGGCGGAACGTAGTAGAAAACGGTGAATACGCTGTTCAATAAAGTTCTTGGTGAAAATGAAAAATGTATACACATACACACACACACACACACACACACGCAGCCAACTCTGAAAGAGTTACAGAGCAACTTCAGCATCCCTGGACAGTATTTTTCCAATATGCGAAGCATACGATGGGTTCTGCAAATATTTAACTTTCATTTAATTAGTTAACAAGACTGGACATTTTCCCATGTGTTTGCTATTAAAATACTGTATTTTGCAACATGGAAATAGGTCCTAAGATCTGCATTATTTGACAAGAGTCTCTCTTGGCCCCTCAGATACTTTGTAGCTAAAAAGAGGATGCAAAGCATGTAGAGAAATTGCCGGTAATCCCCAGATGGCTTTGAAAGAAGAATTATGGATCTTAGACACCTTTATTTCCCCTGAAAACGAATTTTTTTTTTTTTTTTTTTTGCGATACACGGCCCTTTCACTGTTGTGGCCTCTCCCGTTGCGGAGAACAGGCTCCAGACGCGCAGGCTCAGCGGCCATGGCTCACGGGCCCAGCCGCTCCGTGGCATGTGGGTTCTTCCCGGACTGGGGCACGAACCTGTGTCCCCTGCATCAGCAGGAGGACTCTCAACTGCGCCACCAGGGAAGCCCTGAAAACGAATTTTAACATAGTTTCTAATTTATTATCTATTCTCTCATCTATTGTGATAGCAGTGATGTGCTACTGAATTTTACCACTCCGAGCGTGTGAATGTGTGTATGTGTGAATGTGCACATTCTTGCATGCATGTAAGTCCAAGGAAAAGTATTCTTGTGTATGTGAGAAAGTATAAACAAGGAGCTAAAAGACAAAAAGAAATACTTAGTTTGATATTACAAGGACTATGGTTTTTACTCACTGTACTAACTATGGAAAAGTATTTAAGAATAAGGCTTTCTGTATTCTTCTACTTTGTGATTAAAAATCAAGGTTCTTGATCTTTTTTTGTTAAAATCACTTGCCTGATCTGTGCAAATAAAAAAACCTCAATTTCCACCTGAGGTGTATTTTTCTAATCAAGCCCACCAAAACTGGAGATCCTTTAATATACGGTCAAATTTAAACTGGATTTTATTACCACATGCTAGAATCCCAAAGAGTCTGTCTTAATAATCTTTTCAGAGTGTGTATTACATATAACCTGGGGATAATGAAATACAATTATATGTTCTTTAATAAGTTACTTCAAGTTATCACCTACGTGTTTACTGAAGATGATTAACATCCTTCCTCCTGAGGTTTTTCATAATACCATTTCATTTTCAAAATGGTTCCCCTACTCCACAACACATTTTTTTTAACCTGATTCACAGCTGCCACTATAAATTGAATTTTCATTTTGACTAAATTTGGAATTGTAAGAAACATCACATTACAAAAACATTTTAAGTCAGTAAGCATTCTATATAAAATAGCATTGTTTTGTTTTGTTTTGTTTTTACCAGAGTCCGGCAAAGAATTAAGATCTGCACACAACACCAGTGGAATAGTTCCAAATTCTCCCAATGCACTGGACTGGAGGCTTCTCGAGGCTTTATCAATGATGTTCTTCACTTCTGAGAGGAACATCATTGTTTGAACCAACTTCACATCAGAGTATTCAGGGTCCCAGTGCATATGAGCATTAGCCACGAGAATAAGTTGTTTTTCTGTTCCAAGATGTGGCTTTCCAGCTATATTAGATAAAAAGAAAAGAAACAAACAAAACCTGTCCATAACCCCATATATGCTCACAGGGTCTGAAAGCAAGTAATATCTCAGAATCTTGGGAATAATAAAGAAGTCTAAAATTTAGTTAACAATCTCCCACCTGATGACTGAATCTACCCTACAACAAACCTGAGAAATAGACATCTAACCTCTCGGTTGAGTACTTCCAGCATAGGGTATTCACTACTTGCACAGAGACAGCCCATTCTATTTGGGACAGCTTGATTTTTAAATAGTTCCATCTCCTTAAAACTTCTGGTCTTCTAGATGTCCTAAATTGAGCACCATAAAATTAAATTGACACCCTTTTTGTTAAGATATGTTTAAGATAGTCATTAAGTTCCATCTTTCATCTTTCTATCCCTCAGATTAAATATCCCCATTTCCAACTGTTCCCCAAGTGACAGAAGTTTCAGTTCTTAGCATGAAGGTCACTCTAAACATACATTTAATTTGAAATAAGTGGTCCATTTTTCCAAAACTCAAGACCTTTAAAATAATGACTAAAAAGGTCAGGAAGAGAAGTCAGCATACAGAATATCCCTGTTGCCAAGAAATTATATAAGTGTATGGAGTTCTCTCTGAGCAGTCATTTTAACTAATATTTACACTTTAGCATTTTACGTGAAAAATTCTTGAGGAGAAAAGAAAGCTGTTTTTTTCCTTTGGCTTTATGCCTTTTAAGATTTGAAATAGTTTTCTGGGCAATGTTTCCTCATCTTGAGCTTTGCGGTAGAGATAAATGGATATAAGGTTTTAGAATCTAAGATTTAAATTCTGAGTTTCTTCAGGTGTTAGACAAGACTATTAATATGTAACAAATTTCCTGTTTTCTATTAAATTTTGGAGGTCAATTTCATAGGAAGTGGAAAAGTCACTCACATGACATTTCAATCAATTCCTTTCGAAGTTCTAGCAGTACAGCAACTCCAATGTTATCTTTTGTCATGACTCTGTTCAGCATAGCTTCAGACCCTTCTGAATTTGCCATTGCTAGCTGATTAAATTCAACAGTGTGTTTCTGAACCAAAGTAAATCTAAAACAAAAACAAACACACACACACAAATATAAAATTGAGAATACCAAGACATTAGCTTTGTGGAAAATGCAATTTTCCCCAACTTCCTTAACAGATATGATGGCATGTAAATTACATTATGGAAAATCCTCCACACTTAACACCAAGCTTCCCATGTCCATTTAAGTTGTTCTCAGTCTGTTACGGATACAAATAACATTTTGATAAACTTTTACAACTTAAGAAAATGTAGTCATCTTCTGTTTAGGTTTCACATTGGAAAATTCCATCTTATAATTTTAAAATAATTCTCTTCCTAAGTACACGCTTAAGAATCTCTCCACCATCCCAGAGGGAATGCAATTACAAGGTGTTTCAAGTAACAACTGGAGTTAAACCCTAGCAAACACCTGAAGAAACAGCAGCACTTTCAACATGCCCTCCAAAACACTATTTCTGATGAATCAAAACAAAACCCTCTAAGTCAACAGTACTGTTTTCTTGAGTAATAATGTAACGCCTCATTCTCTTATTTGCCAACTAATTTCCATTCCCTTGGCCCCCATCCTGCAAACAGAGAAAGTTTTCTTTTTAAGAAATAAGATGACTGGGAATTCCCTGGCAGTCCAGTAGTTAGGACTCTGCACTTCCACTGCAGGAGGCAAGGTTCAATGCCTGGTCTGGAAACTAAGATCCTGCATGCCATGTGGCTCAGCAAAAAAAAAAAGAAAAGAAAGAAAGAAAGAAGATGACTTACTTTTCTGTCTTAAAGAATATTGCACAGCCATCAACATGTTTTCTTTCTTGTTCTGACATTGTCCTAGCTCTAGATTTAGGACTAAAGAATCCATTATAGCCACGTTCTTTCAGTTCTACCAGAAAAAAACTGTAATACTGTTCTGTTTCAACCTCCTGAAAAATTGTAAATAGCAGAGTTATTTCATAAGACAAAAATCAGTCCTATGCATTACCTTTATATGTACAGTTTAAGAACTTAAAAGAATTTCAAAGGACTGATCTGCAGAATGAAGAATTACATTTTTTCGATGTAATTTATCTGAAACCAATCAGAACACCTACCTGTCATTTTACAGGTACCAGTTGATAAGGTCAATTCTTTATTGTTTAGGAGTAAAGAATAGAAAGACATACACCCCTATGCATATAGTTTTCCTTATATTTTAGAATTGGCGTAGAACAAAAATCAGAGGTAACAGGAACTCCACAGATCAAATTTCACACCACAAGGAGAGTGACTTGCCCAAGGTCATGTAAGTTATTATGAGAGTTGGACTGAGAACCCAGTTACTGTGCACCAGGTTCAATGCCCTTTCCACTTTGACCTAACTATTCAATTACCACTGGTAGTAAAGCAAAATTATACCTTGATAGTGCTATAATTTTAGTAACATTGCCACCCAATTAAAAAATAGTGTACAGGAGCATCAGGGAGGAAAAAGTAAACATTTAGCTGTCACAGCAAACACTTAAAACCCAGCTTAACCCATCTGCTTAATTTGGCAGCACACTGCTACAAAGCACAGCAGGCAGTGAACGCTCCCAGAATTCACTAAATACAGAAAAAGTCCATATTTTAATAACTGCTAAAGCTAGGACTTCATATGTGCCAGTGTAATGCATTGCCAAGCTGTTCCTTGCTTGATCAATGTTGGGGCGTTTCTGCAATTTAAACAAGTGTTCTTCTGATGACTTACCTGAAGACTTATGACATCAGCATTGCAACTCAAGATTTCTTGAATAATGGCCTTTTTCCTGTAGTCCCAATTTAGTGCCCATGATGGACAGTAGCCATATAACTGCCGGGTCGCATATTTATCACAAAGAACATTATAGCACATGACAGAAAACAAGGCTGTAGGAAAGATAACTTTACTTATTCACACACGTGGCAGAAAAAAAAAAACATAATTAATTTCAATAGTTTTCACTTAAATGCTAAGTTTGACTTTATTCATTCAATATATATTCACTGAAAAACTACTATATGCCAGACATGGCATATGTAATGTTAGAAAATAAATGAAGGACAGATATGTGAACAAATTATAATATAAATATATAACGTGTTTCCTGCTACAGAGGTACACACAGAAGGTTCAAAAACTAACAGAATACGATCTTAAGTCCTTCAGCCTCTAAGACCAGGGCTCCTCATTTCTATGTTCCCTCCACCACTTCAACAATTGTTAATGTAGAATGTGGAAACCTGACAGGTAGTTTTCTTAACAGGCATCTCTACTTTTCTTCTACAGAGCAACTACTATTAATTCACATGAAAGAAAAGGGGTATTATAGACCAAATCCTGTTGCACACATCACAGAAGTGCTCAAACTATTTTCATACAATTTTAAAAGGAGATTAGAGGTCATTAGTTCAATTTCTCTTTCAAGTAGGTGTTTTGGCTATCTTAAACTTTTGTATTATCAAATACATCTGGAACACAGTACAGTTTGGAAACTTACAGTATAGAAAGATTTTCGTGTATTATAACTGAATTTGATCAATACTTTAGAGCAGAGTTCAACAGCAGCACCTCTGATCTCTAGTCACAAGATGCCAAGAGCACGTCTACCAGTTGTTAACAATCAAAAAATATCTCCAGGCATTGCCAAATGTCTTCTGGGGCATAAAATCGCCTCTGGTTGAGAAGTACTGCTTTATACCAAACTTTCCGTAGCACAGTAAAGAGACCAGGTAATCAAGTCTTCGTTATTATCTCCCAAACCAAATCAACCTTAAGCATTCTACTGTAACACTGCCCAAAATCTAAAGCATACCAACAATACTATTAGGTTTACAAAGAAAAAGTAAAAATAAGATTTAAAAAATTAGGCTACCAACCAGTTGGCCGTGTTCTGTCTGGTTCTTGTAACATAATCCAAGATCTTGGAGGTGGTTGTTCTGTTGAAACTAGTTGAATATAAAACACAAAATTAAACAATATTCTTACATATCTTTCTAAAAAAAATGGTTTAATCAAATGACCACTTACTTCTTTTCGCAGTACCTGCCAAATTATCAAGCAAATAGTTCAGTAGCCTTCTTGTTCCATCTGGTTCCAGATAGAGGTTCAATATGTCCTGGGTAAGTGGATTTCCTGGAAATGTTTTTTAAATAGGTAAAATGAAACCAAGACAAATACTAAAATATTTCAAAACTGAAAAATATACCAAAATTATCAGATTATCTATAACAATGTATATTAACTATATATATTAACCATATATAACTGTATATAAAAAACTATATATTAACTCAACATACCAAACTAGAATATTATTTTTTTTTAGCTTTTGATGTGAAGAATAAAAATGATTCATACCACATTCTACACAAGTATCCAAAAAATGATTATTAATGTACTGATGTCAATCTAGAAGATATCTAATAGTGCTCTGCATCTGACCCTGCCTCATCAACACTTTCATAATGATCAAAAGAGAGTAAAACTGGATTGGGGAAGAGTTGGAAGAGGACTAGGCAAAGGAAAGGTGAGAACCAATATAATGAATCACAGAATCAAAATTTAAGAACGCTACAAAGTTAATAAGAAAACATCCTAATGACAAATGCTGTCTAGCACTTAGATTTTTAAAAATTCTAATGAATAAAGTAACAGGATGGGACAGACCTGGTTTAAGATTAAGCCACTAATGAAGGGGAAAACCCCAGGGCAGTGATCCAACAGTAAATTCAATCACTGTTTCATAAGTGCCAAAAATGAAAGCTAATGCAATGATTTACATGTATTGTTAATAGTCTCAAATTCTCTCAGAAGGACTTCTTATGTACAAGTAACAGCATAGTACACTGTTTCAAAAGCAAAGTTCCTATCCATGCTCCATTTTAAGAAAGACTAATAAATTCTATAGATGGAAGATAGGTAAAATGATGAGAGATCTTAGCCATTCCAAATTAAAAAAAAAAAAGGTATGGACTATAAGAATGATCACCACACAGAGAAAAAAGCATTTTTTTCCTTTTCTCTTGTGAAAGAGTAGACTCAAAAGGCAGAATGAGGACCAAGCTCAGAATAGAAGTGTTTGTTAAACATTAGAATTATTTAAGATGAAATGCCCTGACCTGTGAGGTA
The DNA here is from genome assembly GCF_008692025.1 of Phocoena sinus. Classification (NCBI taxonomy): domain Eukaryota; kingdom Metazoa; phylum Chordata; class Mammalia; order Artiodactyla; family Phocoenidae; genus Phocoena; species Phocoena sinus. Next base: position 18,206,238 of record NC_045765.1, on the reverse strand, counting down.
GTGAAGTATCCTTCATTAAAAGCTGGATTACACGCATGGGAAGAATCCTAAGTTAGGATTTTAAGAACTGTAAAGGTAAAAACATGCTCCTATAAGTGCAAGGTATATATTTGTAGGAAGACAAGTAACAATAGTATCATTCCCCATATATGTACAGTTCTTTACAGATACCAGAGTCCTGACATTTTCATTTAGTCACAATCCTATGAGATAGGTAGCTATAACCTCAAAGTTACCAGGACCCTGTTAAGGATATCTTGAGAAAATGAAGTCAACCAAAAAACTTCTCAGTACCAGGTAAGCATCCCATTCTAACTAGACCTACATTACTGTTATTTTTACTACTTTCTAGTGCAAAAAATATTTAAAGGCAACTGCTGAGTACTTATAACTATGTGATCCTCCCTTCTAAGATCTTTCTATAAAATTAAAAACCATCCCCAAACCCAAACATCTATTTTTGACTCTCTAATAAATGCATGAAGCCAAATGGTATATTTCCCCCAACATCTGCTTGTTCTTTGGAATTCCTTTAAATTTAATCTACTTTTCATTGCCTGGAAAAATAATACACATAGGGTAAACTTGACAAGTACAATACAATTCTGGAATTAAAACATGATACTGAGTCTCAGAACTAAGGAACAAAAGTGAATGAGAGAAGTCGTTTCTGGAAAGATGAAGTAAACATACTTTTCCCTATTTCTCCTGCTGAATACAACTAAATCCCATTAATTATGTGTAAAGAAATGTAAGATTCTGAAATGTGGTAAGAAGGCAGAATGTTCAGAGACCTCAGGACCTGAGGAACAACACAGTGGTGAATTCCTTGGGTTTACTATTTGTCTCATATATCCCAGACACAGAGCTAAGAAGCCAGCAACACAGAAACACCTATGGGTACAGAAAAAATATTCCAACAAACGCCAAAGGGCCAGGAAAGGGCAGCCTAACAAAACAAAACTTTTAGATAGTAACAGCTCTACTACAGCTAAACACCAAATAAACATACATGGCATCCTCTCTACTCATGCCAGCAAAGACCAAGCAGGGAGCTTAGACTTACACCCTTATGAGGAAGTAAGGAGGTACCCCAACACCCCTAGCAGGGTAGGGTCAGAGAAGGCCAAGAAGGTAGCTGGGACTTTTATCCCCTCCAGGCAGTAACAAGCACCTCCTCCTCCGCCCTGTGGTGTCTGCAGAGACCAAGAAGGGAAGCCTGGACTATCACCCCAAGCCGCAGTAATGAGGTGTTCCTCCACCTCCCTTCTGGGGATGACGTCAGAGGAGGCTGAGGAGAGTCAAGACTTTTACCATCTCCCAACAGTAATGAGGTCACCCCAATGCAGTGACTATGGAGACCACATAAGGAGCCAAAACTGCCACCTATACCCATCTGACCCTCAGGTGTCAACAAAGGCTAAGTGGAATCTTAACTCCTACCTCCCCTAGCAGTAAGGAGATGGTGTTCTCCATTTTCCCTGCCACAGCAGTGTTAGAGAAAGCCAGCAAAAAAGGTTTAAATAAGATCCAGAGTCTTATAACATAATGTGAATATGTCCAGCTTCAAGTGAAAATCACTAATCATACCAAGAACCAGGAAAATTTCAAACTGAATGAAAAAGACAATAGATTCCAACACTGAGATGATAGAAACATTAGAATGATCTGAGCAAAACAGAGAAGGCATGATAAAAATGCTTCAATGAAAAATTACAAACATGCCTGAAATAAAATGACAAAAAAACAAGAAGACTCAGTAAACAAAGTTTTGGTAAACAAATGAAATGTAAAAACCAAATGGAAATATTAAAACTGTAAAATAGGATAAATGAAATAAAAAACTCAGTTGGATGAGTTCAACAGCAGAATGGAGGGTCAAAGGAAAGAATCAGTGAACTGGAAGGTATAACACTACAATTATGCAATCTGAACAACAGAAAGGAAACAGATTGAAAAAAATAAATGAACAGAGAGCCTCAGGGACCAGTGGAACTACAACAAAAAATTTAACATTCATGTCCTCAGAGCAACAGAAGCAGAAGAGCACAGGGCTGAAGAAGTACTAAAGAAATGGTGAAAGGTCCCCCAATTTGGCAAGAAACCTAAACCTACAGATTCAAACAGGACAAACCCAAAGGAATCTATACCAAGCAACATCATAATTAGACTTCTGAAAACTAAAGACAAAGAAAAAAATCTTGAAGGCAGCCAGAGGAAAACAACCTTATCTGTAGGGGAAAAACAATATGAATAACCACAAATTTCTCATCATAAACCAGTAGAAAGTGGCATGGTATTTTTCAAGTGCTGAAAGAAAAGACCTGTCAACCCAGAATCCTATATCCAGCGAAAATATCCTTCGGGAATGAAGGAGAAACAAAGACATTTTCAGATGACAGAGAACTAAGACACTCTGTTGCCAGCAGACCCTCCCCTAAGAGAACCATTAATGAAAGTTCTCTAAATGGAAAGGAAATGATAATAGAAGGAACCCTGGAATATCAGGAAGGAAAAAAAAGATTATGGTTTAATAAAAGGGGGGGCAAATATAATAGGCTTTCCTTCTCAAGTTTTCTAAATCTTGTTTGGCAGTTAACTGGGGGAACAGGCAAATAAAAGGTCATAAAAAGAGCTATGGTTTTTATATGTCACTCAAACTGGTAAAGTAGTAACACCAGAAGACTATGATAAGTTAAGTTTATATACTGAAATACCTAGAGCAACCACTGAAAAAGATAATTCAAACACATCACAAATTAAAATGGAAATGTAAAAAGATGCTCAAGTAACCCATAGGAAAGCAAGAAAAAGAAAACAAAAACAAAAGCAAGGAGAACAAACAGAAAACAAAAAATAAAGTGGCAGATGTAAGCTCCAATAAATCAATAATTATAGTAAATGTAAATGGTCTAAATAGACCAGTTAAAAGACAGAAAATTGGCAGTGTGGATTTAAAAACATGACCCAATAATATACTATCAACAAGAAACTCACTTCAAATATAACAATATAAGCAGGCTGAAAGGAAAAGGATGGAAAAAAAAATCATGCAAACATTAGTCAGAGGAAAGCAGGAGTGACTATATTAATATCAGATCAAGTAGATTTCAGAGAAAATCACCACACTGCGAGTGGCCTTATGTAACGATAAAGGGCCAATCCCCCAAGAAGAATTAGTAATTCTAAATGTGTATCTACCAAACAACAAAACTGCAAAATATTTTAAGCAAAAACAATTCCATCCAAAAACTGATGGAACTGAAAGGACAATAGAGAAGTCTACAATTACAGCTGAAGAGGTCAACACCCCTCTCTCAAAAATTGATAGAACCAGACAAAAGTCCACAAACCACCAATCTAATAGATATCAGACAAATATATTGGATCTAACTATTTATACATCATCTACACAGTAACAGCAGAATACAAAACTCTTGCCCAATGCCCAAGGGACAAATACTAGGATAGATCATATCCTGGGCCATAAAACCAAACATCCACAAATTTAAAAGAACTGAAATTATGTAGAATGTACTCTTCAACCACAGTGGAATGACACTAAAAATCAATAACTGAAAGACAATAGGAAAATGTGCAAACACTTGGAAAATTCTGAATGATCCATGGGTCAAAGAGGAAGTCTGAAGGGAAATTTCAAAATGCACTGAGCTAGTGAAAATAAAATTTGTTGCTGGACACAGCTAAAGCAGGGCCAAGAGGGAGAGTTACAGCACTAAATGCATACATCAGAAGAAAAAAGTCCCAATTCAATAATCTAAGCTTCTACCCTAAGAACCAAGAGAAAAAGAGTAAAATAAACCCAAAGAAAAAGCAGCATAGAAATACTAAAGAGCAGAAATCAGTGAAACTGAAAACAGAAAAATGGAGGAAAAAAATTTTAAAGCTGTTTCTTTGACAAGATCAATAAAACTGACGAACCTTTAACCAAGACTGATAAAGAAAAAGAGAGACAAAAATTACCAATATCAACAACGAAAGGGAATAAGGGTATCACTACAGACCCTACAGAAATCAGAAGGATAAGGGAATACTATAAACAACTCTACATACATAAATTTAACAACACAGATGATATGGGCCAGTTCCCTGAAAAACACAAATCATCACAACTCACCCAGTAGATAATTTAATAGCACTACACCTAGTAAAGGAATTCATAATTTTAAAACTACCAGAAAAGAAATCAACCCAGACTGTTGCACTGAAAAATTCTACTAAACATTTAAAAAAGGATTAACTCTAATTCTACAGAATCTCTTCTGGAAAACAGAAGATGAGGGAACACTTTCAAATTCATTTCATAAATCTAATATCACCTTGATACCAAAACCAGGCAAAGTGAGTATAAAACAAACAAAAGGGCTTCCCTGGTGGCGCAGTGGTTGAGAGTCCGCCTGCCGATGCAGGGAACACGGGTTCGTGCCCCGGTCCGGGAAGATCCCATGTGCCGCAGAGCGGCTGAGCCCGTGAGCCATGGCCGCTGAGCCTGTGCATCCGGAGCCTGTGCTCCGCAACAGGAGAGGCCACAACAGTGAGAGGCGCGCGAACTGCAAAAAAAAAAAAAAAAAAAAAAAAAAAAAAAAATCGTTTAAAAGGGCTTCCCTGGTGGCGCAGTGGTTGAGAGTCTGCCTGCTGATGCGGGGGACGCGGGTTCGTGTCCCGGTCCGGGAGGATCCCACGTGCCGCGGAGCGGCTGGGCCCGTGAGCCGTGGCTGTTGAGCCTGCGTGTCCGCAGCCTGTGCTCCGTAACGGGAGAGGCCACAACAGTGAGAGGCCCACGTACCGCAAAAAAAAAAAAAAAAAAAAAAAAAAAAAAAATAAAACAAACAAAAAACAAAACTACAGACAAATATCTCTCATGAATACAGTCAAAAATTATTAAAATATTAGCATACACTTACCAGCAATAAACAAATTATATACCATGATCAAGCAGATTTTATTCTAGGAATGCAAGCCTGGTTCAATATTCAAAAATTAATTATCAGGCTAAAGAAGAAAAATTATATATCACATATCAACTGATGGAGAACAAACATTTGACAAAATTAAATACCCATTCATGATTTAAAACTCTCAGAAAAAGAAGGATAGAAGGAAAAATCCTCAAATTGATGGGGCATCTACAAAATACCCATGCTAACATTATACTGAATAATGAAGACAGAATACTTTCTAAGGTCGGGGAAAAGGGGGGATGTCTGCTCTCACAACTCTTATTCAACATAGAGCTGCAAGTTCTGGTCAGTGCCATAAGGCAAGAAAAAGGAAAGAAAAGCATACATATTGGAAAGAAATAAACTTCTCCCTATTTGCAGGTGACTTATTTTCTACATAGAAAAAAAATTTTTTAATTACTAAAAAACCTACAAAAAATAGAAAAACCAACTCCTAGAACTAGAATTGGGTTCAACAAAGTAGAATGATACAAAATCAAGCCTTGGTAAATTTAAGAAAATTGAAATAGTATCAAGTATCTTTTCCGGCTACAATGCTATGAGACTAGATATCAATTACAGGAAAAAAATCTGTAAAAACTACAAACACATGAGGCTAAACAATACACTACTAAATAACCAAGAGATCACTGAAGAAATCAAAGAGGAAATCAAAAAATACCTAGAAACAAATGACAATGAAAACACGACGACCCAAAACCTATGGGATGCAGCAAAAGCAGTTCTAAGAGGGAAGTTTACAGCAATACAATCCTACCTCAAGAAACAACAAATGTCTCAAATAAACAAACTAACCCTACACCTAGAGCATTAGAGAGGAGAAGAACAAAAAAAAAAAACCCCAAAGTTAGCAGAAGGAAAGAAATCATAAAGATCAGATCAGAAATAAATGAAAAAGAAATGAAAGAAATGATGGCAAAGATCAATAAAACTAAAAGCTGGTTCTTTGAGAAGATAAAACAAAATTGATAAACTTTTAGCCAGACTCATCAAGAAAAAAAGGGAGAAGACTCAAATCAATAGAACTAGAAATGAAAACGGAGAAGTACAACTGACACTGCAGAAATACAAAGGATCATGAGAGATTACTACAAGCAACTATATGCCAATAAAATGGACAACCTGGAAGAAATGGACAAATTCTTAGAAAAGCACAACCTTCTGACACTGAACTAGGAAACTGAAAATATAAACAGACCAATCACAAGCACTGAAATTGAAACTGTGATTAAAAATCTTCCAACAGGACTTCCCTGGTGGTGCAGTGGTTAAGAACCCGCCTGCCAGTGCAGGGGACACGGGTTCGAGCCCTGATCTGGGAAGATCCCATATGCTGCGGAGCAAGAAAGCCCGTGCACCACAACTACTGAAGCCCATGCGCCCAGAGCCCGTGCTCCACAACAAAGAGAAGCCACTGCAATGAGAAGCCCGCGCACCACAACGAAGAGTAGCCCCTGCTCACTGCAACTAGAGAAAGCCTGTGCACAGCAACGAAGACACAACGCGGCCCAAAAAAAAAAAAAAAAAAAAAGGTTAAAAAAAAAATCTTCCAACAAACAAAAGCCCAGGACCAGATGGTTTCACAGGCAAATTCTATCAAACATTTAGAGAAGAGCTAGCACCTATACTTCTCAAACTCTTCCAAACAATCCCAAACTCATTTGCGGAGGGAGGAACAATCCCAAACTCATTCTATGAGGCCACTATCACCCTGATACCAAAACCAGACAAAGATGTCACAAAAAAAGAAAACTACAGGCCAATATTACGGATGAAAATAGATGCAAGAATCCTCAACAAACTACTAGCAAACATAATCCAACAGCACATTAAAAGGATTATACACCATGATCAGGTGGGGTTTATCCCAGGAATGCAAGGATTCTTCAATATACACAAATCAATCAATGTGATAAACCATATTAACAAATTGAACGAAAAAATCACACGATCATCTCAATAGATGCAGAAAAAGCTTTCAACAAAATTCAATACTCATTTATGATAAAAACCCTCCAGAAAGTAGGCACAGAGGGAACTTACTTCAACATAAGAAAGGCCATATATGACAAACCCACAGCCAACATCGTTCTCAACGGTGAAAAACTGAAACCATTTCCACTAAGATCAGGAACAAGACAAGGTTGCCCACTCTCACCCCTATTATTCAACATAGTTTTGGAAATTTTAGCCACAGCAATCAGAGAAGAAAAGGAAATAAAAGGAATCCAAATCAGAAAAGAAGAAGCAAAATTGTCACTGTTTGCAGATGACATGATACTATACATACAGAATCCTAAAGATGCTACCAGACAACTACTAGAGCTAAGCAATGAATCTGATAAAGTAGCAGGATACAAAATTAATGCACAGAAATCTCTTGCATTCTTAAACACTAATGATGAAAAATCTGAAAGAGAAATTAAGGAAACACTCCCATTTACCACTGCAACAAAAAGAATAAAATACCTAGGAATAAACCTACCTAAGGAGGCAAAAGACCTGTACGCAGAAAACTATAAGACACTGATGAAACAAATTAAAGACGATACAAGCAGATGGAGAGATATACCTTGTTCTTGGATTGGAAGAATCAACACTGTGAAAATGATTATACTACCCAAAGCAACCTGCAGATTCAATGCAATCCCTATCAAATGACCAATGGCATTTTTCATAGAACTAGAACAAAAAATTTCACAATTTGGGGCTTCCCTGGTGGCGCAGTGGTTGAGAGTCCGCCTGCCAAAGCAGGGGACACGGGTTTGTGCTCCAGTCCGGGAGGATCCCACGTGCCGCGAAGTGGCTGGGCCCGTGAGCCGTGGCCGCTGAGCCTGCGCGTCCAGAGCCTGTGCTCCACAATGGGAGAGGCCACAACAGTGAGAGGCCTGCGTACCGCCAAAAAAAAAAATTTTTTTTCACAATTTGTATGGAAACACAAAAACCCACAAATAGCCAAAGCAACCTTGAGAAAGAAAAATGGAGCTGGAGGAATCAGGCTCCCTGACTTCAGACTATACTACAAAGCTACAGTAATCAAGAGAGTATGGTACTGGCACAAAAATAGAAATACCAATCAATGGAACAGGATAGAAACCCACGCACATATGGTCACCTTATCTTTTTTTTTTTTTTTGCGGTACGCGGGCCTCTCACTGTTGTGGCCTCTCCCGTGGTGGAGCACAGGCTCCGGACACGCAGGCTCGGCAGCCACAGCTCACGGGCCTAGCCACTCCACGGCATGTGGGATCTTCCCAGACTGGGCACGAATCCGCGTCCCCTGCATCGGCAGGCGGACTCTCGACCACTGTGCCACCAGGGAAGCCCGGTCACCTTATCTTTGCTAAAGGAGGCAAGAATAAAAAATGGAGAAAAGGCAGCCTCTTCAATAAGTGGTGCTGGGAAAAATGGACAGCTACTTGTAAAAGAATGAAATTAGAACACTCCCTAACACCATACATAAAAATAAACTCAAAATGGATTAAAGACCTAAATGTAAGGCCAGACACTATAAAACTCTTCGAGGAAACATAGAACACTCAATGACATTAAATCACAGCAATATCCTTTTTGGCCCACCTCCTAGAGAAATGGAAATAAAAACAAAAATAAGCAAATGGAACCTAATGAAACTTAAAAGCTTTTGCACAGCAAAGGAAACCATAAACAAGACCAAAAGATAACCCTCAAAATGGGAGAAAATATTTGCAAATGAAGCAACTGACAAAGGATTAATCTCCAAAATTTACAAGCAGCTCATGCAGCTCAATATCAAAAAAAAACCAAACAACCCAATCCAAAAATGGGCAGAAGACCTAAACAGATATTTCTCCAAAGAAGATATACAGATTGCCAACAAACAGATGAAAGAATGCTCAACATCATTAATCATTAGAGAAATGCAAATCAAAACTACAGTGAGGTATCATCTCACACTTGTCAGAGTGACCATCATCAAAAAGTCTACAAACAATCAATGCTGGAGAGGGTGTGGAGAAAAGGGAACCCTCTTGCACTGTTGGTGGGAATGTAAATTGATACAGCCACTATGAAGAACAGTATGGAGGTTCCTTACAAAACTAAAAATAGAATTACCATATGACCCAACAATCCCACTACTGGGCATATACCCTGAGAAAAACATAATTCAAAGAGTCATGTACCACAATGTTCATTGCAGCTCTATTTACAATAGCCAGGACATGGAAGCAACCTAAGTGTCCATCAACAGATGAATGGATAAAAATGTGGCACATATATACAATGGAGTATTACTCAGCCATAAAAAGAAACAAAATTGAGTTATTTGTGGTGAGGTGGATGGACCCAGAGACCGTCACACAGAGTGAAGTAAGTCAGAAAGAGAAAAATAAATACCATATGCTGACACATATATATGGAATCTAAAATAAGAAAAAATGGTTCTGAAGAACCTAGGGGCAGGACAGGAATAAAGACACAGATGTAGAAAATGGACTTGAGTACACTAGGAGGTGGAAGGGTAAGCTGGGACAAAGGGATAGAGTGGCATGGACATATATATACTACCAAATGTAAAACAGATAGCTAGTGGGAAGCAGCCACATAGCACAGGGAGATCAGCTCGGTGCTTTTTGTCCACCTAGAGGGGTGGGATAGGGACGATGGGAGGGAGGCGCAAGAGGGAGGAGATATGGGGATATACATATATGTATAACTGATTCACTCTGTTATACAGCAGAAACTAACACACCATTGTAAAGCAATTATACTCCAATAAAGATGTTAAAAAAAATCAAATAGTGACAATACCAAACACTGATAAGGATGCAAAGAAACTGGATCACTCATTTATTACTGGTAAAAATGTAAAATAGTACAGCAGTCTGGAAAACAACCTGGCAGTTTCTTAAAAAAAACTGACCATGAAATTAACCTATGACCCAGCAACTGCACTCCTGGGCATTTATCTTAGAGAAATGAAGACTTACATTCACACAATAACCTGCACACAGAATGTTAACAGCAGCTTCATCTGTAACAGCAAAATACTGGAAACCACCCAGATGTCCTTAAATAGGTCAATGGTTAAACAACCTGTGATACATCCATACCAAGTAATACTACTCAACAATATAAAGGAGCAAACACCCAACAACCTGGGTGAATCTCCGAAGAATTAACCTTGGGTGTGGGGAGGGGAACCCAATCTCAAAAGGTTACACACAGCATGATTCTATTTATATATTATTTTTTAAATAATAAAATTATAGAAATAGATAACATATCAGTGGTTGTCAGAAGTTCAGGAGTGAACTGGGACAAGAGGAAAGCAAGTGTGCCTATCAAAGGGCAACATGAGGGATCCTTTGGTGATGGAACTGTTCTGTACCTTGACTGTATCAATGTCAATATCCTGGTTGTGATGCTGTACTACAGTTTTTGTTTTGTTTTGTTTTTTGTTTTCTGGCTGCAGTGGGTCTTCGTTACTGCGCGGGGGCCTTCTGTAGTTGCAGCGAGCGGGGACTACTCTGTTGTGGTGTGCGGGCTTCTCATTGCGGTTGCTTCTCTTGTTGCGGAGCACAGGCTCTAGATGCGTGGGCTCAGTAGTTGTGGCTCGCGGGCTCTAGAGTGCAGGCTCAGTAGTTGTGGCGCACGGGTTTAGTCGCTCCTCAGCATGTGGGATCTTCCCGGACCAGGGCTTGAACCTGTGTGTCCTGCATTGGCAGGCGGATTCTTAACCACTGTGCCACCAGGCAAGTCTATGTAGTATAGTTTTGAAAGATGTTATCACTGGGGGGAAATTGGTAAAAGGCACATGGATTGTTCCCTGAATTATTTCTTACAGGTTCACATAAATCTCTTATCTCAAAATAAAAAAAAGAATACACTATCTAAGGTTCTAGTCCTATCTTTCACAGTAGAACAATTTTGAAGAACATGGAAAAATGTAAAAAAAAAAAAAAAAAAAGTGATGCATGCTAGCCCTATGCAATCAACTTTAAAGAAAATGATATGAACTGATTCATGAGGCAGAAGTACTTTGGCTCTGTACGAATGGATAAAATAGCAAATAGACATGATTTTTGAACTAAGTGATACATTTTCTCTTCCAAATAATTAACAGGTGCCATGAGAAATCATTAAAGAAGTTTTCAGAGAGCAAGGAAAATGTAACTGTTTTAAGAAGTTGCTAGCACAGCATTAAAGTGTAAGTTGCAAAGTCAGGAAAATAACATAGGATTTGTCTTAAAAAGTTCGAAATCAAGTGAAAAGACTGCTATTGCAGACAGACGTGTAACAACGTCCAACAGAATAGCTGAGATAAACAAACTATCTCGGTGAAACTATACTTCCAAGAAAGAAACATAAAGGCATAAATGTTGAACAGTAAAGGATCTTTCTGAAGTGGAAGACCAAGGACTAATCAAAAACAAATGTGCCATAAAGACTTCCCTACCTGGCCCCAGCGTTTACTTAAATCAGTGTGAAAATTTGTGAGCAATGACCCTAACTTCAAATAAAGTTTGTAAATCCTTAGAGAAATGAATACAGATTAGGGTTTGTAAAATATATACTGTAAGATTACAAAACCTTGAACCAGAAGGACACACAACAGTAGCTGCCTCTGGGACGAGAAAGAGACTAGAAGAGGAACAAAGAGGGCCTTAATGTTCTGTAATGTTCTATTTCTTTTGCATTAAAAAATGGACACAAAAGTGACAAAATATTAATTGTTAATTCTGGTAGTCTGTATATGAATTACACCTTGCAACATTTTATATAGTTGTTTTTCAAATTTCAAAATAGGAAAATAAGAATAAATTAGACTTATCATAGGGAGATACAACAGAAAAGGCATTTGCAGCTCACATTTCCCTGACTTCCATTTTAAGAGGCCTCAGCCAGTGTAGCCCATACAAAAACTTTCCAAAGAATGATTTATAAAGCTGATGTTTGTTGAACATGGTTTTACATATATTTGTAAATGTATTATTTGCAATTTCCATTTGTTTTTGTGAACAATACCATTACTTTTATAATATGAAATGGATTTACAGAAATAAAACCTCACTTTATAACTGTATTTTTAAGAAATAAAAGTACACTTCTTGAAGACTTCATCATGTGATTTTTTTGGGGGGCCACACCACATAGCATGTGGGATCTTAGTTTCCCCACCAGGGATCAAACCCATACCCCCTGCAGCAAAGGGCAGAGTCATAACCACTGGACTGCCAGGGAAGTCCCCCTGTGATCTTTTTTAAGGAATCAATTATAGAGTAAGCTGGATACATCTACAAGACTGGTGAAGAACCACAATGTGATAAAAAAAATTTATAGGTTTTGACATATTATTAAAATGGGACTTTTAACCTTGCTGGTTTAAAAAAATATTTCCCAATAGTTCTTACTAGGTTAATTATGTCCCCGAGTTCTAAAATATTAGTAAAGTCCTTATAAATCAATTTTATTTTTGAGTTTTAAAGAAATGCTTAAATACTGGTCTTTATTAGAGGATCCAAACAGATCAAAATTTTCTACTTGCTTTCTGCATTTTTTGAGAATCTCCATTTTTTGAGATTTGAACATAAAACAAACAAACAAAAAAAGCTGTTTTACAGCATGATGAAATAAAGTCTGACGTCAGGAATGTATCACCAAAACATAGAGGTGACCAAAAGAAAGGCTAGAAAAGCAAGGCTGGGCTAGGAGCAAAAAATAATAAGAAGACTAGCAGACAATCTATAGGTGAAAAAGAAAGAAAACCATTGGACTGTATCTAACAAAATGATGAACTCTGGGGAAGTGAACCTGCAAATCCCTGGCAAAAGGATTCCCTTTAATGGCTTCTTTAGACTCAAAGACATACATACAAACCACAAGAAGCACAAATATGGGAAGTCATACCTTTCAGGCCTAAAGTCTGCAACTGAAACAGTTTTCCCAGCTCAAAAGGTAGAACTCGTAACAGGTTGTTATTTAAATGGAGTTCCCTGTTGATGTAAAAATTCCAGGAAGTCAGAAGATATATTAACCTTTAACTAACAGCTAAAATCAACAATATAATTTCTAGGAATATAAGATGTAAGTTCCTAAGAATACAAAATTTAGTATTATATGCCAATGTCTAGTATAGTGCTTCTTAAATCATATGTGGTTAAAAAAACAAACAAACAAAAAGACACAACAAAAAACCCCAAACTGCCACAGACCAATACATTTGTAAAACATAGGAAAAAAATCAATTACTATAAAAATGTGATGAGAAAAAAAAAGACCAACAAAATATAAGCCCCAAATTTTTTAAGGGTATTGGATTCAAAAGACACTTGCTGTGTATCTCACTGCAGGCTGGTGACACACTTTGAAAATGGCACAGTCAAGATACCACCCTGAGAGCAGAACTGGTCTAGCATACATGGAGGTCTAATACACGTTTAAGAAAGTGGAAATGATAAAACAGCCTAACAGGTGAATTGTTAAAAGAAAATTTAAATGATCATATAGTACCAAATCAAAATAGTTTATGGTAGTTGTACAATATGTTTATGATTAATAATACTAAAGTTTTACTTTAGAAATAATGGCAGCTATATTAATAACTACTGATTATTTTAATTTGTTTTGTATAGAAAATATAACTATGAAAGGAATCTTCAGTAGGAAAAAAAGACCCAATATTAAGATATTGGCAATGTCCTATGATAAGTTTTATTTGTCAATGTTTACATGTGAATGTGAACTACTGATACTTCTATAGCCCTTGGTTCTTGGAATTTAAATGAAGCTTGGTTACCACTGAGTAAACCAGAGGTTGGTGAGGCCATAAACTGAATAAGAAAAACTCACTCTGAACACTTGGTTCCTGTTTATTTCCAAATATATCACACAGGAAAGGAGGTCCTTTAAGTAAATTTGATTCAGGGGATTAAAAATAGTCATGGTATACACTCAATAATTAAGCATAAAAAAAGTCAAAGGGCTGGAATGGAAGCAATAGAGGTAAAGAAACTCTCACAAGGTCCTTATTCCTTTTTACTATGCAGCAAATGATAGAAGGCAGCAGAAAAGCCAGTGGAATTTTTTAAAAAAGCGGGGGGAGGTAATATGAAATGGGGCAAGATTTTCTATTGGGATTAACATAATAGCTGGAAATTGGCTTTATATTCAATCTGGGTAGATCTCATCTATCTTATAAAACAGAGGTTACAGCAATTACCATTTACTAATACAATATGTACCAAGCAGTGTTGCTAGTAGTTTCTTAGTCATTATCTCAAATATCTCTAATCTCATCCTTAGTTGGGTCATTATCATAGCAACTTCATGGATGAAGAAACACTCTGCAAGGTTGTATGAAGCTTGCCCAAAATCACACAACTTGTAAATGACTGAGTCAGGTTTCTAACCTGAACTCTGTGTGACTCCACATCCTATCAACCTCCTATAGCCCACACTATAGGTCCCCATATTCAATCACTAATTCTAGCTTCTTTCAAGTCCTGGTTTTGTTACTGTCATGCATACAAGCCCTGGGATGGCCAAAATGGGATCATTAATTGTCAATGGCTTCCTGGATCCCATATTAAGGATGGTACAGGGCCCCAGAATTTAGTGGGGGAAAAGCGTCTCAACTGTCTGTCACAGGTGAGTGAATATATGGGATAATACAAGTGCCTTCTATTTGTTTGCCCCACTTTGTCCAAAAATTTTGTTTCAAAAATAAAGTATATTACACAAAACAGCAATAAAGTAAATTTTAGGCAATGGATCTAAATGACTTATTTATTAGCTGACATTCAATTTTCCCAGAAAACTTTACCTGAAGAACATAGTCATGTTTAATTGTGTTCAAATACCATTAAATTGACAATGTCTTTTCCCAACAAAGTGGTGTTTCCTAACAATATAATAATATATTCTTTTAGGGGGCATATAGCTATGTACTAAGTTGAATCTGTATACCTGAGTGATACCATGTTTCCGAGTTCTGCCGGTAAACTCCGGATTTTATTAGAGGACAGGTCCAGATACACCAGATTGTGAAGCTTGGCAATGTCTGAAGGAATGCGGGACAGGGAATTGTCACTTAGATACAAAGTTGTCAAGTGAGTTAGTGACCACAAAGATGAGCTTAAGCTTCTTACTTTTCCTGTAAAAGAAGAAAAAAATGGGTTAAGAATTATATAGTGTTCTATACCAAATGTAAAATAGATAGCTAGTGGGAAGGAGCTGCAGAGCACAGGTAGATCAGCTTGGTGCTTTGCATCCACCTAGAGGGGTGGGATAGGGAGGATGGGAGGGAGATGCAAGAGGAAGGAGATATGGGGATATATGTATATGTATAGCTGATTCACTTTGCTAAACAGCAGAAACTAACACACCATTGTAAAGCAATTATACTACAATAAAGATGTTAAAAAAATTATATAGTGTTCTCTACAGTTTGGTCCCTGGATTAAGTAACATTTTAGATATTTTATTGAGTAATAATTTTTTAAAAATAAATTTATTTATTTTTGGCGGTGTTGGGTCTTCGTTGCTGCACATGGGCTTTCTCAAGTTGTGGCGAGTGGGGGCTACTCTTCATTGTGCTGTGCGGGCTTCTCATTGTGGTGGCTTCTCTTGTTGCGGAGCACGGGCTCTAGGAGCGTAGGCTTCAGTAGTTGTGGAGAGGGGGCTTCAGTAGTTGTGGCTTGCGGGCTCTAGAGCACAGGCTCAGTAGTTGTGGCGCACAGGCTTATTTGCTCCGTGGCATGTGGGATCTTCCTGGACCTGGGCTCAACCCGTATCCCCTGCATTTGCAGGTGGATTCTTAACCACTGTGCCACCAGGGAAGTCCCATATCGAGTAATAACTTATCACACAAAAAATTGTGAGAAAGGGGTCAATAGTAGAAACCTTACCGATTCTAGAACAATTCACTGCTATGATTAAGTTATAAACTCTCCACTTGGCAGACTAAAAAAAAAAAAAACCCATTTAAGGCAATATATCAATATTTAGATTCCATTGTTATTTTTAAGAATACAATAGTTAAGACTTTATCCTTTAAATCAGCCTCAGCTATGACAAGAAAAAGCATGAATAATTTATAGTAATGATAAGTCCAATATTTCAACATGAATGATTTGGACTTATGCAAAAAAAAAATCAAATCTAGTATCTCAGAGGCTATTCATAATCTATACTCCAGAAAACAAGAATTTTGCCTAAAAACAGAAGATATGTGAGATATTCTCAGCTTAGCAAACTTTTAAAACCAAGAGTACCAAAGTAATAATTTCAACAATAATCATGTAATTAGACAAATCTGTACTGTATAATTAAAAGGAAAAATACCTGCCCAGAAGCATTTCAGATATTAAGTCATAACTATACATAATCAAACAGTAACAGACATAGGATTCAAGAGGTAAGAGCTGTGACTAGAAACAATAATTTCTTTCAATGCAATATTAAATCTGTACTTTGGCAGTTCCTGGTAAGATGACAATTGTTTCTAAATTCACCTAAGAATTTTCCCCATAATATATATATATATTTTTTTGCGGTATGTGGGCCTCTCACTGTTGTGGCCTCTCCCATTGCGGAGCACAGGCTCCAGACGTGCAGGCTCAGCAGCCATGGCTCACAGGCCCAGCCATTCCACAGCATATGGGATCTTCCCAGACCAGGGCATGAACCCGTGTCCCCTGCATCGGCAGGCAGACTCTCAACCACTGCGCCACCAGGGAAGCCCTCCCCATAATATTTTTAATAGTGCAGGTTATAGTCTGAGAGAGAATGAAACAAATGGATGTAATGAAAATATAAGTCTTTGAAAACTGATTTTCTATTGGCTGAAAAAACAGTCTAGAGACTTCTAATCAAAATGGAATAACAGGGACCAAATTTACTATCCCACCTGAACAAGTATAAAACCAGACAATATACATGAATCAACAAATATCAGAGATCAATCAGGAGATTGATCCAATCGGCACAGGAGAGTGATCCCTGAAGGATGAAAAACAAACAAGACAGGCCAACAGGAGCACAGGGAGGGGATTCCAGGGAAAGAACACTGATCTCCCGCAAGTTCAGGACACAGAGCGAATGTCCAGGGAAGCCAGGATGACTAGAATTTACAAAGGCAGAGTACCAGAGAGGAGAGAGATGAACAGAAAGGTCTGGAGATTTGAGGTTCCCCTCAAGTTGTCAACTGAGTACTGATCACCATATGTATGTGAGAAATTGCCTGAGCCAGAGGAAAAAAACACCCAAAACGAGTAAAGGTAACAACCCCTAGGTTCACACATCACCCAGGTTCACACATCACTCAATAAGGTAAAATTCACAATATCTGGCACCCAATTAAAAATTACTAGGTATGCAAAGAAACAGGAAAATATCATCCATAATGAAAAGTCAGTCAATTAAGACCAGTCCAGAAAAGATAATGATGATAAAATTAGTAGACAGACATTAAAAGTTACTTTAATTACATTCCATACGGTCAGAAGCTAGAAGGCTAAACATAGTAACTAGTGATACAAGATAGCACACTCAAATTGAATTTCTAAAGTTGAACACCATGGTTAAGAGGAAATGGGGAATGACTGCTAATGTGTTGAGGGGACAGTGAAAATGTTCTCAAATTGACTATGGTAATGGGTGCACAACTCTGTAAATATATAAAAACTACTGAATTTGCACCTTAAGTGGGTGAATTATGTGAATTATACTGTTACCAATTACAGCTGTCACCAAAAGAGAGGCAAACAGACACACACATACAGAGACAGAAAAATTTCCACATTAATGCACTGAAGGAAAAATGTCCTATCGGCCTAGCAACCCAGAAAAAAACTTTCAAGAGTGCTGGCAAACTGCAAAATGAAAAGAGCTATGGAGATGGATAGTAGTGATGGATGCACAACATTATGAATGTATCTGATAAAAAAAACCTTCCCACAAAGAATATTCTAGAACGAGAAGAGTTCATTGGCGAATACTACCAAACATTTAAGGAAGAATTAATATCAATTCTACACAAATTCATCCAGAAAACTGAAGAGGACACTTCCCAACTCATTCTATAAGGTCATCATCATCCTAACACCAAAACCAGACAAAACTAGTACAAGAAAGTTACAAAATGACATCCTCATGAACATAAATGTAAACTGACAAAACAGATCCAACAATATATTAAAAGGATAATGACCAAGTAAGATTTGTGCCAGAAAATGCTAGGTTTGTTGAACATTCAAAAAATATAATTTAAAAAATGTTTTCTCAGAAAAGAAAATCATCTAAATAAATGCAGGAAGAGCATTTGACAAAATCAGCATCCATTCCTGATTTTTAAAACTCTCATACCAGCTGATTTTTCAGCAGCAACTCTACAGGCCAGAGGGGAGTGGTACAATATATTTAAAGTAATGAAAGGGAAAAACCTACAACCAAGAATATTCTACCCAGCAAGGCTCTCATTCAGATTTGGAGAAATCAAAAGCTTTACAGACAAGCAAAAGCTAAGCTTTACAACAAACCAGCTTTACAACAAATGTTAAGGGAACTTCTCTAGGTGAAAAATAAAAGGCCACAACTAGAAAGAAAGTTATGAAAATGAAAAAGCTCACCAGTAAAGGCAAGCATACAGTAAAAGTAGGAAATCATACACACACACAATCCTAGTAGGGAGGCTAAAAAACAAAAAGTAGTAAAATCACTATGTCCACAATAAGAAGTTAAGAGATACACAAAAAAATAAGACATAAAATGTGATATCAAAAACACTAATTGTAAGGGGAGGAGAGTACAAATGCAGGGTTTTTAGAACGCATATACACTGCTATACAAACCTCATGGTAACCACAAACCAAGTATCTACAATAGATATACACACAAAAAAGAAAAAGGAATTCAAACGTAACACTAAAGACAGTCATCAAATCACAAGAGAACAAAAGAAGAAAAGGGAAAAAAGACCTAAAAAACCAAATCTAAAACAATTAACAAAATGGCAAATAGAATATACATATCAATAATTACCTTAAACGTAAATAGACTAAATGCTCCAACCAAAATACACAGAGTGGCTGAACGGATGCAAAAACAATACCCTATATACGCTACCTACAAAACACTCACTTCAGAACTAAAGACACACAAAGTGAGTGAATGGAAAAAAGGAATTCTACCCAAATGGAAACCAAAAGAAAGCCAGAGTAGCAATACTTATATCAGACAAAACAGACTTTAAAATAAACACTGTTACAGAAGACCAAGAAGGACACTACATAATGACCAAAGGATCAATCCAGTAAGAAGATATAACACTGTAAATATATATGCACCCAACATAGAAGCACTTAAATATATAAGGCAAATATTAACATACATAAAAGGAGAAATCAACAATAACACAATAATAGTAGGGGACTTAACACCCCACTTACATCAACGGACAAGTCATCAGAGAGAAAATCAATAAGGAAACAGAGACCTTAAATGACACATTAGACAAAATAGACTTAATTGATAAATATATAGAGCATTCCATCCAAAAGCAGCAGAATAAACATTCTTTTCAAGTGCACATGGAACATTCTCCAGGACAGATCACATGCTAGGCCACAAAACAAGCCTTGGTAAATTTAAGAAAACTGAAATCATATTAAGCATCTTTTCTGACCACAATGCTATGACACCAGAAATCAACTACAAGGAAAAAAAATGCAAAAAACACAAACAATATGCTATTAAACAGTCAATGCACCACTGAAGAAATCAAAGAGGAAATCAAAAATACCTAGAGACAAGTGAAAATGAAAATGAAACTGAAAACACAATGATCCAAAACCTATGGGACACAGCAAAGGCAGTTCTAAGAGGGAAATATATAGTGATACAAGCTAACCTCAGGAAACAAGAAAAATCTCAAATAAACAACCTAAACTTACACCTAAAGCAACCAGAGAAAGAACAAACAAAACCCAAAGTTAGCAGAAGGAAAGAAATCATGAAGATCAGAGCAGAAATAAATGAAATGGAGACTAAAAAAATAATAAAGATCAATAAAACTAAAAGTTGGTTCTTTGAAAAGATAAACAAAATTGATAAACCTTTAGCCAGACTCATCAAGATAAAAGGGGACAGGGCCCAAATCAATAAAATCAGAAATGAAAAAAGGAGAAGTTACAACCGATACCACAGAAATACAAAGGATCATAAGTGACTACTATGAACAACTATATACCAATAAAATGGACAATCTATAAGAAATGGACAAATTCTTAGAAAGGTATAATCTCCCAAGAATTAACCAGGAAGAAATAGAAAACATGAACAGACCAATTACCAGTATTGATTTTGAATCAATAACTTTAAAACTCCCAAAAAACAAAAGTCCAGGACCAGATGGCTTCACTGGTGAATTCTACTAAATTTTTAGAGAAGAGTTAACATCTAACCTTCTAAAATTATTCCAAAAAATTATAGAGGAAGGAACATTTCTAACCTCATTCTATGAGGCCAGCATCACCCTGATACCAAAATCAGACAAAGATATAACAAAAAATTACAGGCCAATATCACTGATGAACATAGATGCAAAAATCCTCAACAAAATAGCAAATTGAATCCAACAACACATTAAAAGGATCATACACCATGAGCAAGTGGGATTTATCCCAGGGATGCAAGGATTTTTCAATATCCACAAACCAATCAATGGGATACAGCACATTAACAAACTGAAGAATAAAAACCATAGGATCATCTCAATAGATACAGAAAACACTTCTGAAAAAAACCAACACACATTTATGAAAAAAATACTCTCCAGAGCTTGTGGATATAGAGGGAACTTACCTCAACACAATAAAGGTCATATATGACAAACCCACAGCTAGCATCATACTCAATGGTGAAAAGCTGAAAGCATTCCCTCTAAGATCAGGAACAAGACAAGGATGCCCACTCTTGCCACTTTTATTCAACATAGTTTGGAAGTCTTAGCTACAGCAATCAGACGAGAAATAAAAGGAATCAAATTAGAAAGGAAGAAGTAAAACTGTCACTGTTTGCAGATGACATGACACTATACATAGAACATTCTAAGGATGCCACCAGAAAACTACTAGAGCTCATCAATGAATTTGGTAAAGTTGCAGGATACAAAATTAATATACAGAAATCTGTTGCATTTCTATACACTGACAACAAACTACCAGAAAGAAATGAAAGAAACATCATTTTGCATCACATCAAAAAGAATAAAATACCTAGGAATAAACTTACCTAAAGAGGCAAAAGACCTGTACTCCAAACAACAGACCCTAATGAAAGAAACTGAAGACAACAAACACAGATGGAAAGATATATCATGTTTTGGATTGGAAGAATCAATAATGTTAAAATGACCATACTATCCAAGGCAATCTACAGATTCAATGCAATCCCTATCAAATTAACAATGGCATTTTTCACAGAACTAGAACAACAAATTTTAAATTTGTATCAAAACAGAAAAGACCTCGAACAGCCAAAACAATCTTGAGAAAGAAAAACAGAGTGGGAGGAATTATACCCCCTGACTTCAGACTATACTACAAGCTACAGTACTCAAAACAGTATGGTACTGTGACAAAAACAGACACATAGATCAGTGGAACAAGACAGAAAGCCCAGAAATAAACCTACACACTTATGGTCAATTAATCTATGACAAAGGAGGTAAGCCTACACAACAGAGAAGACAATCTCTTCAAAAAGTGGTATTGGGAAAACTGGACAGCTATATGTAAATGAGTGAAATTAGTACATTCTCTAACACCATGTACAAAAATAAACTCAAAATGGATTTAAGACCTAAATTTAAGACCAGATACTAAAAAATTCCTATAGGAAAACATAGGCAGAACAATCTTTGACATAAATTGCAGCAATATTTTTTTGGGATCTGTCTCCTAAAGTAAAGGAAATAAAAGCAAAAATAAACAAACACAACCTAATTAAACTTAAAAGCTTTTGCACAGCAAAGGAAACCATCAACAAAACAAAAAGACAACCTACTCAATGGGAGTAAATATTTGCAAATGATATGACCTATAAGGGATTAATATCCAACATATATAAAAAGCTCATACAACTCAATATCAAAAACAACCAACCCGATTAAAAAATGGGCAGAACTGATTAGTTTTCCAAAGAGGAAATGTAGATGGCCAACAGGCACATGAAAAGATGCTCAACATCTCTTATCATTGGGAAATGCAAATTAAAACCACAATGAGATACCCCTCACACCTGTCAGAATGGCTATCACCAAAAAGAACACTAATAACAAATGTTGGTAAGGATGTAGAGGAAAGGGAACCCTCCTACACTGTTGGTGGGAATGTAAACTGGTGCAGCCACTGTGGAAAACAGTATGAGGTTTCTCAAAAAACTAAAAATAGAATTACCAGATGACCCAGCAATTCCACTCTTTAAACACTAATTCCAAAAGATACATGCTTCTCAATATTAATAGCAGCATTATTTGCAATTGCTAAGACATGGAAGCAACCTAAGTGTCCATCAACAGATGAATGGATAAAGATGTGGTATATAGATACAATGAAATACTGCTCGGCCATAAAAAGGAATGAAATTTTGCCATTTGCAGCAACATGGATGGACTTGGAAGGCATTATGCTAAGTGAATAAGTCAGAAAGAGAAAGACAAATGTTGTATGATATCATTTATATATGGAATCTAAAAAATATATGTAGTGAATATAACAAAAAGGAGGTACACACTCACAGATATAGAGAACAGACTAGTAGTTACCAGTGGTGGGAGGGCGGGGGCGATATACGGGTGGGAGGTACAAACTACTGGGTGAAAGACAGGCCACAAGGATGTATTGTACAACACGGAGAATATAGCCAATATTCTATAATAACTGTAAATGGAGTGTAACCTCTAAAGATTGTATAAGAAATTTGAAAAAAATTTTTAATAAAAATAAAATAAAATGAATCCTCTTGTACACTAAAAAAAAAAATTTTAAACTCTCAGTAAGCTAAGAATAGAGAGCTTCCTCAATCTTGATAAAGGGCATCTACAAAAAGCTTAGTGGTTAAGGGATAAATCCTTTCCCTAAGGTCAGAAACAAAGCAAGAATATCTACTCTCACCACTACCATTCAACATTATACCAGAAGTTCTAGCCATTCCAAGAAGACAAGAAAAATTAAAAACTGAAAAGGGAAAAGTAAAGATCTGTATTTGCAAATACCAAATCATCTACTTAAAAATCCTATGGAATCTATAAAAATGCTACCAATACGTGAGTTTAGCAAAGTCACAGAACAAAAGATCGATATACAAAAATACTGTATTTCTGTATGCTAGCAATGAACAATCAGAAATTGAAATTTAAAAATCGTAACATTTACAATTACTGTTTTATATATCAAAATTATGAAACATTTAGGGGTAAATTTGACCAAAAAAATGTGCAGAACCCATGTATACTAAGAACTACAAAACAATGCTGAGAGAAATGAAAGAAGTCCTAAGTAAGGGAAGAGAGATACAGTGTTCACAGATCAGAAGATTCAATATTGTTAAGATGTTAGATCTCCCCAAAGTGGTTTACAGAGTCAACACAATCCCAATGAAAATACCAACAAGTTTGAAACTGGCATGCTGATTTTAAAATTCATATGAAAATTCAAAGAACTCAGAAAAGCCAAAGCAACTCTGAAAAAGAACAAAGCTAAAAGACCAACACTACCTGATTTCAGGACTAATTATATAAAGAACTCTCAAAACTCAATAAAAAGAAAACAACCTAAAACAGGTAAATGATGTGAACAGACACTTCACCAAAGACGACACAGAGATGGCAAATAATCACATGAAAACATGAGTAGTCATTAGGAAAATTCAAATTAAAACCATTGCACACCCAGAAGAATGGCTAAAATTAAAAAGACTTGCCTTGCCAAGTGTTGGTGAGGGTATGGATCAAAGACATGTAACAGGAATGTAAAATGAGACAACCTCTTTGCAAAACAGTCTGTCAGTATTTTTAAAAGTTAGACATACACCTATCATATGACCAGTTCCATTCTTAGGTATTTGCCCAAGAGAAACAAAGCTATGCCCACACAAAGACTTACACATAAAATGTTCACAGTAGCTTAATTTGTAATACCCAAATACTAGAAATCATCCAAATATGTTCATCAACAAGTGAATGATAAACAAATGTTGGCATATCCAAATAATGGAATAATACTCAATAATAAAAAGAATGAAGTACTGACCAACAAAAATGGATAAATCTCAAATTAAGTAGAGTAGACAAAAATAAAAGAGTACATACCTTATGACTTCATTTACGTAAAAATTCTACAAAATGTAATCTATGGTTATAGAAACCAGAACAGTGGTTGCCTGTGTATGGGAGAGGGGATGAAGAAATGAGGGTGGCAGGGAAGGATGGATTACAAATTTAGGGGAATGATGGGTATGTTCATTCTTGAATGTGGTGATGGTTTCAAAGATGTACACATAGATCAAAATATATCACATTACTCAATTATTACATGTCAACTATATCTCAATAAGTTGTGTAATAAAATCTATCTTGATCTAAGAAGGTGTTTTTCCTTACTGTATAATAAGAGTAGAATCTGTGACACAGACTATTTGTAAACTCAATTTGATTTACTTAATTTTCAGGTCATAAAACTGAAACACACAGCTAATATTCAATATGAATAAAGCACTTAAAATATAATAAACTATTTACTGAGAGCCTACCACGTGTTTCAGCCCCCTACACTCAAGGTACTACTTAATAAGAAAAGGTAAAAGGACTTGAGAAATGTATTTTTATACTCCAACTTAATTGGAAGGATATAAAATTCTCAAACAATAAGGTAGCCTAAAAGAAGACCAGAAAGTCTGTGAAGAAGGGAAGGGATAAATAAAAGTCAAGTATAAGGAATCATGTATAAATACATCAATCATACAGGGGTTGGAGACAGAAGGGAAGGGAAGACTCAGATCTCTACCATACGCCAAAAAGAAAAGTTCTGGCATAAATTTATAAACACCAAAACCCAGAAAAGAAATGGAAGAGGATATATCTAAGCATAACTCATAACCTAGAATCCAACAATGAAAGCACTGTCAGGTTTGAATTCATTAAAATTTAAAACCTCTACAGTTGACCTTTGAACAATGTGGAGGCTCCACACATAACCTGCAGTAAGTCCTCTGTATCTGCAGTTCTGCATCCTCGGATTCAACCAACCTTGGATCGTGTAGTACTGCAGTGTGCATTTACTGAAAAAAACCTGCATATAAGAGGGCCTATGCAGTTCAAACCGGTAATTTAAAGGGTCAACTGTATATGGTGGAGATGTCAACATGTTTGGCAGCCAAAGAGATAACATCCATTAATTCAGCCAACTTTCAGTGACTAGTATGCTGGTGTGGGGACAGAATGGTAAATAAGACAAAGTTCCTACCCTCAGGATTTTTTATGTGAGCTCCATAATAAAATATAAAACAAAAAGTATGGGCTTCCCTGGTGGCACGGTGGTTAAGAATCCGCCTGCCAATGCAGGGGACGTGGGTTTGACCCCTGTTCTGGGAAGATCCCAAATGCCGTGGAGCAACTAAGCCTGTGCGTCACAACTACTGAGCCTGTGCTCTAGAGCCTGCGAGCCACAACTACTGAGCCCATGCACCTAGAGCCTGAGCTCTGCAACAAGAGAAGCCACCGCAAATGAGAAGCCTGCGCACCGCAATGAAGAGTAGCCCCTGCTCACTGCAGCTAAAGAAAGCAGCGCGAAGCAACAAAGACCCAACGCAGCCAAAAATAAATAAATGAAATAAATTTTTAAACAATAAAACAAAAAATAAAGCAATCAGCAATAGGAAAACGAACAACAGATAAGAACAAGTAAATCAATCAAAAAACAAAGGATCAGTAATTTTAAAAAGTTTATTTCAGTAATGAAAGAGACGCAAATTTAAATAAAACACTTCTACCTATGAAAATAGCAAAGAAGATTAATACCCAGTAATGACAAGGCTAAGGGGAAAACAGATGCACTCATGCATTATGGGAAAAATACAACCATATTTTAAACCATATTTTAATCCTGTAGTAACAGCTACTAAAATTTTAAATCTGAATATTCTTTGCCCGACCACAATTCCACAATTAGAGGTTTACCTTATGAAAATGCTATTCAAGTATGCCAAGATATATACTGTTAGTAGTAGGGAAAAATTTGAAATAATGATCATTAATAGGGCATACTTAAATTTTGGAGCACACATACAATGCAATTCTGCAGCCATTAAAGAGGATGCAGTAGAGCTATATACATTGATATGGAAAGATTTTTTTTTTAAAAAAGAAAGTAGGCAAAAAGCAAATTTCAAAGCATTATATTATAGTACTCCATTTTTGAAAAAAATTTGGTTTAAAAGATCAAAAGTTGGGCTTCCCTGGTGGCACAGTGGTTGAGAGTTCGCCTGCTGATTCAGGGGACACGGGTTCGTGCCCCAGTCCAGGAAGATCCCACATGCCGCGGAGCAGCTGGGCCCGAAAGCCATGGCCGCTGAGCCTGCGCGTCCAAAGCCTGTGCTCCGCAATGGGAGAGGCCACAACAGTGAGAGGACCATGTACCACCAAAAAAAAAAAAAAAAAGAAAAAAAGATCAAAGGTTATAGAAGCAAAAGAATGTAACACACTGTAGAGAAAGATAAATCTCTACTAGTAGAACTAGGTAATCCAAGAAATTAAGGTTCCTAATTTTCTGGTAGAGGGCAATGAACAAGGAAGACAACTTTTGAGGTTCTGATGACATCTATTTACTTCTCCATAAACTGAACATATTCATGAGCACTCAAAAATTTGCATTCAAGTTTAAGCAGTTTAGTGACTTGAGAAAAGCTGGGATTATCCTGGTCTAGGTTAAGAGCCCTGTTTTGATAAGTAATTTCATTCTAAAGTGCCCAGAATTCTTTATTGCTAAATATCAGGAGACAGAAAGAATCTAATTAGTGCTCCCTGAAATGAGAGGGGTGATTAGCAAACACTAAAGAGATCAGGTGTAATCACGGTTACCTACAGAGAGATCACTACCTCTACATTTGCAGATTCAGAAAAAAACCCGAAATCTTGACTAAATCTCTAAAACTCTGACATCGTAAAAGAAATAAGAATTACAGTTGATCTTCATTACTCCTGGATTCTGTATTTGCAATTTGCCCACTCCTTCAAATTTATGTGTAATTCCCAAATCAATTCTTACAACGATTTCACAGTCATTCACAAATATGCGCAGAGTAGTAAAAATTGGAGCTGCTCAAGTTTCCAGCTGAGGTCCAACAAGGCAACACTCTTTCTTCTTGTTGCAGCTCTCACAATGTAAACAAGTATCTTTTTCACTATTTAGTGCCAGAGTTTTTGCATTTTTGTGCTTTCTAAGTGATTCTGATGTATAAAATGGCCCTCAATTGTAGTGCTGAATGCAAGGCTGTGTGATGTACCTTAGATAAAGCGTCCTTCAGGCACAAGTTACAGGGCTGCTGGCCATGAGTTTAATTTTAATGAGTGACAATATACATTAAACAAGGTGTCTTTAAATAGAAACACACAAAACAGCTTAAGTATTGATCAGCTGACAAAAATGTTACCACCAGAGGTTCATAGGAACCTAACTCTTTATTTCCTCTGGGAGTAATGGTTCAGTATTTGCTAACTCAGGTAGTTATACAGAACATAACTACAGCGAATAATGAGAATCAACTATAATTGGAAAAGGTGGTAATTTGAATTTTTCTCCAGTCACAACTCCTGATGAAGTTCAAGACTAGGATTTCAGGCTCCTAGCAAGGGAAACTGCAACCTCACAAAAGGAAGACTCTGTTGTAAGATTTGGAAAGAAACTAGATTAAATTACACAAAGGGTGCTAAGGAAAACATCTGGCAGATTAAATACAGCAATAATGCTTAGTTTAAGAATAGCAGCGTTGACATGGGAGGAAATGAACTTAATGCACCAAGTGTTAAGTTCATATGAGTTAACAAATGGAAGTTTCGATCGATAAAGGAAAACACAATTACAAAGGTACATACACATCCGTTGAACTGTGGTGGGAAGGAATTCATGTCCTCATAGCAACAGAGAGATACAGCTTGTTCAAATTAAACAGATCTAATAAGTAAAAGAAGATTATACCTGAAGGTAATAAGCCTAGAACCTAAGAATGGAAAGACTAAGGCCAAATATTAGGAAGAAGACAAAAAGTGAGAGAAAGGGGAGAATGTTAGTTCAAAATAAAATGACCACCACAGTGTGATGTAGAAAAGAATGACACATTCAAAGTCAGGGGACTTACATTTTACAGTTCTGTGCTCTACCACTAAGTAGCTCTACCACTTAATAACTGCCCTTAAGAAAAGAAGATGTTTAGGGGCTTCCCTGGTGGCGCAGTGGTTGAGAGTCCACCTGCTGATGCAGGGGACACGGGTTCGTGCTCCGGTCCGGGAGGATCCCACATGCCGTGGAGCGGCTGGGCCCGTGAGCCATGGCTGCTGAGCCTGTGTGCCCAAAGCCTGTGCTCCGCGGTGGGAGAGGCCACAGCGGTGAGAGGCCCGCATACCACAAAAAAAAAGAAAAAGAAAAAGAAAAGAAGATATCTTTTTGCAAAGCTGAGTCACTAACATCTAAACTAGTTAATCTCCTTACACTTTTCTTAAAAACATAACTTTTTTAGATGAACATGCTTATTAAATAATACAGCACCATTAAAAAAAAATTCTATCACCCAGCATAACTACCATTATATCACATTCATATTGTTAATATAAAAAATAAATAGGAATCAAAATGGACTGAACTATACATGCTTCTTTAATTTGATTTAATAAAAGGAAAAATGAAAAACTAATGGAACTATATAGACCTTCAAACTTTTGCTACAAAAGATTTTCTAAAATCCCTCTAAGGTTAAGAGAAATTCTAAAAAACATTAGAGTCTTTATAGTTTTAACTGCATGCTTCACTTTTAAACTTGACTCCCTATAATAAAACAGAAAGAGATCATCGTTTTACATTTCTTCCCAACAAGTCATTACATTACTTCTGTCAAAATTACAAATGCATATACCATTTGACCTACAAATATATCAGGAGAAATACAAAATAACCTACAAGGTTATTCACTACAACACTGTTTGTCACAGACTGACCATCAGTACTGTACCACGGAAATAAACTACAGTACACATGTGATAGAACATTATGGAGCTAAAAACATATAGGAAAGCTATCTATATACTTATTTAGAAATCGCTCTAAAACATGTTACATTAAAAAAAAGAGCACAGTGCAGAAATATGTGTATAAAATACTACCTTTTGAATTAAAAATAAGGTATGGAATAAGAATCTATTTTGTATATGCACAGAAGGATTCCAAAGGGATGCAAAAGAAATTAATAAAGCTGTATGTGAATGGCCACATGCCTGTGCATGCTAGGAGGTATAACAGGGGGATGAGAGACTTCCACTGTATACTTTTTTACATTCTCAAATGTCCCCTCTTCCTAAGATGTGGTTAACTCTGCCTTCCTCTGACTAACATCATTAACTCAGGAGTCAGCTATTCTAAGGATGCTTTCCATGATTTCCCCTGTTTAAGACAATCTTAAAGATGATAAATGGTTCAAGCTTTCTCCCCTGTATTTATCATGGTTTGATAATTACCTTATTGTGGGAATTTCCTCCTATAGCCTGCTGGACTCCTGAAATCTTATATCCCATCAGAAGTTTCAGAATAAATGAATGAATGAGTGACATGTAAGTGATTCCAATGAGTTAACGATGGCCTCAGAGCCACCATTCAGTATCTGTTGCCTCTACTTGGGTTTCCCTCCTCCCCTGTTTACCCACCCCCACTATGAACTTCCATATAGCAGACACCAGGGTTGTCCAGGGGGTGGGCAGATGCACAAGCTGATAACATAACTAAAGCTACCTGACTCTGGAGCTACACTTCTCACATTACCAAAACAGAGCCAAATATAATATTTAATTTTTCAAAAAAATCAGAAGTATTTGATCCAGAATTTGAGAGACATGGTCTATCACTCTCCTATGGAAAAACAGTAAGTGTGAATACAGATTACTTTCATGATAACTCAAGCTTTCAAAATGTTGGAAAATGTCACAAAGTAGAAAAGACTAGTATGCAGCCTACAGCCAGGGCACCTGATTCAAAGATCATTTAATGACCAAAGAGTCCAGACCCAAGCCCCTATTTCCTGGAAGGTTCCTGGATGTGGCTCTAGTTAGTACATTCTCCTTGCCCTACACTGCTACTTCAAGAGCCTGGAACAAGTAGTTGTTCTGGAATACAGATGTATCTCAAAACTAGAAACCAGTGTTGCCCCCATACAATGAAAAAGCAATAAGACCACCACCAAATGAAGAATCTGAGAGTTGTTTGGTATCTGCAGATTCTTTAAGTAGAATTTTCAAATCTGTGCACATTTGGATTTCAGTTTCCTATAACAAGAGAGTAATTTGTTGTTGACCAATCATCCCACTGGGGGAAAGAAAAACTAGGTAAAAATAGAGGAAGCTCCCCCCCGCCCCAAAATGAGCTCAAAAGCAATGGAGGACTACAGAGGCAGCAAAGATGTGAGAGACAAAGAACCTGGAGGAAAGGGAAGCAAACAGAAGTAATGAGCGAGACACATCCCACCACATTACTTCTGGAAGAATATGTTGAATCACAAGCAGCAGAAGCAAGAAGATGAGGTGAAAGCTGGGGCTGAAAGACTGAGTTGTTGAGCACAACTTTAAGTCCTCTTACACATTTGGGAAGACAAAATGGGAACTGAAGAACCACCAAGATTCCAGTTAACCATCAAGATTCCAGTTGGCATCTACAAATGGAATAGGGGTGACCCTGCAGTAAGCCAACTCTTACAGCCACTGAACACCAGGCTTAAATGAGATGAATGAATCCCTGATTAGATTAGGGTCACCCACCCATTCCTATCACAACTGCCTGACAAACAAAGAAGCAAATTCACTCCTAAGAAAGAGAATACCATCCAGACTATCAAATTATTCTACCAATTCATATATAATTGCTAGTATTTAATAAAAATTACCAGACCAAGGGAGTGAAAAACAGAAGAAAAAGAGAAACAACAAAACAGAACCCCTAGGAGATTCAGATACTGGAGTTACCAAACACAATTTTTTTTTTTAATTGATAGACTTACATTTTCAGCAAGATAGAGTAATATGGACTGCATTTACCCTCCCAACTAAAACAACGAATCAACCGGACAAATATATGAAAAATTGAGTTTCAGACACTGGACACCAGGCAGCACAGGACAGTGATCGTTGATACATGGGGAACAAACAAGGTGAGCACTTAAGACTGTTCCAGTTTACTGCTACAGTTTCCAGAAAGTAATGCAGGGAGACAGAAACCAGGTGGAGTCTGGCGATATTATGTAAGTTGAGGAGATAAAGCTGGGAGTCCAAAGATGCCAAGGTGGCTATAGTTCACAGGGCAGAGGGCCAGAAAGGAGAGACTAAACAGATAGAAAGCTCTGGAGATCTGAAGAGAATACTCCCACCCACCCACCCTAAACAGATAGAAAGCTCTGGAGATCTGAAGAGAATACTCCCACCCACCCAGCCACTTTATCACAACTGGGAGGAATTTAGTGCAATTCAGTAATGAGTGCAAAGTGTCCACAGTAAGTCTGAAAGTAGTCTGGGCCCCAGAGATTCTCCAAACTGACCAGCCAAGGCCCCACACTGAGAAAAAAAAGCTCCAAAAATGGAAATAAAATTAAATAGGATAGGTATAAAAAGAGATGAAGGGAAAAAAAGGTCCAGATAAAAATGAGAGAAGGGAACAGAACCAGAATGTTTCAGAAAACCATTTCCCACATTGTGAACACTCTGCAAACAAACAAACAAAACACAGAAGAGGGAGCTCGGAAGTTAGAAAAAGTATCCTGAATCACAACTAGAAGTTCAGAAAAACTAAATTTAAATAAAAATGAACAACAGATCAAATCCCATAAAAGTAGTTATATATTTTTAAAAGATAGTATAAGAAAAAAGAGTGTAAGGACTAGAATAACTCCCTATAGACAACAAAAACATAACACAAACACACCCCAAAAACTATCACCTACAATTTCAAAATGAGCTGAAAGGTATTAAGAAGTGATAAAGCAATAAAAGAACATAAATCAGATTTAGAAAAACTCAGTAAAGGAAAACTAAACTACAAAGAACTTAATAATGCATAACCACACAAGAGAACACTTTTAGAAAAGAGAAAAGTTTTTTTAAATCACAAAGGAAAAAATAAAAAAGGATTAAAAAACCAATCACTTTCTTATATACCAGAGATAAACAAATGGAATTTGACATTAAAAACACAATACCATTAGCACCTCCCAAAATGAAATATTTAGTTATAAATCTAACAAAATATGCACATGCTCTATATGAGGAAAACTGTAAAACTCTGATGAAAGCTATCAAAGAACTAAATAAATGTAAAGATATTCCATGTTCCTGAACAGGAAGACTCAACTTTGTCAAAATGTCAGCTCTTCTCAACTTATCTATAGATTCAATGCCATCTCAACTAAATGCCCAGCAAATTATTTTGGGGATACTGACAAACTAATTCTAAAGTTTATATAGAAAGGAAAAAGATACAGAATAGCCAACACAAAATTGAAGGAGAGAACAAAATTTGGATGCTGTCTGACTTCAAGACTTACCATAAAGTTACAGTAATCAAGGCTGTCGTATTGGCAAAAGAACACATAAATAGATCCATGAAACAGAGCCCAGAAATAGACCCACATAAATACAATCAACTGATCTTTGACAAATGAGCAAAGGCAATGCCATGGAGAAAACTCATTTCAACAAATGGTGCTGGAACAACCAGACATCCACAAGCCAAAAAAAAGAAAAAACTAACCTTACACTCTTCATAAAAATTAACTCAAAATAGATCATACAACTAAACATAAAACACAAAACCATAAAACTCCTAGAAGATAACACAAGAGAAAATCTACATGATTTGAGTTTGCAATGACTTTACAAACACCACCAAAAGCACAATCTGTGAAAGAAATAATTAGTAAACTGGACTTTATTAAAATTAATAACTTCTGCTCTATGAAAGACACTGTTAAGAGAATGAGAAGACAAGTCACAGACTGGGAGAAAACACTTGCAAAGACATAGCTGATAAGGAACTGTTATCTAATTTATACAAAGAACTCTTAAAACAAGAAAACAAACAACCCAATTAAAAAATGGGCAAAAGACCTGAACAGACACTTGCCCAAAGAAGATATGTACACAGTAAATAAGCATATGAAAAGATGGTCTTAGTCATATGTCACCAGGGAAATAAAATAACGAGATACCACTACACATACCCATTAGAATGGGCAAAATCCAGAACAATAACATCAAATGCTGGAGAGGATGTACAGCAATAGGAATTCTCATTCATTGCTAGTGGAAATGCAAAACGATACAGCCATTTTGGAAGA
This sequence comes from Phocoena sinus, assembly GCF_008692025.1. Classification (NCBI taxonomy): domain Eukaryota; kingdom Metazoa; phylum Chordata; class Mammalia; order Artiodactyla; family Phocoenidae; genus Phocoena; species Phocoena sinus. The sequence goes on along the minus strand of NC_045765.1, from coordinate 18,172,636 downwards.
CAGTTTGGCAGGGTTTTTTTTTACAAAATTAAACATATTCTCACCATATGATCCAGCAATCGTGCTCCTTGGCATTTACCCAGGAGTTGAAAACTTACATCCACACAAAAACCTGCATGTGGACATTTATAGCAGCTTTATTCATAATTGCTGAAACTTGGAAGTAACCAAGATATCCTTCAGTAGGTGAATGGATAAACTGTGATACATCTAGACAATGGAATATTACTTAGCACTAAAAAGAAATGAACTATCAAGCCATGAAAAGACATGGAGGAACCTAAACTCACATTACTAAGTCAAAGAACCCAATCTAAAAAGTCTACATACTGTTTGATTCCAAGGATGTGGCATTCTGGAAAAGGCAAAACTATGGAGACAGTAAAAAGATCAGTGGTTGCCAGGGGTTCAGGGGGAGCAAAGTAGGAAAGAACAGGCAGAGCACAGAGGATTTTCAGGGCAGTGAAACTATTCTGTATGATATGACAATGGTGGATACGTGTCATTTATACATTTGTCTAAACCCCAAAATGTACAACACCAAGAGCGAATCCTAATGTAAACTATGAACTTTGGGTGATAATGACGTGTCAATGTAGGTTCATGGATTGTAACAGATGCACCACTCTGGTGGGGGATGTTGACAGTGGAGGGGTCATGCACTGTACTTTATGTCAAAGGTGCCTGTAAACCGAAAACTGCTCTAAAAAATAGTCTAGTAAAAAAAAAAATTAAAAATCAGCAGTTGCCAGGGGCTGAAAGTGGGGAGAGGGTCTGCCTACAATGGAGCAGGGGGAAGTTTTCTGGGGGGAATGAAACCATTCTATATTGTAATTGTGATGGTGGTTACACGACTGTCTGTCTGTACTTGTAAAAGAATGGTACAACAGTAAGGGACTGAACTTACTGTACTTTAAAAAAATTTTTTAATTTATTTTTTATTTTTTTGCGGTATGCGGGCCTCTCACCGCTGTGGCCTCCCCCATCGCGGAGCACAGGCTCCGGATGTGCAGGCCCAGCGGCCACGCCTCACGGGATCCTCCCGGACCAGGGCACGAACCCACGTCCCCTGCATCGGCAGGCGGACTCTCAACCACTGCGCCACCAGGGAAGCCCTGTACTTTATTTTTAAAAGTGATTCTGAGACAAATATGGAAATACTCAAATTCAGAGAATAAATCTCTCAGAAAGAAAAATTAAAGCAAGGGATCAGAACAAATACTAAAATTATAATCCAAGGAAACTTTCCTGAAATTAAAAGAGAAAAAATTGAAACTACACACTGAAAGAGTATATTATACCTGAGAATATCAAGGCAGAACAACCTGTACCAAAATATATTCAAGTAAAATTACTTATTTTAAGGGGAAAAAATCCTTTGGGCAAATCACTAATAATGAAAAAAAAAATCAGACTGTCATCAAGCCTACAGCAAAACTGGGGTAACATAGTTAAGACACTTAAGGAAAGAATTCACATTTCCTTAATCCCAAGGAATTTCATTAAACCAAACTGACTCTCAAATATAAACTCTCAAATGAGTTTCTTGCAAGTTTCTTGATAACAACTTGCAAGAAACTCAGAATATTGTTCCCATGAGCCCTTTCTAAGGAAACATCTACAGAACAAGCTTCCAGAAAACCAAAATGATTAGGAAACAAATGAACTGGTAGGAGGTACTGAATATATAGTTACTTGCAAAACTAATTCTAAATGGGAGGGTTTATGCAAGTTAAATGGGAAAGCTGATAGTATGTAATGGCTACATACTATGACAATGTAGATTAAGTACAGCTATTTAATTGGGGGGGTGGATAAAACTCATATTACTGGCGGTATTTTTAGTTCTGTTATTGTAAGAGTATTGTGTAATATGGGATAAAGCAATTAAGTAATTATGGGATACTCAAACTCCAGCATCCCATGACCCTGAGAACTGGGACTCTCAGTATGAAAGAAGATATAGATGTAATTATAAAAAAAGGTTAATTAAAACTCCTGTTATTCTGAATTTGAGTCAAAAATAGTGTGTTTCTTAAGATATTTTAATTTTAAATATACAAATATATTTTATACTTTAAAGATATTTTATCATAAAAATACATATATATTTTTATCACATCTTTCATCATAAATGTATATAACCACATACATATATATCAAATTTCCTAGCACTGTCCAGTGAAAAGACCTACAACGACCAACCGAGTAGCAATAAACACTCCTAGCAATAGATATTATGGTCTTGAAATAGCATTTCCAAGTAAAACAACCAATTCTTCCTTGGGAAAAAATGACATACTTCATGTTTGAGGCAGGAAATACAAGATGAGGCAAGAAAATCTTGCCATTTAATCTTTCCAGATAGCAAGGAAACTACCAAAGACAACTAAGGTTACGTCAAAGAACCCAGAAGTCATTTAAAGAATCTCTCCCATTTGCCAACAGCAGGACAATTTTAAGCAACAAAGTAAGAGTAATCATGACAACTCATGGTGTATGTTTGAAACCAAAATATACTCGTTAATAATGATACTTCAAAAATCTAATTGGTCACCCTCAAAGGACAATAGTTTATCCTGAAAACTAGTAAATAAAAGGAAAGAAATAAGCATTCTTTTCTGCCTTTCCTATACAAATTGTACCTTGAGTAATCAATTAGTAAATGAGGGAGTAAATCAACTATACTCCAATATAAAATAAACATTAAATTTTAAAAAAAATGAAGGAAATTATCTCTTTACAGATGCAGCTCACATAATTAAAAAAAAGACAGAATATCGCTATTTTGCAACCCTCAAAGAATTAATGGCTCTAGGCACTGCACCGAACATCAGTAGGAAAGAAGGCCTTTTTACCTTATCTGCCCCCTGAAGTAAAAGGACAATACCACATACACAACACAACACAACCTTCAGTCCTGTCAAGGGTCTTAAATTCTGAGTCTGATCAAGCCTCTGCATCCTGCTGCCCATATGGATGAGAAACATGTTGAAATGCATGTAGCAAAATATAGACTGTGGGGTAACAACAGGTCAAACTGCTCAGGTTCAACAGATAAGTTGTAAAGAAAAGGATGGAGGGGGAACATGTAAATTAAGACACATCAAATAAAAAAGGGGGGGACTAAACTAAAATGCTTAGGTGTACATAACTTGGTGTTAAAACTATAAGGAAACAAGTGATTACTATAAAAGTCAGGGTAACAGTTACTTTTGGGGAGCAGGGAAGGACTTATGATTGGCTGTGGTGTGGAAGGGGTTCTGGGATAAGTGAAAAACTTCTAATTCTTGACCTGTGTATTATAAGGCTTCTGGCCTTATAATAATTCACTAATATATCTGTGTGGTTTTCTTGAGGATTTTTTTTTTTTTTTTTTGACTGCAGCACGCAGCTTGTTGGGGGGTGGGGGTGGGGGAAATCTTCGTTCCCCAACCAGGGACTGAACCCGGGTCCTCGGCAGTGAGAGCTCAGAGTCCTAACCACTGGACAGCCAGGGAATTCCTGGTTTTCTTTATCTCTGTTTCATTTTACAATAAACAAGGTTTTCTTTAAAAAGTAAATGACTAATCGTCATTTGGCTTATCTGGTTACCTCCAAATGGCACAAGGATCTAACCACCCATCTCCCGAGAACCAGAAGAGTATATTTGATTACTGCAGGTCCAGGATTCAATGACCTCAAATCCCTGGAACTTTATATCACAGGATCTTAAGGAACTGATGCTAGAGCATATTCATGAAATAACTGTCTTAGCATGAAATGAACTCAGCCTTGAAAATTTCTACACACAGGAGTTTATGTATTAGCGATTGACTAAGACAATAAAGTGACCTTCCTGATAGTGGCTTTGTTAATTGTAAGGTCTTGTTCCACAGAACTATTCAATCAATAGTTTATCCTCCATGATACTTGGTAAAGATAAGACTTTGTTAAGAACATTACCTTAGAGGAATCTCTCCTCTTCCTTCCTATCTTGTACACAGATTTCTTCCCAAAGTTTAGAGTAAGCAGAGAACAGTGACTCAAAATTGCCAAGGAGTTCCCAACATGAGGTAGAGGGAGGAGAGAGCGAAGAATCCCCTTAACCTCAGACATACAATCTCACTGACCCAAGTGAGCACTTTCTAGATTACCTAAACTTTCTAGAAGCAAAGGACTTATAATTCAAAAACTGCTAATACAGACTGAAAAAAAAGAAAAATATAGTTAAATACTAATGCGGGAGAAATTAAAAGGGGAAGTTGGTGACTGCCTGTGTTTCAAAGGCTCCCCTGACATAGAAAATCAAATTTGACAGGAGAGGCAAAAGAAGAGAGAAATTTCACTCTCCATGACACCATACCAGCTCTCCAAAAATCAAAGAGGGAGAAAAGGAGAGACCCATGTGGGCACCAACCTCTACTATGGCTGCAGAGGAGGGTGTTTAGGTTTACTCAATAGATTAATCAGAACTCTTAAGCTGACAAGGGAGAAATACTATCATCATTACTTCCTCTTTGCTTTCTGTATAGCACCCTTCTGCTTAGACTTGGCAGTTATATTTTGTCTATTAGTTATTTACACTGGTTTATTCCCTTCTTCTCACTCCCTAATATGCCATAAGCTTCAGAATGAAAGAGGATATGTTTTTTTCATCTATATATTTTCCATATGCCTAGTATAGCACCTGGCAAAATGTTTTACACATAGCATATACTCAGTATGTTTGCTGCATTAATTAAAAAAGAAAAATCAAGGGCAGTCAGGTGAAAGAAGAGAAAACTTGATCTGTATTATTTCAGAAGGCAAAACCAAGACAAACTAGAAGGAAAGTATGGGGAGGCCAACATGAACACAAACTTTCTTTAGCACTGGTTGCCTTGAGAAGTAATAATGTCCCTTTGCCACTTTTGAAGACTGAATTAAAGGCAGAAGGGAACTTTGAGAGCTGTTCCAATCACTTTTAAGATTTTGTTTCTGAATAAGGCTGTCCCCAGAGACTAAGACTGAAAAAGCAAATGAAGAAAATAAGGAGAAACAAATCTATCCCAGAACCTATAATAGAACCGGCATTTCCCACCTCATTGGAAACCTGTAATTTGATAATGTAAAAGCTCTATCCTACTTTATTAGAGAATTAAGTATCAGAACAAACCTTTGTACACTAGGCATTTCACATGTATTATTTTCATTCCATCCTTGATATTATTATCCCCATTTTATAAAAGGACACTGATAGTGAGAGAATAAGCAATGAATGGGTTTTGAACTTTGACACAAACCATGTTCTTTCTACTGAAACTTCCAGCTTCTAAGATAAATTAGCACTGGTAAAACATAACATTGCTTTCCTTGTGTATTAGCATTAGAAAACAATTTTCTACCATATCTTAACTTCCATGCCATAAATTTTTGCTTGCATGTCTTACCACTTATTTCAAGCTCCACCCAATGTGATTTCTTTCCATTTGCTGCTTCCTCAGAGGACATAATTGTGTACATCCTCCGAGGGTCAGGGGGCTCATATTTTTCTTTGGGCATGCCTGTTGAATTAAGAAAAGAAACCAATCAATAGCCAGAAGAATCAAATAACTGAAAATAACATCTTTTTTAAAAGTAGACACCCATATTATATCTCTAAACACAATTTCCCACTAAAAGGAACTAGGAGCTGCTTGGAGAAATGGAGAATTTCACGTCTGAGAAATTTCATGTCTGAGGAAAAATACAAACAAGTCTGGACACTAAGAAAGATGCTGTGGCTGTGAAGGACACAGAAGCCAGCTTGAAGAGGCCCCACTGGCCACAGACATGACAACCTGAACATCAAAAGAAAGACTACATTTCAAACTGCATGAATCCAAAACTTTAACAGGAGAAAAAAAAAAAAAATGCAGTCACCCGAAAATTGGAAAATAAAGGGAAAGAATCAAGCATTTATCCTGCATTTCTGGCAGAAACTAGATGAGGAAATGTTCTTAACAGAATTCTAGCTAATAAATGTAAAAAGAGTTACATAATTAGAAAAAACACTATTTCACAATCTCTAATGAAAAAATGGATGACCATCAATGGTTAATAAAAGCATTAGGTGAAAAAAAATCCAATGAAAAAATTTTAAATAGATAGATCAGGCTGTAAGACCTCAACCCAAGGATCGATTTCAGTATTAGGACAACTAGACTTACATGCCAATACTATGTATGCCCTTGCCCCTTCATCCAAAAAATTAAAAGTAAAATTGAACCTGAATCAAATCAGCCTCTCTAGATCTAGTACCAGTTTACACTAAGTAAGGGAGACAGAGGAACATGTTAAAAATAACACGAGGCACAACAATGTGAATATACTTAACACTACTGAACTGTACACTTAAAATGATTATTAAGATAGTAAATTTTGTTATAATTTTACCATGATTAAAAATTTTTTTCTTAATTTTAAAATAATGCCACAAGAATACAGCCAGCCAGACACAGACCATGGAAAGTTCAACATGACAGAAGACCCAGTTTCTTCAACAAATGAATGATATGAAAAAGGGGGAGTAAGAGGAAGTTGATATTAAATGACTTAAGCGGCACAACGATCAAATGAAATGTATAGACCTTGTTTGGGTCTGATCTGACCAAATCAAGTGTAAAAAACATTTTTGAGAATTGGACAAATTTGAAGAAGAACTAAACCTAAGTTGATATTGGGACCATTGTCCATTTTGCTTGTGGTTATTTTTTAAATTCTTATTCTTATAGAAACATTCTGAAATATTCAGGTGAAATGAAATCTCACTTCCTTGCATATTCTCCCAAACTCCTTGCCCCAGTCTCACTTCACCTCATGTGTCTGGATGAGCCATAATCTGCTTTAACCAAGTCTCTACCTACTCTGGATACCTACACAGCTAAATAAAGCTGGAGAAAAACCTACCATCATGTAAACTTAAAGTAAGCCAGTCAGCAATCACTTACGTCAAACGTACTTACTGTTGAACGGGTTCAATGTTTTAGTTTTACAAGAAGAAAAGTTATGGAGATGGATGATGGCGAAGGCTGCACGACATTATGAATGTATTTAATACCATTGAATGCTACACTTAAAAATGGTTAAGATGGTAAATTTTACGTTATGTATATTTTCTACAATAAAAAAAAATGGAAAAAAGTTAAAGCAACTTTCATTATGCTATGCTGCTCCTCTAATGATGAGAAGTAGAGCTATCTTTCAAACATAGAAATGGTTTTGACCATGTAGTCAAAACACAGGAGATAAGTAATCCTAAAAAGCTTTTTGAAGAAAGTAAAAATATAAATGGTGAGACTAATCATCTGTACAAGAAACAGCACATGTTTTTGTTTTGTCAAAAACTGTTAATAAAACTGTTCTCCTACACGTTAATTTCTCCAAAACAGAAATACAGTGCCTGAAGTTTTTAGACTAACACAAAAAATACCTAACAGAGAAAGCTATACAGTCAAGAACTGTTCCTGTTCCATCTAGAGGACAATCTGGTGAAGCAAGTGCCCATTCTGAATCATATGAATATACCAGTAATAACAAAATGCTGTGTAAGGTTACCAGAGCTTGATGACAACATCCCTTAAGATTCCTTAAGATCACCCAAATGCCACTATTCTGACTAGATTTTACTTTCGACCGTGTGATCTTCACTGGCTTTTCCAAACAGAATTTAATAATGGTAAGCTGCTCTCTCCAGCTGAGGTTAGTATTTTGAGTTACTATTAATTATTAATCATTTGACTTCTTAGTGAAAGTTCAGAAGTCTGATTTACCTCTCTCATGTGAGCTTATTTAGTGTGAATCAATGTCTGGAGTTTGATCACGCTTCAGAGAATAAATACAAATATTACTGAACTGAAATCTGAAATCCAAGCCCTAGACCGGGGGTCATTCAATCAAAGAGTCATGATTTCTGCCTAAGCGGCCAACCACTCCCTTTCTTGATTTTCATGACATATGATGTGTTGCCTTAAAATTTAAGAGACAGCTCATTACTTGAAAGCAGTGAGGAGATCTTCTTTATTTTCCAAATCCCTGACAGTGCAGATTAGGAAGTGGGGGGAAAAAAGAATATGATAGAATAAAAGAAACAGCAGCAAATTAGACAATCAAGCCCTTCTGAGGAGCCTATCTGCCCAGTGAGCAACCCCACCCATTTTTCTTGGAGTCCAACCGAACATAGTATTGGAAACTAGGTAGAGAAAAGGATATAAGAATACAAACAATTTAGGATTTTTCCCAAGGCTTGAAATCAACAAGCAGATCTTACTCTCTAAAAAATACAGTATGTCACTGCAGATTACTATCTAAAAAGAATAAAATGTTTCCAAAACAGGCTTGAAAACTGTCAAGTAGAATTAAAAGACTTTTAAAAAATAGGTAGGCCAGAGTCAGCAGGTATACAGCCCCTGACTATTCAATCTCTAATTCCTCCAGTCCAGTGCCAAACATCACTACTGATCCTGGCAGCATAAAATCTGTCCCTGATCTAGATCTCAGAGAAACGGTTTTTCAGTATCTTAGAATAATTATTTACCTTAAAGAAATACAGGACATTATTTACCAGTAGAGAAAGATATGCTTTCATTATTAAACATTTTATGAAACGGCTTAAAAAATACACAGGGGAGGGGGGTAAGAGGGAAGACGCAGGGGGGCGCAGGGCGGGGAAGAGACCATAAGTGCAAGTCAGCCACCATTTGAGGCAGCTTTTAAACTAAGAAAATTGGTACTAAAGAGAAAGATTTAAGTCTTTATCCTTTCAGTGGGTACTGTAAATAGTCATCAAATAGCCCCAGGTGAAAACGTCTCCTATTTTACAAAAGAATAAATGAAGAATGAAAGAATTAATAAAAAAAAACAAAAACAACATCATTTCATAATTCCTAATGAGGCTTTTTAAAACAAGGATTTATAAACTGGGTTAAAACCATTAGATGAATCATTGGCACTGGCATAATGCTAAGGTAACACCACCACCCAGATTGTTTTTTAATTATAGGGTAGAAAATGTTCAAGAGAGGAATAAACTGTTACCCCCTTCATCAATCTTCCCAACACTAATGGAGGTAGAACCAGATACTGTGGGTCTTCGGATCTGACAGAATATGAAATACACACCAACAATGTTTACGTTGATTAAGAGCTAGAGGAACTAGCCAGACGACACCAAAGAAGCAACTGGAATGCAGGACTTTCTGCAGGGTAAATGGTCTGCTACCTTTAACAAGCTGGTGTCAGGACTATTCTAGACTTAAAGAGAATTAAGGAATATATAGAATGAGATGCAATGAATGGTCCCTATATAGGATCCACAAATCTGCAACAAAGGACATTCTGCGGACTGTTCGAGAAACATTTAATACCTAGTTCATATTTTGAAATATCAATGAATTATTATGAGATCATGTTATTTTGGCAATGTACAAAAATGCATTTCTTGTTAAAAGGCACTCTGAAGTTAAATAATTTATTTTAAATTGTATTGGCCAGGTTTTTTTTCCAAGGGAAATGAGGCTGAGTTATAGCCAATCTTAACTGACAAGATAAAATGCTAAATTCCTCTTTTCCTTTCCTTGCTTGTTACATTTTCTCCTCCATTCTTGGTGCTTTACTTCTCTCACATATACAAAAGAGAAAAAAAGGAAAAGACGCAGAGGAAAGGAAGGGAGAGGAGAAGAAATAAACTCATGTGCAGAAAAATCCTTTTATTTGATGATCAGGAGCCTCACAAAGCTACAAGTTATGGAATATATGAAAAGGTAGTGCCACTAGCCTTGGTGCCAATTTACTTCTTCCTATCCAAATTTTCACCACGTCTTATCCAATTTTTCACTAAATCCCACTGATTTTTACCTCTTCAGGACTTCTAAATCTGTCTTCTCCATTTTCACAGCTACTTAAGTTAATTTACACCCTCATTTCTCAGCTACAACTTTTAAACAACCTTCTCTATACCTTCCTGATAGATGCCTGCTCATGTCACTCTCCTGCTTAAAAATCTAAGATGGCCTTTTCTGCCTACCTAGCTAAAGTCCTTTACAATCTGGATTTAGGCCAACTATTTTCTCACTCATCTTCAGCCACTGACACACAAGTTACCCTATAAAGTCTTAAATTAATCAAAGCAAACCTACTTCTAAGGCATAGTCTTTCAATAACACATGCTAATCCCTTCACCAAAGGGAACCTTCACCCTAAACTCCTACTCACCCGCTTCACGGCAACTCAGGTTAGATGTCAGAGTCCCTGTAAGCCCTTCCCAACAAAGGCAAAAATTCACTACTCTTTCCTCTGCACACCATACATTTACTACAGCATCTATCACCCCAGTTTGTATCTCCCAGTGTCTTGTGTAAGACCTAGCACGTTGTACTAATAAACTGGTCTAAACATTCCTTCATGACTCAAAATCAGGTTTTCAAAGACAAATCCAAAAAAAACAATTCAATACATCCAAACCATGCTTCCTTAAGGGAGCTTTCTTTACAGAATCATTCATTCAACCAATATATACTAAGCACCTTCTGCCTCTATGTGCCAAGCACTCTGCCAGGTTCTGGGAATAAAGAATAAATAGGAAATACGTACATGATCTTGGATCTTAATCTACTGGGGAGCGCAAACAAAAATCTTACGACGATGTAATCATACTACAACCCTTTTTACAAACATCACTCTAATTTAGGACTTCTTCCCTACCCCTCACAAACACAGGAGTTTATCATTCCCAGCTTTGAGCTATTCTGAACCTTGAAGATATTTCTAATGTTATATTCTTTAATCCCACCTTAATTTTTTTTGACATGTCTCATTCACCTACTCTAATATAGGGTCTTTGCACTTACATTTTAAATATTTTTATCTTTTCAGAGCCTGGCAAATAGTGTTTGGTGAGTACTTATAAGAATTCAAGGGGATAAGCTGGGACAGTAAAAAAAGCAAACATTGTGTAAGAGATAAGTATGCTAACAGAAGCAGTGCCCATGTTACCAGGAGTAAGAAAAACTAACATAAGCCTCTAATCTTGAAGGCAAAATCTAGAGAAACCAGACAGAAAGGACCTAAGTGACCAAAGGCTGAGAATATTTGTTCTAGGATAGGCTGGGATATGAAGCAAAGTGACAAACTTAAAGGTAAAACTGTATAAACATAATCTTAGTGACATGCTATGGCAAAATAAGAGCAAACCTCAAACAGGTGGGGGTAATGGCAAAACTGTGTTGGAGTGCCTATCTGCCATACTCTAATCTAGGCACATAACAGCTAACATGTTTTGAGCACTCACCAACTGGCAGGCCCTTCACATGCATTATCTCATTTAACCCTCAGGACTCCTATGAGTAAATACTATTGTATTATTCTCCATACATAAAGAAAGAACGGTCCAGAAAATAAGTCATTTACCTGAGATCACAGAGATCCTAAAGGCACAACTGTGATTTTAACCCAAGTCTGATCCAAAAGTCCATGCTTTCAACCACTATGCAATAATTTACTGGTAATTACCTCGATTTAATTCTCATAGCGATCCATGAAGTAGACACTATCCTCATTTTATTTTAGATGAGGAAACTGAGACTCTGAGTTTAAATAACTTGCCCAAGGTTGCACACACTTAGTAAGTAGTAGAGCTAGGATTTGAACCTGGGACAATCAAGCTGCAAAGCTGTACTCCAATGCCTCACACAAGTCTAGAATTCTGTCACTGATGAAACCAAGATCTTGTGTTCATTCTCCAAATATTATGTTGCTAAGACCATGAGCCCCTGAGTTTCCTTCTCAGATGTATCATCTTTCCAAACTACTCTTTACCTGTATTCTCTACTCCCAAACTCTGCCTAATACTCAACACAGCAGACCTCAAATTCTATCATCTCAGGACCCTTATACTCAAGTACCTCAAAGACCTTTCAATTGTGTGGGTTATATCTATCAATATTTACCATACTAGAAATTAGAAATAAGGAATTTTAAAATATGTATTACTCATTAAATATAATAAACCTATCACATGTTAACATTTTTATGAAAAGTAACTACTTTCAAAAACAAAGTAGGGCTTCCCTGGTGGCGCAGTGGTTGAGAGTCCACCTGCCGATGCAGGGGAGACGGGTTCCCCAGTCCGGGAAGATCCCACATGCCGCGGAGCGGCTGGGCCCATGAGCCATGGCTGCTGAGCCTGCGCGTCCGGAGCCTGTGCTCCGCAACAGGAGAGGCCACAACAGTGAGAGGCCCATGTACCGCAAAAAAAAAAAAAGTAAAATTTTGTGAGAAGAGTGACACTGTCTTATATTCTTGCAAATCTTTAAGGTGTGACATGCTAGAAGACAGCTGGATTCACCTATCTGCTCTGAATTCAACTGATCAGATATTACATATCATTTTGTCATTCTCTGGAAAAATCCACTGTATACTCATAAGAGGAAGAGAATGAAAAAGGGAAATAATCTTAGTAATATTTCTAAGAACTTAAGGTTTCTGTAGCCACCTCCTCCTGCCTCCCAAAATCTCAATTCCTTAAATCCTTTTCTCAAGTAGAATAAGAATAAATTTAAGTCCATATTGGTTTAACTAAAATTTCCAATCAGTAAGACCTCTGCGAAAAAAAAATTTTTAATTATGATAAAATATTCCTCCAAAACAGAGTCAAACAGCAGATGTAGTAGTTAGTCTAAGCTCTAAAAGAAGACTGGCATACCCATCTGCATCCACAGGGCCCAGCCAATAACCAACAGCCCATAAAAGTTTACTAGACTGCTGTTAAAATGCAATTCTAATCATGTGCCCGTGCCTAATAACACAAGTGAATATAAAATACAGTCAGAGAGAAGCCTGAGTGTACTGCAACACCACAGGAAACTGCCAATTTTGAAGGTCAAAAATGGTCAAACACTAGCAATTTCATGATAAATTAACTCAAAATAGAACTATAAAGATACACCAAGTATAGGTCAACCACAAATTTCAATTTAAAACACAAACACTTCTTAGCTTAAAATTTTTAATTTCTATATTTTAAGTCAAATATAAAGTATGGAACAAAAGAACATATTAGGACAATTTAGATTTATGATCTAGCCAGCAAAGCTGAGGGCCTACTAACGTTAAGTCAAACCATGATTTGTGTGATGAAACATCACCGAGATCAAAAAGGAAAGGAGAGGGAGCCATCAATATTAAATCTGTTCTCTTAGTATGAGACAAGCAACAGCCGTCTAGTTTACACCTTCAGCAATGATGGCTACCAACAGAAATCTTTTCATTTCTTTCTTATCTTTTGCCAGTTTCCATAATCTATTTGCTCCTCCCACTCTTACAATCACAGTATTCTAGCTACCCTTATCTAGTTGGAATTTTGGCCTTTTGAGGCATTCAACATTTATTCTAGCTGCTAATTCATGTATACAATCATTTTGGGAGATTCTAATATAGTCACAATCAGTTTTGACCCACTAGTCTTCTTTTCCCCTAAAAACTAAGAAAGAAAATTATTCATGAAATGCTGACCTTATAAATCATCAAGAAGCCTTTAACAACTCTAGAATATTTCTCTCACAGGGCTTAAATGAACTCTCTGACCCCAGTTTCTTGGGCCCACCTCCTTCATCCAGCCTTCACATTTTTACTATGTCTCCTGAAAAAGTATGTCTCACACACACAATTTCCCCACCCCTATCCACCTAAACTCTCAATGAATCCCTATTATATACAGACGAAAGTCTCAACACTTTAAGAAAAAGCCTAAGACTATTCAGACTGTTTCTGGCCACTCCTCCTGTCCCTTTCATCTTTGCATCCTATGTTTCACAGCCCAAGTTGTATGTAACTTGACTTTGCACATGTTCTTTCTTCTCACTAAAAGGTCCTACTCAGTCTAACAAACCTCTATTCAACCTTCAAAGCTCAGCCCAAAGACCTCTGAGATGACCCCCTCAAGCTTCCCAAGCAGAATTAGTTGCTCCTTCTTTAGCATGCCCCAAATGCTTTGTGTATTCCTCATTACTATATAACTTGATGAGCACTTTATTGGTTCATCTGTTTTTCTCTCCATACCATTATAAACCCATTTAGAATAAAAAAGCATAAGCCCTATTAGAGGAGCAAGTCTATTATGGTGCCTGACACATGGGTGTTTCCAGTATTTTTGGAACTGAGTTTTAGCCCTATTTTACAATGCTGTGTTCAAGTATAATCAGTTCTGCTGTATCACTTATTCTGAAAATAATCTGTTCCAACGTAACCGATATATTAGAAAATTTGAGCATAACACAAAATTCCCATTTGCTTATGTGTGATTTTTTCTGTGAAAAAACTAGATGAAGGTAGAAACCTGCCCCCAGCTGAACTGAGCTGCATAGAAATACACAAAATACACACACCTTAAAACACCTACCAGCTACATCAGCTCACTCTGTGTGTGTGCACAAGAGCTGAGCCACACCCACCCACCTCTGGTGTTATTGTAACATTCCATTCGATTTCAGGTAACTCTCCTTCCACCACTGTACAGTAACTCACAAGCAGCAACCTTTCTGATGCCCATTAACACAAGCAAACCAGGTCTTTTTCAAGGTAAAGTGACACATTTATTGCAGTATTTATGTATACCATAACCATTTAACATGTGTAAAACTATGCTATCATTTTTACCAGGTTCCTTTTTTTTTTTTTTTTTTTTTTTTGCGGTACGCGGGTCTCTCACTGTTGTGGCCTCTCCCGTTTCGGAGCACAGGCTCTGGACGCGCAGGCTCAGCGGCCACGGCTCACGGGCCTAGCCGCTCCGCAGCATGTGGGATCTCCCCAGACCAGGGCACGAACCCACGTTCCCTGCATCGGCAGGCGGACTGTCAACCACTGCGCCACCAGGGAAGCCCACCAGTTCCTTTTTATTAAAATAAGTCACTGACAAAGTTTTGAGTGTTGTGCCTTAGTTCCACTTTTCCCAAAAGGCCTGTAGTTTTTACTGCACAATTTTCCATATCATGGTGATTTTTAGGAACTTACATGTTGCTTTACAGCAGAACTGACTACATAAATTAACAGCTGTATGAGGAGTTCTTAGGTTTTAAGAAATTTTCAGTATTTCAATTCCAATAATATATAGGAGAGAACACTCTGCCCTCTCCCCAATTTCACAAAATGTTTACAGTCCATATCCTCACAGACCATTAGGATAGCCATAACCGTTAAGCTTGGTGGCTCTCATTTCTGGTGAGCAGAGAGTTGATTTTTCCAGCTTAAGCTCTACAGTCTGCCTAAGCCTAACTCAGAAGACAAGTTCTGAATGTCTGAACTTTCACATGTACCGTTATATGGGTTTCATTTTTTTTATTGCTCTTTTTTCCAAAACATTTTGATTTTAAATTACCCTGTATTATAGAGCAATTGAACCGAGCCCTCAAGCCCACTATAAAATGGATCAGACACAAAAGACCCTATATCCAAGTTTAAAATAGATTCAGAGTCACTAACTCCATAGTATCTCAAATGTGACTTTTTTATATGTATGGCTCCACTTAATTCTCCACACTGATGCCCAAATGATCTCTATATCACCTTGTTCCCCTATGAAAAATATTTTGGCTCACTCCTTTGCTACAGAATAAAGATATAAACCTCACTTTTAGCTTAGTACATATGGTTCTTCAAAATCTAGGATGGACACACCTTTGCAGGCTCATCTCCAGTCACTCTCCCTGTTTCAGTAACACATCGATATTGGCCTTACCCCAACACTTGGCACCTCAGTGCACCCACAGTTCCTTTTGTCTGAAATGACCCCATCTCTCCAGTTTGACAAACACCTATTCCGTGCTATTTTCTGTAAACTGCTCCCACACATTCTACAAATTTCATCGTTCTCTCCTGTTCTCCCCACAGCACTCTGTACACCTACTAAGACTACAGCAAGAAGACAGCAATTGAGTGTTATTCACTTTTTAATTCCCAGGGTCTAACATTATGTCCAGCATATACTATTCCTTGCACATAACTTATCAAGAAAATAAAAATGGATGAGGGAGAGGTAAAGCCCAGAGAAGGGTAAGATTAAGGCAGTCTAAATGAGTCCCCATCTTACATGCAAATAAACACTTTAAAAGCAGTTTCCCAACCAGTATACCTTCCATATGGGAAAGTTACAAGTGTGCTGAAGACGGCCCTCACCTCTCATGGCCCAAAGGCTACAGCTCTGAGCAGCCTTGACCATTTATTCCAGGATGCCTTACATATATTATCCCTTTCTGTTGCACTATGATATGAAAAAGATTTATGCTTTAAATATAAAAAAGGCTAATATGAACGTGGTGGAATGCCTACACATTAACCAAAATAAATGCATTATTTATGAACCATAAGTACAGAAGCAAATGCCTCTATTTGTAGCCAGGACCAAATTCTGTAACCAACTCATATCTGTTCAAGAGTCTAAAAAGTTTTACTTTGCCACCAAGGTTTAAGAAACCTGAAAATACCTACAAATCAAACAGGCATTCAAAAGAGTTTCCTCATCTACATTACCAATGATCAAGACACTTCTGAAACTATGCAAAATATTCTGAGTCTCACAGGAAACTTTGTCTTTTGTCACATCCTCATTTTTTGACCATTTCATTAAGTATCTTATTCACCTACTGAGAACTGACCAGACTCAACTACCTCAAATAACTTCCAGCCATTAAAACGCACTCCGCCCTCCCAAAAAAACTAATCTCCATCAAGTACCTCACTCTCATGTGCTCTCCCATTTACACAAAACCTGGTCCTTTCCCTCGTAACTGTAATATCTTGGGCAAGTCACTTTAACCTTTCTAGGCCTGTTTCCTCAACAGCAGCTATTCAAATATTTCGTTTAAAGCAAGTTGACTGGACTAGATCACTGGTCTAAAAATATTAAGCAATTTTTATTCTAAAAGTCATCACATCCTAAAGACTGCGATAATTGCTCTGATAGCAATTATAAAACAAGTCTTCAAAACCTTTTGATCCATGGACACAGCTCCTAAAGCCTACAAAACTGTTTTGGGATGATAAATTCGAGTGTGCTGTGAAAAACACAAAGTGCTACTATATGCCATTTTATTTTTCACTTGTTCATATTCACTCTCTTCGTCTCCAAAATTAAAACCCCCAGACACAAAGAGGCAAGATTCCACACTACCACTAATGGGGCAATCCACCTGGAAAACAGGTAAGTATGGGAACTCATGTTAAAGAAGATTATTTAAACGTCAGCTTAACACAATAACAAATCCAAAAAGGACGAGCAAGATGACCATTCACAATGTTGTCATTTGCAGTAACAGTTCAAGAAGAGGTTACAGGTGTTCATTAGCAGGCTCTTTGGAGAAGCTGTAGGAGATAAAGTCAAAAAAAAAAATTTCCAAAGAAAATAATGATTGGTGTTTAGAAAAAAAGAAAAGAGATACGATTCAGGTTATTACACAAAACTTCAAGTAATTAGAACTATCTCTGAGTCCTCAGCAATATCATAAATCTCTTCATCTGGTGCTAAGGGTTTCTTTAACCATGTCATTCCCATCCCCCCACCCCCCACCCCCAAAATTTGTGTTAAACTGAATTTTAAATACATTTGGGGGAGCGGGTAAACAGTTGGTTTCCCGCTTTGCGGTAACTGCGAAGTTCCACACTCCACTCCGCGCAATCCCACACCGCCGCTTCTCCAAAGTTGCCACCCATCCCAGCCAAGAGTCCCGGACACCAACTCCCCTCCTCCAGGTGACCAGAGCCAGAGTCGACAGCCAGCGCATCCCCCAACCCTGGCGCCCCCTGCGCGGCCCCGCCCCCGCCGTCAAACAACACCCCCCAGCCCCGGACTCGGCGCGGGGGCGCGGTCCGGGGACCAACTGGATGGCGACAGCCGCGCGTCTAGGGACCCCCAACAGCCACCATCTCCTCCAGTCTTCGGGCCCGCTGCACGCAAAACTCAAGGTGCTCTTGCTCGAGTCCCCCGCGCTACGGTCCCGGGGACACGACCGAGAGGGGCCCGTGGGCAGCAGTGTGGGGAGCAGCGCTCAGCCGGGCCTCGGGCTGGTCTCGCTCACCTCTTGGGGTGCGCCGCCTTCCTCCGCCGCTGCCGCCGCCTCCTCCCTGTGAGTGCAGCGGGGTCTGACCTGTGGAACCACCATACCAGTCCCGCCCGCTGCTGCAGCGCCGCCGTCGCCGCTCCTCTGCCGCCTCAGCCGCCGCTCTTTGTTCTCCCTCCGAGATCCACCGCGTCAGCCGCCCTCTTCAGCCGCCTCGATGGGCCACCACTACGGCCTCCCGGCCTCTCGGCCTCCGGCCTCACCCTCCTCGCTGCACCCACCGCTGCCTTCCCCTTCGCGCAGCCGACGCCGCCGCCACCGACGCCGCCGCCTCCTCCTCCTCTGCGCCCCCCTCGTTTTCATTGAAAGCAAACAAGCATCATGGCGGCGGCCGCCGTCCCACCCGTTCCCCCTCCCCCCACCCACCCCAAGCCTGCGAGCGCCGCGACAGACGCTGCCGCTCCAACATCCCGGCCGCCCATTGGCCGCCGCCGCCGGGCGCGACCATTCAGCATCCGGGGAGGTCGCTCTCCGCTCGTCCCTCTCTTCCCCCACCCCCGCGATGGGGAGCAGTGAGCCGGCCGGGCGCGCTCCCGGGTCAGACCTCCCTCTCCTCTTCCCGCTCTCCTCGCTCGTTTCCTGCCTTGTCGCTTCTACTTTCTCATCTTCTTAACGCTACTACGCTTTTCAGCTAGCTCTTTTTTTTTCCTTTCTTTCTCTTTTTTTTTGTCTCACGCTGTTCATTTTTGTTCCTCTCTTCCCTCTATTTCCTTGATCTTCCTCCCTTTCGTGTCGCTTATCAATTACATGGAAACAGGGACAAGCTCTCAGACTTTTGACCCTTAGCCAGTATCCTGAGCTGCCTAAAGACAAGACATGCAGTCGTGAACAGTGGCTTGATTCATCCTGCCTCAGATATGAAGAAAAAACTAATTAATGGCACGTTTCGGTCCATTAATGGTCATTCAGTCCAGTAAATTCAGGGACAATTCTGGTGGGATCCCAGCCCGGAGTAATTGTCCGCAGCTGTGTTCAAAGAGCAAGATGTTCTATTCAGGTGGAGATTGAAAATGAGCAGAGAAAGGATTGATGATGCTTGCATGAGTGCACATTTGTTGACTGGTGGTCAAGGCCCTGTGCTGGGACCAAGGCAAAGAGATGAATCAGGCCCCGGCCTGCCCTCAGTAAGCTTACAGCCTAGGGACAAGAGAAACACTCAACAGACTGTTAAAACTCATTAGAGGTGCATGAGGACAGGCATGGCCTGAGGAAAACGGAATAGCTGTCCACTCACCTACATGGCAAACTAGGATGGGCTCCTGGCTCTTTCCTGGAAAATCAACTCTGAAGAAATGAGAGTGAAATGGGTTCCAGGAACTAACAATAGCAACAAAATGAGACACCCTCTCTTGCTATACTGGGCTAGAGGATATGGGAAATGGTTGGCTGATTTTGGGGCAGAGGAGAGCTAGAAGGGCAAGAAAAGATTGAGACCGTAGGACTCCTGGGCACAGAAGCTTTTCAAACGGTTGCTAATCAGGGAAGGGAGGGGTTGCAGAGACAAGGGAGGAGCAGCCAGGAAATAATAGTGCAGCCTTGGGGCAGGGTCCTGGTACTACCTCAAGGGATACACATAACTATCTTTGAGCTCTTTACAGAACTAAAACCCCCAACAAATAGAAGATGTCAGCATTATTCATTCCAGAGAAGACCACTTGAGGCCAGATTAAAGGAACCAGAGAAGCTCATCAAGAGATTACCAGAGACCAGATTAAAGGAGTGAATGCCCTGCACACACCCTAATCTTATCAGCAACCCTGCCCTTGAACCATTGCTATAAAACTCCTCACCAAATCCTTCCACGTTGGGACACACAGTTTTTCAGGGGCACAACCCTGCTGTGTCCCCCCTTTGCCTGGCAAAGCAATAAAACTATTCTTTTCCTCTTCACCCAAAACTCCAAGATTCAATTCAGCACCAGTGCACGAAGGCTGAGTTTTCAGCATCAACGGTCCAGCGCTCTAGTGTCAGAGGACACTAGACAACAACAGGGTAACATGAAAGCCCAGGAGGGGTAGCAGGTTGCTAAGAACAAGTGCAGACTGACTGGCTGCCTGTGGGCATCCCTCCACAGCCTCCAACCCCAGGCTTCTGAATACTGGGGTTGTGCAGTCCCTGTGCTCTACAAAGTCTCACCAGACTGAGGGAGGAGCCAGTGGCACTCTCTGCCCCCCCGTAAATGCTGTGCCCTGGCAACCTGTGCTCCAGCCTGGAGAGAGGGGTGAATTTTTGTAATTCATCTGCCCAGAAGGAGCTACTTTTTGTGATTGATACCATGTGTATGGGGGCAGGGAAGTCCAGTTGCATAACAAAAAAACTTGCATAGAACCACGAGTTTATTACATCTCATTATTCTAGTGCTCCAGGTCTCACTTGGGGTCTCTCATGCCTCTACTGAGATGGTGGCTGGGGTTGGATTCTGGCACCTCCATGTCCCCAGCAAGCCCTCCCTTTGTAGTGTTTTACCCTCCCACTTTTCTTTGTGGCTTCTCTCTAGCAGGTTATCCTGAACATCTTTCATGGCAACCCAGGGCTCCAAGAGAGAGGAAGTGGAAGACCCTTTGAAGAATGTCACTTTCTCTGTATTCTATTGGTCAAAATAGTCACAAGCCCAGTCCAGATTTAAGAGAAGAGGACATAAGCAGTGCAGGAGCTTCATGCACATAAAGGGAAGGAGAGACTTATTTGGGGCCATCTCAGTAGACTAGCTACCACAGAGAAGGAACCAATGGTGGCCCTGCCTGTGCACATCCTCTTCTTTCTGAATATCTGAAGAGAACCCCACCAAATGCCTTTCCAGATCCAGATCAAAGTGCCCCTCATATTAGGCAAGACTTCCCTGTGTAAGTTATAAAACCCAAACTCAGATAGGCTTGATGAAGAAAGAGGTCATTTATGTATTCAGGTATCACATAACTGAAAAGTTCAGACATCTTAAAATATCAACAAGAATCAATCCAGGGGCTTCCCTAGTGGCACAGTGGTTGGGAGTCTGCCTGCCGATGCAGGGGACACGGGTTCGTGCCCCAGTCCGGGAAGATCCCACATGCCATGGAGCAGCTGGGCCCGTGAGCCATGGCCGCTGGGCCTGGGCGTCCAGAGGCTGTGCTCCGCAGCGGGAGAGGCCACAGCAGTGAGAGGCCCGCGTACCGCAAAAAAAAAAGAATCAATCCAATCTCACTCTTCCACCCTCCACTCAGCTTTCCTCCCCACTGGCTTCACAAGGACTGTGCAACCAGGCAGGAAAGATGGCCACTAGCACCTACAGGCTTAGATTCTAACAGCTCCAGCTGCAAATGCATACCTCATTTTATTGTACTTCACTTTATTGTGCTTCACAGATAGTGCATTTTTTACAAATGGAAAGTTTGTGGGAACCCTGCATTAAGCAAGTCTATTGGCATCAGTTTCCATCAGCATTTGCTCACTTCATGTCTCTATGTCATGCTTTATAATTCTCACAATATTTCAAACTTTTTCATTGTTACTATATTTGTTACGGTGATCTGTGATCAATGATCTTTGATGTTACTCTTGTAATTGTTTTGAAGCACCACGAACTGGGCCCACGTAAGACAACAAATTTAATAAGTGTTGTCTGTGTTTTGACTGCTCCACTGACCAGCCTTTCCTCTGTCTTTATACCTCTCTTCAGTCCTCCCTAATTCCTGAAACACAACAATATTGAAATTAGGCCAGTTAATAACCCTACAATGGCCTCTAAGTGTTCAAATGAAAGGAAGTGTCACACATCTCTCACTTTAAATCAAAAGCTAGAGATGATTAAGCTTAGTGAGGAAGGCATGTCAAAAGCTGAGATAGGCTGAAGGCTAGACCTCTTATGCCAAACAGTTAGCCAAGCTGTGAATGCAAAGGAAAAGTTCTTAAAGGAAATTAAATGTGCTACTTCAGTGAACTGATGAACGACCAGAAAGTGAAACGGCCCTATTGCTGATATGAAGAACATTTTAATGGTCTGGATAGAAGATCAAACCAGCCACAACATTCCCTTAAGCCAAAGCCTAATCCAGAGCAAGGTCCTGACTCTCTTCAATTCTATGAAGACTGAAAGAGGTAAGGAAGCTGCAGAAGAAAAGTTTGAGGCTAGCAGAGGATGGTTTACAAGGTTTAAGGAAAGAAGCCGTCTCCATAACATAAAAGTACAAGGTGAAGCAACAAGTGCTGATGTAGGAGCTGCAGCAAGTTGTCCAGAAGATTTAGCTAAAAAAATGAATGAAGGTGGCTACACTAAACAGATTTTCAATGTAGACAAAACAGCATTATATTGGAAGAAGATGTCATTTAGGACATTCATAGTTAGAGAGGAGAAGTCAAAGCCTGGCTTCAAAGCTTCAAAAGACAGGCAGACTGTCTCATTAAGGGTTAATGTAGCTGGTGACTTGAAGTCAATGCTCATTTACCATTCCAAAAATCCTAGGGCCCTTAAGAATTATGCTCAATCTACTCTGCCTGTGCTATATAAATGGAACAACAAAGCCTGGATGACAGCACACCTGTTTGAATCACAGTTTACCGAAAAAAACTACTGTTGAGACCTACTGCTCAGAAAAAAAGATTCCTTTCAAATACTGCTGCTCATTGACAATGAGCACCTGGTCACCCAAGAGCTCTGATGGAGATGTACAACATTAGTGTTTTCATGCCTGCTAACACAACATCTATTCTGAAGCCCATGGATCAAGAAGTAATTTTGACTTTCTAGTCTTCTTATTTAAGAAACAGATTTTATAAAGCTATAACTGCCATAGATAGTGATTCGTCTGATCAAGGCAAAGTCAATCAAAAACCTTCTGGAAACATTTCACCATTCTAGATGCCATTCATAACTCATGAGAAGATGTCAACATATCAGTATTAATGGGAGTTTGAACAAAGTTGATTCCAACACTCATGGAAGACTTTAAGGGGGCTCAAGACTTTAGTGGAGGAAGTAACTGCAGATGTTATGGAAATAGCAAGAGAACTTGAATTAGAAGAAGAGCCTGAAGATGTGACTGAATTGCTGCAATCTCATTATAAAACTTAATGGATGAGGAGTTGTTTCTTATGGATGAGCAAAGAAACTGGTTTCTTTAGATGGAATCTACATCTGTTGAAGATTCTTGAAATGACAACAAAGGATTTAGAATATTACATAAACTTAATTGATAAGGCAGCAAGAGTATTTGAGAGGATTGACTCCAATTTTGAGAGAAGCTCTTCTTTGGGCAAAACACTATCAAATGGCATTGCATGCTACAGAGAAATGGTTCATGAAAGGAACTCAATCAATATGGCAAACTTCATTATTGTCTTATTTTAAGAAATTGCCACAGCCATCCTAGCCTTCAGCGATCACCACCCTGATCAGTCAGCAGCCATAAACATCAAGACAAGACCCTCCACCAACAAGAAGATTATGACTTGGGCTTTCCTTGGTGGCACAGTGGTTGAGAATCCACCTGCCAGTGCAGGGGACATGGGTTTCAGCCCTGGTCCGGGAAGATCCCACATGCCTCAGAGCAACTAAGCCCGTGTGCCACAACTACTGAGTCTGCACTCTAGAGCCCGCAAGCCACAACTACTGAAGCCCGTGCGCCTAGAGCCCATGCTCTGCAACAAGAGAAGCCACTGCAATGAGAAGCCACAAAAAAGACCCAATGCAGCCAAAAATAAATTATTTTTTTAGAAAAAGAAGATTATGACTTGCTGAAGGCTCAGATGGTTAGCAATTTTTAGCAGTAAGGCATTTCTTTTTTTTTTTTTTGTGGTACGCGGGCCTCTCACTGTTGTGGCCCCTCCCGTTGCGGAGCAACAGGCTCCGGACGCGCAGGCTCAGTGGCCATGGCTCACGGGCCCAGCCGCTCCACGGCATGTGGGATCCTCCGGGACCGGGAACCCGTGTCCCCTGCATCGGCAGGCGGACTCCCAACCACTGCGCCACCAGGGAAGCCCAGTAAGGCATTTCTTTTAAAAAAAATTTTTTTAAAGTCTTTATTGAATTTGTTACAATATTGCTTCTGTTTTATGTTTTGGTTTTTTGGCCGTGAGGCATGTGGGATCTTAGCTCCCCGACCAGGGATTGAACCCACACCCTCTTCATTGGAAGGTGAAGTCTTAACTGCTGGACCACAGGGAAGTCCCAGCAGTAAGGTATTTCTTAATTAAGGTATGTACATTTTTTTAGACATAATGCTATTGCACACTAAATACACTACCGTGTCAACATAACTTTTATATGCACTGGGAAACCAAAAAATTTGTGTGACTCACTTTAACGTGATATTTGCTTTAGTGCAGTGGTTTGGAACTGAACACACAATATCTCTGAGGTTTGCCCATATATAGTTTTTTTCCCTAAGATTAAACCACCTTATTCATTGTGATAAAAATAATTTGTGGTCATGGTTTAAAAAAAAAAGACTAAATTACAGAAAGGCATGAATAAGAAAGTGGAGGTCTCATCCCTGGCCTGACTCCAGCCACACTCCTCAAAGATTTGAATTGTTTACAAGGCTTTGGCCTTAAATAACAAAATAAAATAAACAAACTAAAACATTCTCAAACATGCTTACCGAATAAGGATATTTACTGACTCCCATCACTGAAAGTCCAAATGTAGGGCAGCCTTTAGGGTTGTTTGATTTAAGGCCTACAGGCAGATTAATCATTGATACTGCCCTGGACAAAAAATATTTTGTTACTTTGCTGCTTATTATGGGATATAGGGTGTTGGAAACCTGACTTGAAGTAACTTAAGCAGAAATAGGAGTGTATTGGCTCAGGAAAATACTAGCTTCTCTAATAAAGATACAAAATTTCTTGCTCATGTAACCATTCAGCAAGTGATTTTTCTTCCTACTAGTGACTCAGGGACCTTTCCTCTTACGGCTCTGTCATCCCCTAGGACAGGGGTTCTTATTCTGGGGTCCATGTACCCCCAAGAGATCTGTGGATAGAAATCAGGGAGGGGTGCAGCAAACCCAGATGGGTCAAGTTTAGCTTTTCCTGCCATTTTGAGTCTAAATAACAAACCACAGTAGGATGTGACTATAACCAATGGCAAACCTCAGCCTGATATTTTCATATCCTCTCACAGTTGTACAATAGAGATCATTTCCCCCAATTTCATTTTTTCTTTTTTTAGTTGAGGTAAAATTTACATAACTTAAAATTAACCATTTTAAAGTGCACAATTCAGTAATATTTACTACATTCACAATGTTGTGCAACCATACCTCTCTCTATTTCTAAAACAGTTTCATCATCCTAAAAGAAAATGTTAGGTATATCTAGAAATATCATTTTCACTCATTTACAACTTTGAAAATGTGGTAGATATTAGACCCACCAGTAGAACATGCATTTAACATGCTATTTAAATGCATAAATACTATTATGTCATAACACTTAAAATATTTTGGTAACTGTATTTCAATATAACTGGTTTCCTTTGTAATCCTCTGTATTGGGTTGGCTAAAAGTTCATCTGTTTTTTTCCTTAAGGTGCCTCTGGTAGCTCTTAGTTGTCTTTAACTTCATTCGAAACAATTTTGTTAGGTTGTATGTGACAGTTGTCATATCAGAATGCATTTTTAAAAAGCTTCTCAAAATTGGTGAATTTTTGTGTAGCCATTTTAATATTGAAGATGGAAGAAAAAAAGCAACATTTTTGTCATATTATGCCTTATTATTTCAAGAAAGGTATAAATGTAACTGAAATGCAAAAAAAGATTTGTGCATTTTATGGAGAAGGTGCTGTGACTGATCGAACATGTCAAAAGTGGTTTGCGAAGTTTCATCCTGCAGATTTCTCACTGGACGATGCTCCACAGTTGGGTAGATCAGTTGAAGTTGATAACGATCCAATTGAGACATTAATTGAGAACAATCAACATTTTACCACCTGGGAGATAGCCGACATACTCAAAATATCCAAATCAAGCACTGAAAATCATTTGCACCAGCTTGGTTATGTTCATCGCTTTGATGTTTGGGTTCAACATAAGTTAAGTGAAAAAATCCTTCTTGACTGTATTTCTGTATATGATTCTCTACTTAAACGTAATGAAAACTTTCCATTTTTGAAACAAATTGTGACGGCTGATGAAAAGTGGAACTGTACAATAATATAGAATGGAAGAGGTCATGGGTCAAGCGAAATGAACAACCACCAACCACACCAAAGGCCAGTCTTCATTCAAAGAAGGTGATGTTTTATATGTGCTGGGATTAGAAAGGAGTCCTCTATTATGAGCTCCTTCCAGAAAACCAAACGATTAAATTCCAACATGTACTGCTTCCAATTAGACCAACTGAAAACAGCACTCGACAAAAAGCGTCTGGAATTAGTCAACAGAAAACGCGTAATCTTCCATCAGGATAACACAAGGCCGCATGTTTCTCTGATGACTGGGCAGAAACTGTTACAGCTTGGCTGGGAAGTTCTGATTCATCTGCCGTGTTCACCAGACATTGCACCTTTGGCTTTCCATTTATTTCAGTCTTTACAAAATTCTCTTAATGGAAAAACTTTCAATCCCCTGGAAGACTGTAAAAGGCACCTGGAACAGTACTTTGCTTAAAAAGATAAAAAGTTTTGGGAAGATGGAATTATGAGGTTGCCTGAAAACTGGCAGAAGGTAGTGGAACAAAATGGTGAATATATTGTTCAATAAAATTCTTGGTGAAAATGAAAAATGCGTCTTTTATTTTTACTTAAAAACCAAAGGAAATTTTTGGCCAACCCAGTATTTTATTTAATGCTTTTTTTAATTAATTTTTTTTATTGGGGTATAGTTGATTTACAATGTTGTGTTAGTTTCTGCTGTACAGAAAAGTGATTCAGTTATGCATATACATATATCCACTCTCTTCTAGACTCCATTCCCATATAGGTCATTACAGAGCACTGAATAGTGCTATACAGTAGGTTCTTATTAGTTATCTTTTATATATAATAGTGTGTATATGTCAATCCCAAACTCCCAATTTATCCCTCCCCCCCTTATTTTATCATTTTAAAAAACATTATTATGAACAGGGCGTCTGCCAAGAGGCTCATATCATAAAAACTGTCAAGAACTTCTGCCCTTGGTTTGGAGACCTCTGTATCCACTGGTAAAGAGAGGAGAGATGCAGAGAAAGCACAAATGCTTCTTACCTAGCTCAACCTCAAGTCACTCACAGCACTTCTCCTCACACTCAATTGGCAAGAACTAGTCACATATCTCCACCAAATGTGAAGAAGACTTGGGAAAGGTTTTCACAAGCTTGGAAATAACTTAGTTCCATCTGAGCAGCTGTTTCTCAGCAACAATGGAAGGAAAAAATGAATTTTTTTGAGCAGATAAATATCTCTGCCACCATCCACCCCTGTGACTACCAAATATCCCCATTTATGCTTCTTCCAACAAATGGCACCTATTCTTCCCCATGGAAGACCCCATCCATTGCTGCAACCTTCCCCTTAGTCCTTCTTCTTTCCTGCTGCCTAGAATGTGGAGCTGCTGTCTTGGACCACGAGAATGAGGCCCATGATATCAGAATAAGAAAGGGAGCTGAAATAAGCCTGGTTTCTGCACATTTCATGGAGCAGACACCACACCAGTTCTAGGTTGAATTCCTCCAAAATCATGGTAATATTTGGCAGGAGATAAGATTGATGCCCTGCCATTCAGAAACCAAAAGCTTACTGGCAGAAAGTAGATTGAGAGTGTTGCTTTACAAACTAAGTTGATTAATTTAAAAATGGCCTCAGACTCATTAAGCCATGAAATTGGGTAATGAGCAGACCACAAAGGCAGATGATGCAAGTCTTAAAATTTAAAAACTATGTCCAGGCAGACCTTTGGCTATGGGTACTGTCACATGGAACTAATAGGATGAGAGTAGACTGGAAGCTTCCTAGGTATTTTAGGGAAATGTCAAAGAGACCACCTACAGTTCTATAATTTTTTAACCCCCAAAGAAGTGCCCAATCTCCCACACATGCACCAGCAGGAAGCAGATGCTTTAATTCCCAAGTCTTATGTGACCATGAAAGAAAATATAACTGCCAGAAGGCAGGGACAAAGCTTTAGAAGCCAGTGGACAAAAGACTGCTAGGTGGGCTGATCAATAACACTACTTCCAGAGAAGGGAGACTGTGGTGTTCCTAGAAAACCAAGTGGGCAAGAACCAGTGACTGCTGTATGTCTACCATCCTCCCACTTTCTGAATTAGATTGTGTTTGTTTGTTTGCTACAATTGTCCTATTCCTACCGACAGTTATATGTTCTGTGTGTTGGAGGCAGTCGTCTTTTAGTTCCCAGGTTACTGGACCACAAGAAGCCACATTGGGACCTGCTGACTACTCTGAGCTACACTGGCCTCTATGTTGCCCTCTTGGGGAGAGTGCTCTGTGTATGGGAAGAAGGGTGCACATGGATATATAGGAGGCCAAAGAGAGAAGTTGTACCAGGACTGCAGGATAACTCTTTTTCCAGCACAAAGATGAAATTTCCCACCCTCCCTTTACTTGCCAGCGTTCTTAGAGTTGAGTAGGAATAAATATCTAGAAAACCCTCTGCTTTACTCTCAACAGAAAACAAACCCTCCGAGTAGGGAGGGGCAGACACCTGGCTAAGCAGAAGGAGGGAGAGAATCTGAGGTCTAATTTCCTCTCAAAGTGCTTTCTCCCATCCTTCTTGATTTTATCCTCCCCTACACTTAAAAAAAAGTATAAATTTCAGGTGCAGCTGTAGCCAATTTCTGCGACCTTTGAAGATTTTGAAGTTTTTTTTTTTTTTCCTTCACAGGAGTCCCCTTCCCTTAAAAAAACCTTTTCATTTTGAAATAATTATAGATTCACATGAAGTTGCAAAGAAATGTGCAGGGGGTCCCATGCACCCTTCACCCAACCACCCCTGATATTTACATCCTGCAAAACTACAGAACAATATCAAACCAGAAAACTGACATTAGGTACAAACCATTGAGTTTATTCAGATTTCACCAGTTAATACATACACTTGTGTGCATATGTGTGCATGCGTGCGTGTGCATGTGTAGCTGTATGCAACTTTGTCACATGTGTAGCTTCAGGGAACCAACACTGTAATCAAGATACTTAACTGTACCATCACTTCAAGTCTCCGTTGTGCTCCCCTTTACAGTCACATCCTCCCCTCCACAGCCAGCCCTGGCCTGGTTAGCCACTAATCTCTATAATTATGTTCTTTTACAAATGTTATATAAATAGAATTATGCAGTATGTATCCTCTTGAGATTAGTGCAGTATAATTTCCATTATGTTCATCTGAGATGTTGCATGTTATCAATAGTTCCATCCTTTTTATTGCTGAATAGCATTCCATGGTATGGATGTGCCATAGTTTCTTTAAACATTCATCAGTTGAAAGACATTAGGGTCATTTCTATTTTGGTGCTATTATGAATAAAGCTGCTAGAACATTCATGTGGAAGTTTCTGCATAAAAACAAGTTTTCATTTCTCTATGCTAAAAGCCCAAGAGACTAATTGCTGTTCATATGGTAATTTCATTTTTAGTTTAATAGAAACTGCCAAACTATTTTCCAGAGTGCCTGTATGTTTTAATCATATTACCTTGAGTGGGATATGGTGAGGCCAGACACAGGTCAAGAGAGAAAAAATGGTTAATCAAAGTTCAATAGGAGAGAACAGAGCACTTCACACAGGGCCACACAAGGAAGCACCAGGGTCAGTTAGGAGGCAGAGGGATGGGGGAATTGTGGGCAAGCATATTTATTGTGGTTTCTGCAGGAAGAAATGGCTCAGGCAAGGTAAGCAGGTTTAGCACTGGATAATTTGAGTAATTTCAGTCAGCCCTGGGGCATAGGGTCTGTCCTTGGTTGTATGGTACCTGGCCTTGGGGTGATTAGGGCAGGTGTATAGTGTCTAATAGTATGAATGAAAGCCCAGTAAACTCAATAGTTGGGAGTATGGGCTTAATTGGCTGCTCAAGAAGGAGAACTGACCAACCTCTAGCCAGGGCCTCAAAACTGGGTCAAGACAGCATTTTTAAAAATTATATCACACTGTATTATTTTACATTCCCACCAGTAATGTATGATGCACCCAGTTTCTCCACATCCTCACCATCATTTGTGTTATTACTATTTTTATTTCTGTCATTCTGAATGGTATGTAGTGATGTCTCATTATAGTTTTTTGGGGTTTTTTTGGGTTTTTTTTTGCGGTACGCGGGCCTCTCACTGTTGTGGCCTCTCCTGTTGCGGAGCACAGGCTCCGGACGCGCAGGCTCAGCAGCCAAGGCTCACGGGCCCAGCCGCTCCGCGGCATGTGGGATCTTCCCGGACCGGGGCACAAACCCGCATCCCCTGCATCGGCAGGCGGACTCTCAACCACTGCGCCACCAGGGAAGCCCTCATTATAGTTTTATTTGGCACTTTTCTAGTGATGTTGAACATCTTTTCATGTGCTTATTTTCCAACTGTATATCTCATATATATTTATCTTTGATAAAATGTCTACACATTTCTTTTGCCTATTTTAAAAATTGGATTGTCTTTTTAATGTTGGGTTTGAGGAGTTCTTTGTATATTCTAGATACAAGTCCTTTGTTAAATATGTGATTTGCAGATATTTTCTTCCAGTCTGTAATGTGTCTTTTCATATTCATTAATAGGGTCAATTTCTCAACAAAAGTTTTAAATTTTATGAGGTCCAATTAATCAAATTTTCCTTTTGTGGATCATGCTTTCAGGTAAGAACTCTTTGCCTAATCTAGGTCTTGAATATTTTCTCCTATTTTTTTCCTAGAAGGTTTACATTTTTCGTGGTCCATGGTCCATTTTGAGTTAAAATTTGTATAAAATTGGAGGATTAGTTCAAGGTTTTTTGTTTTTGCTGTGGGTACCTACTTGCTCCAGCACCATTTACTGAAAGGCTTATCTCTCTCTCTTTGAAATGCTTTGTTCCTTTGTTTAAAAATAAATGAACATATTTGTGTAGGTCTATTTCTTCATTTTCTATCTGTTCAATTAATCTATATGACTATCCCTCTGCCAGTATCATATGGTTTTCATTACTGTAGCTAATAGTAAAAGCTTAACATCTCAAAGAATCATTACTCCTACTTTTCTTTTTAAAATTTGTTTTGGCTATTGTAGGGCCTTTCCTTTTCCATCTAAAATTTTGAATAAGGCTTTCTGTATCTATAAAAATAAAGTTTGTTAAGATCTTGATAGAGATTGTGGTAAATCTGTAGATCAATTTGGGGAGAATTAACATCTTTGCTGTGTTGAATCTTTCAAGTGTTGAATAAGGTATATATCTTCAATTATTTATGTCTTCACTGATTTCTTTCATCAGCATTTTATAAATTTTACCATACTGATCTTGTGCATGTTTTGTTAGATTTATACCTAAGTATTTCATTTCTTTGGAGCAATTCTAAATGGTATTTTTAATTTTGGCTTCCACTTGTGTGTCATCAGTATATAGAAATACTTTTGCATGGTAACTTTGTATCCTGCCATCTTACTGAACTCACTTATTCTAGATGATTTTTATACATTCCTTGGAATTTTGCAACATAGACAATCATGTTGTCTGCAAGTAGAGACAGTTTTATTTATTTCTTTCCAATCTGTATGACTTTTTTTTTTTGCCTTTTCTTGCCTTGTCACAGTGTTTAGAAATTCCAGTATTATGTTGATTAAGAGTGGTGAAAGCAGACATCATTGCCTTGTTTTCTCAGTCTTAGAGGAAAGGTCATGCCATTAAGTATGATGTTAGCTATTGGTTTTGTAGATGCTCTTTGTGAGGTTAAGTTCCCTTTTATTCCAGAGAATTTTTATCATGAATGGTTAGGTAGTTGAATTTAGTCAAATGTTTTTCCTGCATAAATTGGAATAATCATATGACCTTCATCCTTGATTTTTGAATATTTAACCAACTTTATAACTGGAAAAAAATCCCACTTAGTTGTGGTGTATTGTCTTTTTATATGTTCTTGTATTTAATTTGCTAAATTTTTCTTGAGGACTTTTGCATCTAAATTCGTGAGGGATATTGGTCTGTAGTTTTCTTTTTTGTGCTATCTTTTCTGATTTTGGGATCAGACTAATACAGGCTCATAAAATTAGTTGGGAAGTGTCCTTCCTCTCCTATTTTCTGAAATAGATTAAAATCAGTTATTAATTATTTGAATATTTGGTAAAATACTCCAATGAGAGAATGTCTGGGCTTGGAGATACTATTTTTTCCATCCTTTTTCTTTGAACCTACCTCTGTCATCATGTTTGAAGTGAATTTCTTATAAACAACATATAGTTGCGTTATTATTTTTTAATCTACTCTTCCAAATATCTGTCTTTTTTCCCAAAGCTCTATCTTTTAATTGGTGTATTTAGACTATTTACATTTAAAGCAACTGTTGATATATTAAAAGTTATAACACCCAGTGGTGCTATAACTTTTGCTTCATCCATAAAATATAATAAAGGAAACTCATGAGGTGAAGGATAATCTATTGTGCTTACTTCTGTTTACTAATTTTATTGTTCTTTATTGTTCTTCTTTCCTTTCTGAGGGCTCTCTTCTGTCATCATTTCCTTTCTTTCTGGAGAGCTCTTTTTAGCCATTCTTTAAGGATAGGTCTGCTGGCAGTAAATTCTGTTAGATGTTCTTTATCTGAGAACGTCTTTATTTCCTCCTATTTTCTGAAGGACAGTATCACCAAATTTATGCTTCAGAGCTGACAGTTTTTCATTCATCACTTGAAAAATTTTGTGCCACTTCCTTCTGGCCCCCATGGTTTCAGAGGAGAAATCCACTGTCATTTGAATTGCTCTTCCTTTGTAGGTAGTACATTATTTCACTTTAGCTGTTTTCAAGATTTTTTCCTCTGTTTTTAGTTTTCAGAAGTATAATTATGATGTGTCTTGGTGTAGATTTCTTTGGGTTTCTCATATTTTGGATTCTCTCTGATTCTTGAATCTGGAGGTTTATGTCTTTCACAAAGTTTGGGAAATTTTCAGCTATTGTTTCTTTGAATGCCTTTTTGGTCCCACATCTTCCTCCTCTCCTCTGGAAACTTGATTATATGGATCCTTTAATATAGACCCACAGGTCCCTGAGTCTCTGTTCATTATTTTTTCAGTCTAGTCTCTGTTGTTCAGATTGTCTTCAAGTTCACTAATTCTATCTTCTGTCATCTCCACTCTACTGTTGTGTCGATTCAGTGAGTTTTTAAATTTTGGATGTTGCATTTTTCAGTTCTACAATTTTTATTTGATTCTTTTTTAATAACTTTTTGCTGAAACTTTCTATTTTTTCATGTGTTTCCAGACAATTTGTGATGGATTGTTGAAGCATTTTTTAATGCCAGCTGCTTTCAAATCCTTGTCAGATAATTCCAACATCTGATTCATCTCAGTATTGGCCTCACTTGATTATCTTTTCTCATTTGGATAGTGGTTTTCCTGCCTCTTGGTATGACAAGTGATTTTCTATAGCACCCTTCCATTTGGGTTGTTATGTGAGGGAACTCTCAGTCCCATTCAATCTTCCATGCTATCAGGCAGTCACCAGGTTTGTCTGTGGGTTCTGTCTACTTTTGTAGACTTTAGTTCCAATGGCAGTTTAGTTTTCTGAGCCCTGCCATGCATTCTGGTCAGCTTTGTTCTTCTGGTACTGCTGGGCTCCTGCTCAGCACTGGCTGGTGCCGTCTGTGGGGGCAGGAGGTGCTTACTGGGTTTACCTGCTATTTCTGGGTGTCTACAGCAGAAGGTACTGGGCCTGGGTCACCTTAGGCCACCAGGTGAAGGGCAGGGAGGCATAGCTTTTTTCCTGGTGGTGCCATTGCAGGGCCAACTAGTCCCTGGTTGTAGAGTGTTATCCAGGACACACCAAGACTTTGCTGCTGCTGCAAGCAGATATCACCATCACCTGTGCACTGGTTGTGGTGTGAGAGCTGGTGTAACCAAGGGGCTTTGCTGATCTGCAGCTGCTGGTGGATCACATGGTCCATGTTGTGGTACAGGGTTTTAATCTAGTTTGAGGTTTTAATCAAGTTTCTCAGCTTTCCTCACTCCTGGCTTATTGTTTTGATTATCTGGAGTCTAAGTCAATTATGATTCAAATATCTGCTTTCTAGCTTCCAAATTTTTATTGATGTTTTCCCCTCTCAATTCTCCCCCTTTTTTTTTTGTGGGTTTATTTACCTCTTTTCATCCCTTTATTGTGGTTTTCATGGCAGTGAAATCAAATACATACAGACAGTACTCTATCCAAACAGAATTCTTACAGTTATAATCTTCTATAAATCTAAGGTCATATTCTTTCCCAATATTGCTCATTTCTGTTTCTAGCTTCTTCCCCCTTAAAGGTGCATTTGTCAGAGTTTTGTCTATTTTACTGGCATTCAAAAAATAGTTATTTATTGGGGCTATTTTTGTTTCTTATTTCATTGATTTCTTTTTAAATTTTTATTAATTTCCTCCTCTTACTCTTGGTATTTATTTCATTATTTTCTTTCTAGAGTGAATGCTTACCTCATTTGTTTTAAATTTTCTGGATTTTATAAAATTTCATAAGATTGTTGTGGGTTTTTTTCCTGTGTTTTCCTTTGGTTGTACTCTATATCTTTTAATATATAATATTATTATTAATATTACTTATAAATTAATATTTCACTCTATGTTACTCCTTTTAAAAAATAGTTATTTGTTAAATTTTAAAATTCTGGTGGCGGGGCCCTGGTGACGCAGTGGTTGAGAGTCCGCTTGCCGATGCAGGGGAAGCGGGTTCGTGCCCCGGTCCGGGAAGATCCCACATGCCGCGGAGCAGCTGGGCCCGTGGGCCATGGCCACTGAGCCTGCGCGTCCGGAGCCGGTGCTCCGCGAAGGGAGAGGCCGCAGCGGTGAGAGACCCGCGTACCGCAAAACAAAAACAAACAAAACATAAAATTCTGGTGGCTTTGGAATTCTAGTAGGTATGAGAGAATAAGGGTGGGGCAGGAAGAAGCTCTCTTTTTGTAATTGTATTCTCAATTATTGCTTCTTGGTAAGAAAGTACTCTGCACAATTGCTATATTTTAAAATTTACTGAGGTGCTCCTTATGGCTGAGTAAAACAATTTTGGTAAGTGTTCCGTGAGTATTTGTAGGCAGTGATTGTTTCTGTGAGAGAGACTCATGCTTGTATATAGAAAATAAGAAAAAGAATTTTCACTGCCACTCTTGAAAAATAACTAATATTCACTGAGTGCTTATTTTGCGCCATGCACTATTCCAGGGTTTCTCAACTTTGGTGATACTGACATTTTGCGCTGGATAATTCTTTGTGCATGGGAGCTGTCTTGTGCAATGTAGGTTGTTTAGCAGCATCCCTGGCCTCTACCTACCAGATTCCAGTAACAGCTGCAACCTCCTTCCCCAAGTTGTGACAACCAAAAATGTCTCCAGACGTTGCCAAATTTTCCCTGGGTACAAAATTGCCCTTGATTGAGACACATTGTTTACATTTACGAATTCATTTAATCCTAATCACAAACCTACTGCTACCCCCATTTTACAGATAAGTAGCTATAAGCCTAGCTTCTGTAAACAGAAACCCAGAGAGGTTCAAAGTAACTTTCCAAAGTCACAGGGCTATTAAGCATTATTTGTAATTGCAGAAACCGAAACAAAGCAAAACCAAATCAACCTGAATGTCATTCAATAAATTGTGAAACGTGCATACAAAGGCATTTTGAAAAACTTAATTACTTGATTTATTTACAATGAGTAAATCTCAAAAACCACACCAAGAGAAAAAAGCAAGTTGTGGACATCTTTTAGGTGAGGATAAAAATGCAATATGAGGATTCTAATTAGTTTTTCCTCAAGTGCCAGGTGGCTCCTGTTCTTCCGTTCACATGTACAGGGAAGAAACAACCAGTATATTGTGCACAGGGCTTGCTGGCTGGCAGCTGCCACCACAGAGCTGACTTTGTCCTGGGAGAGGGCAGGTGCCCCGGCCTTGGCCAGCCTGGTACTATTGGGCCCCACAGACAGCTAAGCTCCCGAACTCCCCCTGGGTTGGGTGGGCTTGAGGGTCCCAGGAGGTTCTGCTGCAGCCCAATTCACGCACTCCCGAATCCTCTGTGGAAATCTTTAACTGTCAACACTCTCTTTCCTTTTTTTCCCTTTTCTTTTGTTGAGGTATAATTAGCAAATAACATTATATTAGTTTCAGGTGTACAACATAATGATATTTGTAGATAGTGCAAAAGGATCATCACAATAAGGCTAGTCACCTCTGCTCTCTGAGTCTCAGTTTCCCCATCAGTGAAACAGGATGAGGATATCACATGTAAGGAGTTTTGGGGAAAATTAGAAGAGATACTGTGTGTAACGAGCCTATCCCATGTCCAAGAAGGGGACTCACTGGTAACCTCCCTTTAGGAGCGCGTGTAACTCACCCTAAGACCGCCAGGTGGGGCCATTGACATCAGTGAAGAAGAGCAGCCAGCACCAAAGTTGCGTGGGCATCTGCATCTCCTGAATTGCTTTTGTTTTTTTCTTTTAAAATACTAACTCCCCAAGGGAGACAGAATCAGAATCCTTTTTGGGGCTAGGGCATCTGTATTTTAACAAGTGATTTTAGTCCACACTACGAAAATCTGAAACCCACTGATTGAGCACATAGGGTGGTTTCCCTCCCAGAAACTAGCACCCAGAAAATATAGGTATACTTTATTGAGGGATTAAGATGTACTTTAAAAACTTGAAAAAATAGGGAGGGTGGGAGGGAGACGCAAGAGGGAGGAGAGATGGGGATATTATGTACATGTATAGCTGATTCACTTTGTTATAAAGCAGAAACTAACACACCATTGTAAAGCAATTATACTCCAATAAAGATGTAAAAAAACTTGAAAAATAATTTGCAAGCCTTTCAAAATTTACATAGTGGAAATAGTCAACCTATATTTCCATAATTCTATGTGTATTTTTATTTTGAGTAAACTGATAAAAGTTTGCAGTTTTAAATTTTTTTCTTACCCCGATTCAAAATGTATTGTCATTTACAGAGGAATGGATAAAGAAGATGTAATACATGTATACAATGGAATATTACTCAGCCATAAAAAGGGAAGAAATAGGGCTTCCCTGGTGGCGCAGTGGTTGAGAGTCCGCCTGCAGATGCAGGGGACTTGGGTTCGTGCCCTGGTCCAGGAGGACCCCACGTGCCATGGAGCAGCTGGGCCTGTGAGCCATGGCCGCTGAGCCTGCGCATCCGGAGCCTGTGCTCCACAGTGGGAGAGGCCGCAGCGGTGAGAGGCCCGCGTACGAAAAAAAAAAAAAGGAAAGAAATAATGGCATTTGTAGCGATGTGGTTGGACCTAGAGATTGTCATATGGAGTGAAGTAAGTCAGAAAGAGAAAGATAAATATTGTATAATATCGCTTATGTGTGGAATCTAGAAAAATGGTACAGATGAACTTATTTGCAAAGCAGAAATACAGTCACAGATGTAGAAAACAAACTTACGGTTACTGGGGGGGAAGGTGGGGAGGGATGAATAGGGAGATTGGGATTGACATATATACACTACTATATACAAAATGGATAACTAATGATAACCTACTGTATAGCACAGGGAACTCTACTCAGTGCTCTGTGGTGAACTAAATGGGAAGGGAATCTAAAAAAGAGTGGATGTACGGGCTTCCCTGGTGGCGCAGTGGTTGAGAGTCCGCCTGCCGATGCAGGGGACACAGGTTCGTGCCCCGGTCCGGGAAGATCCCACATGCCATGGAGCAGCTAGGCCCGTGAGCCATGGCCGCTGAACCTGTGCGTCCGGAGCCTGTGCTCCGCAACGGGAGAGGCCACAACAGTGAGAGGCCCGCGTACCGCAAAAAAAAAATAAATAAATAAATAAATAAAATAAAAAGAGTGGATATATGTATATGTATAACTGATTCACTTTGCTGCACAGCAGAAACTAACACAACATTGTAAAGAAACTATACTCCAATAAAAATTAATAAAAAAAGAAAAAAACAGAATGTATTGTCATTTAATATAACCTCTTTTTTAAAAAATCTGCTAGGGTTAAAAAATAAAATAAAAATCTTTGCTTTAAATATGTCCTGTAAAATTATTATAAATCAAGTGAAAGGTGACAATGCCAGAAACATACCATTAACTTGCACTACTAGGTTAGGGTGGACTGAGGGATGTTTCCTGTGCAGTATGTACTTTTCTTTCTTTTTTTAAATGTATGATCAATCCTGTTGGTATTTTCATTATCACATTTCTCAGAGCTAAGAGGGTATGTATATTCTGGCTACTTGGGAGGGAAATAAATTAAATTTCCACACTGAAAAAACCCAAAAAACAGAAAAAACAAAAAAGGCTCTCTCTTGCTTTGGCTCAGGACCTTCAGGCCCACTGTCAGAGGGTTGATGGGATGACCCCATTAGAGTCCATTTCCTGGCTTTGATCTTGATAGTCCCTCCAGGACTCCGCCTTGTGCACATCCTCCAGCCTTGTACAGCATGAGTGGTAAGGAGCGTCTTGGACAGCAGCCTGCCCTTGGTCATAACCCTGTTGGCAACTGTGGCCAAGGCGCCTGGATAAGTAATACTTCTCATGGAACATTTGATTTCTCCTAGGAACACTACTTAGCAACATGAACCAAAGGAAGACTGGTCAGGAGGTGCTGAAACAATCCAGGTTAAAGACCATGGGACCTGAATGCAGGTGTGGTAGGAGAAGGGGAGAGGGGACAGATTCAGGAAGTATTCAGAATGTGGAGGGGGAGATGAGGGAGAGGGAAGACCAAAAGCCACCCTCTTCCAACTGGGCTCCAAGGACCAATAGCATTGGGGGTTTGTCAGAAATGCAGAATTTGGGACCTCCCGGAGCTGCTGAATCAGAACCTGTATTTAGGTGATTTATGTGTACCTTAAAGTCTGAAAGCCCTGGTCTAGAGTGCTGACTAGTTTTCTGGCTTTTGTGACACCACCCTGATAGAGGATGCAAGAGGAAAAGCAGGAGCCAGCAGTGAGCAGGGGGTTGGGGGTGGGGGAAGATTATGTAAGTTTCATTTGGCCCTATGGGATTCAGGGGTGCCTGAGGACACCTGGGTGTAGTGTCTGGGAGGATCCTGGGGGTAGGTCCGGATCTGGCAAGAGGTGCAAGGTGTGGGAACTGGGAGCATACCTGTGATGGCTAAGTCCTGAGTGCAGATGAAATCCGTCTGGAAGGGTGGGTAGCACTGAAGGATTTCCCTAGATCCATTTGCTTCTTATTCCCACCACCACCACCCTGGTCCAAGAACGTCATCTTCACCAGACGACTGCCATGGCCTCAGGTATGTCCCAGGATCCAGTCTTAACCTCTCCCATTCTCCCCACTCCCAGCAGCCAGAGTAAGTTTCCCAAACACAAATGGTTCCTAAACATTTCCCAGGAGTCTACCTGTGGCTTCCTATTGATCTAAGAACAAAGCCCAAATGTGCTACCAGGTCCTCAGCACACGCAACCTGTCCCACTCTGCCTGGACCTCTCCCCCCAACAAGCAGCACCAGCCTCCTGCCTTCCTGCTGCATCTCAGGCCCACTCAGGAATGCCAGCAGATTTCTGTAGCAGGCTCCTTCCCCACCTCAGAGAGGCCTCAGCTCTCATCTCCATGCTCAGCACACTGATCATTCCCTTCATCACCATGTCAAAGTTGCCATGGTATATTTGCTCCTTCCCCTGCTTGTCTGTCTCCCCCACAACTGTCAGCTCCAAGAAGTGAAGATGGTGGGTGCTCTTTTCTCCATGAGTGCCCAGCATACACTAGTTTTTCTGCCAGTGTTGAGTGATTCACTGACATGTTCCAGGATTCAGAGAAATTCTAGGTTCCTGTGGTAAGAGTTGTCAGGAAATGATCCCTGGAAGGCCTTCCTGATATAAAGCTGGAAGTAGGGGACAGAAGCTCAGGGTTTTAGTAAGCTGTAGTTTGTAAGTACAGACTATTTCAGGCAGGGTCAATTGTGAGATGAGATGGAACTGTGCTTATGGAGAGAGAAGAGACTGACCTATAAAGGCAGAATCAAAGGAATGACTGGAGGGGTTCAGGGATGTGAACACAGAGGGCCTCAAACACCGGGTGACCATGTCGGGCCCAGGAAGCCCCAGAGGCCTCTGAGTGGGATCCAGGTGATACTCCTGGGCCACTCTGATGCCCTACCTCCTGACCTGACCCTGCCCTTTGGGTCAGTCCACAGCACAGCTCTGACCCTGCTGGCCCAAGCTCACCTTGGCTTCTGTGCCCCTGACTCCTGTCGGCCTTCCCGACTCTCAGACCTCCCGTTCTCCAGGTCAGTAATTACAACTGCCGCAGAGGTTTGCCCTTTCCCAGCATGAGCCTATCCAGCTCCTCCTTCTACAGCCCAGTGTCAGCAGTTAGCAACCCTGGGCTGCTTCCAGCCTGCTCCCACCTGCCTGGCTCTTTGGCTGCTTTATTGACTCCTTGAGTTCCAGTTTTCTTGTCTGTAAACTGGGGTGAGAATGTCTTCTCCCTGACAATGAGAAATGCTTCTCTTACCTCCCATACTTCAGATCTTCTGGGCCAGTGAGGAGGGGGCCTGCTGGGGCTGAGCCAGGACCAGAAAACAGTTCCCATTAGCCCTGAAATTTGACCAGCGACATTTCTTTCTTCTTGCACAACAGCTGCATGGGGTGGCCCCCTTTGTCACCCTCTCCCCTTAGCTCTGTCGATTCTTATCTTGAGTGCAGGGCAGGGCCTTGGCTCAGGGCCCCAGGTTCTCCTCCCTCCTGTTAGTCCTTGCAGCCCACGTCCATCTCTGCCAAAAGCAGAGTGTGCCAGCTGCCCAGGGCTTCCAAGCTGAGGTCGGTGCATGAAGAACAAGACAAGACCCATGATAACCTGGAACTATGCAGGGATGGAAATTCTGGGAAACAGTTTTAGTTTGGCTAACTTGACACGATACAAATCTATCACACTTCAAAATAGAGAAGCCACTGCCTTGGTTTCCCTCCAGTCACTTGGGCCCTTGGCCTCCATGCCAATTCACAGGTCTCCTGATCCGGACACAGTCACACAGACTGAAGATCCACAGTTATCAGGGCCCGTCATCAATTCTTGGTGCACAGCGGCATTCTACCTGTATCTACACTCCATATGCTTTCAAGAAAACAATGCTCTGAGGAAGGCAACTGAGGCCATTTTCCCAGGCAGGCTTACTTCTCTGAAGAACAGGTCCAGACCTCCTGTGACCTTTTCTTATGAAAGTGTTCCCTCTTTTTCTCTGGAAGAGTTAAGTGAGATGATTGCAATTTCTTCCTTAAATGTGTGGGACAATTCACCAGTGAAGCCAACTAGGCCTGCAATGTTTTGTAGGAAGGTCTTAAATTATAGATTAAATCACTTTAATATTTAAACTCTTCATATTTTCTATTTATTCTTCTTTCCATTTTGCTAAGTTGTACTTAGCACAACTTATTTTCAGTTGTGCTTTTTTCAGGAATCTATTGTATCTAGATTTTCAAATTTATTGTCGTAAAGTTTTACATAACATCTTATGATATTTTTAATGTCTAAAGAATATGAGATCCTGCC
This sequence comes from Phocoena sinus, assembly GCF_008692025.1. NCBI lineage: Eukaryota > Metazoa > Chordata > Mammalia > Artiodactyla > Phocoenidae > Phocoena > Phocoena sinus. The sequence continues at coordinate 18,130,924 of NC_045765.1, read as the reverse complement.
ATTTGTGACAATGTGGATGAACCTGGAGGACATTATGCTAAGTGAAATAAGCCAGACACAGAAAGACAAATATTGCATGACATCACTGACATGTGGAATCTAAAAATGTTGAATATATAGAAGCAGAGAGAACAGTAGTTACCAGAAGCAGGGCGGTGGTGGGGGAAATGAGATGTTGGTCAAAGAGTACAAAGTTACAGTTCAGTAAGATGAATAAATCAAGTATGCACATTATAGTTATTCATACTGTATTGAATACTGAAAAATTGCTAAGAGAGTAAATTTCAGGTGCTTTCACCACACACACACACACACACACACACACACACACACACACGGGTAACCATGTGAGGAGAAGACTGTGTTAATTAGCTTAACTGTAGTAGTCATTTCACTATGATTTGTATATCAAAACATCATATTGTATACCTTAAATATATATGATTTTTATTTATAAAAAAGAATATGTTGTAACATTCCCTTTTTCATTACTGGTTATTTGTGTCTTTTCTTTTTTTTCTTAATCAATCTCTCTAGGTGTTTATAAATGTCATAATCTTCTAATAGCTAATATTTTCGGTTTCTAAATTCTCACTATGTGTATGCTTCTTTTATATTCATTCATTTTTTTCTCCTATCAGCATTATTTCCTCCTCCTATTTTCTTTGAGTTTAATTTGCTATTCTTTGCATTTTTGAAAGCCTGCTTATTTTCATTTTAGTGGGATATTTATATGGAGCAGAGGTCTAATGTGTGTGTCAAGCTAGCATTTTTAACTAAAAACCTAGGTTTATTTATAATATATAAAACTGGAAAATAGTTAATTACTCAGCCTTAGGCCTAACTCAAGGTCACAAATATTTTCTCTTGTGTTTTCTTGTAGAAGTTTTATACTTTTGCATTCTACATTTAGTCTCAGATCCATTTTTTGTTAATTTATGTGTAAGATGTGAGGTATATGTTGAGGGCTTTTTTCTTCCCAATATGAACATCCCATTTTTCCAGAAACATTTGTTGAAAAAAACTATCCTTTTTTCACTGAATTGCCTTCACATATTTGTCAAAAATTAGTTCTCCATACATGTGTGAGTCTAATTTCTCAACCCTATTATGTTCCATTGGTCTATTTCTCTATATGCAAATACTGCACAATTTTGAGTATATAGCTTTGTAACTAGTATTAAAATCAGGTAGTGATAGTATTCTAATTTTGTTCTTCTTTACCAAAGTTATTTTGACTATTTTGTGTGATTTTAATATTTTCCTAAATTTTACAATTTTTTAAATTGTCAATTTCTACAAAAAAGCCCTGCTGGATTTTTAAAAAAATATTTATTTATTTATTTCGTTGAGCCAGGTCTTAGTTGCGGCAGGAGGGCTCCTTAGTTGTGGCATGTGGGCTCCTTAATTGTGGCAAACGAACTCTTAGTTGCGTTGTGCATGTGAGATCTAGTTCCCTGACCAGGGATCGAACCCGGGCCCCCTACATTGGGAGCATGGAGTCTTATCCACTGCACCACCAGGGAACCCCCAGCTTGCTGGATTTTAATTGGGATTGCATTGAATCTAAAGGTTAATTTTAGGAGAATTAATATGTTAATCTGCAATAGTTCATTGCTAATATATAGGAATAAAATTGACTTTTGTACTTGGATCTTGTATCCCACAACATTGCTAAATTCATTTATTAGTTCCAGTAGCTTTTTTATAGATTCTACCAGATTTTACATAGATAGACAATCATGTGGTCTCTGAATAAAGACTTTTACTTCTTCTCTTCCAATTTGGATTGGTTTTATTTCTTTTTCTTGCCTTAATGAACTGGCTAGAACCTCCATAGTAAGAAATTGAAGATTTTAAAGTAGCATTTTTAATGGCAACAAAAAAGTGAAATACAAATAAATCAAACAAAAGATGCATGACACCTGTACACTGAAAACAACAATACATTGCTGACAAAAAATTTAAAAGATCTAACTAAATGGAAGGATATACCTTGTTCATGGGTAGGAAAATGAGTTGATCTATTCAGTCAGTCATTACACCAGAAGAAATATATGGGTATCAAATAAGCATGTGAACAGTTGCTCAACCTCATCAGTCATTAGGAAAATGCAAATTAAAGTTATGATGTGATGCCAACACTCACCTAACTGAATGGTGTATTATAAGGACTTGACATCTTTGAGCCTCATGGGGACCAAAAGGCCTGTGAATTCACTGCTCTTGTCAGACATGCCCCCATCCAGAGGGAAAAGTTCCCCACCCAGCTAGCTCCTCTATCAGCTAGACCAGCTACACCCCACCGAGTCCACAGCCTAAGTGGTTTCATCTCTCTGCTAGCCCATGAAGTTATTCAAACAAGCCAATCACAGTCTCCCACAGGAACAAAGGGTCAGTCCACCCTCTTGTCACTACAAATCCTGTGTCCCACAGCCCCTGCTGGTTCACTCTGCTCCTGAGTGCAGGCCCCATGTGGCCCTGCATGGTATATGACGTCCTCTTCCCCTGAGCTATGAGTATATGTGACTAATAAACTGTTGTCTATCTCGTCTGTCCAGTGTTAGGTGTCATGTGTTCGGCCAGCTCATGCTATTTGAGGTGGGGTTCCCTCCCTTGCCAACAGGGTGAATAGGAGGCAGTCTGAACAAATGGCTAGAATTAAAAAGACTGACCATACCAAGTGTTGGCTGAGATATGGAGACACTAGAACTCTCAAAACTGTTGGTAGGAACGTCAAATGGTGTAATAATTTTGGAAATAAGTTTGACAGTTTCTTAAAAAGTAAGATATGGGTGGCATTACAGAAAATGGTAGAGTAGGAAATTCTGGGGGCCCATTCCTCCCCCAAAACACTGAAAAAACTTGGCAAAAATTTCTAAAAGCAATCTTATCAGAACTCTAGAAAATAGTCAAATATTTACAGCAACCAAGCAAAAGCCTAACCAAAAGAAAGGCCACTGAAACATGATGGGAGAGCTTTGTGGCAGTTTAACATACCCTTTCCCAATTCCCTCCTTGGAGTGGCAGTAGCTGAAAACAGCAGTCCACATTCCCAGTGTGGTATCCAGGAACAGAGTGAACCCTGTTCCCAAGGATGTATGTTTGCCTGTTTTGACGTATCTATGAGGTTCCCTGAAGGACCAATGCAAGGGACTTGCCTTTGTTTTGCCAACTTCAAACTCTCTCTGGGTGGAGAAGTGGCTGCATTGAAGATATTCATCAAAAACATTGAAAGGCAAGTGAACAAAGTTGCTACCACCTGAGGAAGAAAATAACAATGGGGCAAACAAAAGACATGCCAGAAACCTGGGAAGAAAAGCTGGAGGATGAGATACTCTGAAGAATAAGGGCTTTGAAAAGCTCCCACATATAATGAGGGACCTAAAAAACCTTGTGCATACCCAAGGAAAGATTTGTGCTTAGATAATTCCTGAGAAGACCCTAAGCTTTTACCTCTTGATGACCTTAGGCTCCACAAAAGCATGAAGTGAAGGCCAAGGTGAAGTTGTAAATGACCTTGCTAAGCATTGACAAGGTGCCTCAACACAGAGACAATCTGCAAAGACCTGAACAGAATTTTGTTCTTTTTTCTTCTCTCTGTCTCTTTCTCTCTCTCTCTCAGCTCAAGGCATCTGAAAAAATTTCTACTGAACCACTAGCTGATGCCTAACTTAAAGAAACAGAGACGTGAGAGGTCACACATAACAAAGAATACAGTTTTTACAAAAGTAGTTTTAAAAAGTCACTAAACAAACAAGCAGCTGAAACTCACAGCAAGCAACAACAAAAAATCCTGATGAAGAGGTAGAATCTGATTTCCAGATTACCACAGCATAGTATTTTAAATGCCCACTTTTTTAAACAACAACAACAAAAAATGAGTCATTCAAAAAACCAAAAACTATGGCCTATTAACAAGAAAAAAAATTAACAGAAAGTGTCCCTGAGGAAGCATACATATTGGAATTACTAGAAAAATACTAATTTAACTATCATAACTATACTCAAAGGAAAATAAAAAAAGAAAACTATGGACAAAGAGTGAATGGAAACCAGGAGAAGGATGTCTCAACAAAGAGAATATTGATAAAGAAATAGAAAATATAAAAAGGAACCAAATAGAAATTTTAGAGATTGCTTTAGACTCAATGTTTTTGTCCCCCCAAAATTCATGTTGAAACCTAATCCCCAACGTGAGGTGGAACTTTTGAGGAAAAGGAGTGCCCTCATGAATGGGACTACTGACTTTATAAAAGAGACCTTGGAGAGCTTGCTTGCCCCTTCCACCATGTGAGGGTATAGTGAAAAAATGGTAGTCTGTGAAACAAAAAGTGGGCTCTCATCAGACACCAAATCTGCTGACACCTTGCTCTCAGACTTCCACCCTCCAGAACTGTGAGAAGTAAATTTTGTTTGTTTGTTTGTTTCTGGCTGTGCTGTGTGGCTTGTGGGATCTTAGTTCCCCCACCAGGGATCGAACCCATACCCCCTGCAATGGAAGTACGGAGTCCTACCCACTGGACTGCCAGGGAATTCCTCCTAAATTTTTTTGTTTAAAAGCCATCCAGGGGCTTCCCTGGTGGCGCAGTGGTTGAGAATCTGCCTGCTAATGCAGGGGACACGGGTTCGAGCCCTGGTCTGGGAGGATCCCACATGCTGCAGAGCAACTAGGCCTATGAGCCACAACTACTGAGCCTGCGCATCTGGAGCCTGTGCTCCGCAACAAGAGAGGCTGTGATAGTGAGAGGTCCGCGCACCATGATGAAGAGTGGCCCCCACTTGTCACAACTAGAGAAAGCCCTCGCACAGAAACGAAGACCCAACACAGCAAAAATAAATTAATTAGTTTAAAACAAAAGTACTAATGCCACCGTGGATGTGAGGATTAAATTAGTCAATGCTTAAAAAAAAAAAAAAGCCATCCAGTCTATGATATTCTGTTATGGCAGCCCAAATGGACTTAGAGATGAAAAACACAAAACCTAAAATGAAAAATTTACTAGTGGGGACCAAAGCAAATTTGAGCTAACAGAAGAATAATAAGAGAACTTAAAAATAGTTCAAATAAACTAAATGTCTTACAATTAGAAAGAAAACAGAATGAAGAAAAATTAACAGATCCTAAGAGACCTATGGGACACCATAAAGCATACCAACATATGCATCATAGAAGTCTCAGAAGAAGAGAGAGTAAGGAGCAAAAAGAATATTTGAGGAAATAATGGCTAGAAACTTACCAAATTTAATAAAAACATGTAAATCTACACACCTGTGAAACTCAACAAATTCCAGGTGGGATAAACTCAGAGATCCACACTGACACACATAATGAAAATGTTGAAAAACAAAGACAAAGAGAGACTCTTGAAAGCAGCAAGACAGAAGTGACTAGTCACATATAATGGAACCTCAATAAGATTAATAGGTTATTTCCCATTAGAAACCATGGAGACCAGAAGGTTGACATATTTTAAATGCTGAAAGAAAAAAAAAACTGTCAACCAAGAATTTTTTACCTAGAAAAATATAGTTTAAAAATGAAAGAAAAATTAAAACATTCCTAGATAAAGGAAAGCTGAGGGAGTTCATTGGTAGTAGAACTGCCCTACAAGAAATGCTAAATGGAATTCTTCTAACTGAAATGAAAAGACATAAGCAGTAAGTCAAAGTCATATGAAGAAATAAAAAACACTGGTAAAGGTAACTACATAGGTAAATATAAAAGGTAGTATATTTGTACTTTTTGTTTGCATCTCCTCTTTTTTTCCCTATATGATTCAAAATACAAATACATAAAACAATGGTTATAAATCAATGTAAGTGAGCACACATGTATAAAGATGCAATTTGTGACAATAAATAAATAATAAAAGGGGAGGGATGGACATATACAGGAGCAGAGTTTCTGTATTCTGTTGAAGAGAAGTTGGTATTAATTAAAACTAGGTTGTTATAACTTTAGCATGTTAATTGTAATCCCCAAAGCAGCCACTAAGAAAATTAACTACAGAGTGTATGGAAAAGGAAATAAAAAGGGAATCAATAGTAGACTACAAAACATCAATAAAACACAAGAGAAGGCAGTATTGGAGGAATTGAGGAACAAAAAAGGTATGACATAAGGAAATAAACAGAAAAATGGCAACATTAAGTTCTTCCTTATCGTTATTACTTTAAATGTAAATGAATTAAACTCTCAAATTAAAAGGTAGAGGTAGGAGAATGGATTTTTTTAAGTGATCTATCTATATGCTGTCTACAAAAGACTCACTTTAGATCCAAAGACACACACAAAAATTGAAAGTGAAAGGATAGAAAGAGATATTCCATGCAAATAATAACCAAAGGAAAACTGAAGTGACTCTACTAATATCAGAAAAGATAGACTTTAAGTAAAAAAATTTTACAGGAGACAGAGAATGGCATTATATACTGCTAAAAGTTTAAATCTATCCAAAAAGATATAACAATTATAAACACCTATGCACCTAACAATAAAGCTCTCAGGCATACTGTATAAATAAAAATACAATACAATAATAGTTGGAGATTTCAATACACCATTTTCAATAATGATAGGAATGTAAGCAAAACAAAAAGACAACCCTCAGAATGGGAGAAAATATTTGCAAGGGATTAATCACCAAAATATACAAACAACTCATGCAGATCAATATCAAAAAAAAAATAACTCAATCAAAAAATGCAGAAGCTCTAAATAAACATTTCACCAAAGAAGACATATATGGCCGAAAAGCACATAAAAAGATGCTCAACATCTCTAATTATTAGAGAATTATTAGAGAAATGCAAATCAAAACTACAATGAGATATCACCTCACACTGGTCAGATGGGCCATCATAAACAATCCTACAAACAATAAATGCTGGAGAGGGTGTGGAGAAAAGGGAACCTTCCTACACTGTTGGTGGGAATGTAAATTGGTACAGCCGCTATGGAGAACAGTATGGAGGTTCCTTAAAAAACTAAAAATAGGACTACCAGATGACCCAGCAATGTCACCCTTAAGCATATACCCAGAGAAAACCATAATTCAAAGAGATACATGTACCCCAATGTTCACCATGTCACTATTTACAATAATCAGGACATGGAAGCAACCTAAATGTCCATCAACAGAAAAATGGGTAAAGAAGATGGGTACAATGGAATATTACTCAGCCACAAAAAAGAACAAAATAATGCCATTTGCAGCAACATGGATGGACCTAGAAATGATCATACTTAGTGAAGTAAGACACAGAAAGACAAATATCATATGATATCACTTATATTTGGAATCTAAAAAGAGGGTAAAAATGTAGAAGTAGATGCAGAAAACAAACTTATGGTTACCAGAGGATAAGGGTGGGGGGATAAATTGGGAGATTGGGATTGACATATATACATTACTATATATAAAATAGGTAACTAATAAGAACCTATAGTATAGCACAGGGAACTCTACTCAATACTCTGTAATGGCCTATATGGGAAAAGGATCTAAAAAAAAGAGTGGATATATGTATATGTATAACTGATTCACTTTGCTCTACACCTGAAACTAACACAGCATTGTGGATCAACTATACCCCAATAAAAATTGTAAAAATAAAGATATAACAGTTATAAACACATATGCATCTAACAATAAAGCCCCCAAACATACCAAACAAAAATTGACAGAATTGAAGGGAAAATAGATAGTTCTACAATAATAGTTGGAGACCTCAATACACCTCTTTCAATAATGATAGAAACATGAGACAGAAGGTCAATAAATAAATAGCATACAGTTAACCCTTGAACAACCTCAATTTGAACTGCATGGGTCCACTTATATGTGGATTTTTTTTCACTAAATGCATACTACAGTAGTACATGATCTGCAGTTGGTTGAATCCATGATGTGGAACTGCAGATACAGAGGGCTGGCTGTAAAATTATATGTGGATTTTCAACTGTTTGGAAGGTTGGTGCCCCAACCCCTGTATTGTTCAAGGGTCAGCTATACTTAAACAATAGTATTAACCAACTAGACCAAGGAGAAAATATACATAACAGTCCATATAATGACAGCAGAATACAGTATTCTCAAGTGCACATGGAACATTCTCTAGGACAGATCATATATTAAGCCACAGAATAAGTCTCAAATAATTTCAAATGATTAAGTTCATACAAAGTACTTTATTTGACCACATGGAATGAAACTAGAAATCTATAACAGAAGGAAAATTCACAAATATGTGGAAATTAAACAACATGCTCTTAAGTAATAAGTTAAAGAAGACATTACCAAGGAGATTAGAAAATACTTTGAGATAAATAAAAATGAAAACACAAAATACCAAAACTTATGAGATGCAGTAAAAGCACTGCTCAGAGGGAAATTTATAGCTGAAAAGAAACCTACATTAGAAAAAGAAGGTCTCAAATCAATAACCTAACATTCAAACTTAGGAAGTGAGAAAAGAAACAAAGTAAAACTAAAGCTAGTGGAAGGAAGGAAATAATAAAGATTAGGGTGAAGTGAAATGAAAGAGAAAATACAAAAACAACATAGAAAATCAACAAAACCAAAAGTTGGTTCTTTGAAAAGGTTAACAAAATTGACAAACCTGTAGCTAAATTAGCTAATAAAACAAAGACACTGATTATTAAAATCAGAAATAAAAGTGAGAACATTACTACCAACATTACAGAAATTTAAGAGATTGTAGAAGAATACTACGTACCATGAATACTACGTATACCAACAAATTAGATGAAATGGACAAATTCCTAGAAACACAAACAACTGACTAAAGAAGAAATTAAAAATCTGAATAGACCTATAACAAGTAAAGAGATTGAATTGATACTTAAAAACCACCCAGCAAAGAAAAGTTCAGGACCAGGTGTCTTCACTGGTAAATTCCACTGATCATTTAGAGAAGAATTAACACCACTTCTCAAACTGTTCCAAAAAAATAGAAGAGAAGGGAACACTTTGAACTCATTATATAAGGGCAGCATTACACTGATACCAAAGCCAGATAAAGATATAACAAGAAAAGTACACACTGATATTTCTTATGAAAACAGATGCAAAAATCCTCAACAAAGTACTAGTAAACCAAATTCAGCAGCTATTAAGAGGGTTTTACACCATGATCAAGCAGGATTTGTCCCAGGAATGGTTCTGTATGGAAATCAATACAATACACCATATTAATAGGATGAAGGATAAAATGACCATCTCTATTGATGCAGAAAAGGTGTTTGATAAAATGTAACACCTTTTCATGATAAAAAATGCTGACCATACAGTAGTACAAAAGGCTAGGAAGAGAAAGGAACTTTCTCAAATTGATAAAAGCCATATATGGAGACCCAACAGCTAACAACATATTCAACAGAGAACTGATCCCAAAGATCTGGAACAAGACCAAGGTACTTGTTTTTGCTGCCTTAGTCAACATTATACTAGAAGTTCTAGCAAGAGAAATGAGGCAAGAAAAAGAAAAAAAGATATGCAGTTGGAAAAGAAGTAAAACTCTCTCTATTCACAGATAACACTATCTTAAGTGTAGAAAATCCTGAAGAATCACGAAAAAAAAAACATGCTAGGACTAAAGAAAAAAAAAAGTAAAGTTGCAGGATACAAAACACCCCAGAACAAAAACATACAAAGACTAGTTGCATGTCTGTATACTAGCCTGAATAATCTGAGAAGGAAGTTAAGAAAAATAATTTTATTTACAATAGCATCAAAAAGAATAAAATACTTATGAATAAATTTAATCAAGGAGGTTTAAGACTTGCACACTGAAAACTACTAAACATTGCTGAAATAAATTTTAAAAGACATAAATAAATGGAAAGACAACTTGTGCTCATGGGTTAGAAGACTTAATATTGTTAAGATTGTAATACTACCAAAAGCAATCCAGAGATTCGTTGCAATCCCTATCAAAATCCTAATGGCATTCTTTACAGAAATAGAAAAAAAAATCCTAAAATTCATATGGAACCACAAAAGACCATGAATAGCCAAAGCAATCTTGAGCAAGAAGAACAAAGCTGAAGGCACCACAATTCCCCATTTCAAAATATGTGATAAAGCTACAATAATCAAAACAGTATGATGCTGGCATTAAAAACAGACATATAGACCACGAAAAGAATAGATAGCCCAGAAATAAGTCTAAACATCTACAGTCAATTGATCTTTGACTACGGTACCAAGAATACAAAATGGGAAAATGATAATTTCTTAAATAAGTAGTGTTGGGAAAACTGGATATCCACATGCAGAATAATGAAGTTGGATAGTTATATCACTCCATACACAAAAAGTCAAGCCCAAATGGATTAAAAACTTAAACGTAAGACCTGAAACCATAAAACTACTAGAAGAAAACATAGAGGAAAAGCTTCTTGACATTGGTCTAGGCAATGATTTTTTGGAAAATGACACCAAAAACACAGGCAACCAAACCAAAAAGAAAGTGTGATTTCATCAAACCAGAAAGCTTCTGCCCAGCAAAGGAAACAATCAACAGAATGAAAAAGCAATCCATGGAATGGGAGAAAATATTTGCAAACCATATTTCTAATAAGGGGTTAATATGCAAAATAAAAAAGGAACATGAACGACTCAATAACAAAAAACCAAATAACTCAATTGAAAGATGGACAAAGGATGTGAATAGACACTTCTCAAAATAAGACATAAAAATGGCCAACAGGTATATGAAAAGATGTTCAGCTTCACTAGTCATTAGAGAAAAGCAAATCAAAACCACAGTGAGGTATCACCTTATATCTGTTGAATGGCTATTATCAGAGAGATGAAAGATAACGAGTGTTGGTGAGAATGTGGAGAAAAGGGAATCCCTGTGCACTTTTGGTGGGAACATAAGTTGGTATGGCCTTAATAGAAAACATTACGAAGTTCCTCAAAAAATTAAAAATAGAACTACCTTATGATCCAGCAATCTTTCAATTTTGGGTATATATACAAAAGAAATGAAATCAGAATTTCAAAGAGATATCTGCACTGCCATGTCCATTTCAGTATTATTCACAGAAGCCAAGTTATGGAAACAACCTAAATGTCTATCAACAAGTGAATGGATAAAGAAAATGTGATATATATATATATATATATATATATATATATATATACACACACACATACAGATACATATATATATATATATATATATATATATATGTCTCACATGGAATATTATTTAAGCCATAAAAAAGAAGGAAATCTTGTGATTTGTGACGACATGGAAACATGAATGAACCTGGAGGATATTACTCTAAGTGCAATTATCCAGATACAAAGACAAATACTGCATGATCTCACTCACATGTAGAATCTAAAATAGTTAACTCATAGAAGCAGAGAATAAAAAGGTAGTTGTCAGGAGATGGGGGATGAGGAAATGGGGAGATTGTTGGTCAAGGAGTACAAAATATTAGTTATGCAAGATGAATAAGTACTAAAGTTCTAAAGTATAACAATGTGACCATATTAACAACACTTGATTGTATACTTGAAATTTGCTAAGAGGTTAGATCTTAAGTGTTCTCACCACACACAGACACAGACACACACACACATACACACAATGCTAACTATCTGAAAAGATGGATATGTTAGCTTGAATGTGGTGATTATTTCCCAGTGTATATCAAATTGTACCTAAATTAATCATCTTAAGTATAGAAAATTCTTAATTTTCAATTAAACCTCAATTTAGAAATTAATTTTTAAAAAAGAGAGTGAAAAGACAACCCACAGAAGAAAATATTACAATTCATATATCTGATAAAGGTCTAATATCCAGAATATATAAAGCACTCTTATAACTCAACAAAAAGGACAAACAATCCAATTTTAAAAATGAACAAAGGGGCTTCCCTGGTGGCGCAGTGGTTGAGAGTCCACCTGCCGATGCAGGGGACACGGGTTCATGCCCCGGTCTGGGAAGATCCCACATGCTGCGGAGTGGCTGGGCCTGTGAGCCATGGCGGCTGAGCCTGTGTGCCTGGAGCCTGTACTCCGCAATGGGAAAGGCCACAGTGGTGAGAGGCCCGTGTACCGCAAAAAAAAAAATTAAAAATGAACAAAGGACTTGAATAGACATTTCTCCAAAGAAGAAGAAGGTATACAAATGGCCAAGAAACACATGAAAAAATGCTCAACATCCCTAATCATTAGGAAAATGCAAATCAAAACCACAATGAGATGCCACTTCGCATCCACTAGGATGGCAATAATAATAATAACCACAGAAAATAACAAGTGCTGGCGAGTATGTGGAGAAATTGGAAAATGATGCGGTCACTGTGGAAAACAGTTTGGTGGTTCCGCAAAAAGTTAAATGTCATACAGTAATATGGCCCAGCAATTCCACTCCTATGTATATACCCAAAAAAGTTGAAAACAGGTACTCAAGTAAATACTTGTACACTAATGTTTATAGCAGCATTATTCAATATGGTCCAAATGGGTAAATAACCTAATGTCTGCCAACAGATGAATGGATAAACAAAAGGCAGTTTATGAATACAATGGAATATTATTCATCTAAAAAAAGAATGAATTGCTGACACTTGCTACAACTTGGATGAACCTGAAAAACATTATGCTAACTGCAAAAAGCCAGATACAAAGGATAACATATTGTAATCCATTTTAATGAAAAATCCACAATAGGCAAATCCATAGAGATAGAAAGCAGATTAGTGGTTGTCAGGTGAAAGTGATTAATGGTTTCTAGTGGCTGGGGCCAGGGAAGAATGGGAAGTGACTGTTAATGGGTGTGGGGTTTTCATTTGAGATGATGAAAAAGTTCTGGAACTAGATAGTAGTGATGGGTGAACATTATAAATGTACTTATTGCTACTGAAATGTATGCTTTAAAATGGCTTAAATGGTAAATTTTTGTATATTTTACCACAATTTTTTTTTAACCACAATTTTTAAGAAAGTAAAATACCAATCTATCTTATGATACATCCCTTCCATGATCAGTAGTCAGGGCTCAAGTCCTTGTTCCTCCACTTCCTTGTGGAAGACCCTGTACATGACCCATCTCTTAAGTCTCCTCTCTGAGACCCTCAGAGATGACAAGTGTGATCAGCAGAAAGCTCTGTAAGCCTTAAATCCATACTTAAATGGGACATGAGGGCCCAGAACCCTGACAGTAGGGTTTGAAATCAGATTATGGGGTAAGAATCGAGGAAGCTGGAAGTGCAGTCACCTGTGCAAGCCTGTAAGGGTCTGGCCTCAGTTTCCTGTTCTAGAAGTCCCAGAGGACACTGTAGAGAGAGACAACCTGGTGAGGGCTGGTTCTTCATGTCTGTTTATCTTCAGTGCCTGCTCCCCAGAGCCTGACCCCAAAGACACAGATCTGGGTTAGCATCTCAGCTTTACACATGAAACCAGTAAACTTAGTGAAATTACCAATCTCTTGGAGCCTCAGTTTCCTCATCTTATTCCCATCTGACATGGGGATAATAATATCTACTGTGGACTCATGTCTCCTCTGTATCCTCATGTTTCCCATTTGACATGAGGATAATAATATCTACTGTAGACTATGGTGAAGAAATGGTGAAGAGAGATTTTATGCCATGCCTCATTCTAAGGTTTTGAGGTAGCAGGATAACTTGTGCCAAGGACCTAAACCAGTAAGTCTACTTTATTCTGTTCCCTCTCCCCTCTATGGGCCCTCACTCCTCCCCTCCTTCTCCACCCAAGATTTCAGGAGAGGGTCTGACAATCTCACCCTAGTGGGGAAGGCCTGTCAGAGTTCCAAGGCTGGCGGAGAAGGGCTCTTGGGGGAAATGGGGCAAGGACAGGGCTTCCCAGTACCCCTGAAAGCCCAGCTTTGCCCTATTGAAAGTCGCTGTGCTGGATTCTCAACAAGAGAATAATCACAAGCTACTCCAGGCTCACAATCCATTTCCAAGGAAGTTATATTTGTGGCCAAGACAGCATGGTACCAGCTTGGAAAAACCTCCAGCTCCTGCTTCCCAGCAGGGCTGCCCCTTCCCCAGACGTGGCAGCACTCTCACTCTCCTGGCTCTCTGCTGGCATGGACCCCAGGCACACGTGCCTTTGTGTGGCTGTAATCACAGTGCGTTGCTCAGGCCTCCAAGTTGCGACACAGCTCTTAGCACTTTGCTTTCCAACGCCATCAAGCCAAAGTATGTAAGTCAAACAGCCACGCCTTGCTGTGAGAGGTTCTCCCTCTTTTGGATTATTTCATCAGAGTAAATTCCCAGAAGTGAGATTCTTGGGCTAGAGGATATGAACAAACATTTTTACGGCTCTTGCTGCTTATTGCCAAATTATCTTCCCATATGCTTGTACACTCTCACTATCAGTAAATGAATATACTTGGTTTCACTACAGTATTACTGACTTTGATTCTTATTTAACTTTTCAATTTTTTTGCAAACAGCTTTATTCTTCCATTTTTAGAAATAAAAATTGCTTCTTATAATATTCTTACACTATGGACAAATAAAGAGGCCACTGGTAATTAGACATCTTACAGAAAATAACTAAAATCTTAAAATCCCCTATATACCTCATAAGGACATTTTCCTACATAAATACCATTATGACACTAAGTAATCAAGAAGCCTTTGGTGTCATTTAATGCCCAATCCACGATCATATTTCCCTGTTGCCTCAGAAATAAAGTCTCTTTTCTTTTGGGAAGAAAAGATCTCACACAAAGACCATACAGGATATTTGGATGTTATAATTCTTAATTTCTTTTAATCTATAGTGCTCCTCACCCTTTTGCTTTTCTTGCCTTTGATTTATTGCATGAGCCAGATGAGTCATCCTCTAGAGTGTCCCCTCCTTCCCAATTTGTCTGGGCTGCCTTGCAGTGTCATTTAACTGGAATCTTTATCTCCCCCTCAAGGCTCAGATATGGTCCTGACTGGCAAGGGGGACCAAGAGCTGGGAAGAGGCAGGGCAGGATGTGACCCAGGTTTCTTGCTTTCTGCAAGGCTCCTCCTTGAGGTGCAGGCTGGGTCATGTATCACAACTGGCCCTGGCATTGGCTGCCCTCCACAGTGGCGATCGAGGAAACCTTCGGTGTGTAAACATGCCCCCCTAAGGCTGCCCTTAAAAATTTCTTCTAGGGCTTCCCTGGTGGCGCAGTGGTTGAGAGTCCACCTGCCGATGCAGGGGACACGGGTTCGTGCCCTGGTCTGGGAAGATCCCACATGCTGCACAGCGGCTGGGCCCGTGAGCCATGGCCACTGAACCTGTGCGTCTAGAGCCTGTGCTCCACAACGGGAGAGGCCACAACAGTGAGAGGCCCGCATACCGCTAAAAAAAAAAAAAAAAAAAATTTCTTCTAGAAAGACACAGCATGACCAACAGTGTCTGACTCGACAAATGTTTATTGGCCACTGTCCCTTATGAAATGTAGAGGCTAGTGTGTTGGTAGCTATGCCCGGAGGCAGTCCAGTAGAGGTGGCCAGATAAGGTTCCCACTGGAGGTGGAGATGTGGGCTCGCTGGCACAGAGATAAAAGCTGAAGCAAGGCAGTGGAGGAACCAGCCATGGAGCAGGTAGCGAAGAAGGAGCCAAAGGGGTTTGGAGATGCCCTACAATAATGGAGGAGAAACCATCTAACCCAAGGAAGGGAACTGCAGAATCTTACCCAGACCCCAAATATCCATCAGTAGGAGAAACACTCCACCAGCCAGTCAGTCATCCTGGGGAGTACAACAGCCATTAGATGAATGGCAGAGAAGCATGCACTAACATATACTCCACTCAACAAGATGGTTGATGTTGAAAAAATCAAGCTGCAGAAAAATAGGGACAGATTATGCTATTTATAACATACACACAGAGATGCTTGCATATGCTACAGGTGGATGCACGTGTCTGTAAATGCATAGGGAAGATCTGCAAGGAGAGTCAGCAAATCCAAACAGTGTTACCTGGGGCCTGAGATTCGGCAAGGGGCAAGTGGTCAAGGAGTCTTGGCTTTACTGAAATAATTTCATTTGCATAAGAAAAATGTATTCATGTATTACCTGAGTATTTAAAATTAATTTAACAATATAAACGGCAAGCTGCTCAGAGATTTCGTGGTAGCTGCTGTTACCTCAGCATAGAGGCTGCCAGGACTGGGGATGCTCCAGGGGTAGAGGAAACCAGGATGGACAGCTCCCTGGATCCCAGACCCTGGTTACCACCCCAAGCACTGGGAAATGCAAGCAAGGACACATGCCAGGCTCCCAACACCTGTCCAGGCCTGCAGCAGGCCCTCCTGCACAGTGGCTGGGGCTCTTGTCCTAGGCCTTCTCTCCCTGGCTTTCCTTCCAAGGATAAGGACACTGGGGACTGAGGGGTCTAGATTCTGGCTGAGTGTGTGCTGGGAAGGGCTCCCCAGTCCACCTGTGCCATGGAGAAGTCTCGAGGTGACTCTAACCCTGGGCTGGGGACACTGATGCATTGGCTGCCACAGGCCCGGTCTAAGGTCACTCTTCCAGGTCCAGAGCACATGGAGGTTGTGGCCAGGGTGTAAGGAGGTGCTACCAACCCCAAGCCAACACCACCACCTTAGTCAGAACAGACCCAGATCTGGCCTCAGGGACACCCGTTGGAGGCAGAGCCTGGGGAGAGATTTCCTCCCTCACAAGAAGGTATCTTCCCTCCCGATTCATGCTCTGGACCCTGGACCGCAGCTTGAAGTGGGTGCTCCTGCGGCTCTGGAAGGCTGGGGCAGGACTAACTGACCAAATGAAGCTGCAAAGTAAAAAAGAAGAGGGAGCCCAGGTGCTCAGCATCTTCTCAGGCCCTCTGACAACTTTGACACTGAAATTTGGTTTCCGTTCACTCCTGTGGCTTGAGTCTTGTGGGGGGACATCTGTTCCTCACATCTAAAGTGGCCCATTGCTAAACTGCTCTGCAGAGAGGAGGTGCCAACTGGCCCCCACCAGCAACTACATGATATATATAAAATACTTCGATATGAGGCGGGAAGTAGGGCATGATAACGGAGTAAGGCAGATTGCTGTCGCTTGCATCCCCTGGTCCGCCCCTTTCCAGGAATGGAACTGTACAGACACTGCCAGTGGGTGCCCTGTCCACAGCCAAGGCCTATCCTAAGGTCACATGGCACCCCCAGGTCTCGGTCTATGGGGTCATTTGATTATTCCAGACATGTCTCTGCCTCTGGGTAGGGCAGGCCTGAGATGTTGAGGAAGTGACCGCCCCCCCCAGAATGAGAGTGGGGGTGTCAGTGTCCCAGCCTCCTTGCCGCTCAGTGGGACCTCTCAAAGAGTGTGCCTCCAAGTGTCTGGAAGGTCCCCAGGGGACTGAGCCCCAGCAGTAGCCTGCTCATTAACACACTGTTTATGGATGTTTCTCCCTTCCTCACTCCCTCAGAGTGCTTCCCACAAACTTGTACCCAAATAACCTACTGCAGCACTCAGTTAACTATTAACACTAGTACACAAATCCTTGTCTCAGAGTCTGTTTCTGGGGAAACCAAATAAGACAGCAGACTTTGGTAAATGGTTCCCCGTCTCAGTGCCTCAATATCCCCATCTGTAAAGTGGACATGATGAAGTACAGGTGCCCCAGTGTCAATTCCTCCTGCTTCAAGTCATGGTACTCCACTTTCATTTGGGGAATCACCATGCCCCATGGGTCTTAGTGGCACCTTTGATCATGGGCCCAGCCTGCCGTGGCCTCGAGGAGCAAAGGCCAGGCAGGCATGGCCAATCGGAGCAGCCCTCCTGGGCTGTGAATCTTGTGGGTTTTCTTTCTTTCTTTTTTTTGAATCCTGTGGGTTTAAGGAGAGAACAGACAGCCCAGTGCCCTGCTGAAGCTACCTACTCCAGCTGGCCTGGCTCCTGCTCCTGCCCAGCCCTGGTTCCAGCCATCCCACCCACTCTGTACGCTGCCCCTTAGCCTTCCCACCAAGCAAGCCTGGCTCCTATGTATGGAAACACCAGCCCTGGTCCTCTGCATTTCTGGGGGCCTCCAGGAGCATCTTACATGTTTGAGCCTGTGACTGCTGAGTGACACTCTCTCCCAAGCCCTCACTAGCAGTTCCCACAGGTACTATGGCCCCCATGTCTTCAGTGACTGATGTGTTTGCAGCCTCCTGTTTTGATTCCTGTCTTGCCTCACCGGGTACCTGTAACCTGAAAAACATGCACTTTAGTTCTCACAAAATGTCTCTTGAAGACTCAGCCTCTGCCTCTCCCCACAGGAACCCCAAAGACCTGTACCTCCTGCATCCTCCACTCCCTCCATCTGCACCCTTCTCTCACGCCAAGCCTCTGCAACCCCAGAAACTAAGAAAAGTGCAAATAAGACAGCTACCCATGCAAATAAGTGCACAAGACCCCTGGGCAGCAATTCAGCTGACAGCTGCGCTCTGTATCCTAGTTTGGGCTCATCCTAGGTGACACACGAGACATGCGACTGACCCCATACAGTCCCTGGCACATGGAAACGTAATCACCACCAACAACTCCAGCTTCATCAACTCTACCTTCTCCCTCCAGCACCACCCCCACCTTCATTTGCCAATTAGTATAACACAAGCAGTGGGAAAAAAGAGATTGCCTGTCGATAAGGAAGAGATACAGTAATGTGTGGCACAACTATTTCATGGAAGGTTAAGCAGCTTAGAAAAATGAATTAAATTCAAGACAATTTACTTGGAGGGACTTCTATGGTAAACTTTTCCATGAGAAAAGCAGGATACAGAGAAGGAAATGCAATATCCCACTTTTGTAAAGTGAACAAAACAAAAGAAACAACAAAAAACCCTGGGTGAGTAGGACCTTCAAGATGGTGGAGGAGCAAGATGTGGAGATAACCTTCCTCCCCACAAATACATCAAAAATACATCTACATGTAGAACAACTCCTACAGAAAGACCTCAAACTTCCCAAAAGGGTCTTGATGCCTTCAGCCAGCTGTCAGGCCTGAGCATCTGAGGTGGGAGAGCCGAATTCAGGACATTGGACCACCAGAGACCTCCCACCCCCACGTAATAGAAATCAGCGAGAGCTCTCCCAGAGATCTCCGCCCCAATGCTAAGACCCAGCTCCACTCAACAACCAGCAAACTCCAGTGCTGTACACCCCATGCCAAACAACTAGCAAGACAGGAACACAACCCCACCCATTAGCAGACAGGATACCTAAAATCATAATAAGCTCACAGACACCCCAAACACACCACCAGATGCAGTCCTGCCCACCAGAAATACAAGATCCAGCCTCATCCACAAGAATACAGGCACCTGTCCCCTCCATCAGGAAGCCTACACAGCCACTGAACAAAACTTACCCACTGGAGGCAGACACCAAAAACAACAGGAACTACAAACCTGCAGAAAAAAGGGGAAAAGACTCAAATCAACAGAATTAGAAATAGAAAGGAGAAGTAACAAATGACACTGCAGAATTACAAAGGATCATGAGAGATTACTACAAGCTACTATATTCCAATAAAATGGACAACTGGAAGAAATGGACAAATTCTTAGAAAAGCACAACCTTTCAACACTGAACCAGGAAGAAATAGAAAATATAAACAGACCAATCACAAGCACTGAAGTTGAAACTGTGATTAAAAATCTTCCAACAGGGCTTCCCTGGTGGCACAGTGGTTGAGAGTCCGCCTGTTGATGCAGGGGACACAGGTTCGTCCCCCAGTCTGGGAAGATCCCACATGCTGCGGAGCGGCTGGGCCCGTGAGCCATGGCCTCTGAGCCTGCGCGTCCAGAGCCTGTGATCCGCAACGGGAGAGGCCACACAGTGAGAGGCCCACGTACCACAAAAAAATAAAACCAAACCAAACAAAAAAATCTTCCAACAGGGGCTTCCCTGGTGGCGCAGTGGTTGAGATTCTGGCTGCCAATGCAGGGGACACAGGTTTGAGCCCTGGTCTGGGAGGATTCCACATGCCGCGGAGCAGCTGGGCCTGTGAGCCACAACTACTGAGCCTGCGCATCTGGAGACTGTGCTCCGCAACGAGAGGCTGTGACAGTGAGAGGCCTGCACACCACCATGAAGAGTGGCCCCCTCTCGCCGCAACTGGAAAAAGCTCTCACACAGAAACGAAGACCCAACACAGCCAAAAATAACTAACTAAATAAATAAATTTATAAAAAAAACAATCTTCCAACAAACAAAAGCCCAGGGCCAGATGGCTTCACAGGCAAATTCTATCAAACATTCAGAAAAGAGCTAACACCTATCCTTCTCAAACTCTTCCAAAATATAGCAGAGGGAGGAACACTCTCAAATTCATTCTATGAGGCCACTATCACCTTGATACCCAAACCAGACAAAGATGTCACGAAAAAGAAAACTACAGCTCAATATCACGGATGAACATAGATGCAAAAATCCTCAACAAAACACTACCAAACAGAACCCAGCAGCACATTAAAAGGATCATACACCATGATCAATTGGGGTTTATCACAGGAATGCAAGGATTCTTCAGTACACGCGTATCAATCAGTGTGATTCACAATATTAACAAATTGAAGCAGAAAAGCCATATGATCATCTCAATAGATACAGAGAAAGCTTTCGACAAAATTCAACACCCATTTATGATAAAAACCCTGCAGAAGTAGGCATAGAGGGAACTTACCTCAACATAATAAAGACCTTATACGACAAACTCACAGCCAACATCATTCTCAATGGTGAAAAACTGAAACCATATCCACTAAGATCAGGAACAAGACAAGGCTGCCCACTCTCACCACTATTATCCAACATAGTTTTGGAAGTTTTAGCCACAGCAATCAGAGAAGATAAAGGAATCCAAATTGGAAAAGAAGAAGTAAAACTGTCACTGTTTGCAGATGACATGATATTATTAATAGAGAATCCTAAAGATGCTACCAGACAACTACTAGAGCTAATCAATGATTTTGGTAAAGTAGCAGGATATAAAATTAAGGCACAGAAATCTCTTGCATTCCTATACACTAATGATGAAAAATCTGAAAGTGAAATTAAGAAAACACTCCCAATTACCATTACAACAAAAAGAATAAAATATCTAGGAATAAACCTACCTAAGGAGACAAAAGACCTGTATGCAGAAAACTATAAGACACTAATGAAAGAAATTAAAGATGATACAATGAGATGGAGAGATTTACCAAGTTCTTGGGTTGGAAGAATCAACATTGTGGAAATGACTATACTACCCAAAGCAATCTACAAATTCAATGCAATCCCTATCAAACTACCAATGGCATTTTTCATAGAACTAGAGCAAAAAATTTCACAATTTGTATGGAAACACAAAAGACCCCGAATAGCCAAAGCAATATTGAGAAAGAAAAACGGAGCTGGGGGATTCCTACTCCCTGATTTCAGACTATATTACAAAGATACAGCAATCAAAACAGTATGGTACTGGCACAAATCAGAAATATAGATCAGTGGAACAGGATAGAAAGCCCATAGATAAATCCATGCACATATGGTCATCTTATCTTTGATAAAGGAGGCAAGAATATACAGTGGAGAAAAGACAGCCTCTTCAATAAGTGGTGTTAGGAAAACCAGACAGCTACATGTAAAAGAATGAAATTAGAACACTCCCTAACACCATACACAAAAATAAACTCAAAATGGATTAACGACCTAAATGTAAGGCCAGACACCATCAAACTCTTAGAGGGAAACACAGGCAGAGCACTCTATAACATAAATCACAGTAAGATCCTTTTTGACCCACCTCCTAGAGTAATGGAAATAAAACCAAAAATAAACAAATGGGACCTAATGAAACTTCAAAGCTTTTGCACAGCAAAGGAGAGAATAAACAAAATGAAAAGACAACCCTCAGAATGGGAGAAAATATTTGCAAATGAAGCAACTGACAAAGTTTCATCTCCAAAATATACAAGCAGCTCATGCAGCTCAATATCAAACAAACAAACAACCCAATCCAAAAATGGGCAGAAGACCTAAATAGACATTTCTCCAAAGAAGATATACAGATTGCCAACAAACACATGAAAGATGCTCAACATCACTAATCATTAGAGAAATGCAAGTCAAAACTACAATGCGATATCATCTCACACCAGTCAGAATGGCCATCATCAAAAAATCTACAAACAATAAATGCTGGAGAGGGTGAAAAGGCAACCCTCTTGCACCGTTGGTGGGAATGTAAATTGATAAAGCCACTATGGGGAACAGTATGGAGGATCCTTAATAAACTTAAAATAGAACCACCATATGACCCAGCAATCCCACTACTGGGCATATACCCTGAGAAAACCAAAATTCAAAAAGAGTCATGTACCAAAATGTTCATTGCAGCTCTATTTACAATAGCCTGGAGATGGAAACAACTTAAGTGCCCACCACAGGATGAATGGATAAAGAAGATGTGGCACATATATACAATGGAATATTACTCAGCCATAAAAAGAAATGAAATTGAGCTATTTGTAAAGAGGTGGATAGACCTAGAGTCTGTCATACAGAGTGAAGTAAGTCAGAAAGAAAAAGACAAATACCGTCTAACACATATATATGGAATTTAAGAAAAAAAATATCATGAAGAACCTAGGGGTAAGACAGGAATAAAGACACAGACCTACTGGAGAACGGACTTGAGGATATGGGGAGGGGGAAGGGTGAGCTGTGACAGGGCGAGAGAGAGGCATGGACATATATACACTACCAAACGTAATGTAGATAGCTAGTGGGAAGCAGCCGCATGGCACAGGGATATCGGCTCAGTGCTTTGTGACCGCCTGGAGGGGTGGGATAGGGAGGGTGGGCGGGAGGGAGACACAAGAGGGAAGAGATATGGGAACATATGTATATGTATAACTGATTCACTTTGTTGTAAAGCAGAAACTAACACACCATTGTAAAGCAATTATACCCCAATAAAGATGTTAAAAAAAAAAAAAGTCATGTACCTCAATGTTCATTGCAGCAGTATTTACAGTAGCCAGGACATGGAAACAACCTAAGTGTCCATCAACAGATGAATGGATAAAGAAGATGTAGCACATATATGCAATGGACTATTACTCAGCTATAAAAAGAAAAGAAATTGAGTTATTTGTACTGAGGTGGATGGACCTAGAGACTGTCATACAGAGTGAAGTAAGTCAGAAAGAGAAAAACAAATACCATATGCTAACACATATATATGGAATCAAAAAAAAAGGTTCTGACGAACCTAGGGGAAGGACAGGATTAAAGGCACAGATGTAGAATATGGACTTGAGGACACAGGGAGGAGAAAGGGTAAGCTGGGACAAAGTGAGAGAGTGGCATGGACATATATACACTACCAAAAGTTAAATAGATAGTGGGAAGCAGCCGCATAGCACAGGGAGATCAGCTCCGTGCTTTGTGACCATCTAGAGGGGTGGGATAGGGAGGCTGGGAGGGAGGCGCAAGAAGGAGGAGATATGGGGATATATGTATATGTATAGCTGATTCACTTTGTTATACAGCAGAAACTAACACAACATTGTAAAGCAATTATACTCCAATAAAGATGTAAAAATAATTAATTTAATTGATTAATTAAAAAACAAAAAACTTGGGTGTGTGTCTGATTATAGAACGTGGAGAGAAAGGTAAGAAAGGTTAGATATCATATGGTTAGAAATGGATGCCTGTTTGGGGAGGGAGGTGGGAGAGGGAAGAAAGGGCATGAGGAACATAGCCTCTGTGGAACACTAACAGCTCAGCAAATCCCTGTAGTTGTGCAGGGAGGTCCTGTCACACACAGAGGGACTCCCCGTGGCCCAGGTGGGACAGGGTGAGGAGCTGCTTCAGATCCTCACCTGGGCTGCAAGGGTGAGGGAGGTGGCATCAAGACAGATCCAGGACATGAGAATGCCCATCCTCTCTGTTTGTACATACCTGTGTGTAGTAAGTTGTATAGAAGTTGAATTTAAAATGTTCTCTTTAATGCACAAATAAACACATTGTTCAAAAGTGTTTAAAGTAGTTCCCTGCCACCTTGGGGGTCTAAACCAGACTGCCCAGTCTAGAGTCAGAGATCCTCCCAGTGGCCCCAGCTATCTGCCCAGTGTCTCTTCCCTACACCAGGGTTCAGTCAGGCTGTGCCCACTAGACAAACACAGCACTGATCACGTCCCAGATAAGCCCAAGGAGGGAGCCCAGGTCGCCCTGGTAATGGGTCTCTAACAAGACACACACCTCTGTTCCAAGAAGCAATGAGGATTATTTATTTGCCTCCTTTCCCCAGAGATTTTCAAGGCTGTGACACAGGGGGCTCATATCAGGACAAGGAGGATCCCTCTGTCTCAGCCTCTTAGGTTTCAAGAGTCTCTCACCCCTGGCCCATCAGATCCCTTTGGTCATCATCACTGTCACCATCTCCATCATTGTTATTGCTCTCATCATCACATCACCAATGTCACTGTCATTGTCATATCACCATCATCACCGTCATCATCAGGGCAGGAGTGATATGCTGATGATGCTGCCAGGTGCACTCTGCTTACATGATCTCTTTTGATTTGTACAGTGACCCTGTGAGTTATGTATTGTTGTCCTGTATTACAGATTAGGAAACAGGCTCACACCAGGAATGGGGCCTTTTCCAAAGTCACATGGCTGCTTGGCAGATGGTCTGACCCCACAGGTCCCTAAACCTGGGCAGTCCTTCATCGTGTGGAGTCCCTCTCCTCTGCTGGGCTCTGATGGCCACGTGCTACTGCTTCTCACTGAAGACTGGCCCTGATGGTGTCCAAGGATTAAGGATTAGGAAGCTGCTGGGGTCACAAAGTTAGGAAGTAGGTAAGGTATTCAAACCTATTTCTGACTGATTGTCTCCAAAACCACTTTGGCAGAATAACTGGGATTTTTTTCCTCTGTATTTCCTGCTCCCTGCCTATCTCTTGTTCAGGCAGTGCTGCAGCTGTCTATCTTCATGGCCTTCTGAGGCGGGTGTTTCCTGGAGAAATGACCAAATGAAGTCACAGGGCTCAGTCAGGTACTTACTGCGGGACTTCTCAAAACAATGGCTAGGATCATCCATGGTTCTTAGAGCAAGGCCTTCAGTTACAAAAGACAGAAGATGTTCAATTCCAAAGCAGAGTGTGAGCCCTTAATGGGCAGGATGCTGAGGAGGCCAGGTCTCCCAGGCAGGTATGGAGCCTCCTGGGGATGTAGGCAAGTATAGTTGAGACCAGCTGGTATGAGCCTCTGAGAAGGGACCCTGATTTCAACTTCCCCCACCTCCCTGGGGGCTACCCAGAGCACAGGCTGGGCCAGAACTGAGAGAGAGGACACCTGGTCTTGCTTCCCAGATGAGTCCAAGGACCTGGGAGTCCACCAAGAAGGTCAAGTCTAGCACTGCAGACCAGAGAGCAGCAAGCGCTCTGGGCCTGAGTGCAGCCCCTAGGGAGACATGTGGGCAACTACTCAGAGTTCTTGGGCTCCAGGAGGGATTAGGGCATAGGTAGGCCTGCGTGAGCAGCACCAATGAAGCGGGATGTGGCTGGGTCAGTGTGGGAGTGTGGGCGGCCCAAAAGCTGCAGAAGGCACCAAGGCTGAGGAACCAAAGTGGCTACTGCAGTAGGCATCTTGAAATCAGTTCCTCTCCATCACCTCTGCACCCTAGAAGTTAGATGCCACTCTGGCCGAAGGGTGGGAGAAGAACTATGAATGCACTGGTTTTAAAACATGAGGTGGTTGAGAAATTACAGAATTGGAAAAATTTTACCTGAGAGTGGCTTGACAGGGGTTCTGCATCACAAGTCTCAGGTCAAATATCAACACAAGCTATGGAATGTAGAGTCATGGCTTTGGATATCAAAACTGGGATATCAGACTGGGATACTGTGGTGTTTATGCCCTGCTTCTCTACTTAATCATGTTTGATGCCCCACAAGCGGCAGGGCATAGGCCTCCTTTGTTCCCCACACTGCCCAGCCAAGTCCCACACATAGGGGTCAAATAAGGACATGTTTAATATCTAGGTAATTGGAGGAGGGAGTTCAGCTTCCAGCTTTGGGGAAGTCTGGCCGCAAGCAAAATTAGAGTAGAGA
Source organism: Phocoena sinus (assembly GCF_008692025.1). Taxonomy (NCBI): domain Eukaryota; kingdom Metazoa; phylum Chordata; class Mammalia; order Artiodactyla; family Phocoenidae; genus Phocoena; species Phocoena sinus. Next base: position 18,104,821 of record NC_045765.1, on the reverse strand, counting down.
ATAGTTTTGTCACCCCCAAAAAACACCCCCACACCACCCCCCTTGTAGAAAACCCAGCCTCTGTACTTAACTACTGGCCACCACTTATCTGTTCTCTCTTCCTATGGTTTTGTCTTTTCCAGAATGTCATATAAATGAATCATTACAGTTTGTATCCTTTTTCTTTTTTTTGACATCTTTACTGGAGTATAATTGCTTTACAATGTTGTGTTGGTTTTTGCTTTATAAAAAAGTGAATCAGTTATACATCTACATATGTCCCCATATCTCTTCCCTCTTGCACCTCCATCCCTCCCACCGTCCCTATCACACCCCTCTAGGTGGTCACAAAGCACCGAGCTGATCTCCCTGTGCTATGCGGCTGCTTCCCACTAGCTATCTATTTTACGTTTGGTAGTTTATATATGTCCATGCCACTCTCTCACTTTATCCCATCTTACCCTTCCCCCTCCCTGTATACTTCCCCCCCTAGGTTCTTCTGACCAATATTTTTTTCTTTTTTTAGATTCCACGTATATGTGCTAGCATACGGTATTTGTTTTTCTCTTTCTGATTTACTTCACTCTGTATGACAGTCTCTACTACACTCTGTATGACACCATATTAACAAACTGAAGGAGAAAAACCATATGATCATCTCAATAGATGCAGGGAAAGCTTTCAACAAAATTCAACACCCATTTATGATAAAAAACCTGTGGAGAACAGTATGGAGGTTCCTTAAAAAACTAAAAATAGAACTACCACATGATCCAGCAATCTCACTACTGGGCATATACCCTGAGAAAACCATAATTCAAAAAGAGTCATGTACCAAAATGTTCACATGGTTTCACTGGGGAATTATGGCAAACATTTAAGAAAGAAGTCATAGCAATTCTATACAAGTGCTTCCATAAAATTGAAATGAAGAGATTATTTCCCAACTACTTCATTAGGCCAGTATTATCCTGATATCAAAACCAGGCAAAGACATTGCAAGAAAAGAAAACTCCAGACAAAAATTCCTTATCAATATAGATGCAAGATTCTTAAACAAAAGTTTAGCAAATCCAATTTAACAATAAAATATTAACACATCATGACCAATGGGGGGTTTAGCCTTCTTGGGGTTTAGCCCAAGAAGGTAAGTTTTTTTTGGTTTTTTTTTTTACATCTTTATTGGAGTATAATTGCTTTACAATAGTGTGTTAGTTTCTGCTTTATAATAAAGCAGAAACTTTATATATACATAAACATATGGTCCCATATCTCTTCCCTCTTGCATCTCCCTCCCTCCCACCCTCCCTATCACACCCCTCTAGGTGGTCACAAAGCACCAGAGCTGATCTCCCTGTGCTATGCGGCTGCTTCCCACTAGCTATCTATTTTACGTTTGGTAGTTTATACATGCCCACGCCACTCTCTCACTTTGTCACAGCTTACCCTTCCCCCTCCCCATATCCTCAAGTCCACTCTCTAGTAGGTCTGTGTCTTTATTCCCATCTTACTACTAGGTTCTTCATGGCATTTTTTTCCCCTTAGATTCCGTATATATGTGTTAACATAGAGTATTTGTCTCTCTCTTTCTGACTTACTTCACTCTGTATGACAGACTCTAGGTCCATCCACCTCACTACAAAAAACTCAATTTCGTTTCTTTTTATGGCTGAGTAATATTCCATTGTATATATGTGCCACATCTTCTTTATCCATTCATCTGTTGATGGACACTTAGGTTGCTTCCATGTCCTGGCTATTGTAAATAGAGCTGCAATGAATATTTTGGTGCATGACTCTTTTTGAATTACGGTTTTCTCAGGGTATATGCCCAGTAGTGGGATTGCTGGGTCATATGGTAGTTCTATTTGTAGATTTTTAAGGAACCTCCATACTGTTCTCCATAGTGGCTGTACCAATTCCCACCAGCAATGCAAGAGGGTTGCCTTTTCTCCACACCCTCTCCAGCATTTATTGTTTGTAGATTTTTTGATGATGGCCATTCTGACTAGTGTGAGATGATATCTCATTGTAGTTTTGATTTGCATTTCTCTAATGATTAATGATGTTGAGCATTCTTTCATGTGTTTGTTGACAATCTGTATATCTTCTTTGGAGAAATGTCTAGGTCTTCTGCCCATTTTTTGATTGGGTTGTTTGTTTTTTTATTATTGAGCTGCATGAGCTGCTTGTAAATTTGGAGATTAATCCTTTGTCAGTTGCTTCATTTGCAAATATTTTCTCCCATTCTGAGGGTTGTCTTTTGGTCTTGTTTATGGTTTCCTTTGCTGTGCAAAAGCTTTGAAGTTTCATTAGGTCCCATTTGTTTATTTTTGTTTCCATTTCTCTAGGAGGTGGGTCAAAAAGGATCTTGCTATGATTTATGTCATAGAGTGTTCTGCCTATGTTTTCCTCTAAGGGTTTGATAGCTTCTGGCCTTACATTTAGGTCTTTAATCCATTTTGAGCTTATTTTTGTGTATGGTGTTAGAGAGTGTTCTAATCTCATATTTTTACATGTACCTGTCCAGTTTTCCCAGCACCACTTATTGAAGAGGCTGTAATTTCTCCACTGTACATTCCTGCCTCCTTTATCAAAGATAAGGTGACCATATGTGCGTGGGTTTATCTCTGGGCTTTCTATCCTGTTCCATTGATCTATCTTTCTGTTTTTGTGCCAGTACCATACTGTCTTGATAGCTTTGTAGTATAGTCTGAAGTCCGGGAGCCTGATTCCTCCAGCTCTGTTTTTCGTTCTCAAGATTGCTTTGGCTATTCGAGGTCTTTTGTGTTTTCATACAAATTGTGAAATTTTTGTTCTAGTTCTGTGAAAAATGCCAGTAGCCATTTGATAGGGATTGCATTGAATCTGTAGATTGCTTTGGGTAGTAGAGTCATTTTCACAATGTTGATTCTTCCAATCCAAGAACGTGGTATATCTCTCCATCTATTTGTATCATCTTTAATTTCTTTCAACAGTGTCTTATAATTTTCTGCATACAGGTCTTTTTTCTCCTTAGGTAGGTTTATTCCTAGATATTTTATTCTTTTTGTTGCAATGGTAAATGGGAGTGTTTTCTTAATTTCACTTTCAGATTCTTCATCATTAGTGTATAGGAATGCCAGAGATTTCTGTGCATTAATTTTTTATCCTGTTACTTTACCAAATTCATTGATTAGCTCTAGTAGTTGTCTGGTAGCATCTTTAGGATTCTTTATGTGTAGTATCATGTCATCTGCAAACAGTGACAGCTTTACTTCTTTTCCGATTTGGATTCCTTTTCTTTTCTTTTCTTTTCTTCTCTGATTGCTGTGGCTAAAACTTCCAAAACTATGTTGAATAAGGGTGGTGAGAGTGGGCAACTTTTTCTTGTTCCTGATCTTAGTGGAAATGCTTTCAGTTTTTCACAATTGAGGACGATGTTGGCTGTGGGTTTGTCATATATGGCCTTTATTATGTTGAGGAAAGTTCCCTCTATGCCTATGTTCTGCAGGGTTTTTATCATAAATGGGTGTTGAATTGTAAGTTTGATTCAACATTCAAAAATCAAACAATGTATTTGGTCACATGTAGTGAGTTGAAATATTGTCTCCTAAAATTCATGTCCACTCAGAAATTCAGAATGTGACCTTATTTGGAAATACTTTACAGATGTAATTAGTTAAGGGACTTGAAACGAAATCCTCCTGGGTTTAGGGTGAGCCCTAAATCCAATGACTGGTATCTTTATAAGAAGAGAAGAGAGGTCACACATAACAAACATGTAGAAGGCTATGTGAAGATAGAGGTGTGCTGAGATTGGAGCTATCCAGCCACTACACAATGAACTACTGGAGCCTTGAGAAGCTAGAAGACACAAGGAAGGATCCTTCCCTAGAGCCTACAGTGTGAGTATGGCTCTGCTGGCACCTTGATTTCAGACTTCAAGACTGCATTACTGTAAGAGACTAAATTTCTGTGTTTTTAAGCCACCAAGTTTGTGGTAATTTGTTATAGAAACCCTGGGAAACTAGTACACCATATTGGGAAACTAGTACAACATATTAAGAAACTGAAAAAGAAAAACCATATGATCATTTCGATAAATGGAGAAAAAGCATTTGACAAAATCCAACATCCATTCCTGATAAGAACTATCTCAAACTAGGAATAGTGGAGAACTTCCTTAACTCAATGAAAAACCTCCAGCTAACATCATAATGAAAGATTGAATGCTTTCCCCCTATGATCAGAAACAAGAAAAGAATGTTCACACTCAAGAGTCAAAATTGTACTGGAGATTCTAAGCAGTTCAATGAGGCATGAAAAAGGAATAAAAGTCATCCAAATTGGGAAACAAGAAGAAAAACTGACTTTATTCACAGATGACATGATCCCCTATGAAAATCTGATGAAATATATAAAATTACTAGCTACCAGAACTTATGAGTTTAGCAAGGTTGCAGAATTCAAAGTCAATATACAAAAATCAATTATGTTTCTACATACTAGGATTGAAAAATCAGATATTAAAGATAAAAACAAATATTTAAAATGGCATTAAAATATGACATCTGAAAAAAGATGTGAAAAACATATATATTGACTCTGCTAATAAATATTTCTGAAAATTAAAGAATATGTAAATAAAATAAATGGAGAGCTATACTTTGTTCATGGATTAGAAGACTCTATATTGTTATATGTCAATTCTCCCAAAGTTGGTCTAGGGATTCAGTGCAATCTCGTTCATAATTCTAGGAGACATCTTTGTGGAAATCAACTAGCTGATTCTAAAATTCATATGGAAATGCAAAGGACCTAGAATAGTCAAAACAACTTTGGGAAAGAACAAAGTTGAAGAGCTAACCTTGTTTTGTAGATTTATACTAAAGCTTCAGTAATTAAGACAGTGAGGTTTTGGCCTACAGGTGCCATCTTTTGGATTATTTGGAAAATGTTTAGTATTCCATTTTAATATATTTATTTAATTTATCTTATATATGTCTTTGTATAGATTTTTTAGTGGTAACTCTAGGGATTATGATACATATAATTAGCTTTTCACAGTCTACTCAGAATCAATATTTTATTTTTTAATTTTTTAAAGTAATTTTTTTCTTTTTAAAAAAATGTATTTATTTTTTATCTATTTTTATTTATTTTTGGCTGCATTGGGTCTTCGTTGTTGGGTTTTCATTGCTAACACTCGGGTTTTCTCTAGTTGCGGAGAGCAGGTGCTACTCTTTGTTTTGGTGTGCAGGCTTCACACTGCGGTGGCTTCTCTTGTTGAGGAGCACAGGTTCTAGGTGCATGGGCTTCAGTAGTTGTGGCACATGGGCTCAGTAGTTGTGGCTCACAGGCTCTAGAGTGCATGCTCAGTAGTTGTGGTGCATGGGCTTAGTTGCTCTGCAGCATGTGGGATCTTCCTGGACCAGGGATCGAACCTGTGTCCCCTGCACTGGCAGGCAGATTCTTAACTACTGCACCACCAGGGAAGCCCAGAAGTAATATTTTAAATTCAAGTAAAATATAGAAAACTTCACCATATCTTCTCCCTTTACATTGTAGTCTTACGTATTACATCTACATCTACATACATTGAAACCCCATCAGGCAATACTATAATTTTTACTTTTAACATCAAACATATTTTAAAGAAACTAAGAGAATAGCCTATTATATTTACCCAGGTATTTACCATTTCTATTACTCTTACTTTATTTCTGATTTTCCAGGTTTCATTTCATTTTTCTTCTGCCTGAAGAAATTCCTTTAGCAATTGTTTTAGTGCTGGCAACAAATTATCTTAATTTTCCTTCCTCTGATAATGTCTTTATTTCAACTCATTCCTAAAGGATATTTTTGCTGGATCTTAAATTCAATGTTGACAGCCTCTCTAACAGCATAAAAATATTCTTTCCATGACCTTCTGTGTTCTATGGTTTCTAATGTAAAATCTGCAGTCATTTGAATTTTTATTTCTCTCAGCTAGTGTGTATATGTACATATTTCTCTACATATTTCCCTACATAAGTTTTCAGCTGTTTGATTATAATGTATCTGGGTGTGAATTTCTTTAAGTTTTTCCTGTCTGGGATTCACTTAGCTTCTTTATTTTTTTTTTATTTTCCCAAACGTGGGGAGTTTTCAGCCATTATTTTTCAAATATTTTTTCTACATTGTTTCTCCTCTCCTTTTGGGACTGTGATGACATAAATGTTAGACCTTTTGATATTTCTTCATAAGTTCTGGAGACTCTATTCATTTTTTCTACAATTTTTCCTCTGTTGTTCATTTTGGATAAATTTTACTGATCTATCTTCAGGTTCAGTGACTCCTTTTCTAATCAGGGAACTTCTTTATTTTGGCTAATGCATTTTCCAAAGCTAAAATTTCCACTTAGTTCTTTTTAGTATCTTTTATTTATCCACTGAGACTTTCTTTCCATCCATTTCAAAAGTTGTTCGTCCTTACCTCCTGGAGCATGAATATAATCATTGCTTTAAAGTTTTCTTGGAGCAGCATCTGTGTCACCTCTGGGATGGAGTCTGTTGATTGTATTGTCCTGTGTGAGTTAATGTCAATATTAAAATATTGACATTATTTTGCTGACAAAAATATCCAGCAAAAATATCATTAATAATGTCAATAATCCACCACCACCCCCAGCCATTTCATCATATTGCACCCTGGTGAGGGGGCTTCCCCATCTGCTGTAACTTCTCCTCTCCTTCAGCTGCCCCACAGGGGGACGGGTCCCATCCTGTTTCCTTTTTTCTTTTTCTCTCCTGTCTCCTTCTCTCCTTTCTCTCCTTTGTTATGCAGGGATCTTTTCTTGTCCTTTTAGGTGTCTGGTCCTCTGCTAGTGTTCAGCAGGTGCTCTGTGTGAATTGTTCCACTTGTAAATGTATTCTTGATGTATTTGTGGGGAAGTGAACCCCAGGTCCTCCTATTCTGCCATCTTGACCACTCTCTGGGTATTCTCACTACATATATGTTACACCTCTTATAGTTTGTACCACAGTTCTTGAATTTTATGTTCCATTTTTTTCAGTATTTTTTCTCTTTTCTTTTCAGTATTTGAAGTTTCTATTGACATATTCTCAAGCTCAGAGATACCTTCTTCAGTTACATCCAGTCTACAGACGAGCTCATCAAAATCATTCATTATTGTTACAGCAATTTCCATCACAAGCATTTCTTTTTTACCCTTTCTTAGAATTTCCATCTCTCTGCTTACATTGCCTATCTGTTCTTGCATGTTGTCCTCTTTTTCCTTTCAAGCCCTTAGCATATTAATCATAATTGCTTTAAATTCTCAGTATGATAATATCAATATCTCTGCCATATCTGAGTGAGTATGGGTCTGATCTCTTCAAACTGTGTTTTTGCCTTTTAGTATGGCTTGTAATCTTTTTTGTTGAAAGCCAGACATGATGTACTAGGTAAAAGAGAATCTGGTAAATAGACCTTTAATAATGTGGTAGTAAGGTGTGAGGGGAGAGGGAAGTGTTTCATAGTCTTATGATTAGGTCTCAGTCTTTAAGTGAGCCTGTGCCACTGGCTGTGAACTTCACAAGTCCTTCTCAGTTTTTCACTGCCTTAGGTAGGACAGAATGACTAGAGAGGAATAGAATTGGGTATTTCTCTTCTCCCAGGTAGAAGGCTTAAAGGGAGATGATAATAGGTATTTTCCTTCCCCCAGGTCAGTCAGATAACTCTAATAGGTAAGGCTCTGGTAAAATAATTACACTTGAGGACAGGCCTTTTAAGAAGAACAGAGAGTTCTGACATATTTTTAAATGTTTACTTTTCCCTCTCTCTGCAGGAAGCGCAAGGGGACTTTTCTCTGATATTCACTGATATTTTACCTGGAGGTAAAACTCACAAAAGTATGGGTAACCCCACCCCCACCCCCACCCCGCAAGACTGGTTTGCCTGGAGCTTTCAACTCTCAGACTTGTCCACACGGTGCTTCCAACTTGTCATTTGTAGCTCAGGAGCTGGTTCCTCTGTAGGTTTCTGCTCTGCAGTTTCTACTCTGATAATTTGTGATTGTGTATCAACCTGTCTGTCTGTCTAATTTGGGGGACAGTGGTTTGCCCTATGACCTCATTTCTCTGACAGATCTAAGAAGACTTGTTGATTTTTCAGTTTGTTTAACTTTTTGCCATTCGGGTGGAGTGATGGCTTCCAAGCTCCTTACATTCCAGGCTGGAAACTGGGCATCTCATTTGTTTTTCAGAATCCTCAAGCTGCTCCACTCATTCTGTCCAAAGTTTTCATTGCATTTAGTGGAGGGGTACGATAGTGTGCTTATTCCATCTTCACCAGAACCTATGTCCCCAATCTGGTTTGGGAACAAAGTGCAACAAATATATGGTTGGAGTAAATACTGAGAGGATATTTAACAAAATCTTACCAATTAATTCTGGATGGTAGGATTTGGGGAGGTTTCTTATACACTTTTTGGTCATTTCCAACATTTCTCTAATGAGCATTATTGCTTGTAAAATTAGAAAAAAAATCATCAAGCACTCTTAAAATAACCCATGTAATAATGAACTCACATTCAGTAGTCAGAATCATTTCTAAGGCATAAGTTTTGGACTATTTGGACAGATGGAGAGTTCACATGAAGTACTGTTGTGGGGAAAAGACAGCACCCTGATAATGTGAACATTCTCATTCCAGCCCTGGACACCACGTCTACTCAGGTGGAAAGAAGAGAACTAGTGCAGATGCTGGCCCATGTTCTTTCAAGCAATAGAGTCCTGAGGCTTTGCTTATTTTACTTTTCACTGTCTATTTTATATTCCCTAAACATTCCGTTAAAATAAAAATGTAAAAACCAAACAAAAGAGTCATTGTCTTAGGCTCTGACATTCCCTTACCCCGCTCTTTGGGATTAGGGACACATGTAGGGTTTTACTGGTGGACCCCCAAAAGATATGTCTATGACCAAATCCCTAGAACCTGTGCATGTGACCTCATTTGGATAAATGAGTCTTTGCAGATGTAATTAAGTTAAGGATCATGAGATGAGGAGCTCATTCTGGATTATCTGGGTGGGCCCCAAGTCCAATGACAAACGACCTTATAAGAGACACACAGAAGAGGAGACAGACACAGAGGAGTAGGTGATATGAACATGGAGGCAGATATTGGAGTCACATGGCCACAAGCCAAGGAAGATATCACCAACCAACAGTTAGAAGAAGCAAAGAATGGATTCTCTTCTAGAACCTCAGAGGGGAGTGGGCCCTGTTTGGCCTTGGTTTTGGTTTTCTGGCCTCCAGAACTGCAAGAGAATAAATATCTCTTGTTTGTGGCAATTTGTCACAGCAGCCCTGGAAACTAATACATCTTCAGAGAGGCCCAACTGTTGGCAGGTAATCCTGCCCAGGTCTTCTCAGTCCAGAAGTCAGACCCCAGGCAGACTGATGAGAAGTCGGTTGCAATCTGCTGTGGGAAGAGCAGAAGCATGCAGGCAGAGGCCCTAACAGGAGAGAAGACTTATAACCAGGGAGGAACCCAGTGTTTCTGAGGAGGTATTCTTGGTACAGCTGTGGAGCTACCCTATGGAAGTATCTCTGTCGTGAATGCTACTCAATGTTACATACTTTGGCAAATGTGTGTATCAGTCAGGATAGGGAAGGCCATGCTGAAATAACAAAGAACCCTAAACTCTTAGTGAATTATAACAACAAAAGTTTATTTCTTTCTCATGTTACATGTTTATAATGGGTTATGTATGGGTTCTGCTCCATATTTTCTGTCTCCATGACTCAGGCTGAAGAAGCAGGCATCATTTGAAATATTAATAGTCACCATAACAGTGGGAAGAAGAGCTTTAGCAGATCCTGCATAAGCAATTAAATTCACAAACTCATTTGTCTGACTCATTAGTCATTCAAATCTACTCAAACAAGGAGGGAAGGAAGTGTGACCCTACCATCTTCCCAGAAGATGAAGAGCTAAAAATAGTTAGTAAACAGCATTGACAACTAGCACACTTTCTGTGAATCCAGAGCCCCTATGTCCCACTGATCTTTCAGTGATCACTACAGAGCGCAGGGCCTGGCTGAGATTATGTACAGTTACTGTTGAATAAAATAAAGGCAGAAAGGAAAGAAGGAAGAAAGGAAAAAAGGAAGGAAGGAAGGAAGGAAGGAAGGAAGGAAGGAAGGATGGAAGGAAGGAAGGAAGGAAGGGAGGGAGGGAGGGAGAAAGGATAAAGTCCTTAACATGCAGAAAGTGTTTAAGACAGTTTTTCCAAACCAGCAATGAAAATGGAATACAGTAGGAGCACTAAAAGCATGTGCTAGATGCAATTGAATTGACTTTTATTTTTGTCCCTTCCAGTTTTGACTTGCAGATTTTTGTCAAATCCAAGCCCACAGTCAGTCATAGCCCAGGAAAGAGCAGCCTGAAAGCCTGAGGTCAGGAGCAAGGTCAGTGCTGGCGGAGCTGACCTGAGCAGTCAGAACACTGGCTGGGCGTCATAGCAAATCTTGGTGCAGTTTTGGTGCCAGGGCTGCTCTTCCCTCCCCCGTCCTTGAGGCTGTGTTCCAGTGACCCAGGGCATGCCCAGTCCTGCACACCATATCATTTGTGTGCCCACCGGACTGCTCTGGCAAGCTCTGTCTGGGCTGATATCTGCACCCTATCTCTAAGAGCCCATCTGGATGACAACACAGACCTGTGACATTGCTTCCTTTTCAGGACTACCCTTGAATTAGTTATGACTTATTACATGCAAGTGTCAGAAACCCCACTAAAAATGGTTTAAGAAAAAGAGTGCAAGTAGTTACAGATATGGGTGGATCCAGCAGTCTAAACCAGTTTCTCAGCTTGGCTTTTTTCTGTTAGCCTGATTCTCAGACTTGCTGTTCCCCACTGTGTAGCCCTGGCTTATGAGACTAGACTGGTGCCAGGAGTATTTTAGGGGTTCAAGAAAAACTTGTGGAATGAATGAATGAATGATGGGCTTAGCATTCCAGGTTTTAGATCCTATAGTAGCTTAGCAATTCCAGGAAAAGAGAGTAACTCTTTCCAAGCTAGAGTCCTTAGAGCTGACTCTAATTCTAATAGTCTGGCCTGGGTTTGGGTCATATATTTGTCAGAGTAGGCTAGACTTTGCCATGGTAACATGTAAATCCTGAAGTCACTCCTTATTTTTTTTTTTTTTTTTTTTTTTTTTTTTTATGCGTTACGCGGGCCTCTCACTGTTGTGGCCTCTCCCGTTGCGGAGGACAGGCTCCGGACGCGCAGGCTCAGCGGCCATGGCTCACGGGCCCAGCCGCTCCGCGGCATGTGGGATCCTCCCAGACCGGGGCACGAACCCGTGTCCCCTGCATCGGCAGGCGGACTCTCAACCACTGCGCCACCAGGGAAGCCCCTGTCACTCCTTATTTATATTACAGTCCAACATGTTTGAGGGATGGGGGCTTTGCTCTAAGTCACCAAGGTGTCCAGGCTCCTCCCATTTTGTGACCGTTTTCAATGTGAGACTTTATGGTTATCAGGGAAAGGCAAAAGAGAGAATATCCCATGTGAGAGATGTGTTAGGGTGCAGGCCTAAAAGTGGCATCCATCACTTCTGCCCGTATTCCACTGGCCAGAGCTGGCACAGGAGGAGAATAAAGTGGTTTTTAAACACATAGTATTACAGCTTGCTGAGGGCTATATGACTCCCTGAGCCAGTTGCCAAGGCCAGGAGGTCTCACTGCTCTGACTGGCCAGGTCTAGGTTACACACTCAGCCCTGAAGTGGGGGAAGTGGGTCAGCCCATCAGACCTCTGGGGCTGACTGTAGAGGAGGGCTGCTTCCTTGTGGAAAAACAAGGCCATTTTTACCAGAAGTGGGGAGGGTACTGGGCAAGCAGAAATAATGCCAACCTCTAATACCTACGTCTTGCTTCTTGACCATCTTCAGCTCCACTCAGGGCCAGCAGACTCCTTCTGAGCATCCTCATAGGGTCAGGCTGGCAGAAGGTCTCAGAACAACTTTTACTTTACTTGAATTATTCTCAGATAAATTTCAGACCCCTGTGGTCGATCAAACTCTAATTTAGTGAGACTATCCACGGCTTTTTTTCATAACACAGACTCTGGACAGATAAAAAGATTTAGAATAAAACACTAAATACCTAGAGAGTAATATGTATTTTAATAACTTTAGAAACTGATTATAAATCTCATGCATATCACTTGTAGAAAGAATTAGTCAGCTTTCACTGAGATATGCTACAGTAACAAATGATCCCCCAAATCTCAGTGGCTTACAGTAACAAAGATTTATCAATATTTCTCACTCATGTTTTATATTGGCAGTGGGTCAGCAGGCTCTGTTCTATGTATCTTCACTCCAGGATGCAGGCTGAAGGATCAGTCCCATTGCGACATGCTCTTCTCATAGCAAGAAAAACAGATCTGGCCAAACCACACAGTGGCTTTTAAAGTTTCTACTCTGACATTGTACAAGTCACTTGTGCCCACACTCCATTGGTTGAGCAAGTCAATGTCATGTTCAATGTCAGTGGGGCTGGGTAGTATGCTTGTCCTAGCGGGAGGCACTGTAGAGTCACAGTCAATGGGCAGAGACATCTCACAGGCAAAAGAGAGTAAAAAAGTAGGAACAAGATAGTATCTATGACAAGTATAAAAAATAAAATATAATTATCACAATCTCATCATCCAGAGATAACCACTATTACCCTTTGGTGGATTTCTTTCAGTGTATGTTCCTAGGCATATATAAACTAACATTCCTGTCTAACCACAATTTGCATGAATCACTCAAAATATTCAAACAAAGGCAATCAAATACAGGTAATCTAACAAACTGGCATTTCAAACCCCAATCAGATGACCCAATCAGCCTCCCCCAGTCAAATCCAGCCTCCCACAAACCAATTGCCCAGACCAGTTAATTGATTTGGCTGGAGAAACGGATTAATTGACACAATACTGGTAGAGTGTGTACTGCATGCCAGACATTTGGTATTTGTGGCCTCAACTGTGTTGATTTGATTACGTAAATTGAGTCCAACTGACTTCATATGTTCAGTACTGTGATTTATAAGAAATATGTATTTGGTCATTCAGATGATGATCAAAGTATATTTGTCCATGGTTCCTGGCTCACAGCTCCCAAAGCCCTTGGAATTTTCTGAATGATAAGAGCAATGGGAGCATCTTTTGTTAAAATATTTGACTTCTGGTCCTCAGTTCCTGAAAACAGATTCATAAAGTTGAAATGGGTTTCTTGTTATTCATAACAAGTACCTTTCCATCTCAACTGTGTTTATGTTAATGAGGTGACTTTTGGAAAGCACCTAATGATGGGAGCTGGTTGCCAAGGGACCCAACTGGAAGAGGGCTGGAACTTTAAGTCCCAACTCCTGATTTCCAGGGAGGGAAGAGGGACTGAAGGTTGAATCAGTCACCAGTAGCCAATGTTTAATCAACTATGCCTATGTAATGCTGCCTTCATAAAAACCCAAAAGGTGAGGGGGTTTGGAGAATTTCCAGGTTAGTGAACCAGAACACTTTCCTGCGTGACCGTGCTGAGTTCTATGGAGACAGAAGCTCCTTCATTTGGGACCTCCCCTGTGTATCTCTTCATTGGCTGTTGATTTGTATCTTTTAAAATCCTTTGTAATAAACTCGTAGTCTAGTGAGTAAACAAGTTTACTGAGTTCTGTGAGCCCTTCTAGCAAATTAATCCAGCCCAAGGAGGGGGTCATTGCAACAAGTGGCATGGCAGCCAATCAGTCAGAAGTACCGGTAACAACCTAGACTGGGAACTGGCATCTGAAGCAGAGGGTAGTTTGGAGGGACTGAGCTCTTAACCTGTGGAATCTATTTCCAGGTAGATAGTTTCAGAATTGAATTGAATTGTAGGACGCCCAGTTGCTGTCAGAGAATTGCTTGGTGGTGTGGGGAAAACCCCCACCCTCCACACATTGCAATTGGAGCCAAATTTTAATGTGTAAATGAAATTATACCTAATTTTTTATTTTATAAGGATTTCCCTGTGTTGTTAAAAACTTTAAAAATTTTTTCTGTGCTGCTAAAAACTTTTAAAAAATTTTTTGCAAGCACAATTTTAATGACCACGTAAAGGTTTATTGTACGGCTATATCATAATTATTTAACCCAAGTCTTGAATATTTTAAATGCTTCTAATGTGTGGTTTTTAAATAGTAAACTGCTACAATCTACATATGTGTTTGTAAAATAATTTCTTAATACAAAAGTAACTCATTTTCATCATAGAATATGCAGATAAAAATTAAATTTGCATATAATTTTACCTCCTAGAGACAATCATATGAATATACTTAAATATCATATACATTTATTTATAAACAAAAGTGAGATCATTTTTTTTCCTCCGTTTATTTATTTATTTACTTAACATCTTTATTGGGGTATAATTGCTTTACAATGGTGTGTTAGTTTCTGCTTTATAACAAAAAAGTGAGATCATTTAAAATGAATGTTGTGTGATCTTCTGATTTGTCCTCATGCTTGAGTCTCAGAGAAGGGGAGATAACAAGACAAGGCGTAGGTTTAAATCTCATAATATGTTTTGACATCCAAAAATGTTGCCTTAATGTGTACTTACTCCGAAAGTGCGTGGGTGTGCCCCACCATCTCCCACCCCACTACCTTTAACCCTTGAACAACGTGGGTTTGAACTGCACAGGTCCATTTATACCTGGATTTTTTCAGCAAATATGTACCAATCTTCAGTCGGTGGAATCCACAGCTGTGGAACCTTGGATAAAAAGGTCCAGCTAGAAGGCTATAAGCCAGTTTTCCACTGGACCCCTAACCCCTGCATTATTCAAGGGTCAACTATATAGTTGTTGTGTTGTGATAATCACTTGCTTCCACCTTGCCAGAAGAGACCTTGGGTTGAATCCCAGTGATGGTGGCTGGCTAGCCCCCAAGAGGCAGGGTGCTTTGAGACATCAGCCTCTATCCCATGACAATGGCTGTGGGAGCAAGCTCTGGCCCTTCTCTGGATCTGCAGTGACTGGTGGTCACTGTCACTTTCGGTTCTCGTCTCTGCCTGGTGAATTTGGGTGTGAGAACAGTCCTGTAGCTCACTTAATGGGAGGGCTGGTCATAGTGATATGCTCCTAAAAAATAGAACACAGAAAAAGTGATGCATGTCATTTCTGAGATCAGGCTGTAAAAGAAGGTGACATCATCTTGCTCACACACTCTCTTTCACTGGCATTTTTTTCTTTTGCTCTCTTTGGTGAAGCCAGCTGCCGTGTTGTGAGCTGCCCTATGAAGAGGCCAACGTGCTAAGGAGTTGAGGATGGCCTCAGGCCCACAGCCAGTGAGAAACTGAGGTCCTCAGGCTAACAGCCCACAGGTTCTGCCAAAAACCATATGTGTGAGCTTGGAAGTGGATCCTTCCCCAGTCAAGCCTTCAGACACCTTGACCACAGTTTTGTAAGTATCCCTGAGTCAGTGACACCAGATAAGCCACACCTGATTCCTGACCCACAGTAACTGTGAGATAATAAATACATGTTGTTTTAAGCCACTAAACTTTGGGCTCATATTTTACACAGCAACAAAAAACTAAGAGTTCCTACTACGCAGGGAGCATGAAATGCTTGATTTTTTTTTTTAATGAAAATACTTTCTAATAGTAAAAGTGTTGAGGAGCATTGCTCTACATGAGAGGTTACAAAATGATAAACCACAAGCCAAAATAAACCTGCAGGTAGATTTTCCTTTTTTTTTTGCCTTTGGAGGAAGGGTATATATACAGAGTTTAAAAAACATGTTGAGTCAGAATTTAAAACTTGGGAGATTTCACATGCACTGAAATCGCTAACCTCTCTTGACAGATTGAAAGCTGGGCAGCCGTGGTCCTCATTTCCACCTGGCAACTGACACCTAAGGCCAAGCAGGGCTGTGCTTAGTTGGGGCATGCATTCACCTGTTTGTTGTAGAATGCACTATTCCTCACAGCCTCCATATCTGAGGCCAGAGCCAGCTACAATCCATCACTGCATTTCCACCATTTCTATGGTAGAGTAAGAGAAAGTTAAGAGAATGTTAAGATACAGCAAAATATTGTTCCCACACCTTCATCAAAGGAAAATAAAGGCCACGAGGATCAGGAGTTCAGACAGAGCACAGTTCCACATGATGTCTGCTGAGGCCAAATATTCAGGATGGCTTCTTCATTCATCTGATGGGGCTTCAGTTAGTATGGCTCAAATTGCCAGGAACTGGCAGGTCTGGCTCAGCTGCGATCATACTTCTGAAGCCTCCATTCTCACTGTTGTCCGGTTCCTTGTTCCTCCTCCTTCCCTCCATGTGGTCTTTCCCAGTAGGCTTTCCAGCAGGAAAGCCGGACTTCTTACATCCAGCTCTCAAGAGTGTAAAAGTAGAAAGGCCTTCTTCAGACTCAGGACTGTCACTGGCCCAGAGTCACTTCTGATTTATTCTGTTTGTTAAAACAAGTCACAGGCTCAGCCCACATTCTGAGGAAATGGACAGCGCAAGATATGCACGCTGAGAAGTGTGATTCATGGTGGGCCACCAATTTCCAAAATGAGTCCATACCGCCTAAGAATTCTCAGAAATATGCCAGCAGGGGCCATCCTAGGTTATTTCACCTAGAAATTAAAGGAGGTGGAGAAAGGTGGCCCCAGAGAAGAGGAAAATATGGAGTCACTTGGATGATGCACCAAGAACATGAAAAATGGCCCAGCAGCTGGCAGCTGCCACAGAGGCTATATTGTTCCCAACTGAACACAAACAACCTCTGTAGAGTACAACAATAATCAGGCAAGGCCACCCCATGAACATGGTAGAACTAGACAGAGAAAATCACACAACCACACAAATACCAACTGTCCCTCTCTTGGGATCCCTGAGTGACTACTGCTTCTTTACTAATGACAATTCTAAACTTCTTTGTTCCTCCTATCTCCTAAGTAAATGTTATTAAGAATCGCCAAATTGCCCCTGCATCCAATCTAGAGCTGATCTGCGTTCCCCAAAATGCTCCTTAGAATCACCCAGCACAAGCCCACATTCTACAAGTCCCTCCCAGCTCCCATGGTCCTTTTAGAATGTGTGTTCTCCCTTTGCTGTAGACTGTCTATGACTGTATATTCCTGGTGGTCTTTGACTGGTGGGCTTTAACACCATTCATTCATTCAACAATATTTACTGTCTGTCCACATACTTTTTCCTTTCTTCCGCAGGTTCCAGACCTGCCCCACCCTCCCAGGGCCTGATTCCATTTCCTGCACTCTGGCCCCATAGAACTAAACCAGTTACACTGACCCCCTTCTGGGACAGGGAAGCAGTGTCTTAGCACTGGCCCCAGGAGACCATGAAAAGACATGGCCTCAGCACGTGCAAAGGGAAGAGCTTCATTCAAATCTTACAGCCTTCTGGACCCTTGCCTTCCCTTGCAGGTCTGCTCTCCTGCCTGGGCCACACAACTTATCACTTCTCAGGGGTAGGCTGGGCTGTGGAACTGACTGACCTCACCCATCAGGTCGTGGGTCACCATCTTCACTTTGTATCCCCAGCCAGGGACAGGGCCCAGCCCTGATCCGAGATGTTCTGGTGGAATCTCTGAAGAAGTCGTGGAGGAGTGAATGCTAAATCCAGTTAGGAAAGCAAAGAGCAGAGCTGAGGGTCAAGGTCAAACCCCACCAGTGGTCAGAGGAGAGGATGAAGTCAACAGGAAAAGCTGGAAACAGGCTGAAGTCCCAGAAGTGGTCATTCCGGCCACCATTGCTGAGGCCCTCTCCATGTTCCAGCCATGGGTGACACATTACATAACTTCCCTCTAAGCTTCTGTTTTCAGGGGTCTCAAGACCATCCTAGAACTCACAAGACTCAATACCAGGTTATACACATGTCTAGGTTTATTACAGAAAAGGACACAAAGTAAAAGCAAAAAAGAAAAAGATGTGAATCAGATAAGGTCCAGGAAGGTCAGGCTCAGGCTTCCAAGTCCTTCCCCCACTGGGGCTACATAGGACACACTTTTCTCTGTAGCAGAGAACAACAGGGACCTGTGTGAAGTATCTCTGCCCAGAGAAGCCCATTCAAGTCTCCGGATCCAGGCTTTACAGAGAGCTGGTCACATAGGCACATCCTGCTCTGGCAACCAACACTCAGGATCCCAGAGAAGAAACCAGATATTGGATGGGACAAAAAGTGCCTTCGGTTTTTTAAGTAAAAATAAAGGACACGTTTTTCATTTTCACCAAGAACTTTATTGAACAACATATTCACTGTTTTGTTCCACTACCTTCTGCCAGTTTCCAGGCAACTTCATAATTCCATCTTCCCAAAACTTTTTATCTTTTTGAGCAAAGAACTGTTCCAGGTGCCTTTTACAGTCTTCCAGGGAATTGAAACTTTTTCCATTAAGAGAATTTTGTAAAGACTGAAGTCAATGGAAATCTGAAGGTGCAATGCCTATTGAATACGGCTGATGAATCAGAACTTCCCAGCCAAGCTGTAACAGTTTTTGCCTGGTCATCAAAGAAACACGCAGTCTTGCATTATCCTGATGGAAGTTTATGGGTTTTCTGTTGACTAATTGTGGACGATTTTCGTCGAGTGCTGCTTTCAGTTTGTCTAATTGGGAGCAGTACTTGTTGGAATTAATTGTTTTGTTTTCCAGAAGGAGCTCATAATAGAGGACTCCTTTCCAATCCCACCATATACACAACATCACCTTCTTTGGATGAAGACCGGCCTTTGGTGTGGCTGGTGGTAGTTCATTTTGCTTGTCCCACGATCTTTTCCATTCCACATGGATATAGAGTATCCACTTTTCATCACACGTCACAATTTGTTTTAAAAGTGGAATGTTTTCATCGCGTCTAAGTAGAGGATCGTATGTGGAAATACAGACAAGAAGGTTTTTTTCACTTAACTTATGTGGAACCCAAATATCAAAGCGATTAAACGTAACCAAGCTTGTGCAAATGATTTTCAACGCTTGATTTGGATATTTTGAGGGTGTCGGCTATCTCCCAAGTGGCATAACATTGATTGTTTTCAATTATTGTTTCGATTTGATTGCTATCAACTTTAACTGATCTACCCGACTGTGGAGCATGGTCCAGCGAGAAATCTCCAGCACGAAACTTCGCAAACCACGTTCGATCAGTCACAGCACCTTCTCCATACACTGCACAAATCTTTTTGTGCATTTCAGTTGCATTTTTACCTTTCTTGAAATAATAAAGCACAATATGCTGAGAATGTTGCTTTTTTCTTCCATCTTCAATATTAAAATGGTTAGACAAAAATTCACCTATTTTGATGTCTTTTTTAAATGCATGCTGATATGACAGCTTTCACATACAATTTAACAAAATTGTTTCAATTGAAGTTAAAGACAACTAAATGCTACTAGAGCCATCTAACGGAAAAAAACGAATGAATATTTTGGCCCACCCAATACATCAGCTGTCATGATGCTTGCACAGAAAAATCCTGGATGGTACTTTCCAGCAATGCCCCATTGATCCAGGCATACACAACATCATCAATCAGTAGCAAAAAGAAGATTCTGAGGGCCACATTCCCAGGAATTGGCTAAGGGTCACTCTTGATTCTAGGCTCCCCCAAGGACATATAAAGATTGAGCAAGTAGACCTGCTGTGTTAATTCTTTGCTCACAGCTTGATAACAAACTTGCACATGGGGATTGCTAGCCTATTTACAGAGGAGGAAACCAAGGCTCAGGGATACAGAGTGACAGTTGGGGCAGGGACTTGAACCCAGGACTATGTGGGAAGGAAGACACATACTGTTGATAAGCAAGGACTCTGAGACTAGATAGGTCTGGGTCCCAGTATTGATTCTGCCATTAAATTCCAGTATTGTCACAGGCAATGTCAGCCCATCTGTATAACAAAAACAAAAATGATACCTCTCTCAGAAGACCATAGCTAGGAATGTGTGAAATGGTGCAGGAGAGGTGCTTAGCATGGTTCATAGCACACCATGAGTGATATGTAAACATGAGTGCTCCCGATTTCAGTGATGAGGAGGAGGTAGAATTGTTCACCTGGTTCCAGCCAGAAGCACAAAACTTGCTCCGAGAGAAGTGGCAAGAGGTGCACTTTCAGTTCCAAGAGGCTGCCACAGCTCAGCTTGGGACACTATGGCCTTGGAGTCCTCAGGACCCTTCCCTGTGTGTCAGGAGCAGCAGATAGGAAAGGCCCAAAAAGGTGATCCTGGCAGCCTCCTTGAGACAGGTCCAGGCTGTGGGTCCCCTTGCTGTCATTTCAGCCTTGACGGGATCCCTGGGACAGGCCCAGGACCTGCAGACTGTTCCGAGTGCCAGTCCTGGCTTTGGAAGCCCCTTTCCAGGTGTCTATTGTTGGCAGGACTCTGACAGGGCCCTCTGTATCATGCACCAAGCAGGAGCAGCAGCAGCTGCAGCTGTTTGGTTTGCAGCCACTATCAAACCTTCAGCGAGGCAGCCAGACTGGCAAGGGGACCAACGGGTGGGGTAGAATGTATAGACCTGGATCCCCATGGGGGCAGTCACGCAGGTCTCTGGGCTTCAGTAGCCTCATTTATAAATTGGGTGCAAAATTTTAATGAAAGGCTGCATGATTCAGAGGGTGTAACGGTCACTGGAGGCCACTCTAGGCCATAGATTTGTGTTATCTGGTCCTCACAGAGCATCTTAACATTTTTAACTGATTGCCAACATTTTAATATCAGAAGATATTTGCCTAAAATCTGAATTTCCAGCGTGTCTTTAAAGGTGGAAGGGGACTGTGGTCTGCCACCTGTGAACTGCAGCCCCACAAAGCCACAGGTGGCTAAAGCCAGGCAGCAGCCACCCCTTCAGACAAGGACCTCGCTCCCCTCCCTGGTCAGCCACAGGCCCAGCTTCTTGCTCCTCTGGCACACAGCTGTGTCTGGACCTGCTAACTGCATGGCATAGGCTGCCAGGTGATGTTCCAAGAGTGCCAGGGAGGCCAAGCCAGACTGGGGCTTTCCCAGGCCAGATTCTGAGTTCTAGCCCCAGCTCCACCATGTCCCAGCTGTGGCCCCAAGCAGGTGCTGTCCGCAGTCCTGCATGGGGGAAGTCGCTCTCCCTGCCAGCCAGCTGTGGACATGAGCAGGATGACTGGGAGTAAGGTGAGGGGTGGCAGGGTAGGCCCAGAGTAGGGGGCTACACTGCCAGGTACTCACCCTCCTCCTTCATACGCAGACAGGGAACCTGAAGCCACATCGGGGCCTGATCCGACCCAGGAGATGTTGGCTGCCTGCCCCCTGACTGGGAAAGAACAGTCAGGGTGGGGAGCACCTGGAAATTACAGCCGTGGGAGAGGGGTGGCTGCGGGAGCTCTGCGATCTGGGGGCCCTGGGTGGTGCAGTCAGAGGTCTCACAGAGGCCTTTCTACCAGTCAGGACCACTGGGGCTCAGGGGCCTGCCTGGGGGTAAGGGATGTCCCCATCACAGGAGGGCTGCAAGAGGGCGGGCAGCGCTTGTCATTCCTACATCTGCTTGCTCTGGAGCGTGTGGGGGCAGGAAACCAGGCATGCTCAACTGCACTGAATCTGTGAGGCTCCTGGGGTCTCTCTGGGAGGCGGAAGGCAGGAAGCCGGAGGCAGCTGGGTCAGCAGTCCTCCAGCACCTGCACCTGCCCTCCCCCTTCTAGCAGCCTTCCCTGACCTCCCCTCTTGAGTCCTTTTCCTTGGCTTTCTTTGGCAAGCTCCTTCAAGACACAGCTGAAAAGTGTCCTCCTCCCAGAAGCTTTCTTTGACCCCTGGGGAAAAGAACTCCCTCTTTCTGCTGGGCGTCCCCAGGGCCTTGGACATCGCTGGGTTGTCCCACCAGCCGCCCACTCTGTATTGTGATGAGATAGTTACAAAGCTGAGTTCCGCACCAGGCCCTGAAAGCCAGGGACAAGGGCTACCTCCTGTGTCCCTGGTACTCAGGCCAAGATTTGGCACAGAGAAGTGACTGGTACTTCCACAGTTCATGGGGCCGGGCCAGTGTGTCCTCTCGGAGCGGCCCACATTCCTACGATCCTTGCACAAGCCACAGGCCCACCCCAAAAAGTGCGCAGCCCCGTGACGTCAGGGCCTGTGTGCAGCAGGCCCAGGGGACAGGCGGGGTGTGCATGACCTCAGAGGGGTGTGTGCGGGACAAGCATGAAGTCATGCTTGTTTACGAGGCTCTGACACAGCACTCGTCATTTCCTCCCTGCTGAGCTATACAGCGCTTTCCCAGCTCAGCCAGCCTCTGACTTACTCTCTGGCATCACACATTGTCACCCTTGCAGCCCATTTCAGCAGGGATGATGGGGTCTGAGCTGTTTGTCTGCACTTTGGCTTCGTGACGAGAGACCCTCCCAGGAGCTGTTTTCTTGGGCTTGGCATGGTGAAGGCTGTGAGGTGCCCCAGCTGCAGCTCAGCATGTCTGTGGGGAGCTTGGGGCAGACAGAGCTGGGAGTCCAGCCAGGAAGAATGATGACAGGGACAGAGAGGGGGATGCCTTCCTGCCCATGAACCTCCCAGTGAAGTGCCTGCAGGGCCAAGAGTCCCAAGTGAGGAATACCAGGGAGCGCTATGAGCCCACATGGATCAGGTGGGGGCAAGGGGCTAGCAGGGGTCACCAGAGAGGAGGTGAAGCAAGCAGGCCTGGAGCTTCATCCCCCAAGTGCTGGCCCTGAGGCAAAATGCCCTGAGGGGCCAGACAATGGAGAGACAGACTTCACATACAAGAGTGTGCCTGTCCTACCTAAAGGCAATGACATTCAAAAAGCTTAAAACACACTTTGCTGGTCAAAACAGAAATGTGCATAAATACATAGGAACACACACACACACACACACACACACACACACACACACACACACTCTCACTCTCTCTCTCTCTCTCTCTCTCTCTCTCTCTGCCCATTTGGCCCGACAGTTACTTTGTGGTCCCTGGCAAGAAGCCTGTCAGATCCAGATCCTCACAGCTTGAGAGCAAGTTCTTTTGTCTTCAAGGGTCAGAGGCTAGGTCAGGCTGTGCTGAAAAATAAAGAATTTGTTGTAAAGACAGTATGGGGGTCTAGCTATTCTCTGGTTCTTGCTTTCTTATTATTGCCTTATTGAAATATAGTTTACATACAGTAAAATGCACAAACCTTAAGTACAAAGGTAGTGAGTTTTTATCTATGCCTATACCCATGTAGCCTCCACCCAGATCAATATAAAAACATTTCCATCACCCCAGAAAGTTCCCTCATGCCCCATCCCTAGTCAATCCATACCTGTCCCACCTCCAGAGGCAACCACTGTTCTGAATTCTATAATCATTTAAACTGTTCTTGAACTTCATATACATTGAATCATACTGCATAAACATTCTTGTACAAGTCTGTGTTAAGTTATGGTTTCATTTTTCTTGGGTAAATGCCTAGAGTGAGACTGCTAGGTCATAAATTATCAGTATGTTTAACTTCATCAGAAACCACCAAGCAGTTTTCTAAAGCAGTTGGACCATTTTACACTCCCACCAGCAATGCATGTGAGTTTCACTTGTTTCATATCTTCATCAACCCTTGGTACTGTCAGTCCTGGAAATTTAAGCATGCGAAGGGGTGGGTAGTGGTATTTCGTTGAATTTGCATTTTCCTGATGATTAATGAAACTAAGCACATTTTCATACGCTTATTGATCATTTGCATATCCTCTTTTGTAAAGTGCCTATTCAAAATTTTCTTTTCATTTTTTATTGAGTTTTATTATTTTCTTTTTGATGGGTAGGAGCTCTTTATAAATTCTAGATGTTCTATATATTCTAGTCCTTTGTAAGATATACATACTACAAACGTTTTCTCCCAGTCTGTGGCTTGCCTTCTCACTTCCTTAATAGTATTTGTGGGTGAACAGAAGTTTTCTATTTTACTGAAGTCAAATTTTTCATTTTTTTCTCTTATGATTAGTGGTGTTTACATCCAGTTTAAAAATCTTTGTCTACTCTGAGATCATGAAAATATTTTCCTGTTTTCTTCTAGATGCTTTACTGTTTTATCTTTCACATTTATGTCTATGATTTATTTCAAAGTAATTTTTTCTGGATGGTGTAAGGTAAGGGATCAGAGTTCATTGTATATAAATTTCCAGTTGACCCAGCTCCGTTTATTTAAAAGATCTTCCTTTCCCCATTGAATTACACTGGAGCCTGTGTTGAAAACATATGTGTTAATCTATTTCAGGAGTCTGTGTTCTTTCCATTGGTCTGTGTGTCTGTCCTTACACCAACACTACAATGTCTTGATTACCATAGTTTTGTAGTAATCTTGATGTCACATAGTGTAAATCCTCCAGCTTTGTCCTTCTTCGAGTTTGTCTTGGCTTTTTATATTTCCATATAAATATTATTTTATTTTATTTATTTTTATGAAATAATGTTCTTTCATGTTTTTCTGATGTAAAAAGTAATGCATGGGCTTCCCTGGTGGCGCAGTGGTTGAGAGTCCGCCTGCCGATGCAGGGGACAAGGGTTCGTGCCCCGGTCCGGGAAGATCCCACATGCTGCAGAGCGCCTGGGCCCGTGAGCCATGGCCGCTGAGCCTGCGCATCCAGAGCCTGTGCTCCGCAGTGGGAGAGGCCACAACAGTGAGAGGCCCACGTACCGCAAAAAAAAAAAAAAAAAAAAAAAAAAAAAAAAAAAAAAGTAATGCATGCTCATTGTATTCATATAAAATTTAGAATTAGCTTATTGAGTTTACTGGAATTTTCATATGAATAGCAATGAACTTATAGATCAATTTAAGGAGAACTGACATCTTAACGAGAATGAGTCTTACAATCCATGAATATGTATACCTCTCTATTATTTAGAACTTTATTAATTTCCTTCAGTAATGTCTTGTATTTTTAAGTGTATAAATCTTGAACATTTATCATTAAAATTTTTGATATTATCATATTTCGTATTTTTTGTACCACTTTGGTCTCTTTCTAATGGTAACTCTCTCTGTTCTTGTCTTTCTCTCAACCATCGTGTACATATTATCAATCTAAATTTTGAAAGGAGCCAGTCTGATTGGCCTATTCATCACCACAGTCTCCCTAAGCAGATGACTGCCCTTGAGTCTGATGACTAACCTGAGCAGACTTCAGGCACAATATTTTTTCACAGGAAGGAGAGACTGTGTGGCAGCCACTGTGACTGACACACATGCTACAGTTCTATAGAGAGTTGAATGGTGTCCCCCCCTGCCCAAAGATATGTCCACCTAGAACCTCAGAATGTGACCTAAATTTGAATAAAAACCTTTGCATATGGAATTAAGGTAAAGCTCTTGATATGAGAACACATTGGACTAAGATGGGCCCTAAATCCAATGACAGGTATCCTTATAAAAGACAGAAAGGAGAAGATACACAGAGAGTGTACAGAGGGGAGAAAGTCATGTGAAGACAGATGCAGAGATTGGAATGATGCTTCTACAAGGCAAGGAACAGCAAGGATTGCCCACAGGCACCAGAAGCTGGAAGAGGCATGGGATGGATTCTCCCTCATAGACTCCAGAACAAGCCAGACCTGCTGACACCTTGATTTCAGACTTCTGGCCTCCAGAACTGTGAGAAAGTAGATTTATGTTGTTCTAAGTCATCCAGATTGTGGTAATTTGTTATGACAGCCGTGCGAAACTAAGACATACACAGACTGATACTGATACATAATAGACACCTGAACTGACGGATGATTACAGCTATCGCACCTGATGGAGGGAAAGAGATGCACTCCAGAGGGTGCAAGCAGAAGCACCTCCCTCTTTCACACCACACTGTTTTCTCCATGATGTGGAAATTGCCCCTGAACTTCAATGGGGCCAGCCTCATGCTGGGATTCCTGTGGTAGAAACTGGGGGGCCTGGCCAGTTCCTTCACTGTTCTGTGTCATGTTTTTCTGACTCCCCCAGGGTTGGAGGGGTGGGAGAGGAGGGAGGAGAAGTACCATTTTCACTTTGTGTTGATGCCCTCTGGATGTGGCAGATATCCAAATGCTGATTATTTCCTTGGCCAAGTGCCTCTGGGATTCTCTCAACAACCTCTGGCTACCGTTTCCTTACACTGGCAATGCTTCCTTGTTTGGCTCCCTCTGCCCCTGATCTGGAAGTTCACCCTGCAGACACCCTCTTGGGTCTTGGCAACTCAAGGCCAGCCACCTTTCAGATATCCAGTGGCCACAGGAAGCTCACTCATCTTGTTTGCCAGACTATAAATACAAGCCATTCCCAACATGCTGTTTTAGTTAAAGTGACTTTAAAGTAAGATTTAACATCTGGTAGGTCAGTTCCTCCTAACCTTTTTATTTTAATAATTTCCTTGTAAACTTACTCTTTGCTATAAGCTTTTAAAGCATTTGTCTAACTCCCTATCTCCCTTCCCATCTCTTTCCCCCAGCCCCCAAAAGCCAAAATACATTAAACTTCTATTCTGATTTGAGGAAAATGATATCTTTAAGGTATTACATTTTTCGCATCCAAGAATTTAAGTGTTCTCTATCTGTTAAATTTTGGGTCTTTCTATTCTGTTTCATAGTTTTTCTCATATAGGTTCTGTATCTTTCTTTTAAAAATTATTTCTAAGATTTTAAAGCTATCGTGAATGCATTTTTGCTTTCTTTTCTAGCTGTTTTAGAAAAAACAGATTTTTTTAATATATCATATTTTCAGCCATCTTAAATTCTCTTATCAATCTTAGTAGTCTGTTCCCAAAATGTCTTGGCTTTTCTGGAAGTACAATAATTTTGTTTGCAAATAAAGATAATTTTGTCCTTTTTTTCAAATATAACCAATTAATTATTTTCTTTTCTTGCATTATTTCTTTAGCACCTCAAAAATAGGCTTGAATTGGGCTTCCCTGGTGGTGCAGTGGTTGAGAGTCCGCCTGGCAATGCAGGGGACACGGGTTCGTTCCCCGGTCCGGGAAGATCCCATATGCCGTGGAGTGGCTGGGCCCGTGAGCCATAGCCGCTGAGCCTGCGCGTCTGGAGCTTGTGCTCTGCAACGGGTGAGGCCACAACAGTGAGAGGCCCGCGTACTGGAGAAAAAAAAAAAAATAGGCTTGAATTTAATGGTGATGGCAGAAATATACTTTTTGCTGGTAATTTTAATGAAAATGATTTCAAACTATCAGTAAATAGCATGATATTTGGTTTTGATTAATATGTCTGATTAATATGTTTAACATTTTTTTCCTTCTATCTTTATTTTATTTGAAATTTTTATTAGGAATGATTGCTAAATTGTATTAAATGCCTTGTTACATGTCTTGATAGAGCCACATGCTTTATCGCCTTTATGTAAATATTTTCTGATGTTGAATAAATTTTCATTTTTGGAATAAACCCTGTTTGGTCAATGTATATATATAGTGTAAAATATATATTGTATTATATTTTATATGTAATATATTATATAAAATAATATGTAATATATATAATATATAATATAAATTTTATATGTGTATAATACATATGTAATGACAAATACGGTTTATTCCAAAAATGAAGTTATTCAAGATCAGAGAACATTTACACAAAGGTGAAAAAGCATGTGGGTATCTATATGTGTATATGTATCATGTATATATATAATATATGTATTTATGTTATATGTATGTAACTGGTTTCAATTTTCTATCACCCTGTCATAAAACAAATGTAATCATAAAACAAAGTAAAAACAAAATGAAAAATATTAAATTCTAGTTATATACCATTGCCTTTGGAAGGCTATACAGTGTAGTGGTTAGAGCACAGACTCAGGAGCCAGCCTCACTGAGTTTAAATACCTACTCTACCACTTCATGTGCCCAGGTGAGAAGCTACATTTCCCAGCCTCACTTATAGATGGAGGTGGCTAAAGAGTTGTAGGTGGGCCTTTTGAGAAAGGCTGAATTTTCATATTTCTGTTCCTTATGTTTCTTCCCCCTTCTTTCTATTTAGACACTGGGTATGGTAGCTGGAGGCCCAGTAGCCATCTTTTGACCTTGAGGATGAATGCTACATGCTGAGAATGGTAGAACAGGAAGGTGGAAGAAACCTGGGTTCTGGTGACATCATGGAGCCACCACCTCAACTGTAGCCTGCCTAGGCGCAGGCTGCATTTATGTGGGACAGAAATGTACTTGTCTTGTTTAAGTCACTGTCATTTCCTGAATACAATTTCCAGCTGAAAGAAGTATCAAAGGAGCCAGCTACCCCACTGTAAGGATAGAGTGGCTCTGTGGAGTTTTGTGTACAACAAGCCACTGCCCCAGCCTTTCCTGCCTGCTGCAGATCAATCCTGAGGAAAGCAGGAGAGAGGGCCACAAGGGAGTCCCAGTTCTGTGCTTTCCAGCCATGCAGCCAACATGAGAATGCATGAGGCATCAGCCATGATGTCCTGAGAGCCCCCAGGCTGGCTAAGACACCTGGTTATCTTTAGGGGCTTGACCCAGATGCCTAAAACCTAGCCTTCTTGAAACCTAAAGGCCACAGATGTCTTCAAAGCCATCAAGACTCCACTTCCCTGTGTTCACCTCCCTGCTGGCCAGCCCCTCAGCCAAAACCAGTGCCTTAGGCTCTGAAGTGGCCACCTCCCTTCCCCAAAGCCTAGCCTCATTTCATAGAGGTTGATCTTTCCACCAGGGGAATAGTTACCCATGGTTGGGGGCCCTGCCCTGAGGCGCCAGGGCAACATGCATGGTCATTTGCAGCCAGAGCTGTTGGGTCCAGGAAGTTGGGCATATGTCAGAACAGGGGCTGCCTTATGTGAGCTCTTCAAGTTTCCCATATGTTGTGTTCAGTGTTCAGAACCACTGGGCAGACCTTTTCTCCCAAAGCCTATGGGTCAGGGGGCTACTATAGCCTTTCCCAACCCCATATACCCCATAATACTGTTGCCTGGGAGTTTGTCCAAGTCTGCACACTCACAAACACTGCTCCCTTTCTGTGGGTACCACAGACACCAAGAAAGTATCTTCTCCCCTGCCTAGTGCTCCCAGCAACGTTGGCCCTGCTTTCCACTTCTCAGTAATAGCTTCTGCTTCATCCAGCTTCTTGCACACCCCATTTCCCACCTTGACCCATGTTTGTCTCCTGGTTTGAGAGGGCAAGATTGTCTAAGTTAGGGATGAAAGTGGCATCAAACTGACCTAAATAGCAAAAGAATGTATCAGATCATGTACCTGAACAGTCCAGGAATGGATTTCAGGTGAGACTTGTTCCAGTTATTCAGACTATATCACCAAGAACCCAATTCTGTTCTCTCTACTCTTCCTTCCGTGGTGATGGTAACCTCCTGGTGATCCCATTTCCTCCAGCTTCTTCTCTCATGTTAACAAAACAGCTGTGACAGTTTTATACTCATATCCTTTCCCCACAGAGGTGTCTTTTAAAGTTCCCACAATAAAGAGAGGAAGGGTTGCATTCCAAGAATTCTCAGCAAACAGCTTATGTTGCATTGGCCCTGGTGACTCAGTGAGATAGTCTTAACAAGCACCTTCCTTAGAGTGAAAGTTTTCCTGGCTTTCATTTGGGGAACAACCTTCCCTCTTGTGGTTCAAAAGGGGCTGACTTTACCAATAGAGCAAGCGATCTGGGGCACCGAGGGTACTCAGCCACTGCCTTCTCCTTACTCTAGACCCCAGGTGCTCATTCCTGTTCCCTGGCCTCATTGGGGCCAGGAGTTTGAAGGCATAAGAGATGGGAAGGCCTTGGAGACACGGGGCCCACAGCACAGGTGGAGGCTGGAGGGGTGAGGGTTCCACTCCACCAGAACACCCTGAAGGCTATAGCCTGGGGCAAACTGGCCCGCAGACAGTGTGGGCCAGGAGAGGAGGCCTCAGAAGGTTCTGTGAGGGGCAGGACCTGTGAGCCCAATAGCCATGGGCACAGAGAGCTTCTCAGAGTAAGTCTTGAAAGAGGGATGGGGTAGAATGTTTCCCACAGAGAGCATGGCCTGAAAAGCATGTATGCAGGGACAAGTGGCTGACATGCAGCTGCTGGATGGACAGGTTAGGGTCCATCTGAGGACCACATGGAACAACAGACAGTGTCGCAGGGGAGGGGTGCACAGAGGAGGCCTTGGAGCATAACATCAGCTTCAGCAGACACATCTGGATCTTTCTTCTTGGATGCTAAGTGTCAACCATATGACCCTTCTATAGCTTCTCCCCTCTCTCAAGTGACCTGTCTCTCCTCACCCCACCCCTTCCCTTGCCAACCCTGGCTCCCACCGCCTGCCTGGGATACTGAGTCATTGGGGTAGGTGACTCACCAAGAAGATGGAGTAGAGAGGTGGCTGCAGGAGTGGAACCCAGGAGGCCAAGCTGAGAAGGGACCTGGGGAGGAGCACTGAGGCCTGGCCTGGGGGTGCTGGAAGCAGGCGCACATCTCAGACCCTCTTACTGCCCTGAAAACCAGCACTGCTTGGACTTCCTTGTTGCACAAGAAATCCAAATGTTCTGGTTGCCAAACTGAGTTCATGTTTAAGGGACTACACGGGGATGGAGCGAGAGCAAGACTCTGGCCTGGCTGGAGAGCTAGCCTGAAGCAAGTGCCTTTTACCCAGGGCTTACTGAACTGTCATCACCACCTGGGGTACTATTAGCCCACTGTACAGATGGGAGGCTGTGACTCAGAAATGAGGCCACCTCTGCAAAGTCACAAACCGGGGACTCCTGCTGCAAGGGCCCTTGGCCTAGGGCTTGCCAGCCCTGGGAAAGATGGGGAAGAAGCAGTGGTGCAGGTGTTTTCCTGCAGAGCCTCCTCTGAGAACCCAGGAGCGGGTGGGGAGGCCAGCCTGCTGGGCTGCAGAGTAGAAGCCTTTACTCCAGGATAGGAAGCCCCACTCCTGCCTACTTCCCTGCTCCCGCAGGGTGCTGACCTATTTCTCCAGCACATTCTTGGCAGCGCCTTGTTCCTACCCCCAGAGAGGCAGACCTTTCCTAGTGACTTCCTGTTCAAGTTCACGGACATGGGATGCAGACTTACAGTTGAAAGGACCAGGTGTGCAAACTTGGCTGAACAAAATTCCTTTTCTTCCTCCACAAGAAAAGTGAAGGCCAGACCTCAGGCTCCTACCAGTGAGGGAAGGGGTTTGGCACAGCCTTCGGCTCAACTGGAAAAAGAAGAACACAGCATTCTCAGACACAGGACCTTCTCTATTTCAGGGACTCAGAGTTCCAAGTTTCAAACCAGTCTCTGTGTTCATGGCAAGGAATGGCTTTGGGTTTCCAGACCAGGAGGCCTCCCATGTGTTAACAAGATGGCTCCAGGGTTCTCTGAGCTGCTTCCCTGGCTCACAGATATCGCCCCAAGGACAGAGACGAAGGAAACATAAAAGCTTACTGGAGTTCTCTCTGAAAAGACCTTTTAGAGTACTCAGTGAATTTATTCTTTATTGTTATTTGTTTTGCTTTAATTTATTGCCATGAATCATGCTTTCATAAAAAATAAATGAAAAAGTTATTTTAAAAGGTAAGTTCTCTCAGACTTCCCTGGTGGCGCAGTGGTTAAGAATCTGCCTGCCAATGCAGGGGACACAGGTTCGAACCCTGGTCAGGGAAGATCCCACATGACGCAGAGCAACTAAGCCTGTGCGCCACAACTACTGAGCCTGCGTTCTACAGCCCGCGAGCCACAACAACTGAGCCCACGTGCCTAGAGCCCGCCCTCACAACAAGAGAAGCCACTGCAATGAGAAGCCCACACACTGCAATGAAGAATAGCCCCCACTCACCACAACTAGAGAAAGCCAGCTCGCAGCAATGAAGACCCAACGCAGCCATAAATTAATTAATTTTTAATTAACTTAAAAATATATATATATAAGTTCCCTGGTTGGGTTATTTAGAGCTTTGCCTAAAATGAAGCACAGGGCAACCATTAAGAAGTATCTTAATGCATAAGCAGACAGAATCTTCCTCTTCTTTCTATTCTAAGAAAAATAAAAGAAGCAAGGCATGACTCTTGAGAAAAAGGTGGACAGAGAGCCTGTTGCAGACCACCATGGAGACAGGAGCGATTAGACGTGGCAGCCAACCAGACCCTGCAGGTCCTGGGTCTCTACCCCCATTCATCCAGCTTGGATGGACCTAAGGGCCCCTCAACCTCACTGCACCCTCCATCCCATCCCCACGCACTCTTCAACCAACATAAACAGTGTCTACGCATCAGGCACTGTTCTAGAACTAGGGCTACAGCAGTGGACAAAACAGACAAAAATCCCTCCCCTTCTGGAGTACATTCTCATGAGGGAGATGGGCAAGGGACACAAACCCAGTGGGTGGCCAGCTGACAGAATCTCTGTTCTGAAGATAAAGAGAGCCAGGAGTGAGGGGGGGAGATGCTGGGATGTGGGGGGTGTGTGTGTGTGGGTGCTTCATTATTGAGCACCATGTTCAGGGAAAAGTTTCATTGAGAAAGTGACAGGGGATCAAAGACCTGGAGAAGTGAGAGAGGCTCCCACAGGATTCTGGGTGAGGAGAGCACCAGGCACAGGGAACAATGTGTGAGGAAACAAGCTGACATGTTCCAGAAACATCCAGGGGTCTGGCCATTCTGTGTGACTGGATGAAATGATGGGTGGGAGAGTGGCAGGAAGTGGAGGGAGGGGCTGAGATGGTGGTTCTAAGCAGAGGAGGGACCCACTTGTAGTGGGATTCCCCAAAAAAGAGATATGTCCCTGTCTCAGAGCCTGTGAATGTGACCTTATTTGGAAAAAGAGTTTTTGCAGATGTAATTAATTGAGGATCTCAAGATGAGTTCATCCTGGATTATCCAGGTGGGCCCTAAATTCAGTGATAAGTGTCCTTATAAGGAACACAAAGTAGAGACACAGACACAGAGGAAAAGCCAATGTGAAGATGAAGGCAAAGATGAGAGTGATGCAGGCACAAGCCAAGGAATGCCTGGAGCCACCAGAAGCTGGGAGAGGAAAGAAAGGATCCTCCCCTAGAGCCTTCAGAGAGTGTGACCCAGCTGACTCCTTGATTTCTGCCTAGTGAAACTGATTTTGGACTTCTAGCCTCCAGAACCGTGTGTGACTAACTGTGGGTTGTTTTAAGTCACCGATTTTGTTACGGCAGCCACAGAAAATGAATGCACCACTGCAACGGGCCGGGGTGAAAGTGGGGAGACCAATGTGGCCTTCATTCCAAGACCCAGCCACCCAAATGACTCCCAAGTCCATCAGGCCTGCCCATATCCAGAGTTTGCCATGTTTACCCACCACCTGGTTTTTTTTTTTAATGTCTCTCCTTGTTTAATTTAAATAAACTTATTTCAAAATGCCATACTAGATCACTAAGTTAAATATAAAACTAGATCCATTGTCCATAAATAGAAGGTAACCATGAAAATAAATTCAAGGAAAGCCAAACTGTTACCACATTCTAATGACATGCTCCACCACCTACTGAGTCTGTAGCCACCTCTTTGTGTCTAAAAACATAAAATACCTCTAGTGTCAGAGAAGCGGCAAAGGCCTTTAGCCTCAGAGAGAGCTGCTCCAGCAGCGCCCCTCCTTGTCCCTGCACCCCTGCAGTCTGCATGGCTCTGCTTTGCACGGCCCACCCACATGTGGGCCAGCACAGCCTTCACTTCTCAAGTCCCCAAGCCCCCACCAGCAGCAGTTTGGGTGGTGTTGGTCTCTGTGTCAGACCCAGTGGGTGGAGGGAAGGGTTTCCATAATGGGGGCAGGGACCTGCACCCTAGGGAGGTTGCAGGAAGGTTCATTCCCTGGAAATGAATGGTTAACTTGATGTGAGCTTCTCCCTTGGACGATGGACAGTCTGGGGATGAGCCCAGTTTTATTGGTATTTCTAAATGTTGAGGTATTGGTGAACAAAGTGCAACAATATTGAGTTACAGATTTGTTTTGCTCCACATGGTTTTTAAATTATGTGCACACAGAACTCTGGCTTGAGTTTTTCAAGACACAGGGAGCACACAAAGGAATGACACCACAGGCATGATGTAAACACTTGCCAGGTTCAGAAACAAGTTGTAGGAGACCCAAATCTCCGGCTGTGAGCTCAGAAGTATAGGAAATGAGTGTCAGTGACTTTGGTTTGCTCTGCAGAATGACTCTGCACCCTGCTTTGTGCTCCAAGAGCCTGACCTCTGTGTAAATCATAAACCCACATGCCTTCCTCAGTGGGGAGTGCAGGTCGAGGTATTTCTTCCCCAGGGCTGTCTGTCTTCCTTTGCCAGAGGTCATAGCTCCTGGCTGGCAGCCCCTCCACATAGCCCCCTCCTTCTGACTTTCTGATGCTGCGCACTGCTCCTGTTCCTGCAGGCAGAGGGTGGTGGTAAACCTTGCCATTACAAAGCCTGGGGCTCTGCACTCTCCCTCATGGCTTTCCTACATTCTCCCCACACCTTGATGGAGTCCTTTATTAAACTCTCCTTAATTTACCCTATTGGAATGTACCTCAGGAAACACATCCTCAGAGTGGTCCCTGGGACCCAGCTGTTTATGTATTCAAGGAACACAGACCACACCTCCTTGCCAGGGAGAAGGGGGATGTGGGATATCTGGCATGCATGAGTCCCCAAAGGATGGCTGGTGGTGGCATGAGATAAGTGTATGTGGAGGGCAAGGCATTGGAGCATCAAGTGGCTGTGATACTCAGTTGCTTAGCAACTATGATCCAGGGAACAGTAACAACCTTAGAGCATCATTTGTCAAAATGTGGCTTCTGTCCACAGACTGGTGACATCCACTGATTGATTGTTGCTGGTCAGAAATTGGATAAATTCAGAAATTGAGCACGTTTGGAAGTCTTCGTAGCATTTTGATCTAGCTGCAACATTCAAGTGCATACAAGGGTATGACCAATGTTCTTATTGCACAGGGCATAGACCTGATGGGGAATTGTCAGAGACTCGTGGTGCAGGAGTGTCCTTAATGTGTGAGCAGAACCTTGTTACCATGTGTGGGTTTTTAGAATTAGTCTTTTCTATAATCCGAAAGTATTTAAAATATGGAATCCATTTCTTTCTTTGAAAGATAATTTAAGTTAACTATAACTTATAGAAATAATTGTTGTGATTTTGATTAATGAAGAATTACAGATGAATTTTTAAAATATGACATGACTTGCTCCATTTTAGAGAAAAGTTTAAAATGGACATCCTGAGCTTGCTCACTTTAAAATCTCTGCATTCATTTCTGTCAACATACCTCTGTGTAAGACTGCCTTGGTTTCTCTACTATTAAAATTACTAAAGCAAAGAATAGAAAAAGCTTAGATGTGTATTATTCCCTATGTGTAGCTCTGTGTCAACTCAATCTATTAGATACATTAACAAGCAAGTCCATTTAAAAGCTTCAAAAATAAGAATCATTATTGGACTCTTGTGTTTATTTACAGTTGCAGAATGACAGAGTTATTAATGTAGTTGCGATTCTTTATATTAATCATGTGTAAGTACACTTTCAGTGAAAGGTTCATTTTTGTGATTTTAATAATTTTTTCGTAGGCAATATTGGTTCTAACTATATTTACTGAAAGTAATTTATGTATGCTAAATCCAATATTTTCTATGTCTTCTTTTCTTTTTAAATATCATTCCTTTTTTAAAATTAATTAATTAATTTAATTTTGCTGTGTTGGGTCTTCGTTTCTGTGTGAGTGCTTTCTCTAGTTGTGGCAAGCGGGGGCCACTCTTCATCGTGGTGCACGGGCCTTTCACTATCGCGGTCTTTCTTGTTGCGGAGCACAGGCTCCAGACGCGCAGGCTCAGTAGTTGTGGCTCACGGGCCTAGTTGCTCCACGGCATGTGGGATCCTTCCAGACCAGGGCTCGAACTTGTGTCCCCTGCATTAGCAGGCAGATTCTCAACCACTGCGCCCCCAGGGAAGCCCTATGTCTTGTTTTTTAGTTTCTTTTTTTTGTAAATCATTTTTACTGTGTTTTACATAAGTACTGGTCTGCAATGGATTGGAAATTTTTTTAAATGACCCTTCCCCACAGACAGTTTGAGAAGCACTGTGCTACAGAGGGAACCTAGGGGCAAGGAGAAGTTCAGAACTGAGAATGCAGGTGCAGGGTCAGGAGGCTCCATAGCAGCCTTGAAGATGTTGTCATCTCCTGAGAAGCAAGGCAGATGTGAGGGAAACCCACACCTGGGGCCCTAACTGTGATGACAATTAAATGCTCAACACTGCTGGTACTAGTTACACATGGTAAGGGTGTGGGGAAGAGGGGGACCCTGAGCTATGGTACAGGGACAGTCAGACAGGCGCAAATGAGACTGAACTCTGAAATCCCCAGGTGCCCCCCAAGCCTCCCTCGACAACAGAGGCACCCTCCTGCTCCAGGAAGTAACCACCTCTGCGCAAAGGCCTCTCAATGGCTGTGTCTGGGCATACCTGTACCCCTCAGGACCACTGGACCCAGAGTGAGTCACAGTTCACTACATCCAGACAGAGAAGTCCAGGGCCTAATCTCAGAAGGGGGATCCTAAACCCCAAAAAAGTTACATGGCCTTGCCAATCAATCCATATGGCCAGGAGCCCAAGGAATATGGAGGCAGGGGCTGTGGCACAGATTCTAATGCATTCATTAAGTGTAAGAATATATATAAGAATCAACTGGTCCCTGTTCATTCATGGATGTACCTTATAGTAATGTGCTTGCTTGGGTTAAGAGAGTGATGCTGTTGGCTAGTCAATGGAAGTCTTGAAGGAATATGGTTGAAAAGTTGGAAACCCCTGGCACACTGAGCATAGAGTTTGGAGGCCTAGGAAGATGGGCATTTGGAGTCACATAATAGGTGTAATTTGCTCTACCGCTCTCCAGCCACCACCCCTGGAAAGGCCTGGAGTCAACCTTTCACAAAGGCACTAAGTAAGGCTTTGGTGAGGGGCCACCCACAGCCTTGGAAAGCTCGGTGGTGGCTATCTAGGCAGGCTGGCAGCACAGAGGGGGACCCTGCAGTGGGACTGGGTTTCCCACCCTCAGTGGGAATAATGGTACCCTGGAGAGGCAGAAGCCAAGTGGCAGCATGTAATCAGCTATAACAATATCCAGGTGGTACAGTTACTACAGGCACAGAGTGGTAGCAGGGTGATCTGACCATGGGAACCTGCGGTGGGGGCTAAACAACCACAGAGCCCTTGAGATGAAATTAATAGGCAAAATGTAACTCCAGTGAGTACAGAGGGGATTCGTGGCCTTTTACCAAGTTCCTAGACCAAGAGTGCTGGGACAGAAGGAGAGACCATGTTCTTTGAGGAAGAACTCTGAAATATCAGCGTTATACTTTAAATCTTCCCTTATGCCTTCCCCAGTGGGACTCGCTGTCATTTTCCAGAGCAACTATGCACCGGGCGAAAGTACCTAGACCTTCTAGGAATTCGATACTGGCTATGAACTGATGCTAACCCTTGGAGACCTGAAATGGTTCGCTGGTTAGAGTGGGGCTTACGGAAGTGAGGTGATAGGTGGAGTCTTGGCTAGGTCCATCTCATAGTGGGTCCAATCATTATTTCATAAGTCCCAGCATGCATAGAGTGAGAGTAACATGTTTCATACCTAGACGAATCCCCACATTGGTTCCCTGACTCAAGGCCATTATGTTAAGTATGGAGCCTTGGCATACTTCCATATCCCACCAGGATAGTAAACTGAAAGCAATGCTGAATCACTGGGGTGTGCAGGCATTGGCCCACCCTCAAAGACTTGAAAAATGCAGGGTGGGGACTCCCACAACATCCTCACTTAACACATCTGTGTGTTCAGTGCAAACGCTGGGGGCGGTGGAGAATGCAGTTCCATATGTGGTATCTTTACCAGAGCAAATAAACTCAGCTCCTGGTGCCTATTATCCAGCTAATAAATTTGTTTTTCCTATTCCTGTCAAGAAAGAAAACCCAAAGCACTTTGTCCTCACATACCTTGGAGCCATGTCACTTTCTTCTTGAAATCGCACAAAACAAAATGCTGGTCCATTGCACTGATCACATTATGCTACAAGGGTCTGAAGGGCAGGGAGCAGCAAGCATCCTAGAAGCCCTAGTAAGATACATTCCTGCCAGAGTGTATGAGGTAAACTGTGGGAAACTTCAGGGACCTCCACAAAAGCAAAGTTTCTAAGTGTCTGATGATCTTGGACAATGCCTCTAAAGTGAGAGGTAAGTTGCTATACATTGCTTCACCCACCAGAAAAAAGACAGGTAAAAATCTTTGGATTTTGGAGGCAACATATGCCACCTCTGAATAACTGTTCCAACCACTTCCTGGGTAACCTGTGGTTGTGAGTGAGACCTGGAACAGGAAAGAGCCCTCCCCAGCACAGAGGCCAGGGTCCTGGAGCAAAGCCATGTCCTCTTCTGCCAACATGATTCTCCACTTGAAAACAACTTTCTGACCTACTGCTGGGCCCTGGTAGAGCATGTACATTTGACTTTGGGACAGCAAGTGTTCCACATGACCCAAAGTACCCATCAGGAACTGAGTGCTATCTGACCCAACAAATCACAAAATTGTATGTATGAAACAGCCTTCCGGTAAGTGCAAGCAGGTCTGGAAGGCACAGTGTGCTTCCCTGCCTCTTCGGGGTGTTTCAGGGAGCTGCTCCATGACCAGTTAACAGGGAGTTAAAGGCCCTGTCTCATGCATAGGTTCTATAGCAAGCCAGCATCAGAACAAAGTGAATGGCAGCTCACCTACAACCCCCTCCCCCAGTTGACCCAGAAAACACATGGTGAAGGGAAATCCTCTCTGTGGAGGCCATGTATAATGTGGCCTTGGTGAGCGGGATGGAGACATGCATGGACTTTGCTGCACCAAGGCTGATCTGGCCACTGCCACTGCTGAGTACCTACCAACAACAGGAGCTGGTGCCAACACCTTGGCATGGCACCGCTCCCCGAGGGACCAGCTGGCCATTTGTTGGCAGGTGCTCAGTCTAGACAGTAAATGATGTGTTGACCTACATAGAAAGTGCTGGGTTAGTCTAGGGGACAGTCTCATTCTTTGTCCAGACTACCCAGCTGGCATCAGCCCCCTTACCTAGTCTGGCACTGAGCTTTCAATCCTTTCAGTTTCCAGTAGCATCCTACTCTCTCCTGACCACAGAGCCTTCCCTGTTCTGCCATTCTCTCAGCTTCTTCTGCCCACTGTTCTAGCCTCTTGGGATTTATCAGTGAACAAAACGGTGGTGGGGTGGGGAAAGCCCTGCTTGCAAGGGTTTTTCGTCTTTCTGATTTTTGAAAAGATATTTGTAAGACTATGAACTTTCTTCTGAATATCACTTTGGATGCATCCCCCAGGTTTTAACATGTACATTCTTACACAATTTCTAATTCCTCTTCTAGGGTTATTTAGAAGGATTTTGGTTTTTATTTTCAAGTAGTTTTTTTTTTTACTATCTTTTTATTGTACTCAGAAAAGTATTTTTCTTGGCTTCTGCTTTTTGAAAAATCTTTAAATTTATCATAAAATTTCATCGACATTCCTGTCACCTTCTCTTATTTAATCCTCACAAAAACTCATCAAGCTAAAGTATCATTCCCATTTCACATGAGAAAATGGAGGTCCAGAAAGGGCCAGCAGTTAAGGGTCTTAGGGACAGAGCAGGGATTCAACTCTAACCCAGCAGGTTGGAAGCTGCTTCCCTGCCATGAGAAGAGTCCCTTGGGAGCTCTCAGCAGGAAGAGTCTTCTGGGAAGCTGCTTCTCAGCACTGGCTTGAGCTTTGCTTCTTCTCAATGCGTGACAGCAGAGGAACAAGGTTGTCCAGTCAGAGATGTGTGGTCACCCTCTCAGGCCTGAGAAGCCACCCCCTTAGATCCCAGTGGCAGTCCAGGCCCCACTTGGACCTCCCTCCAGTACAGCAGAGGAAGCAAGGCACTGGCAGGGAGGCTACCTCCAGCCTTGCTCACTCAGTCCTGTACTCCCAGAGGCAGCAGGGTGAGCAGTGGCCCAGCACTGGGTGTCAGGCAAGTAGCCAGGACCATTAGGTGGCCCCTTTTAATAGGGGCAGGCAGGAGAGGTTTCTCTGAGGGGTGACATGAGCCAGTCCTGTGTGGTAATTATGGCAAGGGAACTTCCAGGCTGAGGGAAGAACAAGGACCAGGACCTTGAAGATGGAAAAAGTGACTTCTTGTGATGTCCACTCCTTGTCACTAGAGAATCAAGCTCACACATCTGAGTACAGCCCTTGAGGTCTTTCATACCATCTCCTGGCCTCCAATCTGCTCTTTGTTCACACATACACATATACACACTCATGCACACATACATATATATACACATACACACACTCAAATACATACACAAGTTCACACATGCATGTGTGCGTACACACACACACACACACACACACTCCCCAGAACATGCTGGACCCCTCTGATAACATTCTGAGCTAATGTGGGCCATGGATAGTTTTTTTTGTTTTTTTGTGTTTTTTTGACTGCTTTTGTTGCTGTGTGCGGGCTTTCTCTAGTTGCCGCGAGCTTGGGCTACTCTTCGTTGTGGTGTGCAGGCTTCTCATTGCAGTGGCTTCTCTGGTTGCGGAGCATGGGCTCTAGGCGCACAGGCTTTAGTAGTTGTGGCACACAGCCTTAGCTGCTATGCGGGATGTGGGATCTTCCCAGACCAGGGCTTGGACCCGTGTCCTCTGCGTTGGCAGGCAGTTTCTCAGCCACTGTGCCACCAGGGAAAACCCCATGGATAGTTTTGAGGAGTGATGGAGCATGTACCAAACCTGGGAGTGCCACCCCACCTGAAGGGCCAGTGTCAGCACCAGCCTGTGGTCACTTGAGGGCCCCCCAACTGACAAATGACTCTGCACAGTGCCCTGAGCTTCTCTGGCTCCTCTCTCCATATGTCCAATGGGTGGATTGGCCCAGAAGGCCTCGGAGTTCCCAAAGCCAGCCATAGCCTGACTCACCCAAACTCTGTAAACAAGCAACACACAGCTTATTTTCTTCATCTGTTAATGACAAGATGAAAATCCAAAAATCCTGTTGATCTGGGAGGGGTGATAGAAAGGCCATCTGACCAACACCCATCCCCATGCCAGTGATCTTCCATTTCCCAGCTGTGTTTTTAGGAGAAAATAAATAAGACTCCAAAAGCTGCCAATAGGGTGGCTCTGCAACTGTCCTTGGCAGTGACCCCACAGAGAGCCCCCAGTGATTATGCTCCCTTGCCCTGGCTGGAGCCCCACCCATTGGTCCCTGCTGGGGCCACTTTAGTTCAGATCATGGGACAGCAGCAACAGTAGACCCCTTTCCATGGATGGCCTAGCCTCTGCCTGAGCTATAGCTCTCAGACCCTCTCTGGGCTTCCCCACAGTCCTTTGAGCACCTACCCTATGCTTCATGGTATGCAGAGCCCATCCTCATCTGTCCTCATAACTGCACAGGAGCTATTATTTCTAGCCCCTTTTTACAGATGAGAAAACTGAGGCTCAGGAAGATGAAGGGGCTTACAGGGTCATAGGCCAGCAAGAGGGAGCACCAGAAGTCTGATCAAACCTCTGGATTTGGATTCCTTGGCGTTCTCTCCCTTTCCCCTTACACCCTCCATCTCTTCAAATCCAAGTCCCCAGCTCCAAACTCTGTCTCCAGCATAGTCCCCTCTCTGAGCTCCAGACTCATGTCCCACAACCTACAGACCCCTCTGCTGGGTGCAGGAGTCCTCAGTCACCTCAGATTCAGCAGGGCCCAAACAGTTGTCCTCACCCCACTCACCCTGCTACCATCTTGTATTCCAAAGACCAGCAAATTACTCTCTCGTTGCCTCTAGAGCTGAATACTGTGGGCCATACCAAGGCTCTCTTTCTCCCCACTATCCTCTTCTTGTAACTCTGCCTGGGCAACCTCCCAGGTCTCCCGCTCACCTCTCCTGTCACCCAGGCCTGCACTGAACCTACCCACCCAGCCTCCTACTGCTGCAGAGATCTTTCTAAAGTGCAAAGCCCACTGCGTCACTTCTGCTTAAGGATTTCCACTGAGCCTCTGTGAAGTTCTGAACTTCTGACTGAACTTCAGAAAGCATTTTTATGATTCTCAGCTGATTGAACATCTTATTTATATTTTTCAATTGTATACTTTTTATCCAAGCTGAGGAAAACATCGGCCATCTAGGAAATGGCCCATCCTACAGCTTAAGTATAGTCAGGGTGTTCAACATCACTTCACTTGAAGTTGGAAGCATTTGTTTTTGAAGTTGTACATAGTAATAATATGTCATTGTAGATGTTGAAATGTTTCTATGGTACTAAAAGTTGTATTTTATCAAAAATTAAATTTTTTAAGAAAATAATTGGACAGTAAAATAAACTTTTCTTCTTGTCCCCCCAAAAACAACAGCAACAACAACAGAGGAAACCCCAGGCAGGCCTCTGTGCTCCACCTACTAGCCCAACCTGAGATCTGGTTCCACCTGGGTGGGCTTCCAACATACCTCTCTTCTGCCTTACCTGTCCTACCAGTTTGTGAGAGACAAAAGGCTACCCCATTAGCCATGCCCGTAGTCTGGTAACAGCACCTCAGATTTTACTTGGGTATGTCCACCCCTACCCTCACTCCCTCAGACACTCAGCAAGTGTGATGGATGGATGTGGACCACCCAGCATCTTCCCCCTTTCCCATCTGGGGACCTTCCCTTTTGCCTCTCATTCCAGGTGGCTCTGGGTTGAACCCTAGTCCCCAGCTCCCAGTTCAGGTCCATGACTGGGGAAGTGAACTCACTTCTCACCCCTCACCAGGGTCGCTCATTGTATAGACCCCAGCCACTAGGAGAGGGCACCTGTCTGAGCCCTGAGACCACCCAGAGGCAGGCTGAGTGGAAGACAGCACCATGAAGACACTGTTCAAGCCCCTGGATCTACTTTCAGGAACAGGAAACTTCCTTTCTTTATTGCTTAAGCTGATGTTGTAGTCAGATCAGGCTGCTGTAACAAAATCACTGTAGGCCAGGTGGTTTAAACAGCAGACATTTATTTTTCAGAGTTCTGGAAGCTAGAAGTCAAAATCAAGCTGCTGGCAGATTTGATTCTTCTGGTTCCTGGTGAAAACCCTATTCCTGGCATAAAGACAACTGCTTCTCAGTGCCCTCACACGGCCTTTTCTTTGGTGCATGTGCATGGAGGGAAAGAACGTTCTCTCTTCCTCTTCTTATGAGGGCATTTATCCCTCAGGAGGATCCCACCCTCAGTGACCCTTGCTAAACCTAGTCACTTCGTAAGGGCCCCGCCTCCAAACACCATCACTGAAGGTCAGGACTTCAACATATGAATTTGGGGGTACACAATTCCGTCAAACGTCCAGTTTGAGGTACTTTCCTGCTCCATGAACTGAGCAGAGGCCTGAGGCCTGTGCTGTGTGGGACTCCAGGG
This sequence comes from Phocoena sinus, assembly GCF_008692025.1. NCBI lineage: Eukaryota > Metazoa > Chordata > Mammalia > Artiodactyla > Phocoenidae > Phocoena > Phocoena sinus. The sequence continues at coordinate 18,061,466 of NC_045765.1, read as the reverse complement.
TTGGTGACAGAAGGCAGGAGGCAGGCTCGGGCAGGAGCCCTGTGCTTAGCAGAGACCTCAGAGGTCCCGTCACAATGAGATGTCGAGGTGCCCAGTCAGAGGATTATAGGGATTTCCTTGTTGATAAATGAGAGAACACAGCGTCACGTCCCAATCATCTTCAGTCAGCCAGGTATGAAAGGCACCTGGCACAAAGTCACGTGATAGCCAGGACCCCTGGCAGGGGCAGTCACCATAACCTGCCTGTGTGATTAGAGAGGTAAGACAGGGTTAGCATGTCCGTTCTAGGAAAGGCTTCTGTGGTTAACTGTTATCAGTGTCTCGACCATGATTCCACATATGCACATGGACATGCCTGGCTGGAGGCCAGGGATTCTGATATCAACCTGTTTTCAGTTATTTTTGCTCACCTGTGTCTGCAGACCCACGAGCATTTCCAAAATATTTCACTCCACAGACTGAGCCCAGTCAGCTTCAGGACATGGGATGATTTGCACCTCTGTAGGACACAGAGGCTCTTGTTCTCCTTGCCCCAGCTTCTCTGCTGAGGCGCTGGCCGGCCAGGCAGGCTGTGCCAAGAAGGCCAAGACCTCAGCTCAGCAAGCACGCAGGTGAGGGAAGTGCCAGGGACCACCAAGAAGAGCTGGTGGCGTAGGGGATGCTGCCCCATCATACCCCGTGGGCACTGTTCCTCCCCAATGAGCCTCTGAGGGCCCCAGAACTCAGGGACCTGCATGTGCCCCACAACCCTCAGACTCACAGCACCAGCTAGGCCTGAGTCACAGACCTGCCATCGGTCACTTTCCAACCAGAAGACCCACACTGCTACTCCCAGGCGAGGGGCCAGCCTCTCTGCTCCCCAGGAGCACCTAAGCCTTAAGGACAAGGAGCCTGTCCTGCCAGCCTTGGAGGCTCTTGATTTTATTTTTGAAGGGAATGATGAAAATGTTCTCAAATTGATTGTGGTGATGGTTGCACAACTCTGTGCATAAGTTTAAAATCATTGAGTTGTACGCTTTACACTAGTGAGTTGCGTGGTGTGTGAATTATATCTCAATAAAATTATACCTCAATAAAACTTTGCTTCAATATGAAGCAAAACACAATAAGGATTACACACTACATAGCATCTTTGTAGCCCTCTTTTCTACTGAACCACCTAGCCTGTACATACCTGTGCTGCCGTTTCATGGTGGATACTTTCCACTCTTCATGTAACCAGTCCCCTGTCTATATATATTGCCAAAGTTTTCTCTAGAAAGTTGTACTCATTGACACTTTTTCAGGCAGTGTGTGAGAGTGCCTGCTGTCTTCATCTTATGGAAGAAGAGATTGCCTTGCTCAATACCACACCATGAGGCTGCAGAAAGCTAGGGCTTATAGCTAGCCAGCCCAACTCTGGGGCCAGTGTCTTCTCTGCTGTCACAGCTGCCTCTGGCTTGCACTGGCATCTCCATTCCCTCCTGGTCTCCACATCTCCTGCCTGCTCCAGGCCCTGGGGTGCTGCTTTTCCAGTAGCACATGGTTCCCACACAGCCTACTCTGTCTGCTCTGAGCCAGGCGGGAGACAGACATCCAAAGGAGCAGTTACGCAGGGCCTGGCAGGGTGTAAAAACACTTGCTGTTTTCAGACCATCCCAAGTAGTGGAGGCAAAGGTGTGGGGGAGATTTTGTATGTTTTATGGATTACAAATTTAAAAGTCTTAGAGATGTATAACACAAGGGCACTGTGTAGACATTGTTAGTATACTGATTTGAATCAACAAGTTATAAGAAAACATTTTTGAGACAATCAAGGAGTATTGACTGCATTCCAACAAACATCAATGTTGAAAATAAGTAAGTGTCTGACAATATTAAGGTATTGCTATTAATTTTGCTTGGTGTAATAATGGAACTGAAGTCATAGAGTTTTTATTTGTAAATACACATAATGAATTATAAACAAATCAAATCATATCAGGATTTGTTCCAGCAGAACAAAACAAAAGCTGGAGGGATAGGTGAGACAAGGTCAGCTACATGTTGGTAATTCTTGACTCTGAGTGATAAGTACTTGGGGATTCATTAGACTATTTTTGAAATTTTTCATACGAAAATATGTGTATAATATGTGTTCATATCTGCTAAGATCAAAAAGATTTTCTAAATATAGTGTTAAGGAAAGGAAGTTAAAAACTGCACAATCTGGTTTCCATTTGCAGGAAAAGGAAGAGCATTTTTTTAGATGGGTTATTTCAGAACATATGTAAGACATTGCCATGCCAGCAAAATGGGGAGCCCTGCTTTATTGTCCCGTTTGTCTTGTCTCTGAAGGAGGTGTTTTCACCAGTAGAGGCATCAAGTTCTTTCTTTGTGTCAACTCAGGCTGCATAGAGTAAATCTCTGTCCCTAGCAACAGAGCCACTTCACTAATGCAAAGGTGGAGAACAGACACCCAGCCAGGGCTCCTGCATTCTCTGGCAGCTGGTTTCCTGGAGCACCGTAAGGTGTTAGACCCCCAACTCCCCATATTGCACAGAAAGTCGAAGTTTCGGTAACAGTTGGCTCACAGGTTATATAAATAGGTGGTGGTGCTACCTGCATCCTGTGAGAGCCCTCAGTGCATTTCACAAAGATCAGTACTTGGAGGACAGAAGGACCTGCCCCCACAGTGTACTGCACGGGAAGGTAGTGAATGCCTACTCAGTGAATGAGCAGGCTGCCTGGAACCCTCCAAGCAGGGGCCAAGGAGAGGGCACACAGGGCAGTAGTCCTTGTGGGCAAGGGTCAACCTCACCAGCTAAGGCAGGACCCCTACCCAAGCAAGGACAACGTGCCTAAGAAGTCCAGGCATGCACAACTTCAGGCAGAACTGGGTCCACGTGCACAGATCTGTTTTCCTCTATTTTATTTCCACTCCTAGATTTTCCCCACCGTGGTCAATCTGGTTACAAATGACATTCCAGTCTTACATTCTAATACCTTAGTAAATTCACAGGAAACAAAATCCCTCTTTTCTGATGGGTCCAGCAAAACTCCTCCAGTATGACACTCACTGGTTCTCATAGACCTGATTTAGGCCCCTTGTCCAGCCCAGACCCACCCCTGGGTTCAGAATATGGTGCCCTCATTATCCAGACCTGGGTCATGTGCTCACCCCGGGAGCCAGGCAGCAAGCCAGCCCTTGTGATCCAAAAGGCTGAGAGTAGAGAAGGGGTAATTCCACAGAGGAATCCAGGGTGTTGTCCCCAAAGGGGAGGGAAATAGGCCCAGATTTCTCCTCTGCCCATCGGTTACTCCAGAAGGCACCTTTGTCTGCCTACCTAGTGAACACCCAGACAGTCCCTCCCTGAAGCCTCCTTCCTGTGCCAGCAGGGTCTGGGAAGGTCTCACATCCCACTGCCTCAACAAACATGTAAATGAGGCCACACATGGGTCAGGAGTAGCTCCAGTAATGCCCTGGGGTCCGGTCCCCTGCCTGGTGGGATTGGACTGACCCTTACGCAGGCTGCCCTCCATCGCCCTGCAGGGTGGCCCACCCAGAAGCACCCCCTCTCCACTGATGGAGAGGGAAACCATCAGTGAAACTTTCCGTGGAGAGTCCTGGACCCCGCACCTCCACCTTCTGTCCTTTCTCGGCGCTCTAAGAATCACAGCCAAATGCCGCTGCAAGACTGGACGACTTGGAGGGACACTAACCCTTGGAGAGCCCCCTCCTCCACTCCCCCATCCCCACCCGGGAAGCTGTAGGATATCAGCAGTGTGAAGGAGTATCTGGCCCGCCTGCCTTCGGGGCCAGGCAGGAAACCCAGGCAGGTAGGACAGGCAGCACCAGCCTAGGAGGAGAGACAGGGTGAATGTGGGGGTCAACCTCTTCTCAGGACACTGCCACACTCAGTGATGGGCAACTGATCCTCAGCGTGGGGCCCGGATGGCCAGCTCTTCTAATTGGTCACAAGAAACTGGAAATCCAGGGCACAGCCTGGGCCCTTTTTAATCTCAGCCCTTTTTAATCTCAGCTTAGTCGAGGGGAAAGCAAGGAGACAAGAATGCATATCAGAGTCTCTGCAAGGATCGGTGGCAGTTAGAGTGACCAACTGTCACAGTTTACCCAGAATTGAGGGGTTCCCAGAATGTGGCAACTTCAGTGCTAAAACCACAACAGTCCCAGGCAAACTCAAACAGCCCAGGTCACCCTGGGTTGTGCCCTTGGACAGAGGGATTCAGGGCATTTCCTGAAGGGAATGTGCAGGGTTAAGGAGACCAGTAGGGCTGGGTCAGCTTCAGGGGGTACTCAGCCCAAGCATAACCACTCTGTCAGGAGCCAGAGAGGGCAGCTATGGGAGAGGCCACCAGACAGAACCTGAGGCCTTGGGGAGAGGATAGCTATCCTGACCGTACCCCCCACCCCAGGCCTCCTGCTCGGTTTCTCCCCCTGGCTAGAGCCAACCAGAAGTCAGAGGGCTTGGGACCCCAGATGAAGGCCAGCTTCCCAGGGCACAGAGCAGGGGGAGGGATGAAGAGTGAATCTGGTGCCTTTTTGTCTCTGAGATGTTTGCCTGAAATAATATACTGCTTGGCATGGGTTGAGCTCTGGTAGTGCCATGCAGGCGTTACCATCACCAGCTCCTGTGTCTTGGCCAGAGAGCCTCCAAGGCCTGCACTCTGTGGGGTGGACCTGCTGCTCACCCCTCACTGCCATCCCACAGCCAATGCTTGATGCAACCTCAGATTTTTGCTCATCCCGCACAGACCCACACCCTCTCCTGGCCAAGCAGAGCAGAGACCCAGCTTTCTCTGGGTGCAATAGCACCAGAGGTACATCAGGTACAAAGCTGGCATTCCTGGTCAAATCCAGTCTTCACAGGACAATCTGAAATTCTTTCTAATCAGAATTCAAGCATCAGCTATGAAACAATTTTTGCAGTAAGGTGTTTTGCCAAAAGCCCGCTTTGGTTTCAATGTTTGTTGGATCTGCTGGCAAAATAACCACTCGTTTCACACAACTGAACAGACTTAATTAATTTTTTAATAGAAGATTATTAATTTATATAACTTCAATATACTGTCATTAGAAGGGGAAAACGTATGAGAGACATAACAGAGTATAAATCACCAGATTGGGCTGACACCTACATCCAGATTCAAACAGCAGCTGGGAAGTCCCACGTAACAGCAATCTGGAGTCCCAACTGGGAGGGATCCTGGGCCGTGCGTCCACCCCACAGGTGAGACTTCAAATTGCAGTTCTGGGGACTTCCGTTTATAATCCCAGGCCGCAAACTGTTATCATCAGTTTGCGCGCAAAAACGCAGCTTTGGTTCAATCATAACAATGCTGTTGGTTTCAACGTGTGAGTCACAAGATTCTTTTGGCCCCGGGGGGACTGGCCAGGTCCCCAGGGCTCAAGAAGTTCTAAGACCCACTCCCTTTCTTATTGTAAGTGCTGCTTGACTTGTTTATAACAATTGTGTGTGAGCAGGCACGCAGTCCAGGCAGTGTCACAGGTTGGTCAGAGGCCTACTTCTGCCTCTGAAGCCTGAACAAGACTACTTTACTAGTTTTCCCAACATAGGGCCATGTTGTTGTTTAAATAATGACTATATATACGGAAAAAAAGAGCGTTTGTAGTGGGGGCAGGGGGAGGTGGCATAAAACGTTGACAGTGATTAACCCTTAAAAATTTTTTTATTCTGTATTTCCTAAAATGGATATGTATTTCTTCCGAAGAATGAAGTTATAAAGATTTATAATTAGCCCTATTTTTAAAAAAATTAACTTACAATTATAAAAGAATACACAAGTTCAGCCTTGTGGCAGACCTCCTCCTCAGTACCTGCAGGAGAGAGAAGGTGAAAAAAGTTCTACAAGGAACTCCTCAGGAAGGTCACCTCTGTGCAGCCCCAGCCTGTGCTGAAAGGGTGGTCTTCTCTTGCCTCAGAGCTGGGGTGAGGTGGGGGTGGAGTGGAACCATCTGGCAGCCAAAACTTGAGCTGCACAACCCTCCCTCTTTCCCATGCCCTAGCCAAGCTTCTGAGGCCTTCCTCCCCCAGGCCCTCCCTCTGTGGAAGGATTCCTGCCTCACTTTCCCACCCAGCTCACCATTTTTGGCTGTCCTTGAACCCTGGCCCTTGGCCAGTCTCTCAGACTCTCCCTAGCCATGGGCTTTTTGTACCCCACTCATCCCCCATGCACCTACCCCAGCTCCCAGGAGGGACGGGGTGGACGGCTGGAGGGTGGCTTCCTGCCCCACAACCAGGTCTGGTCTCATGCTTTGCTGCTCCTTGTTCTCCCCATCTCAAGTCTGAGCCGAGGCCCAGCTGTCCTGAGTCAGGGTACTCCATCTAGGTATGACATCTAAGGTCTGGCCCAGGCTCCCTGAACTTCATCTGCTGTGGGGACCACTCAAGGTGCCCTTAGAATCTTGTGCCTGCCCCCAGATGGAGTGATCCAATACAGGGCTCCCAGATGCAAGCACCAGTACCCTGCATCCCCAGCTCCCTGGACCCTCCCGAGGCCTGGGAAGCACTGGGCAGCTCTGGGCAGGGTTGGGTCTCTGGACAAAAGGAGCCAATATCAAGGTCTGCCTGGCATTTCTGCTCCCAGAGGGGTACAGAGAGATAAGGAAGAACAGGTCATCATCCCAGGTTGCCCAGTGGCCACAGCCCAGCTGGGGCAGTTGGAAACGGGGGGCGAGGCCCCTGATGGGAGTCCTTGGGAGCTAGTAACAGCCCAGCCAGAACTCCTGCAGGAGTTAGAGAGTGGCCTTCACCATACCACGACCCTGTAACACTCCCTATGCCCCAGCAGAAATGTCAAAGGGAAAACAGCTGAAGAGGGCTTGTATCAGCCTTCCAGGAGATAGCAGGCACCTTCTTTGTCTTCCAGAACAGCCATGGGACTCAGCTGTACTGTGTATGGGGTGCAGGAGAGCAGATCTTTGGGTTGTTTGGGAGAAACTAGATCAATGAGCAAATCTTCTGACTATAGAAGTTGGCTTGAGGTTGGAAAAAATGTGCAGGTGAAGAAGCCATGTCTGTGGCTGCAGTTTGCAATCCCAGTGTGAGGTCCCACCCTGCTGGCCAGAGGGGTCAAGGTCACTCCTAACAAGTGGGGTCAGAGCTAGCCAGGGTGATCAGTCTGGGCACTAGACACCTAGCACCCACTGGGAGTAAGCTCAGAGCCCTGCTCCACCACGCCCTGTGGGCTTCTGGCTCCAGCTCCTCAGGCTCACTCTTCTAGAAGCACAGGTATGGGGCCAGGCTGGGGAAGGTGTCTATCCATGGTCCCACATCCTCCCTCCTCTGAGAGGGACCAAGCCTTGGTCTCCAGATCCAGACCAGCCCCCCACTTCCTGGCTTTGTGACTTTGGTCAGATTGCTTAATTTCATCAAACCTCAGGGGACTCCTGGGCTGCACCCGGACAGGTCCCAGACACAAGGCAAGAGCAGGAAGGGGCTCCAGCCAGCAAGACCTTATGGGCTGGGGCTACCAGCTGCCTAATTGCTCCCTTGGACCTTAGATCCCAGTTCCGACAGGTTGAAGGAATCAGGACTCTACTTGGTTGCAAATGATAGAAGTCACTTCAGAGTGCCTCAAGTGAAGATGGGAATTTATTGAGCTCTGATACTGAGAAGCCTAGCGATAGATCCTGGCTTCAGGCCCGGGTGAACCCAGGGCTCCAAAAATGTTTATCTTTCTCCATCTTAGGGATTTGCTTTGCTCTGGATTCTTCACTCTCAGACTGCCTCTCCCCACCCAACCCCAAACGTGACAAGAAGGTCCCCGGCATCACCACTCTACCCTCTAGCCAGCTGTGCCACCGGGCAAGGGACAAGCTCATCTTTTCTGCTGATTTTCCCATGTCCATAAGCAGATTGACAAGGGCCCAGCATGGGCCACACACTAATCCCTGAACCAATGCCAGGGCCAGGGGTATCTAGTGGTTATGTAGCCAGGCCCAGGCCACTGTCCTCCCAAAGGTCTCTCAGGGGCTGGTCCCCAAGGCAGGGCAGCAGTTGCAGATACCTCCACAGGGGTCCTAGCATTCATGCTCCTCTGCACCAGAGAGCTGTGAATCCCCGAGGAGGATAGGGGGCAGATGTGGACCCTGCTAGGACCTCAGGGTTCCTACTGTCTTGGTGCTAGAAGAGGGCCTAAGAATATCATCCTATCCCCACCGCAGTTACAGAGGGTAGAGGCCCTGGGGCAGAACAGCCTGATCTCCCAACTCAAGCTCTAGCCCTCAGCCATGGGACCTTTGCACATACCAGTACCTCCCTTTTCAAGTCTGTTAACTTCCTCTGGCAACTGCCCTGACTCTATACTGACCTGCACCAGCCCCAGCCTCAGGCCCAGCCAAGTTCCAGGCAGCCTGGAACCCTCCACATCAGCCAGGTCTGTCCCTCCTCCCTATATCCCACTTGGAACCATCCGGCTCTCTGTGACACTAGACTAAGTGTCTGCTGCCCACCACTTTTTAAGTGCCACGAGGGCCCAAGCTGGATCTATTTTCACTCACCATTAGGTCCCTAGTACCAGGACAGGCATGAAGCTGGCTGCTTAGGAAAGAGGGAACGAGTGAGTGAAAGTTGACAGTGCACTGTGGAGGTTGAGAAGCAAATGCGGCAGCTCCTGAACCAGCTCTGCTGTTTCCTAGCAGGATTACTCAACCAACCCGCTCCTTACTGTCGCTGAGCCTCAGTTTCCTCAAAGGTCCAATGTGTGCAATAAACGCCTACTTCTGACAAGGCCTGCAGAGCCTTGTGAAGCTAGAGACGGATTACATTAGGAAAAATGCTCTAGAGAAGACGTAAAAAGCTTCGTTTTTTCTCTAACACAACTGAAGAGTATCTGTTTAGAATTTCAGGACTTTTTTTTTTTTTAAGTAAAATAAAAAACACCAGATGGCTTCGAAGTACGCAAATGTTGGGCCAGTTCTCGTGACCTTCCTCGTGAGACCCAGCCCAAAGTACAGGGGGAAGGGGAGGGGGCAGCCGGTAACCAGGCGGGGGAACCCAGGCCTCTGTGACTCACGGCGGGGCCAGATTAGGGCTCCCGAGATTAGGTCGGCCGAGCGCAGGCCAGCTGCGCGGAGAAGTCAACCAGCGCCCCTCTGGGAGGAGGCGGCTTCCTGGGTTCCCCCAGCTTTGCTCAATACTTGGGGAATCCCGGCCTCCGACTTCCGGCTCTGCAATAAATCCCAGGTTCGAGTTCTGACACCGCCTCGGCTGCCCAATTTTGGCAAAGTCCCTTTCCATCTCTGAGCCTACCTTGTGCTGCGTCTCTGGCGCCCTGAGAGGAGTCTGGCACACAGAGGGGTGCACACCCGGAACACGTATTATTATGCCCGACATTGTACTCTGTGACTTACACAGACTGCTTTAAACAACATTACGACCCGGGAGGTAGGTTCCATTGTTATCCCTATTCTACAGACAGGAAGGCTGAAGCGCAGAGCGATTCAGTCCCCTGCCCAAGGTCCCACGTCTACTCACTGGTTGAGTCTGGGTCTGAACTCAGGAAGCGTGCTGCCCCCACCAGCCCGTTTCCAGAATCTAACGCCGGATGCCCACGTGCTACAGCCGGGACTTGCGCCTGGGAGCCGCCCCTAGCCCGCTGCCCAGACTCCTGGGGGCCAAGTGCCCGCCGTTGTCACGACAACCGGGGTCCAATGGGAAGCGGGCAGGCGGGAGGAGGCCACGCCTCGACCCCGCCCCTGGAGGAGGGCTATGAGCTATAAGGGCCAGAGGCCGAGCGGCGGGAGCTAGAGTCCAGGAGCGCGAGGTGCGCACGGGGCTGTCCAGTGTCAGCTGAGCGTAGAGGCCCGGAGCTGGGAAGGGTGTGAGGAGCGGCCAAGATGTGTGGTGAGTGCAGCGCCCACCTGCGGCCCCCTCCGTGGCGGCCGCGGGTTCCGGCGCCCCGGCCTCTCAGAGCCTGGGCCCAAGAGCCGGGCCCTGGTGACTGGAGACGGCGCGAGATGGGGGCGTCGATTTGCCCTGGTCCCCGACAGAGGGGCTTTCACGGGCTGGGCCTGCCTCCCCTTGCCCCGGCCGCCGAGTGGGTGTCCCAAGGAGGGGTGAAGGGGAGGGTGCTCAACCCCGTTCTCGAACGCACAGAGGGGAGGGAGTTGGTCCTGTCCTAGGCCTGGACCCTCGAAACACAGAGGTGTGTCCGCACCCCATGTCCAGTGAGGAAAGCGCCCCCGAGTCGCCCACAAGGCGGCCAGGCGCAAGCTAGCGCGCATCCCGGGCGCCGGGTGCCCAACGCGACTCTTAGCCCATCGTGAACACCGATGAGAGGCGACCACACCTGCACCGTCCCCGTGGTGTCGGGAGCAGCTCCTGGTGCGCTCGGGAAGGGCCTGTGCGTCCTCTTCGCGTCCCAAAATGAACTTCTTGTCCCTAGAAGGGTTGATTCCGGATTGCCGCCTCTTCGCTGGAAAAGCTCTCGGCGAGGCGCGGGAAGAAGCAGCACCTACCGCCGAGCTTCGGGCGGAATCTGGGAGAGGGAGCCCTGGACTGGGAGCGGGGTCGGGCCCCGGCGTCTCGAATACCGCGGTGACTGGGCGCGGTCCCTCAAGGCTGCGGGACGGTGGGGAGGGCGGCCCGGCCCTGAGCGCACATCTGCAATTCCTTACTCTCCTTGCTGGACCGCCTCCGCTGGCTGGGGAGAGGGCCGAGAACTTCTGCTGGGACAAAAGGTCACTGTGCATTTTTTTTTTTTTTTTTTCCTTGAGTGGGATTCAGTTTCCCATTCCAGCCTCCTGTGGCTGGAGGACCTGGTGGAACTTTTGAAGCCATGAAAGGCCTCTGTCTGACCGTTCTCAGGGCTGCTGGGGTCGGGTGTGCCAGCAGTGAGCCGTGGGCCAAGGTCTGTACAGGCCTTGTTTCTGAGGCCAGGCGCTCCTGAAAAAGTGAAAAAGGACAGACTGACCAAGGAGCAGGCAGCTGACTTTTGGGGTGCAGCCTCCCGCAGGCCAAGCAGACATCAATTTAAATTCCTGAACCCTCAGCAAAAATGTCAGTACTCCTGGGTGTCATTGGTAATGTACATATAGGGCTGCCGGTAGGCATTCCTGGGGAGAGAGATAAGGCAAAGGTGGCAATTTTGCCAAGAAGCTTTGGGTTCCAAACTCCTTAGTGTGGCATTCAAGGCCCTTGGCCACCTGGTGGTCTTAGAGCCAGACTGGTGCACCAAGACCCTCCCACTGGGTCTGCCCCTCCAGCATGAGCAGCTTCCCTCCTTCCTCCTGTCAGATGCCCTTCTGCCCCTACCACCACCCTAGCCATCCTGCTTCCTATGTATACCCACCTTTCTCTGTTGTCCTTCTGAGCCTGGGGGCGCTCAGACTCTCAATTCTGAGTTTGTTCTGCTTTCTTAAAGGGCTGCTGTGTTTTTGGCCCCTAGGGAAAGGATGAGCTTTGGTTTGTAACTACCTGTGTCCTCCCAACAGGGCTCCCTGCTGGCACACCCCACCCTCTAGTCCTCAGTGAAGTCTGGGAGTCTTGTGGAATTCCTGCCTGGGAAAGTTATTTCCTTTTCAAGTAGCCAAGAGAAAGTCTCAGCTGGGTGCTAATGTGCCTTTAACATCTTTCTGACACTTGCTGGAGCAGCCCTTGCACAGAGGAAGCTGTCCTGGGCTCAGAGCTCAGAGCAGCAGATGGCTAAAATTGAACCCATTGGTGTGGTTTGTTTGTGGGTTTTTTTTTTTTTTTGGATTATGATCTGTGTATATATGGCAAGTGATACTAGTTTTCCTTTATGTTTGTTTTCTTTTGTAATGAATTTATTTAAGTTTTAAAAACTTTGGTCAGTTTTATAGAAAAATATTAAAGAAATGATTGTGCTTTTGGTACAAGGATAGTGCAAAAATTGTGAAGGTGCTCCTGGAATAAACCACTTACCTCTTCACTTTACATTTGGGGAAATTGAGGCCCAGAGAGGTCTGTGCATACCTTTGTCTGAGCAGTTGTTTTAGGTCTTTTCTCTGGACTGGCTGTAGCCCTGCTGGGCTTGAAGCCACCTCAGAGCTCAGATCTCTGGGGCTGGTTCCGCAGTGGTCAGCAGGGGTTGAGCTAAAGGCCTTTCCTTATCAGTTCCTGATGACTGGGCTCACAGTGCCTCCTGCTCTCCCTTGTCTTTGCTGCTTCTCCCACAGGAAGCTGGACCCAGTTCTAGTTGATTCTCCACACACTAAGCAGATCACCCTCAAAGTTTTAATGAACTGAGAGTTTATCTGAAGCAACACATAGGTACTCATGGGTGGTTTTGTTGACATCTGGGAATTGCTGGCATTTTGCTGACTTTCTGCTGATGAAAATGTTACTATATTCCCTCTCCCTCCCTACTTTCCCCACTCTAGAGAATAACTGCTCCTGGAGAGGCCCTGTTTTCCAGGCCCTGGGGCTCTGTGGGCATGGTCCTCCCCTCAGAGAAGGGGCAGGTAGTTGGAGGGGCAGTCCAGAGGCTGACCAGGGACAGAGTAACTTATGAGGTAAATGTTGCCATAGAGGGAAGACCTAGGGCACAAGCTGCAGCCTGGCAGCCCCATATCAAACCGGCAGCCAGACATCTTTCTGTTTGGTGCACAGAATTTAAACTTTTTTAAAAAAAATTATTGTAGTTACCGAATAACACAATTGGGAGATTTCACATTAAATAGGTAGGATTTTGGCTTCTCTTGAAAAAATCCGAAGATGAGCAACTCTGAGTCCATGTTTCTGAATAGTTTACAGTGATCCCTGGGATGACAGGTGCAAGCTTCCCATTTCTCCCACCCTGACCCAGCTGCCCCACTCACTGATGGTACCTGATGGCCCCCATGCAGTCTGAGGTTGGGACCCCAGCACAGTGGAGGCAGAGACACTGACTTTCCCCAAAAGAGAGAGAGGGACCTGGGACAGTGTCACAGGCCTGATTTCAAGTATGAGCTCTACAGAGAGAAGAGGGTGATAGGTGTGCCAGGCTGAGGGCACAGCATATGAAAAGGCATGGCGGCATGCGTGCTTGGGGATGTGACAAAAAGGATTGCATGTCCCGTCTATGAATTCTTAAATCTTCCCTGTCCTTCATTACTACACTTAGTCATCTATGAGGCGGGAATAAAAGACTTGAAGAAGAAAAAATGCTTAGTTTTTGCTAGAAGGTAAAGCCCTTGCCTTGAATTCATCATTTGTATTAGATCCTCTGACTGCTGTAACAAATTGCCACAAACTTGCTGATTTAAAACAACATAAATCTATTTTCTCACAGTTCTGAAGACTAGTTGTCCAACAGTCAGTTTTACTGGGCCAAAATGGAGGTGCCAACAGGGCCCCACTTCCTCCAGAAGCTCTAGGGGAGAATCTGTTCCTTGACTCTTCCAGCTTCTGGTGGTTGCTGGCATTCTTTGGCTTGTGGCTACTCATTCCAGTCTCCTCTTCCATGGTAACATCACTTTCTCCTCTTCCATATTAAATCTCCTTCTGCTTTCCTTTTATAAGGACACTTGTGATTTCATTTAGGGCCCATCTGTATAATTCAGAATAATCTCCCATATCAAGATCCTTAACTTAATCACATCTATAAAGATGCTTTTCCATTTACAGATAGATTCTAGGAGTTAAGACCTAATATTTTTGAGGACGACTATTCATCCAGCTACAGTTGGGTTCTTGCTTTCAGATGCCTTCTGCAAGAATAGTCCAGTGTTGCCAATCCCAGATGGCTACAAGAATGTTGACCAGAGGGCTACCAGCATCTGTACCACACACACCCAACTCCTCTGGTCCCAGTCAGAAGGTGAATGTAGGCATCAGTTAAATACCCCTTCCTTCACTGGCATCATGCCACACACCCAGATGGACCAAATAGTGTTCATACTTTCTCTAAAAGTCAGTTCCCATGTCATATAAATATCTTGCATCTTGCTCTCTATGTGTGTACGTGATACCCTTCCCACTCATCTCTTCTCTGCAAGAAACAGGCATGGTTTTATTCCCCAGAATCAAGAGGGGCCAGGACACACACCGACACCCACACACAATGTGTTTACTGCACAGCAGTCTTTCAGGAGAACTTGTCAAATGCTTACGGGGACTCGCTTGCCTCTCGTCTTAGGTGAGGAAACAGCAATCCAGGGAGATTACTTGGCTCGGGAAAGCTCATCCTTTTGTCCCAAACTTCTTTTGGCTCTCAGAACCCTGTCATATTTGACACTCCCTTCCTCCTTATAACAGTTCTGTTCATGGATGGATGCCTCAGAAGAGACTGGACTGGAGTTGATGGGGCACAGACTCTGGGGTCAGGACGCCTAGCTTGTTGCCTCTCCAAGCCATAGGAGCCTTGAGAAACGGAGCCCCCTACACAGTAGTGTGCAGATAAATGTTTAACAACCGGCTCTTTGGTTTGCCAGTTTCTATGGTGTGAATACTCTCACCGTGGCTAATTTCAGGTCACCAGCATGAGGTCCTTGAGCATGGAGTTGGGAAGAGATGCACACAGTTGGCTCTTCGGAGCCAGTCTTAGCAGCTCTTTAACACCCCTGCCCCTACTTATGGGACTTTTGTGGCACTCTCTGGAGGGCTGCAGAGAGGCCAGCTGGGCGGCCAGCCAGGCAGGGGCTCAGCGTGGCCTCCACCCTCCTCCACATCCTCCTTCTCCCCGCTGCATCATCATGCCATTTCCCCATCAGTCTTATTCATCAGGGGTTTCCCGAGTTCTGAGAAACCTTCTGGACATTTTGTGATATAAGATTAGTAAATAGTGCTTTTAAATTGAGGAGTTATTTTTATATTTAGCAAAATTTGCTTATAAAGGAGTAGTAACTTGAGATTACAAACACTCTTGGGAGAACGTTCTGAAGATTCATTAGGTGCAAAGCCAAGTAATTTAATCTAGTCATCTGCCTCTTTTTAATTTTCAAAGGAAATATTTCACTGGAAAAAAAAAGTCTGGCTTTTTCATAGCTGAATTTGGCAGTTTGAACTTTTTTTTTTTCTTGAAAGTTTTTTTTTAAGTACAATTAAGAGTATTTGTATGTTGCTTCCCCTTTGTTTTGGTGAAGCCCTAACGGGACAGGGACACCAGGAATTTTCTATTAAAAAGAAAAATGCCTTTCCCACATTTACTGCAGGAAGCAGAGTCCCCTGTTATCTCAGGGATTAGAGTGTTGTGGTAACTTGAACCCTTGGAGTCCCAAGGAGGCCTGAAACAGGGTAAGGCTGTCCCCAGAAGAGCCAACCCCCTCCTGACCCTGAGCCAGGCCTGGGGACTCCTCTTGCCTTTGTGAGAGGACCCAGCTGTGCGATCTCCACCTTTACTCTCACTTCTGTGAGGAAGCAGCAGAAATTGTCCTTCTCACTTCATGAATAAAGTGGCCTTCCCCAGTCTGCACAAGGGAGGCCTGGACATCCAGAGAGGCCACAGCCTCCTTTTGCAGCCCTTGCTCCTGGCCCAGTGGCCTCCCTTTCCCCAGGGCCTCACCTGGAAGGGTATACTGCCCGCCTCCCCTGGCATGCCACACACACACTCAGGAATTTTATGAGGCATAAATCCAACTGGCCATGTCTTCCAATTTGGGACTTAGAATATTATCTAATCTCTAGTAGACTCGTGGACTAAGGAGGTCAACCTCTTCAGTTCTGAGAGGCACTGGATGGTGGTGGAAAGAGTGACCTTGGTCTGGAGAGGGTCCCATCCTGGCTGGGTGGTGACATAGTTCCAGTGGAGTGAGCCTTACTCTGTATGAGGTACACGTGGTATCTCTGCCTGGGACTGTTCACCCTCAATCACAGTGAGGGCAATGTCTTTCATTGGGAAGCTGATCCTTGGAAAGATGGAGAAGTTTTCCAAAACGATAGCCACAGAATCATAATATGGACCCTAGCCCACCCACTGTAAACTTAGACCTTCTTCCCTCATCCTCTAGGCCCCAAACAACCCCTCCCCCCATCCAATACCCCAAGCACCCCAGGGGTTGTAGAGAAGGTTCCAGGAGTTCAGTGATCCTAGTTCTGGCTGGGAATCCAGAGACATTACCCCTCCATCTTGTCATTGTCATTATCTGTCACTTGAAGGTCGAAGCTCCCCTACCTGCATGGATGGACCTCTGTGGTGCATTTGGTCCTGAGTTCCTACATGATCTCTCAAGCCATATTTGGAGGGAACATTAGAATTCCCAGACCCCCCAAGGTGGGCTGGACTAAGGAGCCACAGTCCCTTCTTAAAGGGCTCGTGTCCATCCTGCATCACATCTACAGTCTCTTCTGGAGTCCCTCTGAATTTATCTGGGTTTTTCTACCTTTGGAACCTTTTCTCACTCACTTTTCCCATCAGTTTTAAGAGTGGGACCCTGAAAAGCTGTTTCGAAGCTCTGGATGCTAGGATGGCAGTGTAGGCAAGGGGTATACGCTGAGCTGCAGTGGTTGGGCCAAGGCAGCCTCTGCTCCAGGGCTGGGCATCTCTCCAACCAGCTTGGAGGTATTTCGCCATCCCTCTTGGTCAAGGGAGGTGTATAGTGAGAGCCAGCCTTGCTGTGGTTGCCTCTGCCCTGTGAGGAGGGGCCTAGATGGGAAGAGAAAGGTGGAGTTAGAAGCAGGAATGTCCCAGGGAAGGAGTGACCTCCCAGGGGTCAGGGAAGGGTGTATCAACATGGCCTGGACCTCACCAGGGGAGATCTGAGGGTGTCCATCAGAGGCCAGATGGGCATCTCCCCACGGGCCAGGCCCCCTCTGCAAGCTATTTCTCATCCCTTGGAGTAGGATTCTAAGACATCTTATGCTAATTTGGGGGGCAGCAGTGATGAGCCCCCTGCAATCAGGTAGACCTGGTTGTGATTTACTCAACTCTTTGGACTTGGAGCCAGAGACGCCCTGTCTGTCCATGGGAACCACAGCCTGGATATAGGCATTGTGAGGATTAGACAAGATGAGGTTATGAAAGTATTGGCACATGGAAAGACTTCATGAGTGGTGATAGTGGTGATTGTGATTTACTTGCAATCCCACCCAGCGGAGTTCCGGGATCCTTCCCCAGGACCTGGTTCATTTATCTAGAAGGCTCTCCACTCTATTCCTAGGGTCCTCACAGTGCATGATGGTTGGGGATGGGTAATGCTGGGGCATATACGCCTTTGTGCTTGAGTGTCTTAGGGTTACCCTTAGAGCAGTGCCTCACTGCCCTGGTGAATGGAGCTAACACTCAGGGACACCAGACTCAGCACTACCCACCTCTCTTGCCTTTCTGTCCCTCGTGCTTACACTTGGGGGTTCTCTCTGCTTGTCCGTGGTTGAGGGTGGTTGTCTCCAGCCCAGCTCAAAGGTCACCTTCTCTGATCAACCCCCGCCCCACCAAATCCATTCATTTATTCATGTATTCATTCATTCAAAAAGTAGTTACTGAGCACCTAAAATGTACCAGGCTCTGCGCTGGGCTCTGGGAATATAGCAAGGAATAAGACAGGTAAACAAGACACGTGTGGTCTCCATCCTCATGAAGGTTACAATCCAGTGGGGAGTCAGACAACAGACAAGAAGGGAAGTGCTATATAGGAAATAAACAGGGCCATGTAACTTTTTAAAAATCGGGAGAGGAGAAGGCCTGTGGGTGAGCTGTCGGCCACCTTTGCAGAGAGTCGGTCCAGGAGCCTTCTGCCCCTTTCCCACTTCTCAGCTCTCAGCCTCTCTGCCTGCAAGTCTCCTGAGGGGTCGGGTGGTCCCTGTGCATCATGTCCTCTCATGACTCGCCTTGCAAGGCCCCCTGACTGGTCTATCTTGGCACTTCGCAGCACGCAGCACAGTGATGAAGCCCCTGTGGGCCAGAGAAATGTTTATGGGATGATTTACATCTTAATCAGTCTGTAACCAGATCCCACATTTGGTTTAATCATCATTTCCCCAAGTAGAAAGCCAAAAATAAATACCAGTAAACTGGTACTATTTTCCTTGTGGTTTTATTTAATGATAATTTCTCAAGGGCTTCCTTTGTGCTGTATACATACCTGCATTTGTGCCGCATGCTCCCCAGGAGGAGGAAGCTCTTTGCCTGCTCCATTTTCACAGATACAGACACTTACTATGCAGCAGGCACTGTTCCTCTTGCTTTACAAAGACTCCCATGAATTCTCACAACAACCCTAGGAAGTAGGTGCTGCCATCACCACGCTCCACTGGGAGTTCAGTGACTTGCTCCAGGCCACGCAGAAGCAAGGAGTGGGCTGGGATTTGAAATGGATATTTGGCGAAGGTGGTAGGCCATAGCTGCCACCCTCTGTGCTTCTTGTTGTCACAGACTAGTGAGCAGGCGAGGGAGGAGGAACCCAGGCGGGGTGACCCTGACCCTGTCTTTTTACGCACTGGACCGTGTGCTCAGACTGCTTTCTGCCTTCTCATGGCTGTTGTCCCTCCAGGTGAGCAGAGCTGGGGAGCCACGGTGAAGTTTATTGGGCTAGCTGACAATCCTGTACCCACCACTCTCTAATTCATAGAGTGGTACATGGTAACATTCTACATACAGGCACGTGGCAAAATATCCTGACTGTACAAAAAGGACACATGCAGTGGGAGAGGAGTTTCTGCCTTCTGTCCAGCACCCTCGTCAGTGGCAACCACTGCTCCTTGGGTCTTCCAGAAACACGCTATGTGTCTCCCTGCCCCACCTTGGGTAATTTACAGATGTTCTGCAGGCCACTTTTTTTCTTTGACACATCTTGGAGATGTAGCCTGTTTTCCAAGAGAACACACAGCTTCACCTTGTTCTCTGTATAGGGCTGCCTGCATGTGGCCCTACAGTGGCCACGTGTGGCCGTGCCACCACTTACCTGGGCCCTGCCAGGCATCAGGCTGTCCCCAGTCTTCAGCTACCACAGACAGCGCTGAGCAACTATCCTAATGCATGCACAGTTGAATCTCTGCACAGATATCTGTTGGATACATTCCTAGAAGTGCAGAAGCTTTGTGCAACAGATGTGTACATTTTAATTTGAGAGATTGCCAAATTGCCTTCCAAAGAGAGTGTACAAATATAAACTCTCACTTGTTGTCAAACTGGTGGATCTTTACTGATTTCATAGGTAAAAAATGGATTCTCACTGCAGCTTTTATTGCAGATGAATGGGATTCCAGAAGGGAATTCTGATATGAATAGCAAACAAAATTCCTGGGAAAGCAGCTTTATTCTATTCCATTATTTTTTTAAATAATAAGAGCACAGTATAGGTGCTGTTTTATTCACTTTCATGTGGTGGTGTGCAGGGAGAATCCAGCCAAGAGAGAGGAGAGAGACAGTGCTTAAAAGAATTTACTGAAAAGAGGTTGGTATGCAAGAGATTTCATGTTAAAAATTAGATTTATGCCTTCTTGCACAAAGACCTTGAAAACCACTTCTTGGCAGCCCCTCTCACCACAGTAATCAACCAAACGGTGCTTGAGTGGCTGCCAAGCCTCCCAGCTGGGTGTGGACACAGCTGGTGGTCCTGATGGCAAGGACCTTTAGCCGTTCCAGCCAGTTCCAGCCCACCAGGGGCTCTGGCAGCAGCACCTCCCACCAAGGGGGCTGTTCTGGGTCTCAGAGCCAGAGATGCATAAGTGCCTGACGTGAGTTCAGAAGTGAAGTTTGTGTATGGTGTTAGGGAGTGTTCTAATCTCATACTTTTACATGTACCAGTCCAGTTTTCCCAGCACCACTTATTGAAGAGGCTGTCCTTTCTCCACTGTACATTCCTGCCTCCTTTATCAAAGATAAGGTGACCATATGTGCGTGGGTTTATCTCTGGGCTTTCTATCCTGTTCCATTGATCTATCTTTCTGTTTTTGTGCCAGTACCATACTGTCTTGATTACTGTAGCTTTGTAGTATAGTCTGAAGTCAGGGAGCCTGATTCCTCCAGCTCCGTTTTTCCTTCTCAAGACTGCTTTGGCTATTCAGGGTCTTTTGTGTTTCCAACTATCAAACTCTTAGAGGAAAACATAGGCAGAACACTCTATGGCATAAATCACAGCAAGATCCTTTTTGACCCACCTCCTAGAGAAATGGAAACAAAAATAAACAAATGGTACCTAATGAAACTTCAAAGCTTTTGCACAGCAAAGGAAACCATAAACAAGACCAAAAGACAACCCTCAGAATGGGAGAAAATATTTGCAAATGAAGCAACTGACAAAGGATTAATCTCCAAAATTTACAAGCAGCTCATGCAGCTCAATAACAAAAAAACAAACAACCCAATCCAAAAATGGGCAGAAGACCTAAATAGACATTTCTCCAAAGAAGATATACAGACTGCCAACAAACAGATGAAAGAATGCTCAACATCATTAATCATCAGAGAAATGCAAATCAAAACTACAATGAGATATCATCTCACACCAGTCAGAATGGCCATCATCAAAAAATCTACAAACAATAAATGCTGGAGAGGGTGTGGAGAAAAGGGAACACTCTTGCACTGCTGGTGGGAATGTGAATAGGTACAGCCACTATGGAGAACAGTATGGAGGTTCCTTAAAAAACTACAAATAGAACTACCATATGACCCAGCAATCCCACTACTGGGCATATACCCTGAGAAAACCATAATTCAAAAAGAGTCATGTACCAAAATGTTCATTGCAGCTCTATTTATAATATCCCAGAGATGGAAACAACCTAAGTGCCCATCATCGGATGAATGGATAAAAAAGATGTGGCACATATATACAATGGAATATTACTCAGCCATAAAAAGAAACGAAATTGAGCTATTTTTAATGAGGTGGGTAGACCTAGAGTCTGTCATACAGAGTGAAGTAAGTCAGAAAGAGAAAGACAAATACCGTATGCTAACACATATATATGGAATTTAAGGAAAAAAAAATATCATGAAGAACCTAGGGGTAAGACAGGAATAAAGACACAGACCTACTAGAGAATGGACTTGAGGATATGGGGAGCGGGAAGGGTAAGCTGTGACAAAGCGAGAGAGAGGCATGGACATATATACACTACCAAACGTAATGTAGATAACTAGTGGGAAGCAGTTGCATAGCACAGGGAGATCAGCTCGGTGCTTTGTGACCGCCTGGAGGGGTGGGATAGGGAGGGTGGGAGGGAGGGAGACGCAAGAGGGAAGAGATATGGGAACATATGTATATGTATAACTGATTCACTTTGTTATAAAGCAGAAACTAACACACCATTGTAAAGCAATTATACTCCAATAAAGATTAAAAAATAAATAAATAACAAATAAAAAAATAAACACAGAAGTGAAGTTTGGCTCAGAGGACAGGGAATTGCAGGGGAGAATCGGCAAACATACAGCGCTCTTGTAAAAGAATTTCGGATTTGAAAGAGTTGGTGTTTTTCCTTTCAAAACATTTAAAACAATTTATGCATATATTTGTTTGATGACCACCTCTCATTCTGACTATAAGGATCATGTATGTTTTATTTTCCTTGATATTTGTAAGACCTAACAGTGAATGCCATGTAGGAAAAAGGCTCTAGATATTTTCAAAAGAATGAATAAGAGGATGAATTCTGGCCAAACAAATAAATAAAAAGAAGTTGAAGAACACAGTAGATTGTATATAAAACTGTGTATTATTTTTTTAAGGCATAAAGCCAACAAAGAAGACAAGGCCACTGAACAAATTAGAATAAAAAAATATATATCTTTTATTCCATGCTTATGGGAGGAAAATAGACAATAATTTGACTTTT
The DNA here is from genome assembly GCF_008692025.1 of Phocoena sinus. Lineage (NCBI taxonomy): Eukaryota > Metazoa > Chordata > Mammalia > Artiodactyla > Phocoenidae > Phocoena > Phocoena sinus. The sequence continues at coordinate 18,039,804 of NC_045765.1, read as the reverse complement.
GGAAATATACATTGTCTCTACCCAGCCCCCCCACCAAAAAAAAAACAAGAGTTGGTGTATGGGCCTTTGTGTCATCTGCAATGCCTGTTAGCTCCCCTTTGTGAGGGTGCAGGTATAATTCTAGAATAATTCCCAAGGTGCCAGGAGAGTTTTGCAGTTTAAAAGACTACAAAAATGGTTTGTGAGTTGCTGCATCCTTCATATAGCCACCTCCCATAGCTATGTGCTCTTTACATTGACTGGAATTTGACCATATCCCTCCAGGGAACTTCCTGATTTTTTTGCAGAAAAATTAATGTTATAGAAAGTTTTACCTAAGCATAGATTATGGTGATGGCTACACAATTCTGTGAATATACTCAAAAACCATTGCATTGTACACTTTAAATGGGATAATATTATGGTATGTGACTTGTATCCCAATGAAGCTGTTAAAAATTTACATTAAAAAGTAGCTGTCTTTTTTTTTATATATATGTAAGGTGACAAAAATACATCCTCTGACCAGAAGTGTTTAGGTTTGAAGCGTAGGGTAAATTGTGAGCTCTTGAAGCACAGATGCTAAGCTGGGAAAGCGCTTCTCACCTGACCTAGAAGACAAAAATAGCTGACTGCCAAAATTATCCTTGGCCATTTTTAAAAGAAAACGTCTGTAACTGCTCAGAAACCACAGTGTGCGTGTTTTTAAATATAAACCCTGCCCCTTAATACTTGTGTGCAAATATATCCTGTGTACAGTAGCATACAGTACCTAAGAATGCAAAATATAATTTTTAGCACTGTATAATCTCATCGCCTATTTTTTGACTGTCTAGATTAATTTTAGCAAGTTAAATTTCTATGATGTGACCCTACTTACTGCTTAGGAATATAATATTTACTTTAATCATTTAGTTTAAATCATTTAGATTAATCATTCATTCAAAAATACTATATTGACTTGAATATAACCTAGAGTCATTACAGATATTACAGAGATATGACATGTGGTTTGCTCTATAATCACGATCATCCCTTAGTTATCTGCAGGCAGGTTGCCCTCTCCAAGGTTTATATCTGGCAAATATTTTTCCCAGTTTTATTGAGATATAATTGATGTATAACATTGTATAAATTTAAGATATACAACATAATGATTTGTATATGTATATATGTATTGGTATATGTTACATATGTATGTGTATATGTATATACATATTGCAAAATGATTACCCCAATAAGATTAGTTAACATTCATCACCTCACGTAGTTAAAAGTTTTTCACTGTGATGAGAACTTTTAAGATCTACTCTCTTAGCAACTTTCAAATATACAATAGAATATTAACTATAGCCACCATGCTGTACATTACATCACCAGAATTTATCTTATAACTGGAAGTTTGTACCTTTTGACCACCTTCACCTAATTCGCTCACCTCTCATCCCCCATCTCTGGCAACCACCAATCTGATTTCTTTATCTATGAGTTAGTTTTTTGGTTAGATTCTATATAAAAGTGAGATCATACAGTATTTGTCTTTCTCTGTCTGACTTATTTCACTTAGCGTATTGCCCTCAAGATTCATCCATGTTGTCACAAACATCAGGATTTCCTCCTTTTTTATGGCTGGATGATATTCCATTAATATTACATATATAGGGCTTCCCTGGTGGCTCAGTGGTTAAGAATCCGCCTGCCAATGCAGGGCACATGGGTTTGAGCCCTGGTCCAGGAAGATCCCACATGCCGTGGAGCAACTAAGCCCATGTGCCACAACTACTGAGCCTGCGCTCCAGAGCCCACGTGCTACAACTACTGAAGCCTGTGCGCCTAAAGCCCATGCTCCGCAACAAGAGAAGCCCCTGCAATGAGAAGCCCGCAACCAAGAGTAGCCCGCACTCGCTACAACTAGAGAAAGCCCGCGCACATCAAGACCCAACGCAGCCAAAAATAAATAAATAAAATTAATTAATTAATAAAAATAATACTACATATATATTCCATGGCTACTTTATCCATTCATCCATCAATGGACACTTAAGTTGTTTCCATGTCTTGGCTATTGTAAATAATGCTGCAATGAACATGGGGGTGCAGGTACAGGTATCTGGAAATTTTAAAATTTTGCTCAGACCTTTCTGTCATCCCAGAAAAATGTTGAGAAAATTTAAAAATAATAAAATTTAAAAATTAAAATTGAGAAATTAAACCTTCTTTTAACCCTATTCATCCCCGAGGCAGTGCTGCCCAGAGGTTAGGATCATTTAAGTCCTAAAATCAGGTCTCTTTGTTTCCACTCCTGACTCTGGCCCAGTTCCAGAAGGTAAGGGGAGGGTAATGGCAGGTCCAACCTCTAAGACTGCTTCAAGCTTTGATTGATACCTGTGTAGCAATGCTTAGCCCAGTGCCCGGCATATAGTGAGTTCTCAATAAGATGAGTCCCTTTTCACGATCCATACTGTTGCTTCCCTGCTTAATACAGATTCATGGTCATTCAATCCACATACATTTATTGAACAAGGACCATGTGCCAAAACGCCTGTGACCTTGTCAGGGGATGTAGATGTCTCAGGATGTACGAGCAGGTGAACACTTCTGGCCAGGGCCTGGACAAGCCTGCCCTGGGAGGTGGGGTTGGAGCTGAACTTTGAGAAGGGAAGGTTTTCCTGTGTAGGGCAAAAGGACAGAGGGGTAATGGGATGGGACACTCACAGAGCAGGATAGAGACAGACCAAGGGTCTGTAGTCTCAAGCAGGGAAGTGGAGGAGTTTGGAAAGAACCAACATGATGACTGTTTCTTCCTATTTGGGAAAACATTATTTTAATATATGAATGCAGAAAATAAAGCCAAACAAAATCTTCTAGGCTGGTGGGCCTCCCTTGAAGATAAGGATTCTCTATGAGGCCAAGAGATGATTTTATGCTTGCTATCGTAAAAGTAGTGCTTATTTATGGTAATGCTCCAAGCAGTAGGGCCAAGTGGAAAGTGGAGCAAAGGCCCCAGCCCCTGTTCCTACCTGTCACAGGAGGCTGGGGTGACCTCCTTTTGACTCTTCTCAGGTGTGTTCTGTGCAAACCAAGGAGTACACATAGCGGGGACTTCCAGATGGCCCTAGGTGGTTGCTTTGTTTTGCTGATCTTTTCTATTATAAATGTTGCCACAATGAAAGGCATCTTCTTCGAGTATGTCCATAGGAGAAACTCTCCACAGTGGAATTGCAAGGCCATGGTGTGTGAGTGTGTTCTTCACATGCTTTGTGAGTCCTTTTGTCACTGCAGGAGGGCTGCATACAATGTCCTTCTAGAAGCAGGAAGGGAGTTCTGCTCTTCTTCCATTATGTCTGGGGAAGGCCACACCTTCCTCTGCAGACAGCCTGGAAGCCCTTCAGCAATGCGCCTCCACTGGTATCTGTTTCCCCAGAAGTGTTTTCTTCTAAACACGAACCAAGTGTTTTATAAACATATGGTTTTCCCTCTTTTAACAGGAATCTTCGCCTACATGAACTACAGAGTCCCCCGGACAAGGAAGGAGATTTTTGAAACCCTCATCAAGGGACTGCAGCGGCTTGAGTATAGAGGCTATGACTCAGCAGGTAGGCTCTGCAGGCTGCTGCCATATAAACATAATACTTGTTCATTAAAGAAATTTGAAAATTTCTATAGAAAAGTAGAAAGAAAAAGCAAAGGTAAAAAAATATCCATCACAAGCACCCCCCATCAATATCTGTGTCCCTCCTGTGGTTGTCTGGGGTCTGGGGACGGTAGAGGTGTCATGCAGATATTTATTGTTTTATCTAATTATAATTATGCAATTCTGTAATTTTGTGTTCTTCTTGCACTTACATTGTTTCTTTCCATTATCCTAAACACTTCCTAACATAATCTTTCTAAGTGGCTGCACAGTCCTCCACTGGATGCCTATCTCAGAGTTTACTCCTTCATCCACATAATAGGTGGATATTTAGTCTGTTTCCCATTTTTAATTAAGCAGCCTTAGGAGAAAAAGGAGAGCCAGATAATTATATATTCCTATAAATTCTTAATAGAAAGCAAGTCAGATGAAAGATTGCAGGAACACTAGTGCAATGGAAACACCAGCTAAAGTAGCAGAATGCAAAGTGCACAAATGTCCTTAAATGAGCCCACTGCCCTTGGTGGCAGACGTGGTGGCACCTCTCCTGCAGGCAAACTCCGAGAATTACCCTGGTTAGAAGCCGGGGTGAGGCAGCCACAGCCTGGGTTCTAGGCACGTGTTCCCTGATTGCTGGTTAGCACTGTCACAGTCACAGCCTCCTCTTTCCAAGTCAATATCCTAACACTGTCTAGTTCTCTTCTGGGCAGCAAGCCTGGGGAATAAGAACTAATAAATCCACAGTTCTGTATAGCCCTCACCCAGGGTCATTCCCTGTAATGAAGCGTGGGAGACAAAACTTAAATTCCAGTACAAAAAATCATGTTTATGTTACAGGTGTGGCAATCGATGGAAATAATAACGAAGCCAAAGAAAGACATATCCAGCTAGTCAAGAAAAGAGGAAATGTCAAGGCTCTTGATGAAGAACTTTACAGTATGTGAAAGACATTCCAAGTCAGAGTAATAATCACAGCCTGGATCACTTTAAAATCTTTAATTCCAACAGCATTGGAGACTAAATATATTAACCTACCCAAGCATGGAAAAATAGGAGGGTTAAGTCCATGTTGCAAAACTGTTTCCCAGAATGTGGGATGGTTTATTTCAGGTGATGGTGCGCTGAGAATTTTCTTTTCAATATTTAGTACTTAATGTATTTTAATGTTTCTGGCAAATGATACTGCTTTTCCATTTATGGTAGGGACCTGTAATTTTCTTTTTAAAGTAAGTTTATTTCAGTTAAGTGAGTTAGGTTACTGATAAGTACTAACTAAAGCAAGGGTCTGGCAGAATTCTCCAGAATGGGGCCTTTGTGGTTGATGGTGGGATGTACTTTTGGTGTAGCTGATGTGTCTTCATGTAATGAAGTCACCTCATGTAACAGTACCATGTCAATGCTTAAAGTGCGGCAAACTTATTTTTCCTTCATCTAGAACAGGACAGCATGGACTTAAAAGTGGAGTTTGAGACCCACTTTGGCATTGCCCACACACGCTGGGCCACCCACGGGGTCCCCAATGCTGTCAACAGCCACCCACAGCGCTCAGACAAAGGCAACGGTATGTAGTATAGCCTTGCTCGGTCCTAGTGGTTGTGCCTGGCCCTGACCTGTGCCAGGGTTGATCCACACCCACCACCAACTGGCTTCTCAGCATCCCTGTCTTCCCCGAGTATCCAAACTGTTGGCACTGGGCCCTAGAAAGGAGGCAAATTCAACCTGGACCCTGGTAGTGCTGACCTTGCAGGCATCCACAGGAAAACAGTGGCACTTCCCATGAATGCCTTTGGCTCTGGGGACCCAGCCTGAGTGGGACTTGGTGGTGTAAAGGGTTGAAGGCCTGGGCACTGCTCCTCAGTTAGGGACCAGAGTGTTCCAGAGGGCTGGGCACTTGAGGAAAGATTGGGGTTCCTTCCTCGTCCAGCTATACCCATCCCTGCCCCTGAAGAGAGTGGTCCTGATCCAGGGCAGGTGGCAGTGCTGATCTTGTTTAACATCTGAGGTGCCTGCTCCAATCCTGGTCCCTGTAACGAGGGCCACCCAGTTCTCCTAATTCCCCCCTCACCATGTCAGCCCCAGCTCATGGGTCCACATCACTTGCCTGAGCCCCCAGGACAATTCTTTATGTGGTGGTTCTCTTAAATGATGTCCCAGTCTCCTCTCATGGGGGAAGGACTGGTAGGTCTGCAGCTCCCACTGGTGGCTCTCAGGGACTCTGTGGTCAGCACCCAGGGGTGTCAGGCCTCTGGCAGTAGGACACATGGACATATGAGATGGAGACTGGGCCTTCTAGTGGGTCTCCACTCTGGGTTGGGCCTGGTCAGGTCAGAAGCACCCATGACCCACACCTGGGCATGATGCGAGAGGGTGTCCAGTGGAGAGAATGATTTCTGGAGTCAGCTGGGATCCTCCACCCCAAGCTGACTCCAGAATGTGGCATAATGCAGGTTCTTGCCAAGCCTCATATTAGAGTAAGGATCAGACACGTAAGAGTAGTTGTAGGGTATTTACTATTAGCTAAACACTTGACAAGCCTCACTGCCATTAACTGTCTTGGAAGTCAGGCCACAGGAGAGAGCAGCACCTCCCTGGTCAGTGTCCTTTGCCCCTGTGGGCACTGCAGTGCCTGGAGGCAGCTCACCTTGCCCGATTTGGAAAGGAAAGCCTCCTGGAGAGAACAGGAGGGCCCCATGCACCTCTCTCATCAGAGCAGCCAGAGGTAGCACAGGGACCAGGCTATACATACACCTACATGGTCAGAGACTTGGGTAGTGAGGTTTCTTTGCTGGGGACCATTCCTTGCATCTGGTACATGCCCTGAGCCATGAGACGCCCCACTACAGGGTCAGGCACCCTACACTCAGGAGGGGGACAATAGACCCCACGGCGCTGAGGACCTAGGATATACATCCAGCCAAACCCCAAGCCAGATGCAGAGGCTGGTCCCTGGAGCAACAGTGTTGGCTGAGGTAACACACTGTACCGAGACCATGTGCCCTGAAATGTCGCCACCTCAACCTCAGCCTCCTGCCCACTGAGATGATAGGGTGAACCCCCGCTTCACTGCAGACAATGATTCTGTGTCCCCAAAGCAGCTAGGCTCCAAGGAGATTGCCCCCACACCCAAATTTGGAAATGCCTGCCATGACTCAGGATGAGTAATTGAAAATAAAACAACATGGGAAATAAGAAAAGATTTGTAAAATTTCTCTAACGACTTATCAGTGATATCTGAAGAGCATACTTTTTTTTTTGCGGCACGCGGGCCTCTCACAGTTGTAGCCCCTCCCGCTGCGGAGCACAGGCTCTGGACCCGCAGGCCCAGCAGCCATGGCCCACAGGCCCAGCTGCTCCGCGGCATGTGGGATCTTCCCGGACCGGGGCATGAACCCGCATCCCCTGCATCGGCAGGCAGACTCTCAACCACTGTGCCACCAGGGAAGCCCAGAGCATACTTTTAAGGAAGACTTATACCCAGCAACTACACTGCGTATGAAAATTACACAAAGAAGTTTTCACAAAGAAAATACAGATTCTAGGAAACAAATTAATGATGAGAAGTTAAGACAATAGGCTGAGATGAAAGAAAATGTGACAGGGTTAAGAAAACAATGTGAAGAAACAGTCACAATAGATATGAAAACAATGGAGAATGGGATGGTTGTGAAGACAGTTAATAGATAATGAAGGGTTAATGATCCCTTTTGACATAAATACCAAAGCCTATTTCATGCTACTGTAGGCCACAAGTCAGAGCTCAGTGCGTGGCCAGGTTGGTGGATGCTTTTTATCAAAAGAGAAATGTGTTATTTCCTTGGGTTTAAATTGCAGTCATGGCAGATGTCAGCTCTAATCCCTGTAAATGCAGTTTGCTTAACACAAGTGTCTGTATGAGCAGAGTTTGTAGGTTTCAAGCTGTCAAATTGTCTTTCTTCACATCTGACTTGAACTTCATTTCTTCATAGCATTTCTCTCTTGACTAAACTTTTCTTCCAGAATTCGTGGTCATCCATAATGGGATCATTACAAATTACAAAGACCTGAGGAAATTTCTGGTAAGATACTTCCCCTGGGTAACATCTAAGTCAAGTGGTACTGGTCTTTCCCAGAAACTTTCCAACCAGCTCATTTCCCTCCAGAAAAAAAGGCAGAAGCTGATTGAGGTCCACTCTTGGCCACGTCACCACATTAGACCCAAAGCTCATCCCCAGCTCAGGCTCCTCCCCAGATCTTGCTGGAGGAGAGAGCAGGGCATTCTCATTTACCTCAAAGGCCGTTGCAGAGTCAGAGCAGAATCAAAAGAACATGAACTTCTTTTTATTAAAGTATCTGCACTGAATAACATACCAACTCATACACCAAATGGAATGTGGGGTGGGAATGCAGGCGGCGAGAGTTTCAAGTATGAAGAGGTTGTGGTATTGGTTGGGAGGTGGGTGGATTTGACTCAATGTATTTGATCATTTTGATTGCTGTTATTTTGCAATGTCCAGATTAATGGCAAGGACAAGCTTCTGAGGCGGGATGATCTCAGGGAAGACTACAATGACTCAGCTGTGTTAGGCTGTGGGATTCAGGCAAACATTTCTCATCCCTTCCCCACTTTTCCTTGTTCTTGCCTTAAGTCACTCCAAGGACAAATCATAAGGGAGGAGAGGGAGCTGGCCAGGCCAGCATTGCACAACAATCATTATCTGACACTCTGTCCAACCAAATATTACAGGAAAGCAAAGGCTATGAGTTTGAGTCAGAAACAGATACAGAGACCATCGCCAAGCTGATTAAATATGTGTTCGACAACAGAGAAACTGAGGACATTACATTTTCAACACTGGTCGAGAGAGTCATTCAGCAGTTGGTGAGTTACAAGTCTCACTTATCTAAATCATCCCTTCATTCCTCCAGTTTTTACAAACATTTATTAGGCAAACTTGCACCAAGTACCTGAGGATTAAAGATGGCTCATCTACAGTGCCTGGCCTTAAAATGTTACATCCTTGTAGAATTGGGAGAAGTTCTGAGGTTTTGGTGGTAAACATCAAATAGAAACTGCTTTGCTTCGTTTTAACATCTCTGAAATGGTGATAGGCCTTCTGATCTGTGGCTTCTACCAATGGTGTGTTGCACAAGGGACCTTGATTGTGGCAGTTCATGTTGTCATCTTATCAGTTGACTTGTGTGCATTATTGACTTGTGTGCATACATACCCAAGATGAATTTAACTGATGTTGGAGACTTAGAATTGTAGTCTTTCCTCCTGTTTCAGTAAAGCTGTTATTCGTCATGTGGGAGAAATGCCCACAAGTCCTTACTGAGTGGAGTTAGAAGGAAGGAAGAGGCAATAAAGACAGCAGGTGTAGACTTTTGAGAAGTTTGGTTGTAGAAGATTAAGGGTGCAAAGAAATGGCCCAGTGAAGGGAGAGGGTTGCAATTCTGAGGCAGGATTGTATTTTTGTGGTAGGAGATATCAGATCATGTCTGTGTGCTGAAATGAATGATCCAGGTGGGAGAAAGAGATTGGTGATGTCCCGGAGGGCTGGACCCATGGAACAAGGTCCCTGCAAAGAGGCACATTGTGGAGGGATTGTCCAAGAGAGACAGCTCGTTGGAGGAAGAGGTAGAGCAGACCCAGGCCCGCCATGGGACGGTGGAGGGAGGAGGAGAGGGCTCCAGACTTACTAGAATCCATCCTTCTGAGCATCAAAGCTGTCCAATAGCTCCCCTGAGATGGAGACAGCTTGGAGACTGTTCAGGGCCGAGAATCTAGAACATCTGGGGTCAGAGGCTGCTTTGGGTACAACACTGTGGTTTAAAATATATGACCCTTTGGTGTTTTCAGTCTTTTTTTAAAAGTAAGTCAAACCCTTTGCCCTATGACTCCCATTTTGGGGGACCTTAATTTAGAGGACATATTTATAAATAAAAGCCTGTCCCATAACTAATGTACAGTATAGTTTTGCAGCATAGTACTTTCTCTTTTCCATTTGTAATTTTAAATTTTGGAAATGTCTCTCAGTGATGGCACTTTTAAACTTCAGTGATTTATCTGAAGCAACACAGGGCTCTTTTTGGCAGAGAACGGGAAGAGTTTTTCTATTTAGTCCTACTTCATTGCTGACAAAACCAGCAGGGTGAATGTCAGGCTCCTCAGGTTCTGTCTAAAGCCCCTTCATTTTGGGCAGTTTGAAAGGCCTTTAGGGACCTGGAGATGCTGGCCCTGGGGTCTCTCTGGTTGTGTTACTGAGTTGGCAAACTGGCCATAACATGAGGCCATGAAGTCTGCCAAGTTTTCCAAACCTTGTAAATCCAGATTTATAGCTGGCTGTACATAAAGTCAAGTAGGGTCATGATTAGTACAGGATGGTCAGAATGTAGGAGAGAATTTTGCATTGAACTTTTAAATAGGAAGAGCATTTGGAGTCTTGAGTTAGGAGAACTATATTCTAACTCTGGTTTGCACAAACCAACAAGCTGAGGCACAGAGCACAAATGGCAGTCGTTGCCATAGAAATAATTGTAACAACTCATACTTCTGGTGTGTCTCTATATGTCAGGCACTGTTCTAAGCATTTAAAATGCATTAGCTCACAGAAGCCATACAAGGTAGGACTATTCTCATTTCCATTCACCATGAGACACAAAGAAGGCTGCAGTGATTGCCCAGTTAAGGGGTGGAGCCATGATTTGAACCCAGACACTAACGTGTGTTGAGCTAAACTTAGGTCATGGATTAGCCCCTTTAATCCTCACAATTACTCCCTGAGTAGGTACCATCCCTGAGGCCCAGGGCAGGACCCCTGACTATGGTTCTCATTTCCTGAGGTTCTAACTGCAGCAGTCCACCCAGGTCACAACAGAGCTGGGAACTGTTCCTTGTGGGCCTGGACAGGGAGATTTATATTGCTTACAATGAAATCCACAAGTTCTGGTCTTTGATACTTGATTGTGGTACCACCTGTTTCACTTTCCCCTCCTGACATCACTCTGCGCAAGCTGTCCTACATTCAGCACCCTGAGTGAGTGACCCCAGGACTGCCCGCAGTGAAGAGGCTCCCGAGGAGAGCTGTCTGGGGTAGTGGACTGAGCTGCAGCAACCTAGCTTAGCCAGAGTAAGTTGTTCCTCACTCTCCTTTCCCGTCTTTTCAGGAAGGCGCATTTGCTTTGGTTTTCAAGAGCATCCACTACCCCGGAGAAGCCGTGGCCACAAGGTGAGGCAGAACTCATTGACATTTCCAGTAACAAATAAATAAAATAAAATCACTTAGCTTGAGGCACAAGGGCCTCTGGCAAAATAGAAGGTGCTCACTCTATCTAAGGGACAACTGTGGCTTAGCCACAGAGAATGTACCCCACCATCTCTGTGGCTGGAGCTTCTGATTTTTTTAAAGAGAAACTAGAAAGTTGGATTTTTATTTGAAATCTCTAGACTTTTTTTTAGAAATTGACAACACATTCAAACTAAAAATAAAGTTGTATAGCAAGGGCAGGTCCAGGTTTCAGGTCAACTTCAGAGATTCCCTTTAGAAAAAGCATGCAAAATTATGAACATGAAATTAGGAACAAAAATGAATGTTGATTTGAATCCAGTAAAGAAGACGGCTTGAAGGCCAAGAGCTCAAGCTTCATCACCTTCATGCCAGGTGTGATCCAGGAATCAGCTGAGAGGGCCTGAGTCAGCCCACATGTCCTTCTGTTAGAGCCCTGTGACCCCCAGCAATGTGTGGATTCACACAAGTGGGCATGTGAGTGCCATCCTATAATTTTATATTCAGATGGGTGGATTATCCACCCATCCGTCCATCTGTCCATCCACTCATTTGTCTATCTACCCATTTATCTGTCCATCTATCTATCCATCTGTCTATCCATCCATCAATCAATCTGACCATCTATCTACCCATCTATCTATCCATCCACCCAACTAATATTTGTTGAGTATTTACTGTGTACTGAGCCCTGGGGACCTAGTGACATCCAACCTGGTCCTACCCTTAAGGTAGCAGTCCCCAACATTTTTGGCACCAGGGACCAGTTTCATGGAAGACAGTTTTTTCACGGACCAGTGGCAGGGGGGATGGTTTCGGGATGATTCAAGCACATTACATTTATTGTGCATTTTATTTCTATTATTATTACATTGTAATATATAATGAAATAATTATACAACTCACCATAATGCAGAATCAGTGGGAGCCCTGAGCTTGTTTTCGCTTGCCAGTCACCAATAAGGTTTTTTTGTTTTGTTTTGTTTTTTTAAATTTATTTGTTTATTTATGGCTGTGTTGGGTCTTCGTTTCTGTGTGACCAATAGGATTTTGATATGAGTCTGTAGCAGTTGATTTATTACAGTCTCTGTGCAGTCAAACCTCTCTGCTAATGATGATCTGTATTTGCAGCCACTCGCCAGTGCTAGCCTCACTGCCTCAGCTCCACCTCAGATCATCAGGCATTAGATTCTCATAAGGAGCGGGCAACCTAGATCCCTCACATGCGCAGTTCATAGTAGGGTTTGTGCTCCTATGAGAATCTAATGCCACTGCTGATCTGACAGGAGGCAGAGCTCAGGCAGTAATGCGAGCGATGGGGAGTGGCTGTAAATATAGATGAAGCTTCGCTCACTTGCCCGCCCACCACTCGCCTCCTGCTGTGTGGCCTGGTTCCTAACAGGCCACCGATCAATACTGTGGCCCGGGGGTTGGGGACCCCTGCCTTAAGGACTGGACAGTTGTGCAGGAGGACAGAGCAGGGCAGAAGATGGTGATGCTCTGTGATGGGGGTTGGGAGGCAGTGCACGCGGGGCCTGAGGGGAAGCAGGTGTCGGCCTGGGGAAGGCAGGCAGAGAAACCAGCGTGAGCAAAGACAAGGAGCCCAGAGTGATTGTGGCGCTTTAGGGATCTGCAGTTAGGCCAGGATGGTGATGGGGAGGGGCACTGGTGGGACTTGAGGCTCTTCTAGTCTCAGTGTGTGCTTACTGACACCTTTTGTGTGCCAGGCATGGGTGACAAGAGCGAACAAGATTGTAGGGACACTGCCCTATGAAACTCGAGAGCTGGTGGGGAGTGGGGAGGTGGGCAGAGGCCCAGCTCTGCAGGATCTAGGTTGCCCTGTGGTTGCAGGCTTCATTGTGAAGGCACTGGGGAGCCATTGAGAATGCACCTGTGGACCAGACTGTCATAGTATCTAGGCAGGAAATTATGTGAATATATTACGATTTTATTTTTTTCTGGGACAGGAACTAATTTACCATTTGGAATTTAAGTCTTTCAAATCAGTGAATTATAAAATGCCAGTTGGTCCCTATCAAATTTTGAAACTCCTTTTAAAATTTATTACCACGTTATTACTAGTTTGCAGAAGAAGATAGCGTGAAGAAGCAGCAAAGCTTTACTTTTCTAAAATGTCTATAATTAGTGGCTCTATAAATTCTGGGACAAACTTTGGGATGTCTTGGGAGCACTTTGCACTGGGGAGAGGGCTAGATGCGGGGACCTGTCTTCAGTGCTCAGAGGACATCCAGCCAGGCCCAGGGTGTCAAGGCAATGGGTAACTCGATTCCCTCTTGTCCCTACAGGAGAGGCAGCCCCCTGCTCATTGGAGTGAGGAGCAAATATAAACTCTCCACAGAACAGATCCCCGTCTTATACAGGACACGTAAGTTTCTTGAGAAGGACTTGAACAGCACAGCACTGTTCTGGTGCCAGCAGCTCCCCTCAGAGGCAGGATGCCTTCCTTCACTCTGCTAGGGCCAGGTCCAAAAGGTTTTCATGCAACTGGGACTTGGCTCCATTTTTTCAAAAGCTTTTTCTTGTGGATATTTTCAAGCACATACCCAAGTTGAGGGAGCTGCTGCTGTGGTTCTGTTATATAAAGGCACCTGTGCCCTGATTGGAGTGTTGATTTGGTTTGTTTTGTTAATAGCCAATTCAGTGCTCTTACTATTTGGGGATCTTTTACACAATTTGGCTGATGCAGCCAAAGCTAAAAATTGCACATTTCTCCCACACATATTCAAAGGGGAAATTGGCTTCTTCGTGTTGTTCCAAGAAAATAGTCTAATGGGATTTGTGATCCTTTCCTTCATTTGCTAGGCAATATTGAGAATGTGAAGAATATCTGTAAAACAAGGATGAAGAGGCTGGACAGCTCGACCTGCCTTCATGCTGTAGGCGATAAAGCAGTGGAATTCTTCTTTGCTTCTGATGCAAGGTAGCTACACCTTGTTTCCTGTCTTTCCTAGGATTATGTAATCAAGAATGACTGGCTAAACACCCCCATTTCTTACTTACTCCCCCGTTTGAGCTGTTTTCTCAAGGGTCAGCAAGGCGAAGCGGTGATGGTAGATTTCAGCTCTCGGTGGCCCTCCTGAGGGAATCCTTGCCCACTGAGCACTTTTTACATGGCTGTCATCAGCAGCCCCGGTGGCCAAAGGCAAGGTCTACTGATCTACACAATGTTTTGGGCCTGTACAGAATAAATGAATTAGTTGCCAACATTTTAAAACTGGGAAATTTCCCATAAAAATCTGAATTTCTAGCTTTTCTAAAAAACCAGGAGATCTGAGCACACCAGACTGCTCCCCCCAACCCTCTTTGGGGCCATTCAAAGTCTGCTCCCTTTAGATGGGGCAAGTGTCTCCAGACCTTTGGTCCTTCCTGAACCTTGCCTGCCTTTGCCAGAGTCTGACCATTCATAAAAGACAGAGCCAAGACTGAGGGTTTTGGTCCAAAGTCCATGTTCTCATCAATACACCAAACAGTAATTCTGCAATTTGAGAAAGTAGGCTTCATGCCCATTTTAGTACAAAAAATGTATACACACACATACACTTAGAAAAGACCAAAACACTTTCCTGCTAGTTGAAATAGAAAACCACCATAAACACCACCATTACTACCTCCTTTATCCAAACCTTTATTATGCCTCTTTCCCACCAGCCTCTGGTAAGGCCTTGCTGTGAAGCAGGGAGGACACCAGGTGAGGTCTCCTGGGACACGTGAAGTAACAGGAACCTACAGCCCAGGCTGCAAGGCCTGTTTCAGCCCACAGCCAGCATTGTACTTAATGCTGATATGAAAGGTCAGCATTTCCCAAACCTGTGTTCCTTAGGGCACCATTTCAATGAGAAGCTAATATTATTTCAATGATTCTAAGACATGCAATTATTCTATAGATTTTAGCATCTGTAAGTGGCATCTGGGAATTATAATTTGCTACAGTTTTTATATACTTCTTAGAAGTATATAAAATAATCATGATCTTAAGATCAATGTTACCACTCTATGACATAAATCACAGCAAGATCCTTTTTGACCCACCTCCTAGAGAAATGGAAATAAAAACAAAAATAAACAAATGGGACCTAATGAAACTTCAAAGCTTTTGCACAGCAAAGGAAACCATAAACAAGACGAAAAGACAACCCTCAGAATGGGAGAAAATATTTGCAAATGAAGCAACTGACAAAGGATTAATCTCCAAAATTTACAAGCAGCTCATGCAGCTCAATAACAAAAAAACAAACAACCCAATCCAAAAATGGGCAGAAGACCTAAACAGACATTTCTCCAAAGAAGATATACAGATTGCCAACAAACACATGAAAGAATGCTCAACATCATTAATCATTAGAGAAATGCAAATCAAAACAACAATGAGATATCATCTCACACCAGTCAGAATGGCCATCATCAAAAAATCTAGAAACAATAAATGCTGGAGAGGGTGTGATGAAAAGGGAACACTCTTGCACTGTTGGTGGGAATGTAAATTGATACAGCCACTATGGAGAACAGTATGGAGGTTCCTTAAAAAACTAAAAATAGAATTACCATATGACCCAGCAATCCCACTACTGGGCATATACCCTGAGAAAACCATAATTCAAAAAGAGTTATGTACCAAAATGTTCATTGCAGCTCTATTTACAATAGCCAGGACATGGAAGCAACCTAAGTGTCCATCAACAGATGAATGGATAAAGAAGATGTGGCACGTATATACAATGGAATATTACTCAGCCATAAAAAGAAACGCAACTGAGTTATTTGTAGTGAGGTGGATGGACCTAGAGTCTGTCATACAGAGTGAAGTAAGTCAGAAAGAGAAAAACAAATACCATATGCTAACACATATATATGGAATCTAAGAAAAAAAAAGGTCATGAAGAACCTAGGGGTAAGATGGGAATAAAGACACAGACCTACTAGAGAATGGACTTGAGGATATGGGGAGGGGGAAGGGTGAGCTGTGACAAAGTGAGAGAGTGGCATGGACATATATACACTACCAAATGTAAAATATATAGCTAGTGGGAAGCAGCCGCATAGCACAGGGAGATCAGCTCAGTGGTTTGTGACCACCTAGAAGGGTGTGATAGGGAGGGTGGGAGGGAGGGAGACGCAAGAAGGAAAAGATATGGGAACATATGTATATGTATAACTGATTCACTTTGTTATAAAGCAGAAACTGACACACCATTATAAAGCAATTATACTCCAATAAAGATGTTAAAAAAAAAATTTAGAGGAGAAGTCACAGAGAAACTTGTCTTTGACCTGAACTTGAGTTTCCATTAAGATTGCAATGCAGGGATATTACAGATGAAGGTAATCACATAAACTTACTATACTGAAATTTGCAGAGGTTATGAGTGTTGTTCAAGATCCCAAAGCAAGTGCATTGTGGAGTCAGAATTTTAAGTGAGGCCTAATGAACTAAAAACAAACAAAAACAAGCCCTTTCTGTGATACCATGTTGCCTTTGAAGTAGTTTTTTTGGTGGGCTGGTAGAAACTGGTTCCAGTGTTTCTTGCAGGAATGACTAGTTCTGTCCCCCCGTGGCCCCCCACCCCCGAGTTGATCCTCAAAGTTTCCTTTAGAATGGACTTGGTAGAATGCAGACATACAAGTATTCATGATGCCTGTGTCCAATCATTTCTCCTGCCATAGCCTACTTCACTTCTAGGATTATATGAATTGAATTATGCTTTTCCCTCCTCCAAGAATTCCTTTCTCCCTATGGGGCATCTGGGAAACCCACTTCATTTTTCAAAACTCAGTTTACATGTTATGTCTTTTGTGCAGACTTCTTTTTAGTGTTGTGATCACACGCTCCTTTCTGCTACCCTTGCACTTCTGCATGCCTGATTGTTGCACTCGCTACACTGTATTGTAATTGTATTTTTTACATATCTCTGTCTTCTCCTGGGCAACATTCCTTGGGGCCAGGGACTACCTTTTTTCATCTATTGATGTTGCCTTAGCATGTTAACTTGTTGTGAAGTAGTTAGTTATAAAAATGAGATTTGATTAAATTGAAAAATTGTTATGTAAAAAAAAAAAATCAATGTTACCTTATATTCAATGAAGTATGGTAGATGTTTCTCAAAAAAAAAAAGACAAATGCTTGAAAGGAGATTAAAGAATTATTTGTAGGCAATACAATTATATACTTTAAAAATCCAGGGCTTCCCTGGTGGCGCTGTGGTTGAGAGTCCGCCTGCCGATGCAGGGGACACAGGTTCGTGCCCCTGTCCGCGAAGATCCCACATGCTCGGAGTGGCTGGGCCCGTGAGCCATGGCCACTGAGCCTGCACGTCCAGAGCCTGTGCTCCGCAATGGGAGAGGCCGCAGCAGTGAGAGGCCTGCGTACCGCAAAAAAAAAAAAAAAACAAAAACAAAGCTAAGCATTCTTTGGGCTTCCCTGGTGGTGCAGTGGTTGAGAGTCCGCCTGCCGATGCAGGGGACATGGGTTCGTGCCCCGGTCCGGGAAGATCCCACATGCCGTGGAGCAGCTGGGCCCGTGAGCCATGGCCGCTGAGCCTGCGCGTCTGGAGCCTGTGCTCCGCAACGGGAGAGGCCACAACAGTGAGAGGCCCGC
The DNA here is from genome assembly GCF_008692025.1 of Phocoena sinus. Lineage (NCBI taxonomy): Eukaryota > Metazoa > Chordata > Mammalia > Artiodactyla > Phocoenidae > Phocoena > Phocoena sinus. The sequence goes on along the minus strand of NC_045765.1, from coordinate 18,022,313 downwards.
GTACCGCAAAAAAAAAAAAAAAAAATCCACCTGAAAGGCTGTTAGAAGTAATACTCGTGGCTGGTCAGAGTATAAAGGTGTAGAAATTCGACATTCCAGCAGTAGTCACTTTGCTGTCAGCTCAGTGAGGTGGGTGGTAGGGGACCATATCTACCCTGTTCCCCCTCATGTCTCCACAAGTGACTGGCACAGTAGGCTCTCAGCAAACTTTTGTTGAACTAAAAAAGTAATCTATTTACCACAGCTGAAAAAAAAGTTTTAATCCCTTAAAATAAATTTAAATAAAAATAGTCCAAGAACCTGTTTGGAGAAGACTACGGAAGTTTACCATGAGAAATAAGAAGAGATTTGAATAAAGGGAAAGATTCCACATTCCTTGGTAGGAAGCCTTAATATTATTCTGAAAACATTAATTGGTTTAAAGTTAATTTAATAATTAAAAATTATTTTTAAAGATATTGACTCTTCTTAATCTGTAAATTCGATGCTGTAATTAAAATCCTTGACATTATTTTGTTTGTTTAGGTTTTTGGAACTTAATAAAGTGATTCTATAATGTATTGTGTGTAGATGAAAAAGCATATATTGAAAAATAAGAGTGACCAAGGTGACCCTTTCAGGTACGAAGGCACATAGAGCTCTCGTGACAACAGTGGCCAGCATTGCTGTGCACTTATGGCTGGACACTGTGCTGAGGGCTTCACCAAGACTGTCCCATTTAATAATCACAACAAACCTCTGGTGAAGGCACAGGGGTCATCTCCCAGTTTAAAGCAGAAGAACCCGAGATGGGCTCAGAGGGGTCATGTCTGTGTTGCCCAAGGGCACAGGCTGGTAAGAGACAGGGATGAGGATTCCACCTCAGGTCTAATTCCTGGGCCAGTAATTTTGATGACTGCCATCCATTTTGTAAATTAAAACAGTAATTATATTCAAACATGCAGATGTACACACACATGTGAATACAAACACACGTATTAAGCACTGTCTGAAGGACAATACAATGTAAGTAGCATTTATCTACTGGAGATTAAATCGGGCCGTTTTTACTTCTTCCTCTTGTTGCCTGTGTTTTCGCTTTTTATTCAAAGAATGTATATTGTTTAAAATATTTTTTCCAGTGCAGTGACTTTCCATCCTTCTTTGTCTTTCTTCCCTAGGATCTGGAGACACCTCTCTTAGAACCATAGAACTTGATTATTTCTCTTTTTAACTTTGCATCAGGAGTTTTAAATGCTCCTTTTTCTGCACAGGGTACATGTTGGTGTAGCACTTGGTAGAATGAGGGTTTTTTTCTCCCATGGTCCTTCAGGTACCACCTTCATGGTTTTTACCATATCTATGTACCACCTGTACTATTGATTACCTAACTTTCTTTTTCATTTACCAACTTTTCTAACAATTTTATTTATTTATTTATTAACAATTTTATTTTTAAAATAAACTTTCTGTTTCCATCTCAAGGGAAAAATTGTTATTTCCACACAGAGAAAGTTACTATAAAAATAAACACAATGACTGCACATTTCATTAGTGGATAGATCTTATAGTTTGCTTTTAAGTCCCCCCGCTTTTTCTTGCTTTGTGTGTGTGTGTGTGTGTGTGTGTGTGTAAGAAAAGGAGTCATCTGTCCTAATGAGTTTCCCACTATATGGATTTTGTTGAGTGCCTCCTCCATGTTCTTCTGTTCGCCATATTTCCTGCAAACAGACGTTTATAGGTGTCTAGAAGCTTGATCTTCAGGTTTGCTTTTTTTTTTTTTTTTTTGGCAAGACTATTTAATAGGTAGTGTGTCCTTCCATCAGGAGGCACTATGTCTCATTGTCTTTTTGTAGTACTGTTAAAATTGATCAGGGGGTTCAAAGATCAGGAGCCTTATCCATCCATTATAAAGCTGCTCTTAGCTTCTCATTTCTTCATTTCAGTAGCCACTGATGGACCTTGATTAGGGCTATTAATTATTAGGAATTCATAAGTTGATTATTATAATTCTATCATTCCTTCTTTATTAGCTATATTTCTCCTATAAAGAGAAACTTGCCTTCGTAAACTGGTTATTCTGAAAGGTCATTGGAAAGGCAAGATAAATGTTTCATTCTTTCCCTTTATGATTCAGAATGTGTTGGTTCCTGAGCATTCTCCAAAGGTGACATTGTTTGGATCCTGATTCGAGGAAAGCAATTATAAAAGGACATCTATGAGATTACTGGGGAAAATTGAACATACTGGATACTTGATGATATGAAGGAAAAACTATTGCCCTTAGATGTGATAATGGTATTATAGTAGGGTGAAAAATAATCCTTGTCTTTTAGAGCTATAAGCTAAAATGTTTACACATGATTTGATGTCTGGACTGGCTTCAAAATAATTCTGGGTGGAGGGGAGGGGCGGGAGGTATGAATCAATGTTTATATGCCATATCCTAAAATGCTATTCAGTGTCACTGATATGGACCCACATCTTGTAACTGTCAAGGACAGGCCCCATCTCTGACACCCATATTTTCCTTGCTCCAGCGCTATCATAGAACACACCAACCGGGTCATCTTCCTTGAGGATGATGACATTGCTGCAGTGGCTGATGGGAAACTCTCTATTCACCGGGTCAAGCGTTCGGCTAGTGATGACCCATCTCGAGCCATACAGACCTTGCAGATGGAATTGCAGCAAATCATGAAAGGCAGGTGTCCTCTGAGGGTCCCTGTGCAGCAGCCTCATGGGGCAGGTGCTCTGTGGGGGAGCTCCTGAGACTCTTTGCCCTGTTATGGGTGGGTACTACAGCCTTCCTGCCTGCTGTGAGCACCGGATTGGGGCTGCAGGTGGTCTGTGGTTCATACGTCTCAGGGGATGTGGGGCGCCTGGCCTGGCTACTCCAAAGGGGCTTCTGACCATGCCCTGGCACCAGGTCTCCCTGCTTGAACTGACCCCAGTCCATCAACTACCTCCCTTTACAGATTCTCTGGGATACATTCCTACACCTCAGGCATCATTTCTTCTCTGGATGAGAGGCCTGCAGTAACGGGGGACTGTGGACTACTTCTTGCGAGGGGAGCCTATCTTCCTGCACCCACACTTGTCTCCCTACACCCTCCTCTCCACAGGGCAGCCTGGGTAAACGTTTAAGAACGTGAATCATACCCTCCTATCATGCTGTGTAAAGCCCTCCAATAGCTTCCCACTGTTCTCAGCATAAAACCCACACTCCCTGCCACAGCCCACAGCCATCCACACGCAGCCTGGCCCCACCTTGCACAACCCTTCTCCACCGTGCCCCTCCCTGCCCACCCTGGCTGCCTCACTGTTACTCAGACAGGCGGAGTGCTTGCCCCCCGGGGGTCATCGCACTCACTCAGCTTCGCACAGGACCAGCTCCTTTTGATCATCTCCCCTGAAACGTCACCCCCTCAGAGAGCCCTTCCCTGATCCATATCTGCAATGGCCCGACCCCTCCTCACTTGCTCTGTTTGCTTCGTGGCACTCTTTCTACAAGTTCTCTGCTGAGGGCAGCAGACAGGGACACTGTGATGCTTGGCATCATGCGTGTGTGTATCCCAGAGGACACTCCCGCCCTGTCTGTGGACACCTGTCGACAGGCATCAGGCACAGCACCTGTCGGGGGTCTTAGATGTCATCCGGTTTCATTCACATCAGAGCCCTAGAAATATGTGGCTAAAAAGATTTTTTGTTTTTTGTTTTATAACAGTGTATAGGAGGGAATTTGGTTTAAAAAAAATTGCCTATTTCCTTAGGCTCGCTTAATTTGTACTTCCCTAAGTAGGTGGGTGTTAGGAAGTAAAGCATTTTACTTTCCTCTGGCCTTGTTAAGAGGAGCGTGGCCCAGGAAGGCCAGCCATGCATTTGTTACTTACATCCCTCCCTCCCTCAAGTTGCAGGGTCTGATACGCACATTGAAGATAATAATCATACCTTATCTGGCTTGTCACCATGAGTATCAGGTGGGACAATACCTGGAGACACCTTTTGTAATCTGCAGTAGCCTTTACATGTATCACTGTGACTAACTGCATAACAACTGTTCTTCTTGATTAAAAGCTAAGCAGTGAAAGTGTAACGACATTAAAATTGACATCCTGTTGATGTTTGTTTGACCAGGTAACTTCAGTGCATTTATGCAGAAGGAGATATTTGAACAGCCAGAATCAGTTTTCAATACCATGAGAGGTCGGGTGAATTTTGAGACCAACACAGGTAATCCCTCGTCCGAGCCCTGGGCCAATGCACAATCCCTGTGTCATGTCAGCATTAACACACGCATGTGTCCTGCAGTGCTTCTGGGCGGCTTGAAGGACCACTTGAAGGAGATCAGACGATGTCGCCGGCTCATTGTGATTGGCTGTGGAACTAGCTACCATGCTGCTGTGGCCGTAAGTGCAACATGCTGGGCCCTTGATAGTGCCTGGGAGGCAGTGTTGGCTAGGACAATATGAGTCTTAAATGCTGTCATGCATTTGGCCTTCCAAATTTGGTGCCATGAGCCAGTATGAGAACTGGCATGGAGCCCTTTCTCCAGCAGTTTGGCCTGTGAATGCCTGAAGTTCCCTGCTCACCTGGACGCAGAGGTGCCATTTCATCAACTGTCCTAGAAGCCCAGCCACCTTTGTCCCTGTAGTGTTCATAACTGACTTTAGTCCCCATTCTTGTTGGCTTCAGACACGGCAAGTTTTGGAGGAACTGACCGAGCTCCCGGTGATGGTTGAACTTGCTAGTGATTTTCTGGACAGGAACACACCTGTGTTCAGGGATGACGTTTGCTTTTTCATAAGCCAGTCAGGTAAGGGTTACAGGTTTTCACTAGTTCATCTCAGGGCTCAGGAATCAGTGACACACCATGCAGCTCCCTCCCTCCTTCATCCCATGAAGCTCTTTGCACATAGACCATGTGCCACACTCTCTCATGCCCAGGGTCATTCAACCCTCAGAGCCATCAGCTACTGTCCCATTTTATGGGGAGGGCCATGCAGCCAGGTTCTCCCTCCTCCTGCTGTTCCAAGTCCAGGACTTAAGGGACCACTCAGCGAGATACTCAGAAATGTGTGCTGGGTTTAAATTAGAGCAAAGTTTAATTCTGCTAGTTGAGAGTCACTTCAAGAACTGTGTGGGCACCATACAGTGCTCACACAACCCAACAGTGGGAGGCATGGAGAGACACTACTCAGGTGTAGAGAGCCCAGGCTGCCCTCAGCTCAGGAAACCCTGCCTGGGTGGCATTCTAACACTAGGCTTGGGTGTTTGCTCCAGCTCAAGGCAGGACGGAGGGTCAGGGAGATGATCCATGGCCATATGCTTGGAGTCCCCATGAGCTCTAGGAGGATTTTTATAACACTGAATTATGGAAAATCCCAAACTTTTATAAAAGAGAGACTTGCATAAAGAAGCACCTAGGCTCAGCAGTTACGTTATGGAATAACTCACCCATCTTGTGTCATCATATCTACTTTAACCCCTCCCCTTCACTGGGTTATTTTAAAGTCAGTCTCAGACATCATGTTATTTCATCCATAAATATTGCAGAACGTATCTCTAAATGATAAAAGAAAAAATATAACACCAATGTCATTATCGCAATTGAAGCATTAACAGCAATACCCTAATATCTTTTTATACTGCTTTCATTATGAATTTTCAATACCATTTCCATTTCAGTAACAAGCTAAGAAAAACTAACACAGACACACCCACCATCTAGCTGACCACCTCGTACCCAGGTGCTGCCCTCTGACTTCAGTTGCCACTGTTACCTTTGGGTTTACAATCCCATCAGAGCCTAAAAATGTTTCATGAATTGGTGGAAGCCACTAACCAAAGAACAGAAGTGGTTTTAATATGAAAATAATGCAGTGGCACCTCCTGAGTGACTTCATAGAAGGGGTTTAAAGTTTCACTTTGTTCACCCCTTTACATTAAATTTTTTTAACTGTATCAAAAATGGGGACGTTGCCGATGAAGATAGAGCACCCCATGAAGATAGAGCTCCCTTGCTCCCATAGGCACTAAGGGAAGGCCTTGTAGCACCCCAGTGCACTAAACGCAAGTCTGAGCAGAAACAGGAGAGGAGAATTGGGCCATAGTAGCACCAGCCTGCACTGCAGAGAAGTTAGGACAGCACAGCCAAGAGTGGTGGCTCTGTGAACATTGAATGTTTGGTTTTATGTTCTGGATCATATTTAATTTAGCTTGAGTTCTTTAGGACTTACAAACATAGGAAGTTTGTGCTGGTTTGTGCATGAACCTATTTAAACTTTTTTATAAAAATAATTTGAGTACACACTAGGACAAGAAATGTTTTCCTTTAAAACAAGATCTGTTTGAGAAACACCATTTAGGGGCATTCTTGCTTTTTAACTTAAATCTCAGCCCATTCTGAATAAGGCAGTTTAGAGTCCGAGAAAGGGCACTGGGAGCCAGGCCCACACTATCACCCACAGCTACTTGGCCTTGAGTGAGTGAGGCATTGATTTGCTCCATCTCTGAGTACCTCATCCTCAAGGGAAAATGGGGATGATGCCCCCTACAGAGTTGTCATGAGAGTTCAGTGAGACAGTGGATGAGCAAGCACTCGCCACATAAATAGTAGCAAAATCGTGAATCTGAGAATCAACCAGGGCACAAGGCCAGGCTGTAGTGTGTTGAATAGGAAATGGGAAGTGAGAAAGTGGAGGAGTATTTATAAACCACTCTGTCTTAATATTCAAGAGAAATTAGATTAGAGAAGAGCTGGGACAAGAGAATCTTGAGCCATTTTTAGAAAAAATAATCTCACATATTTTTCATGAAAACATCAATTGTAGAACTTAAATGTTCTATTCAACACTTAATCACGAACAAACTTTTAATAAGTTCCTTCCAAATTAGTTCCACTTACTAATCAGCTTTCATCTTCTAGTTACATAAATGATCACAATGAACCACATTAATTGCATTACTAAACACCCAAGTGATCGAGTGACTCCCATATGTCTGTGCTGTCAGAGTCCCCACATGGAGGCCCCATCCAGTTGAACAGTTTACCAACTTTCATGAGAAAGGTCTTAACATCCCCTAGAATGTGCACTTCACACTGAGTGGTAAAATGAGAAGTGATAAATTAATTTCAACCTTCAAATTCAAATCCCTATGAATGTTTTATTTTCCTATTTACTTTTAAACCTAAAGAACTCTCCTTTTTCAAGATTTAAGTGCTAACTGTGTTTTTGGTATTCATAGCCCTTGAATAAAGAGCATCTTACATTAAAAAAAAAAAAAAGAATCAACCAGAAAAATTGTTGAGCATGCATTTTCCTTTCTGAGCACACACCAACTGTGTCTGGACATCAATTTCTGCCTAAAGGCCAGAAGTAAATGAGTTGGGGGCTGGGGGTTAAGGCTGGCAGAGCCCACATACCTGTGAGCTGAAAAGAAGGACCTGTGTGGCAGGTGAGACCGCAGACACCCTCCTGGCACTGCGCTACTGTAAGGACCGCCGGGCCCTGACCGTGGGTGTCACCAACACTGTGGGCAGCTCCATCTCCCGAGAGACTGACTGTGGAGTCCACATCAATGCAGGACCGGAGATCGGCGTGGCCAGCACCAAGGTAGAAGGAGCCATGTGGGCACCCGCAGGAGGGCCTCTGCTGGGTGGGTGGACAGGGGGCCAAGAGGGGAGCCCAGGAATCTGTCTCGTCTTGAGTGGTCACCACATGTACATCACCCCGGCTCTGCTAGCACCACTGTTTTGTCCTCAGGCTTACACCAGTCAGTTCATCTCCCTGGTGATGTTTGGTTTGATGATGTCCGAAGACCGCATTTCACTACAAAACAGAAGGCGAGAGATCATCCATGGCCTGAGATCTTTACCTGGTATGTTCCAGAGCTAAACTGCTCATTATCAAATCCTGTGGACTCTTCCTGGCTGCTCTCTTACTTGACTCTCGCCCATAAACAATGCTGTTAATCATTCCCTTCTCCTCAAAACTTTTACTTACCACTGAATCCCTGAAGCAGCCCCCACAGGGCCAAGATTAAAGTCCACACTTGTGACGAGGCCACGGAGCCCTGCACTCTGGGCCCCTGTGCCTCTGACCTCATCGAGCTCCCTCCCCCTCACTGAGCTGCCTCACTGACCTTCTGATCCTCAGCAATGCCAAGCTCTTTCCACCACAGGGCTTTTGCACTGGCTCTTTCCTCTACCAAAACCCTCTTCCTCCAGCTCTTCATATGACTGACGCCTCCCATCACCCAAGTCTCAGCTCAGATGTCACCTCCGGGACCCTCCCTGGCCACCCTAATAGGGGCACTAATCCCCTGCCCAGCTCTCTAAAAAACATTAGCCCATTTCTTTTCTTTATAGCACATACCATGATCTGAAATTACCTGTCCTCCTGTGAATTGGCTTGTCTTCCCCAACCGTGTCTGCTCAGTGAGCACACAACCGTGTCTGTCAGAGTCACTGCTGGATGCCAGGTGTCCAGCCAGGGCAGACATTCAGTAGTTGCTCAGGAAATACATAAGAAGGAGTGAATGGCCTCACACCTCTTCCTGGCCCAAACTGCTCCTTCACAGTCTCACCAGACTTTATTCTGGAACCAAGGGCAAACCCCAGAGAAGGCAGTAAGGGAAAGCCACCATGTAACCATACAAGCTCTAGGGGTCTGAATCTGACCAAGACAACATGCTGAAAATTTATTGACAAGAAAAACTTTCTTAACTTTAAGCCAGATAATAATCCTGCAAAAATAGGACTCTATTCTGCTAGGCAGTTACCAAGATGTAAACCCAAAGGTCCTGGGGTCCCTTTCAGTCAAAACTATTTTCTTAGTAATATGTTATTTATAGTTAATAAGATGCTTTTGCCTTTCTCTCTGTGTGAACATCTGCAAAGGCAATGGTGGCCGCCGCTGGCACTTTAGCACATTTCAAGGCAGAGGCACCACACTGTTCCCATGACAGAAATGCACATAGCTTCACTTAGGAATGTCTTTGATGATACGGTAAAATGCATTAGTCTTATTAAACTGCAACACTTTTTAATATTCTATGTGACAAATGGAAGGTATGCAGCACCCTGAGGTTGTTCCAGAGAAAAACGCCCTATGATTGATTAGCAAGCTGAGTTGGTACTTGGCAGACATTTTCTCAAAAGTGAACCAAGTTATCCTGACACTTTGAGAAAAACAACTGATAACAGTTTTGGGGTTTTTTTTTTTGTTTTTTTTTTTCGTTGCGGAGCACAGGCTCCGGACGCGCAGGCTCAGCGGCCATGGTTCACGGGCCCAGCTGCTCCGCGGCATGTGGGATCTTCCCAGACCGGGGCACAAACCTGTGTCCCCTGCATCGGCAGGCGGACTCTCAACCACTGCGCCACCAGGGAAGCCCCTGATAACAGTTTTTGTTGCTAATGATAACCTTCGAGCTTTCAACCGAAACATGATCTGGAATACTTGTAGCTGTCAGCTCGAGTTTGACCTCCTCCCAATACTCAGAAACATCTCTAATGAGATCACAGTGATTTTAACAAATATGATTTTTTAAAAAAAATTTTATAATGAAATGTGTCCATTTTTAGAAGATTTGCGTAACTCAGTGAACCAATATTTTGCAAATGGCCAATGCAGTGTTATAAAATTATGCACATGTAAAAGACCCATTTAGGTAAGTGCAAGATAGACAAATATATTTTAATGTAACAAGGTAGGAAAAGTTTGTTGATATGATCTCAGATTCCACATTTGCACCTACCCTTTTAAGAAATTGTCACTTCTTAAGTTTGGTGTGCTATCAAAGAACATTCACAATTATTTGAAAAAGTTGTTTAAATATGCCTTCTTTCTCCAACTACAAATCTCTGTGAGGCCAGATTTTCTTCCTGTACTTCAACCAAAAAACATATCACAACAGATTGAAAGTCAGGCATTAAAGATTTGCAAAAATGTAAAATAGTGCCACTCTTCTCACTGATTTTTTTCATTTCATGGGTTTATTGTTATTTTTAAATGAATGAATAAGTATCTTTAATTTTCTCAGCTTCTATTCTGGTAAATATTGATAGCTATAACCCACAAAATAAAGTCTTTTAGAAATTCACAGTAAATGTTAAGAGCATAAGGGAGTCCTGAGACCAAAAAATTTGAGAAGTGCTGGTCCAACCTACACTGGCTTTGTTTCCAGACATGGCATGTGGCCCAGATGAGGGGCATTAATATGGAGTGTCAGCTGTGTGGCTGGTCAGCTGGGGATTTAGCCTCTCTGAACCTCTGTTGCCTTGCCTGTAAAATGGAGCTAGAAATAACACTTCCCTACTTACTTATGTGCTCAGGAAAGTATAAACACAAATACGAATCACCATCACAATAAAATCCTGGCCGATAACACAAGCTATTTCGCATAATCTGCATTTAAAGTCCTTTGAAACTAATACAAGGAAGGCAAGTGTGTAAGTGATGTGAGTTCTAAAACCTTGTCTTATACACCATGACTTTTCTTTGTGAATCTTGTTTTATAATTGGTGTGACTGGCTCTCCCCCTCTGCTATGTGCTTCACTTAGAGCTGATCAAGGAAGTGTTGTCACTGGATGAGAAGATCCACGACCTGGCCCTGGAGCTCTACACACAGAGGTCGCTCCTGGTCATGGGGCGGGGCTATAACTATGCCACGTGCCTGGAAGGAGCCTTGGTGAGCCCCCTCTGACCAACCCCCACCTCCACTGGCCCCTGCATGATGGCAGGCATGGGAGACACCCCAAGAAACCAGCAGGAAGGAGGGCAGGGCATTGTGCTAGGGGAGGGGAGGGTTTCGCTCACTGACCAGGTATTCTAGCTCTGGCCACACGGAGATGAGGGCTCCTGATCTCCTGAAGACAAAGGGGCAGGGCAACCTTATGAGAGCCCCTGAGGTGTCAACCTGCACCAGGCTCCATCTGGAATAGCTCATTCTTACCTCATGAGTATCTTCTGAGAGGCTGGCAGTTATTGTTTACATTTTACCCAGGAGGAAACTGAGCCTCCAAAAAATTCATCTTGCTCAAAATTACATAGTGGAAGTGATCAGCCTAAGATTCGAAATCAGGTCCATTTGGACTTTGCTTTTTTCCACTGCCACAAGCAGTCTGCATGGGAGGATTTGGGCAGACCAGAGTTGCAGGGTTGGGTCTCTGTAAAGTGTCCCTGTTACTTCTCAAACTTCCAAGGGGAGCTGGGATCCTTCAGGAATGAGCATTGAAATTCCTGTATTTTTTATCAGTGATTGGCTGTTTTGCCCACTGCAGCTATAAAGATCCATACCAGCTTGAGAGAAAGCCGTTGGAGTAGGAGTAAGATGCCAGGACCACAGGGCTACTGAGAGGGTGGGAAGTGATGTCCAGGGACCCGAGCCTAGTGCTTGCCCTTTACTCACTATCCACCTGCTGTTTATGGATCAACAAGCAAGGTAAATGGGAGACTGTCACAGGAGACACCCCGAGAAACCAGCAGGAAGGAGGGCAGGGCATTGTGCTAGGGGAGGGGAGGGCGAGGCAGCATTTGGTACCCACACATGGGTATCATCTATAACTCAGCTTGGCTGCCCTTCTTTCCCCATGGGAACAAGTGGCTGCTCCCCACCACCACCCCCATTTGGAAGAACGATGCCAGTTGTGGGAAACATTCACAGTATTACAGGAAGTGGGGAGTGGGTGTGGGGTACAAGCCATGAATTGCCTGACTGCAGTGAGATTCAACTCCCACATCCTTCCAGTGGATATTCTGACCCCTGTCAAAGGAAGTGAGGGGCCAGGCACACTGCTTCTCAGGGGTAATAGAGGCAATGCCTTGGTGGGGCACACTTTCGGCGCCCCAGCCCCGTGCCTCTGCCATCTGGTGTGGGGTGCTCAGCTGCAGCTCCTGAGTGTGCTGGTGAAAGATGAATATTCAGCTGTGTCTCCAAGTTAGTCTTGGGGGAAAGAAAGAAGCTTTTACGCTGCTGCTGGCACAAGTCAGTGGCCCCTCTGTGGTGACTTGGGTACCAGAACTTCAGCCATCTGCGGCATCCAGGATGGAGCCACACTCCTGACAATGTTTCCCTGACCCAAATAAATAGTTCTAGGGAGTTGAGAAATGTTTTCTTCAACACTCTCACCAGTTCAATGACATGGGTTTAATGGTAACTGAAAAAAAATGTGTCTCTCTAAACATAGGGGGAAAACTCCATTAACACCCCAGTGTGTGTGTGATTTTGCTTGATAGTTAAGTTGGAGCAACCCTTTGGAAGTTATTAATGATCTAGAATTGGGGGAGTGATTAATCAGATAATTGAATGAAGGTGTAGAATAAAATGCCATCATTACAAATTATAACTGTTAGGGAGGCCCATGGGGCTGGCTACAGAGGGGAAGGGGGAAAGCTAGATTGACACTGACTTGTCCATCCAAGGCGGGTGACTGTGTCCCAGAGCTGGTCTGGGTTCACAGGCTGTGTGCTGGGCTTTGTGCATGCTCTGGACAGCAGCCAGCCCTCTCCCCTGGCCCTGGCCTTTTCGGCTGCCCTCAGTGCTGTTGACCGCTCCATGTGTCCATCTGCCTCTTGGCCCTCAGCTCCCTGCTTCCTGGAATCGTTCCTTCCCGGCTCCCCTTTCTCCCCTCTGGCTGATCTGCTCCCTGTCTTCCCAGTGTGACACTGATCCCACCTCGTGTTTCCCCAGAAAATTAAAGAGATAACCTACATGCACTCAGAAGGCATCCTAGCTGGGGAGCTGAAGCACGGACCCCTGGCACTGATTGACAAGCAGATGCCCGTCATCATGGTCATCATGAAGGATCCTTGCTTTGCCAAATGCCAGAATGCCCTGCAGCAGGTCACAGCCCGCCAGGTGAGGGCTCTCTGCCACACATGCCTCCTGTTCTCTTCCACACATGCCCACCTCACCCACCGTCTGCCGGCACCAGCTATGGGTGTTCCTGCTGGGGAGTAGGCGTGAGCACACACTCTCTCCTGGGGCCCCTCATGCGTGGTGCACATTCAGAAAGGGACTGGCCAGCCTGCGGCCATGCCCACAGAAGCTCTTAGGTGAGGCCCAGTGATCCAGATTGCCCAGAGGGGTCCTGGATCCCAGGCGTGGAGACCAGAGGAGGTCTGGTGGAGAGCCCTGGGGATAGTTCTGATATTGGCCACCCAGAGTTAGTCAGATTTCACAGGTGAAGGGCACTGTCCTCCACAAGACTGCCCTCACTTTAGCCACTAGCTACAATCTTTGGGCTTCCTAGGCCACCCACACTTCTGACCAACTGGATCCAAATTCAGGAGTTCCCACCACCCCCTCAGTTTCAATAATTCGCTAGAACTTGTAGAACACAGGCTGCTCTCTCTGCCCCGAACATTCTTCCCACACTTCTTCGGGGAGTTGGCCTCTCATCATTCAGGTCTCAATACAAATGTCTCCTTTTTAGAGAGCTCCTCGGACCTCACCACTGTCTCCCAATCATGTTACGGGGTTTTACCGCCCAGGTGGCTTTTATCTGAAATTCATTGTTATTTATCGGTTTGCTTATTTACATTTTTGTTTTCTTACCACTTGACTATGAGCCCCCGGAGTAAGGGGTAAGAGCTCCTGCTCTTTGCAAAGCACATTGGAGCCACTCAACAAATGGGTGCTTGCATGAACGTAGCAGAAGGTGACCCCCTACCAGTGAAGCATACGAACCTCACCAAAAAAGCCTCCAAACTCTTTGTCCTTTACACAAATCGGATACATCACCTCATCCATAACTCCAGCAAAAGCAAAAGATCACTGTTATGATTGCAATATGTTTATCTCAGAAACTCTGCTGTGTGTGAGGGATTGCTTCTTTCAGAGATGATCTGCATCTTGTGATCACATTTCTCTGTCTTAGGGTCGCCCAATCATACTGTGCTCCAAGGACGACACTGAAAGTTCCAAGTTTGCATATAAAACCATCGAGCTGCCCCACACCGTGGACTGCCTCCAGGGCATCCTGAGTGTGATTCCACTACAGCTCCTCTCCTTCCACCTGGCTGTACTCCGAGGATATAACGTACGTCTAAAAATTGCACATCACCCAGCAAAGGGGAGAGACATAACCCAGAGTTCCATTTGGTTCTTAAATACTTATTTGGCATAAAAATTCATAAGAGAAATATTTACATTTAAAACAACTGTTTTTAAAGTAACTTATACCCCCTGAAAACAAGATGGGAACTGCAAGATGTATGAAGGCCATATTAAACCATAAGCTTCTCACCCAGAGGCAATGTTAATTAGCAAATTTAATATTTTATTCCAGTCTTTTCCTTGTGCCTGTGCATTTTTAAAGATTTTTTTGAGATAATATCAAGGATGAACTTTTATAACTTTCTTTTTAACATATTACAAATATTTTCTCACATCTTGAACTTGTAAGCAACATTTGATCATTGCACAGTATTTCACTGCAGTCTTACAACACAGATTTTAACAATTACTTAACCGGTCTTCTATTATTTAAACTGTTTCTAATTTTTTGGAATATCTGTATAAATAACAATTGCAGTGAATTATCTTTGTATATACATCTTCCTCCCACATTAGAAGATTTATCCTCAGTCTAGCAAATCATTCAACATTTTGGAACTCCTATATTGTCGATTTCTGTTCCAGAAAAGAACCAGTTTATGATCTCACCAGAAAGTGTGTGTGCAAAGAAATAGTTTTATTACAATTTTGAGAAGCTTTAAAAAATATATATCAATACCAAAAACAATATAACAAACATCCGATGGTATATGTACCATCCAGCATTGACATTTGCCAACATTTTGTCATTTTTGTTTCTTCTCTTTTTTAATGTTATTGTAAATGAAATAAGACCCTGTAGATAAAGTTGAAGGCTACTTTATCAACCATCCTCAGTCACATTTCCTTCCCAGTCCCCACCCTTAACCAATAATTTAGTGCATCTACTTCCAAGAAAAGTGAATTTTTAACAGTACAAATTGAGCTAGCTGTTTTTAACAGCATGAATCATATCCTTTTAATAGTGTTAACACTGCGTGACACAGGTGCCCCATAAATATTTATTGCATAAACTAAACATTGTACAGTTCAGTGAAGTTTCTGGAATAAGGAACTGCTTCCAAGATGCAGGTCTCAAGGAGCTCATGGTTGGAGGTGCCCAGGAACACCTGTCTCCTTGTCGTCAAGTACTCTTGAAAGTAGGCTTTATAAACACAGTGTGTTGCTGAGACTTGTGGGATCCTGAGCAGCTACTTTCTGTCATTTTAGGTTGACTTCCCCAGAAACCTGGCCAAGTCTGTAACCGTGGAATGAGAACAAGAGTGTGAGAAGACCATCACCACCTTTAATCTGATTCAAGACCTGTCCCAGTGACACCAAGTGGGAAGAAAAGCTGGCATTCTGCGTGTTCTGAGTAGATTCCAGTAGAGCTTGACAGCTTTGACGTGCCTTGTACCCAAGTGCTTTGCTTACAGCAGATAGTGTTTCTCTGTGTCCTGAAGTTGCCAGAGGAGAAGGGAATCATTGTTTACACATGGGATCTGAGTGGACTTTTCCAATACCGTGCAATAGAGATACAGCTCTCTTCAGAGTAACTGTGAACCTTTTTTAACCAACACTAGTTAAAGACAAAATATTTATAATGACAATTGTATAGCTTTTAAGTTATTTTTCTAGTATGTGGCTTTCTGTAGCCAAGGTAACGCCCAGACCATACCCTCAGGCTACCCAGTGCATCCAGTGTCCTGGCAGGGAGCATTCATCTCAGATTTGAGCACCAGGCATTGCCCCTCTGGACTCCTTTCTCCTTTCCCATCCTCTCTTGGCTACTCCTGAGTCCTGTCCCCTGACTTCAGGGAAGCCCCCTCCCACCATCTTCCTATGCCTCTTATAAGTCCTGTCAAATCTCAACTCCCTTCATCAGTGTCTTCTCATCTAAATCTCTCCGACAACTTCTCTCTGATCATGGTTCTTTTTAAGATCAGGCAGTATTTTGGTCCCTGCTCCTGCCCATAGTAAAACAGCCTGAAAAATCCCATGCAAGAGAGTAGTTTCAAGAGGGCTAACTTGCCCTCTATTTAAAAGCATGCACAATCAAAGTACTATGCAATTTTAAGACAATAAATACAGTACAATTTTTTTGTCTTGTGTGTGTGGATTTTTGTTAATCTCATTTTTTTCGCATGCTTTTGAGGGCTCCTCAAAACAAACTCAGCAGTGTCTCGTGGGGGCAGCCCTGTTTGTTGGTAGCCACACCCGTGACCTATGTGCTTCTAGGATGAAAATGAGGACTATTTTAACAGAATGGAACAAAATGCAGGAGATTTGGGACTCTGGAATGAGAATCCACTGAATAGCTGTTGGAGGGGGTTGCCCAGAGCCTGAATGAAGCATACAGAGGTGAAACTCAAATTTGTACTTTTTTCCCCCAGTAAGCCTATAAAGTCACCAATTTTATTAATAGAATCAGGCAGGAAGATAGAAAGCCAGAGACAGAATTCTTGTGGAGTTGGAGTTTGGCTCCCTATGAAAGTGCTACCCCAGACAGCTCGAGTGGTGTCTTCATGGCAACTAATTGGTATGTGTAGCTCTAGAATCCCATCAGATCTTTGTTCTGGATTACCCGTGGGCTATTCAGTGAACTTTTTCATCCTATTCTATGCTCTCCTCTGTATCACAGGGGTTGGAAACCTGGGAACTACATTTCCAGGTTAAATTCCACCAGTGAGAGACACTTCTGGTAGATTTGAAAGACAGTTTAGAAATTATATTATTCAATGAGAAATTCATATCACTTATTCATATAACTTATTTCTGTGCTGGCAGAGGCAGACAGGAGGTCCTGTTGTGGCCCTTGGCACCAAAATATCCTCTATGGTGGGGCTCCCTACAACTTACCAATCACTCAGTGCTCCAGGCTGTGGTGGCCACCAGCAGAGCTTTCCTGTGGCTCCTCCAAAATCCTAATTCTGGAGAGTTGGCAGGAACCCAAGGGGCTGTGATGGCATTCTCTGACCTTCCTCCTGCCCTTCTCACAAATTAACAAGTGTGTAAGTCTTGTTGGAAATGCCTGCTCTGGTTTCTGTCTTCCTGACCAAACAATGACCAATACAACTTCAGGTTAGGAGACTACAAACTAGCCAGAACATTTTTATCTGAACAAGAACCAGAAAAATGTATTTCATCCTTAACACCTGAGAGGTGATGACCATCCTGGCTTCTGTGCTCATTGTTCCTTTGCTTTTCTTTATAGTTCTACCTGTGTATCTACCCCATACAATAATACTCAAACAATAATACTGCCTAGTCTTGAAATCGGAGGGCAAGCACACACCATTCATGCAAGGAGTGGGCAGCACTGTCCCCGCTGGGCAGAGGCTCCAGGAGGAGGTGAGTGGAGCAGTCTTCGGTCATGGTCTGACCTCCGCTTCTCTGGGAGGTGACAAGGCCCTTTCTGGGGAACTCACGAGCAAGGTCACAAGTGAGTCTTGGAAAACACTGGGCTCTCCACAGTCAGGAGCCTGGCAAGACTGAAGTGTAGACCAGGAGCTGGACATGCAGCAGAAGTCCAGTCAGTGAGAGTGGGCTGCTCTGTCCTTTCTATATCTGAGCCCATCGTGGTCTACCTCCCGCTCTCAGGGAAAAGTTGGAAACTTCTGTGAGTTATATGCGTGTCCTCATCAGAGCCTGAGGGGAGAGACCCTCATCAGCACATGGTCAAGACAAGCCAAGTACTGATGAGAATCTGGGCCAAGTTCTCCTGGGCTTTCTGTCCTCAGGTTAAGAAGATGGACTGATGAAAGGGGAGTCTTGGTGATGACAGTCTATGTGCCAGGTCACACTGCTGCAGTGTGGCTCAGTTGCCCTCCACAGCTGCTGCAGAGCTGTCACCTTGGGATCACCTTTCACCATCCTCCAGGGGATTCTCTCCTCATCTCTCATGTCTCTTGCTTCCTGTCTCTGTGTCTTCCTTCTTCTGAGTTTCCTTTTTTGTTTTGGTGGAGCACATACTTCTTGAGTAAAGATGCTGGGAGATAAATGTTTTGAGACCTTGCATGTCTGGAAATGACTTTATGACTCACACTTGATTGAGGGTTTAGCTAATTATAGAATTCTAGGTCAGATAAAAATGTTTCTTTCAGAATCATAAAGGTAATGCTCCCTTACCTTGTTCCCAGTATTGCAGTTGAGGAGTCCAAAGTCACTCTGGTGTGCCTTTGTCAGTGACCTCTTTATTTCCTTCTTTTTGTTCCCTGTGTTCTGAAATATCACAACAAAGGTGCCTTGGATCTCTTTTCATTTCGTGTTGATTTCAGTCTGGTTACTCATGATCTTCAAGTCTGGGATGTTTTCTTGAGTTACTTTTTTATGGATTTCTTTTTGTTTCTCTAGCCTCTCCGTTATTCAGAGGTGAAGCTGCTGAGGGTTATAGCTCAGGGGTAGAGCATTTGACTGCAGAGGTGAAGCTGCTGGAATGGCCTGTAATTTCTTATCCTTTCTATTGTTCATCTTATCTTTTTTCTCTACTAATTGGGAGATTTCTTCAATTTTCTCTCCCAACCTGTCTACTATCAAGATTTTCCATTTCTGCCAAATGATTTAATTTCCAAGAACTCTTTTTTTGGCTCTGAATATATATATATATATATATATATATATAAAATATTTTAAATTAACTAAAGCCCATAATTTATTCATATCTTCTTAATTTGTATCTAATTCCCTTTTCCTATTCAAGGACATCACATGTCTCCTTGGGCTCCTTTTGGCTGTGCCAGTTTCTCAGATCTTCCTTGTTTTCGATTACCTTGACAGTTTGTTTTTTTTTTTTTTTTTTGCGATACGCAGGCCTCTCACTGTTGTGGCCTCTCCCGTTGCGGAGCACAGGCTCCGGATGCGCAGGCTCAGCGGCCATGGCTCACGGGCCCAGCCGCTCCGCGGCATGTGGGATCTTCCCGAACCGGGGCACGAACCCGTGTCCCCTGCATCGTCAGGCGGACTCTCAACCACTGCGCCACCAGGGAAGCCCACCTTGACAGTTTTAAGGACTGTTGCTGGGTATTTTGTATTGATAGAATGCCCTGCATTTGGATTTGCCTGGTGCTATTGTGGTTAGACTGGCGCTCTGTGTTTTGGGGAGGAAGACCCCAGAAGTAAAATGCCATTCTCATCACTTCATATCAAGGGTACATACTATCAACATGTCTTATCACGGTTATGTCAGGTGACCCCTGACTGAGGTAGTGTTTGTCGGGTACTCTATTTTTCCCCCCTTTCCGTACTGAACTTTTTGGAGGGAAGCCATCATGCCTATCCCACACTTAAAGAGTAGGGAGTTATGCTTCACCTCCATGAGGGGAGTATCCACATAAATTATTTGGAACTCAGTACAGATTTGTCTGCTCTACATCTTTTTGTTAAATCATTTATTTCTGTTACTATGAAACTCATGGATATTTATTTTACACTTTGAGTCATAATCCAGTGCTATGTTACTTATTTTGTTGTTTGAATTGTTCCAGCTATGGCTATTGGGAGCTCTTTCAGTTGGCTCTTGTGACATGACCCCTCGTTTA
Source organism: Phocoena sinus (assembly GCF_008692025.1). NCBI lineage: Eukaryota > Metazoa > Chordata > Mammalia > Artiodactyla > Phocoenidae > Phocoena > Phocoena sinus. The sequence continues at coordinate 18,002,756 of NC_045765.1, read as the reverse complement.
TGTGTGTACTTTGTAAGCACTTCCCTTTCTTGCACTACAACTTGCGCTAGGCTCATCTTGTATATTCCCTGCCCCTGCCCTAGAATCAGCCATTGCTCCAAGGACCCCTGGTTTCCTTTATTTGAGAATGGCATTAAAAAACAAGACCTGGGCTCTGGCTGTGTTTTCACTCCTGGGATGTCACTGCTTCTAGGCCATCTCAGCTGAGAGAGCAAGACATAACTTGTGTGCTGAATTTTTTAATGGTGGTTCTTGTTACTAGGATGCAATATTTTTTCATACTCTTTGAAGCCTGCAATGATTTTTTTTGCCTTTGGAATTTTCTTCTCTACGTAGTCTCTGTTTCTTTCAAGGTGCAGTTTTCTGTTTGATTGTCTTAATTTTCTTTGCCATGTGACCTTGGGCTGTCCAGTCAGATTCAAGGTAGGTGGAAAGTCCTGAGCACACAGTGGGGCTTATTTTGATGCCAAGATTCACTGCCGGTCAATCTGGAAGGGGGCTTGTGGGGGGGATGGAGGTCAGGCCTTTACTTTAGGCTTCAGGGCTGGTCAGACTCCCAGAGAAGAGCTTTCCAGTCCCTTGCCTTTGAGCAAGGGTCCAATGGCTGGTGCTCTGGGAGAAACCTGGAAGAGGAGGGCTGAGGGTCACTGCATTCAGTCATACAGTCACGGATCAACCCCATTTTCATACAGCTCCCATGTCTTCAGCTGTGCCCCCAGCTCAGACATGCTGTTTTTTTTTCTTTAACACCTTTATTGGAGTATAATTACTTTACATTGTTGTGTTAGTTGCTGCTGTATAACAAAGTGAATCAGCTGTATGTATACATATATCCCCATATCCCCTCCCTCTTGTGTCTACCTCCCACCTTCCCTATCCCACCCCTCTAGGTGGTCACAAAGCATGAGCTGATCTCCCTGTGCTATGTGGCTGCTTCCCACTAGCTATCTATTTTACATTTGGTAGTGTATATAAGACACCCTGTTTCTTATTACCAGAGAATAAAACCCAGACTTCTGTCTTTCCCAGCTGTTTTCTGTCCTTTTGCCTGCCACGTCCTCACATGAGCCTGACTGACCAGCAAAGGGTGGGAGCCCTGCAAGGGGGCGCCATCAGAGTCCTCCTATGGGGGTTTTCAAACTTGACTTGAGACAGAGGGTCACTCCCCTTGGGTGGTGGAAGAGAAGAAGGTGACATGGAGAGAAGGAAGCTGACACAGAGGAATGGGATGGGTAGAGAGCTTGCCTCTGGCTTTCAAGGCCTCAGCCTGGCTCTCAAGCCTGCAGTACTGAAGCCAGCTCTACCCCTGCTCTCCCTCAGGTGCAACAATGCAGGAAACTCCCCCAAATTGTCCCCATTGGTTTAAGTGCAATGTGGCTTTCTATAACACACAACTAAAACAGTCCTAACTTGAATCCTTTGGCACATCTCTGGTCCTGGTAAGGGCTAGGGAGAAGAGAGAGGAGGGGTTAATGGACTGTGGGGAGAGCAGGCAAAGTCGAGGGAGGGGGCGAAAGCAGCCAGAATGAGAACACTCACATACCCCATGTGTAAGGTCGGCACCCCGCGTTTGGTACTTTGCTCCTTGAGTCCTCGCAGCGCCCCCATCAGGTTGGGGTCACCACCGATGCCCATTCCCCATTGAACTGAGGCTCTCTGAGCCTAATCCCTTGCCCAGAGGAGCACAACTAAGTGGAGAGCCTGACTGGAACCCAGGTGAAGAGGCCCACATGGGATGCGGAGGTGGGCAGTGTCTGCCAGCAGCAGCATCAAGGGCAGGGAAGGGCAGCCAGAAACGCTCTAATGAGCCTTGGCAGAAGCACGAGCAGGCCAAGGGCAGAAGTCCCCAGCCAAGAACCAAGCCAGGTTTTTCTCTCTGACTACTCCTCCTCTCTCACCCCTACATCCTACCTGTAAGACCTGACAATTCCACCTCTTGAACAGTTTTTTTTTTCCTTTACATCAAGTTTGTTTTGTATAATTTACACACATTCAAAGTCATCCTTTCTTAGGTGCACAATTCTGAGTTTTGACACATATATAGTCATATGAGGACCACCATAATTAAAATACAACAGAGTATGCCCATCATCCCAAAAAATTCACTCGTGGCCCCTGGGAGTCATTCCCCTCCCCACACTTGACCTTTGGCAACCACTGATGTGACTCTCCTTTTTCCAGAAGGTCATATAAATGGAATCATGTATAGTTTTATGTTTGGCTTCTTTCACTTACCATGTTTTTAATACTTATCCATGCTGTGCTGTGCACTCGCCACCAGGCCAGTCCTTTCTGTGTCAGGTAATATCCTGTTGCATGGATGTACCACAGTTTGTCTTTCCATTCACTGAATTATGGACACATGGGTTGTTTCTAGTTTTTAACTGTTTTGAGTAAGGCTGGTATGAACATTCACGTAAGCTCTTTGTGTGAACATGCTTTTATTTCTCTAGGGTATATATCGAGGAATGGGATTGCTGGGTGGTATGACAGCTATGTGTTTGTTATCTGAAACTATCAAACTGTTTCCAAAGTGGATAAACCATTTTGCTTTTCCACCAGCAGTGTCTGGGAGTTCCATTTGCTCCACATCACCATCAACACTTGCTATTGTCTTTTTTCATACAGCCATCCTAGTGGGGTGTGTAGTGATAGTGGGTTGTAATTTAATTTGAATTTCCCTAAAGTCTTGAAACAGTTTTAAAATCAGATATTTCCTTTTGACACCTGCTGCCTTGGCCCCAGACCAGACTTCATCTTCTCTTACAGGGACCTTTGCAATAGCTCCCTAATTGGTCTTGTGGTCTTAAGTCCCTCATCCCTGAAACTTCATGTGCCCTAGTGATCTTTCCAAAATAAACATCTAATCACTCTGCTCACTTCCTTTCTTAATACTCCACAACAGCTGCCCTTTACCTCCACAGCCAGGTCTCCACCCTGCGATGCCTCAAGGCCTATTAGGTAAGGGGTGAGTGAAGTTGCGGGCAGATGTGGATAATAGGGAGTTGTGGAGACTGTGGTGAACTAGGGGTCTCACCTAAAGGGGCAGCTGCCACTCAGTTCCAGCTGACTACTATGCGAATGTGGGCCCCATGTTGCCAGAGCTTTAACTATTCAAGAGAAACCAACAATTGAGTGTTTCCAAGGTGAAAGCTCCCAATTTTTAAATGTTGGCAACTAAAAAACTTAAAAAACAAAGAAACAAACAACTCTCAGGGTTAAACAAGGCATATCAGTGAGCTGAAACCAGCCTATGGGCCTCCGGTCAGCTGTGCCAGTCCACGCACCTCAAAGCCCTCAAAACTCTCCAGTCCCCCTTCTCCATCTCCAGCAAGACTAGGTGATATATGTTCCTGAATATAGCATGCATGTCCTCACTTCTGAACCTCTGAGTCTGAGTGCACTTTCTGCCTAAAGCACTGGCCCAGAACATTCCTGCTGGCTTTCCAGCCTCAGCTGGGGCTTCCTCCTGTCCAGGAGGCCTTCTTCAACTGCTCCTCTCCACCTGGCAGGCTAGATCAGCTGTCAGTGCTCATGTGTTCCCCCTTCCCCCACCCCTGCAGTTCTCACCACACTTGTGACAGGATCTTCTCTCTTGTTGGCTTCAACCGGAATCCTGTGCACTCTTCCAAGCACAGAACAGCTCCCTGGCCCCCACCCTGTAACCTCAGCTCTATGTCCATAAATGTTCCCTGTACTTCATAAGCCAGAAAAAGCAGAATCCTTTCAGAAAACTCAGCAGGAAATGCATATAGGTTTGTATGTGTGTACAATGATTTTTGGTACTCACTTTCCATGGGGTGAGTGCTGCAAAGTCAGGGCTGGAGTGTGTGTGAGAATGGGTGCTCCTTCCTAATCTGAGGAGAAGCACCCATGAGTGCTCCATCGTAAAACCACAGCTCCGACGGTCTCCCATAATCCTTGATGGTGGCAATTTTTGCTCCCTGTTTTCTGTTGTGCACCTGGGGCAGGTGGCAGTAAGATTGAGTGTGGGCATGAGCCTATCAGGTGGGCCCTCCTCAATCAGGCAACACTCAGGAGTTACAATTTCAAGCAGGGATGGGCCATACTCAGTTTTAGAAAACTTGTTCTGGTACCCAAGGTAGGGGTGGCCTAAAGGGGGCACCGCACCTGGATCCCTTCCTCTACCCTACCTCTCTTCTGAGGTCCTGGTGCCCCCAGCCTGGCCATGGGTCACAGGCTTGCCAGCTTCCCCCAGTTCTGCCACCCTGCTCCATGCCCTTCAGCCCCTTAACCTCCCCCCTCTGCAGAGTCCTGCTCCTTCCCCCAAGTTTGGCCCCTGCCCTGGCCACCCTGTGGTCCTGGCCACGCTGTGAGGGCTGTTCCTCCTTCACAGTCCACCAGTCTCCCCATCCGCAAAGTCCAATTCCCCTCACCCCATCCACGGACCTCTTAGCTTTTCCCCACTGTGTCCAGCGTCCTTGCCTCACTTCCAGCCTTGCTCATCCAAACACAGATCCGACAACACCTCTCCCATCATTTCACATGACTCCAGACATGCTGGAACCAGATCCAGAGGCTAGAGGGCTGTGGGAGATGCCTCAAAAGAAGGTCAGTATCTATATGTCAATGCTACTCTCTCTCTTCGTCCCAGCTTACCCTTCCTCCTCCCCGTGTCCTCAAGTCCATTCTCTACGTCTGCGTGTTTAATCCTGTCCCGCCCCTAGGTTCATCAGAACCATTTTTTTTTAAAGATTCCATTCACTTTGTTATACAGCAGAAACTAACACAACATTGTAAAGCAATTATACTCCAATAAAGATGTTTAAAAAATAAATAAATGAAGTGATCAGGATAAGGAAAAAAAAAAGGTCAGTGTCAACAAACCCCAGGTCCTAGGGGCCCTCAGCACTGCATTCCCTTCCCTCCATTTACGACTCTGCCATTCTCCTCTGAGACAGAAGCTTGAACTCTGCCCCAGGCGCACCAGCCTGTCCTCTCCTGCCCTGTCGCTGACCTGCCGAGGATACTTGTCTGCACATGGCCACCTCCTCGCATCTCCGTCCCCGACTTCTGGGAGCACCCCTACAAACTCGTTCACGGTGAGCAGAGGAATCCAAGGTCCTCTCCTCTCGTCCCCACTCCCTCGCCGCCTCCGCCTCCCGGTCCTGGACGCCAAGGCCCCAGCTTCCCCTCGCCCTGGCCCTCGCCCTCACCCTCACCCCGGGTTTCCCCCAAGTGGACCGGCTCCGTCTCCCTCCAGGCCGACTCGCCGCTGCCAGTCTGCACCTGCAGCCCTGTGGCCTGGTTTTCGGTCCCGCCAGCCCGCCCTCTCCGCCGTCTCCCGGCTCCGTGTTCGGCCGCCGCGCCGTGGGCCCCTGTGGGGGCAACGAGCTCAGCTAGCTCGCCCAACGGTGCCTGCGTCAATAAGGCGCGGATCCGATCTGCTGCGCTACCTTCGAGCGCCGCTCACCAGTCACTGAGGGCCCTGGCTCCGCCGGCCGCCCCGCCCGAGCCGCCCGGCAGTAGTTCGTCCCCACCACCCCGCGCGCGATTGGCTGCACCAGTCCGGCTTACCGCGCGCCGATTGGTCGGCGCGCGGGTCGGTCAGGCCGAGCGCCGCTGCGGCGGCGGCGGCGGAGGAGAAGAGAGCCAGACCGGAAGGGATCTAAGCGCTCCGGCGCCCCTCACACCCACTGCGGGCGGTGGCGGCGGCGGCGGCGGCTGCGGCGGCGACGACGACGACGACGACGACGGCGGCGGCGGCGGCGGCGGCGGCGGCGGCGGCGGGGCGGAGCGGAGCAGAGCGGGGCGGGGCGGCCGGCCGAGCCCGGGGCAGCGGAGCCGCGAGCCGCCAGCACGCAGCGCCGCCAGTCCGCCCGCCTGCCCTCTCCTCTTGGCGCGGCGGCGGGGAGGCGAGGTGAGCCCGGCGGGCGGGTTAGGCCCAGCGGGGACTCTCGGGCCGAGCCTCGCTGGGGAGGGACGGCGGGAGGGCCGCGCGGCCGGGATCCGCGGGGAAGGGGGAGCGCGGGGCTGGAGGACCAGGTTCTGTGGGGCCGACCGGGGTCTGCGGGGTGCTGGTGACCCCGGCCGCAGCCCCTCGTCCCCCGGGCTGCCGCAGTCACCCCTCCCGCCCGGCTGTCAGCACCCCAAAGCTGAGGGCCCGCTCCCTAGTCTGGCCTTGGCAGACCTACCGTAGGGTCTGTGGGCGCCCCCCCCCCCCGATTGTTTGGCACACAGCAGCACACCTCCGGGATGCTCAGAAGCCTGGGATTTGGTTCCTGCGACCTTAGCAAAGGCACTGACACTTGATGTTTCTCGGTTTTCCTCTCAGCAAAGTGGGAGAAATGCCTGCCCTTTGGGACAGTGTTGTTGTCAGGCTATATGAATGTGTGTGAAAGCGCCTGGGCAGGAGCCCAGTGCACATTTGTGAAAAATTGGGCGGCATACTGCTCCTTGCTGGTTTGAGTGTGGCAGGAACCCCCTCCCCATTCGCCCATAGTCCCCCATACTAACGCTGCTCCAGTGCCTTGTCATTGCACACTCAGTGCCCAGCAACGCCAGAGCAGGCCCTGCCCAACCCACCCCGCCAACCCCCCAGCACCCCCCCAACCCAGAGCACCGTTCTCCTGTCCCACCCACCTTACTTGCCTTGAACGTTCTGTTTACCTCAGGACCTTTGCACTTGCTGTGTCCAGTGATTGGAGTTGTCTCCCGGATCTTTGCACAGCTGATTCCTTCTGGTTCTTCTTCTGGTCAGATGTCTCACTTTACACAATGCCTTCCTTGACCACCCTCTTTCTTCCCTTAGTAATTGTTTAATTTTCTTCCTAGTATCTGGTTTGAAACTATTCTATTGATTTGCCTGTTTATTTTCTGTCTCTCCCACTAGGATGTAGCTTATGAAAACAGGTAGTTGTCTGATTTGTCCACTGCTTTATCCCCAGTGCTTAGAAAGCACACAGTAAGTACTCAGTAATATCAGTCCAGTGAATGAATGAATGACCCTGCCCACCTGTTGCTTTTCCTTTATGTTTGTTTAGTGACTTCTGACTAACTTGTGAAACTAGTATGCAGATGGAAACTTGCTTTCATTTTGTGAAACATTTTAATGTCCTTGACCCCTTTATTTGGTAACTGTCAGAACAAGCTGTGATATAAAATCTTACATTTTTGTAATGTTTTAGCTGTAACTTCCTTCCACACATTCAGGAGACATTTACTGAATTCTACATTATCTAGGTCAGGCTTTCTGCTCGGCCCTGGGGACACAAAGGCAATAGCAACAGGGTCCCTTCCTCTAGAGAGCCCAAGAGCCCAGTAGGGAAGGCAGACATGTAGAGAGTATTAGGACAGCTGGCTGTAGAGGAGGGGCTGTGCCTTGGAAACTTGGAGGAGGTGATGGCTGGTGCTGGAGTTGAGCCTTGAATGGTGATGAGAAACTTGTCAGGTGGGGGAGGCAAGAAGTGGGAAAGGGCAGGGTGAAGGAAGAACTTTAGATCAATGTGGGGTCAAAATCAGCCTGTTGGGCCAGGTGTAAGAGAGCTTGGAGTAGTGGGGACCCTGGAGAACCAGACCCAGCTCACCCAGCAATTTTTGGAAAGAAGTCAGGACTCGACATTTGTATCTACACTCTCTTGATTTTGAAATGTTGGCAGTAGCTAATTTTAAAATGTTTTAAATGCTGTGAAACAAGTAAAATACAGACCTCATTCAGCTTTGTTGCAGGATTGTCGACCTCCAGTGCAGGTTGTATAGGAGGGAAGAGTTGCAATGAGCTGGAAAGGTAGCCCAAGGCCAGAGGAGCTAGGCCCTATTTGTCCAGGTACTCTTATTTAATTGTCACTGGAGCTCTGTGATAGCAGCTATGAAGCCCATTTCTGCAGAGGAGGAAACAGAGGCTCCCAGAGTTTCAGCAGTCTTGTTTCATAGCAAGCAGCTGGAAAGTGAAATTTGAACCCAGGTATCCCCCAGATCAGCATTCTTTCCTGGGTCCCTCAGCTCTGAGTATTCTCTTTTGGCTCTTCATTTGTTCTGGAAGAACAACATCCAATTTAGATGTTTCCCTTCATTTAACCCTTTTTTTTCCCCTTCAAAAGGATTCTGCAGGGTTAAAAATAATACTATTCTGGCATAGTCTTCTCTGAAAAGTTTTGATTCTCCTGAGTCTCCTGAGGAGAATCCACTCCTGAGGATTTAATTTTCAGGATACCACTTTAAATAATTTGTTGACAGATTAAAATGTGTTTATTTGGCCTCCCTAAATAAATGTTAGAGGATACACCTCAATTTGTCTATTTAAAATCAAATTTCTTAATTTTCTGGATAGAGAAAAGTGCCAGATGAAGCAATTAACAGTGAGTAAACCAATTTATTTCATGATGCCTAAGGTAAAACAAAACCACATTTTTTTCTTAAGACTATTGATTTGGCAGTAGGGCAGCTATTTCCAATCTAAATATGTAGTTATACTTGGTTAAGAAGGTGACATTTTTACATAATTTTCCCTAAGAATTAAGGAAAATTAAATTTGTATTTGGCCTTCTGTGATTGTATGAACTAGTTTCAACATCAGTCTTTATTTTAACTGTTTATTATGAGGAATTTCAAACATATACAGAAGTAGACAGAGTAGTATCTGGCTTTAACGATTACCAACTCATGGCCAATCTTGTTTGTCCCTAATCCCATCCATACACCTCACCTCACCTATTATTTTCAAGCAAATCCTAACTATGATGTCATTTCATCCATGAATTTTTCAGTTTATGTTCTAAAGGATAAGGAGTCTTTTAAACTTTGAAAAGCAATAATTCCTTAATATCATCAAATAGCCAGTCAGCATTCAAATTTCTAGTTGTCTCATAAATTTTATAGTTTCTTTAATAGTTTCTTCATTGGAATCAGGATCCAGATAAGGTCCATACATTATGATAAGTTCATATGTCTTTTAAATTTCTTTTAATCTGTAGATCCCCCTTTATTTCTTTTTTTCTTTTCCTTGTAGTTTATTTGTTGAAGCAATAGCTTTTCCATTATTGGGATTTTACTGATTGTACCTCTCCAATGTAATTTCTTGTTTCTCTGTATTTCTTGAAAAGTTGTAGTTGGATCTAGGTGAGGTTTGGTTGGATCCAGGGTGCCTTCCTAAGGGGGTACACGCTTCCTCTAGAGGCAAGTAGTCCTGGTTGGCTCACACTATGATGTTAGCCGCTGTTGATGCTCAGTGCCTGGACCCATTGATTCATTAAGAGGGCATATTATTTCGGGGACAAGTTTGTATATCTTTTGCCCAGCAAGAACTCATTTTTTAGAAAGGACTGTGGATCTTTTCACATTTTTTATTGGCCTTTGGATTGCCAGTTAAAGTATTGTTAAAAGGTGCCTCAAATCCTCTTTGGAAAATGTTGGGGTGTAAATTAATAGATATAAAAATAATGAGCAGGGCTTCCCTGGTGGCGCAGTGGCTGAGAGTCTGCCTGCCGATGCAGGGGACACGGGTTCGTGCCCTGGTCCAGGAGGATCTCACATGGCCACTGAGCCTGCGTGTCTGGAAGCCTGTGCTCCGCAACGGGAGAGGCCACAGCAGTGAGAGGCCTGCATACTGCAAAAAAAAAAAAAAAAAAAAGCAAGAATTGTCTCCATTTTAGCATAGGAATTCCTTACAGCTAAGGAAATTTACTAAACATTTGATGGTGAAATTCAACAGATTTGATTTTATTTAATGTCATTTGGTTTCTTGGTTCTTTTTTTGTTTTTGGATTCTATAAAGTATTCTACTCCTTTTTTTCTCCCCAGCTAATTTTGCCTTAGACCCTTTCTTAAGCAAAGACTACATACACTGAAACATTTCAGGAATAGTAAAAATAGATTCTAAGGATATATGGATTACAAATGAGGCAGTTTTTTTTCCCCCTTAAAAGAGAGGCATTGGGCTTCCCTGGTGGTGCAACAGTCATTGAGAGTCCGCCTGCCGATGCAGGGGACACGGGTTCATGCCCTGGTCTGGGAGGATCCCACATGCCGCAGAGCGGCTGGGCCCGTGAGCCGTGGCCGCTGAGCCTGCGCATCCGGAGCCTGTGCTCCGCAACGGGAGAGGCCACGGCAATGAGAGGCCCACGTACTGCAAAAAAAAAAAAAAAAAATGGGTTCTTGCCTGTTGTGAAGTTGTTATTTGAATATTTCTATAACTGAATTATTTGGCTATTAGGAGAGTGAACAGTGTGAAAACCACCTGTTACTTTGTCTTTCCATAGGCCAGTGTAGGAAAAACTTGGGGATTCGTTTTAAAAACATATGGTTTTTTTTAGAACAATTTGTTTAAAAAACATATCTCCACTCCCCTACAATGATTTTAAGAGAAAGAATAATTGAGAATGATTGCTTTTAAAAAACTCCTTTTCCTTAAAAAAGAAAAAAATATATATATACACACACATAAACATACACACACATGTATTTCTACAGAACTGTAAATGATTTAATTTGTTTGCCTATTTAAATATTGTATATCTAAACTGATGCTGCTACTAGTTTGATTTCAGCATATCTAAGCATGAGGGTGCAACCCAGGTAGTAAATCCTCCAGCTCTGATTCTAGAATCAAATCCATTTTTCCGGGTTTCCCTGGTGTTGCAGTGGTTGAGAGTCCGCCTGCTGATGCAGGGGACACAGGTTCGTGCCCCGGTCTGGGAAAATCCCACATGCCATGGAGCGGCTGGGCCCGTGAGCCATGGCTGCTGAGCCTGCGCGTCCAGAGCCTGTGCTCCGCAACGGGAGAGGCCACAACAGTGAGAGGCCCGCGTACCGAAAGAAAGAAAATCCATTTTTCCAATTCTTAACTCTCAGAAACATAACTACTATTATATGTTGGAAAGTGGGTGTCTTCTAAAAATTTCCTGAGAAGATGGCAGAGTAGAAGGACGTGTGCTCACTCCCTCTAGCGAGAGCACTGGCATCACAACTAACTGCTGAACAGTCATTGACAGGAAGACAGTGGAACTCACCAAAAAAGATACCCCACATCCGAAGACAAAGGAGAAGCCACAGTGAGATGGTAGGAGGGGTGCAATCACAATAAAATCAAATCCCGTAACTGCTGGGTGGGTGACTCACAAACTGGAGAACAATTATACCACAGAAGTCCACCCACGGGAGTGAAGGTTCTGAGCCCAACATCAGGCTTTCTTTCTAACCTGGTGGTCCGGCAACAGGAGGAGGAATTCCCAGAGAATCAGACTTTGAAGGCTACCGGGATTTGATTGCAGCACTTCAACAGGACTGGGGGAAGCAGAGACTCCACTCTTGGAGGACACACACAAAGTAGTGTGTGCATCAAGACCCAGGGGGAAGAAGCAATGACCCTATAGCAGACTGAACGAGACCTACCTGCTAGTGTTGGAGGGTCTCCTGCAGAGGCAGTGAGCAGCTTTGGCTCACCACAGGGACAAGGACCTGGCAGCAGAAGTTCAAGCCTGTAGGTTCCATTGCTGGGTTGCCTCAGGCCAAACAACTAATAGGGAGGGAACTCAGCCCCATCCATCAAGCAGATTAAAGTTTTACTGAGCTCTGCCCACCAGAGCAACACCCAGCTCTACCCACCACCAGTCCCTCCCATCAGGAAGCTTGCACAAGCCTCTTAGATAATCTCATCCACCAGAGGGCAGACAGCAGAAGCAAGAAGAACTACAATCCTGCAGCCTGTGGAACATAAACCACATTCACAGAAAGGCAGACAAAATGAAAAGGCAGAGGACTGTGTACCAGGTGAAGGAACAAGGTAAAACCCCAGAAAAACAACTAAGTAAAGTGGAGATAGGCAACTTCCAGAAAAAGAAATCAGAATAACGATAGTGAAGATGATCCAGGAGCTCTGAAAAAGAATGGAGGCAAAGATCGAGAAGATGCAAGAAATGTGTAACAAAGACCTAGAAGAATTAAAGAGCAAACACCTTGAAGAATTAAAGAACAAACAAACAGAGATGAACAATACAGTAACTGAAATGAAAAATGCACTAGAAGGAATCAATAGCAGAAAACTAAGGCAGTAGAATGGATCGGTGACCTGAAAGATAGAATGATGGAATTCACTGCTGCAGAACAGAATGAAGAAAAGAGAATGAAAATAAATGAAGACAGCCTAAGAGACCTCTGGGACATTAAACGCACCAACATTCGCATTATAGGGGTCCCAGAAGGGGAAGAAAGAGGGAAAGGACCTGAGAAAATATTTGAAGAGATTATAGTCAAAAACTTCCCGAACATGGGAAAGGAAATAGCCATCCAAGTCCAGGAAGTGCAGAGAGTCCCAGGCAGGGTAAACCCAAGGAGAAACACACTGAGACACATAGTAATCAAACTGACAAAAATTAAAGACAAGAAAAATTATTAAAAGCAACAAGGAAAAAACGACAAATAACATATAAGGGAACTCCCATAAGGTTAACAGCTGATTTCTCAGCAGAAACTCTACAAGCCAGAAGGGAGTGGCACAATATATTTAAAGTGATGAAACGGAAGAACCTACAACCAAGATTACTCTACCCAGCAAGGATCTCATTCAGATTTGATGGAGAAATCAAAAACTTTACAGACAAGCAAAAGCTAAGAGAATTCAGCACCACCAGACCAGCTTTGTAACAGATGCTAAAGTAACTCCTCTAACTGGGAAACACAAGATAAGAAAAGGACCTACAAAAACAAACCCAAAACGGTTAAGAAAATGGTAATAGGAGCATACATATCGATAATTACCTTAAATGTGAATGGATTAAATGCCCCAACCAAAAGACACAGTCTCGCTGAATGGATGCAAAAACAAGACCCATATATATGCTGTCTACAAGAGAACCACTTCAGACCTAGGGACACATACAGACTGAAAGTGAGGGGGTGGAAAAAGATGTTCCATGCAGATGGAAATCAAAAGAAAGCTGGAGTAGCAATACTCATATCAGATAAAATAGACTTTAAAATGAAGCATGTTATAAGAGACAAGGAAGGACACTACATAATGATCAAGGGATCAATCCAAGAAGAAGGTATAACAATTACATATACACCCAACATTGGAGCACCTCAATACATAAGGCAAATGCTAACAGCTATGAAAGAGGAAATCAACAGGAAGACAATAATAGTGGGGGCCTTTAGCACCTCACTTACACCAATGGGCAGATCATCCAGACAGAAAATGAATATGGAAACACAAGCTTTAAATGACACAATAGACCAGATAGATTTAATTGTTATTTATAAGACATTGCATCTAAAACAGCAGATTACACTTCTTCTCAAGTGCACACAGAGCATTCTCCAGGATAGATCATATATTGGTTCACAAATCAAGCCTTGGTAAATTAAAAAAACTGAAATCATATCAAGCATCTTTTCTGACCACAACAATATGAGATTAGAAATAAATTACAGGGAAAAAAACGTAAAAAACACAAACACATGGAGGCTAAACAATACGTTACTAAATAACCAAGAGATAACTGAAGAAATCAAAAAATACCCAGAAACAAATGACAATGAAAATACAACGATCCAAAACCTATGGGATGCAGCAAAAGCAGTTCTAAGAGGGAAGTTTATAGCAATACAATCCTACCTCAAGAAACAAGAAACATCTCAAATAAACAACCTAACCTTACACCTAAAGCAATTAAAGAAGAACAAACAGAACCCAAAGTTAGTAGAAGGAAAGAAATCATAAAAATCAAAGCAGAAATAAATGAAATAGAAATGAAGAAAACAATTGCAAAAAATCAATGAAACTAAAAGCTGGTTCTTTGAGAAGATAAACAAAATTGATAAACCTTTAGCCAGAGTCATCAAGAAAAAGAGGGAGAGGACTGAAAGCAATAAAATTAGAAATGAAAAAGGAGAAGTTACAACAGGCATCGCAGAAATGCAAAGCATCATAAGAGACTACTACAAGCAACTCTATGCCAATAAAATGGACAACCTGGAAGAAGTGGACAAATTCTTAGAAAGGTATAACCTTCCAAGACTGAACCAGGAAGAAATAGAAAATATGAACAGACCAATCACAAGTAATGAAATTGAAACTGAGTAAAAATCTTCCAACAGGGCTTCCCTGGTGGCGCAGTGGTTGAGAGTCTGCCTGCTGATGCAGGGGACACGGGCTCGTGCCCCGGTCCGGGAAGATCCCACATGCCACGGAGCAGCTGCGCCCGTGAGCCATGGCCACTGAGGCTGCGTGTCCGGAGCCTGTTGCTCCGCAACGGGAGAGGCCACGGCAGTGAGAGGCCCGCGTACCGCAAAAAAAAAAAAAAAAAAATCTTCCAACAGACAAAAGTCGAGGACCAGATGGCTTCACACGTGAATTCTATCAAACATTTAGAGAAGAGCTAACACCCATCCTTCTCAAACTCTTCCAAAAAAATGCAGAGGAAGGAACAATCCCAAACTCATTCTATTAGGCCACCATCATCCTGATACCAAAACTAGACTAAGGTACTACAAAAAAAGAAAATTACAGACCAATATCACTGATGAATATAGATGCAAAAATCCTCAACAAAATACTAGCAAACCAAATCCAACAGCAGTTAAAAGGATCATACACCATGATCAAGTGGGATTTATCCCAGGGATGCAAGGATTCTTCAATATATGCAAGTCAATGTGATACACTATATTAACAAATTAAAGAATAAAAACCATATGATCATCTCAATAGATGCAGAGAAAGCTTTCGCCAAAATTCAACACCAATTTATGATAAAAAAAACTCTCCAGAAAGTGGGCATAGAGGGAACCTACCTCAACATAATAAAGGGCATAGGGGACAAACTCACAGCAAACATCATTCTCAATGGTGAAAAACTGAAAGCATTTCCTCTAAGATCAGGAACAAGACAAGGATATCCACTCTTGCCACTTTTATTCAACATAGTTTTGGAAGTCCTAGCCACAGCAATCAGAGAGGAAAAAGAAATAAAAGGAATACAAGTTGGAAAAGAAGTAAAACTGTCATTGTTTGCAGATGACATGATACTATATGTAGAGAACCCTAAAGATGCCGCCAGAACTCTACTAGAGCTAATCAATGAATTTGGTAAAGTTGCAGGATACAAAATTAATGCACAGAAATCTCTTGCATTTCTATACACTAACAATGAAAGATAAGAAAGAAATTAAGGAAGTAGCCCCATTCACCATTGCAACAAAAAGAGTAAAATACCTAGGAATAAACCTACCTAAGGAGGTAAAAGACCTGTACTCAGAAAACTGTAAAACACTGATGAAAGAAATCAAAGATGACACAAACAAATGGAGAGATATACCATGTTCTTGGATGGGAAGAATCAATATTGTGAAAATGACTATGCTACCCAAAGCTATCTACAGATTCAATGCAATCCCTATCAAACTACCACTGGCATTTTTCACAAAACTAGAACAAAAAATTTCACAATTTGTATGGAAACACAAAAGACCCTGAATAGCCAAAGCAATCTTGAGAAGGAAAAACAGAGCTGGAGGAATCAGGCTCCCTGACTTCAGACTATACTACAAAGCTACAGTAATCAAGACAGTATGGTACTGGCACCAAAACAGAAATATAGATCAATGGAACAGGATAGAAAGCCCAGAGATAAACCCACACACATATGGTCACCTTATCTTTGATAAAGGAGGCAAGAATATACAATGGAGAATAGACAGCCTGTTCAATAAGTGGTTCTGGGCAAACTGGACAGCTACATGTAAAAGAATGAAATTAGAACACCCCCTAACACCATACACAAAAATAAACTCAAAATGGATTAAAGACCTAAATGTAAGACCAGGCACTATGAAACTCTTAGAGGAAAACATAGGCAGAATACTCTTTGACTTAAATCACAGCAAGACCTTTTCTGACCAACCTCCCAGATTAATGGGAATAAAAACAAAAATAAACAAATGGGACCAAATGAAATTTAAAAGCTTTTGCACAGCAAAGGAAACTATAAACAAGACGAAAAGACAACCCTCAGAATGGGAGAAAATATTTGCAAACGAATCAACAAAGGATTATTCTCCAAAATATATAAACAGCTCATGCAGCTCAATATTAAAAAAACAAACAACACAATAAAAAAATAGGCAGAGGACCTAAGTAGACATTTCTCCAAAGAAAATAAACAAATTGCCAACAAACACATGAAAGGGTGCTCAACATCACTAATTATTAGAGAAATGCAAATCAATACTACGATAAAGTATCACCTCACACCAGTTAGAATGGGCATCATCAGAAAATTTACAAGCAACAAATGCTGGAGAGGGTGTGTAGAAAAGGGAACCCTCTTGTACTGTTGGTGGGAATGTCAATTGATACAGCCACTATGGAGAGCAGTATGGAGGTTCCTTAACAAACTAAAAATAGAATTACCATATGACCCAGCAGTCCCACTACTGGGCATATACCCAGAGAAAAACATAATTCAAAAAGACACATGCACCTCAATGTTTATTCCAGCACTATTTACAATAGCCAGGTCATTGAAGCAACCTAAATGCCCATTGACAGACGAATGGTTAAAGAAGATGTGGTACATATATACAATGGAAGGAACGAAATTGTGTCATTTGTAGAGACATGGATGGACATAGGGACTGTCGTACAGAGTGAAGTAAGTGAGAAAGAGGAAAACAAATATCGTATATTAACACATATATGTGGAATCTAGAAAAATGGTACAGATGAACCCGTTTGCAAGACAGAAATAGAGACACAGATGTAGAGAACAAATATATGGACACCAAGGGGGGAAAGCAGGGAAGGGGAAGTGATGGTTGTGGGATGAACTGGAAGATTGTGATTGACATATATATACTAATATATATAAAATAGATAACTAATAAGAACCTGCTGTATAAAAAAAAAATTCAAAAATTTCCTGAAACATCATCTGCCTACCACACGCTAGAATGAAAAGTAAATTCTGTGCATTGCCTCCTGTCTATTGTGTCTTTCACTGAGGTGCTCACCAGTATTAACCATGTCATCAGCTTTTGCACTTACCAGATTTTAATTCACATTTGCAGAATGCAGACATTTGTTGGGATAAGTAGAATGGGTGTCTTAAGGTCAGCTGACGTTGAGACCTTGCCCTGTGCTAGGCACTGTGCTAGTTTTCCTCTGAGGTTGATTCTTCAGTTATTCCCGTTCTACACATGAGTGTAATTGCTTGCCCAAGTTCACTCACCCAGATAAATGGCAGACCCACTGCTCTCTGACTCCAGAGTCCTAATCTTAGCCATTGCACGAAGCTGCCTTACCACATTTACTCTCCTGCTTAGTTTTGCCTTAACATATATTTCCTGGGCACCCACTGTGTACTTAGTAAAGGATTGAGAAATAGATCAGACAATTTTCTGCCCTTGAGGAGCTCACAGGTAGAAGTAGAGATAGACTTGCAATGCAAATGAATACATGATGTGGTGCCAAAAAAGGGACATGCCCTGCACAGTTTGAAAGGAAAGGCTATAGAGGAGAACTTGCAGGAGAAGCAGGTGCTTGCACTAGACTTTGGAGGATGAAGTTTGGCCAGGAGAGCAAAAGGGGGAGGGAAGTCATCTCAGGCAGATGGGACAGCTCAGGCAGAGGCCTGAGGTATGCAGTAGCTGGGGTCTGCTGCTCCCAGGTGGTTTGATAGTGCCGAAGAGTGGGCCAGAGGCCCTGCAGAACTCCTCTGCTGTTATAAGAATTAGAATTTTACTGTCAAGGCAGTCGGTCACTACTGAAGGAGTTTAAACAGGAGAGCAGTATGATCACTGCATATTTTCAACAAATCTCTTTTAATTCCTTATTTTGAAATAATTATAGATTCACAAGAGGTTGCAAAAATAGCAGAGAGGTCCTGTACACTCTTCACCCAGTTTCCACCAATGGTTGTATATTTATGTAACTATAGTATAATACCAGCATCAGGCAGTTAGCATTGGTACAATGCTTGTACAGTTCTGTGTCATTTTATCACATGTGGAGGTTCATATAATCACCACCTTCGCCATCAAGATACAGAACTATTTCATCATCCCAAAGATCTCCCTTGTACTACCCGTTTATAACCACACCACCCGCCTTGCCCCCCACCATCCATAACCCCTGGTGACCACTAACCTGTTCTATATCTCTATAATATAGAGAATTTTCATTTCAAGAATGTTGTATAAATGGAATTATATCCTATGGACCTTGTGAAATTGGCTTTTATCACTAAAAATTGTCACTATCATTCCATAATACCCTTATGACCCACCCAAGTTGTAATGTATATCAGTAGTTCGATCATTTTTATTGCTGGGTGATGGTCCATGGTATTGACATACAGCAGTTTGTTTAACCACCCACCCACTGAAGGACATCTGGATTGTTTCCAGTTTTGAACTATTACAAATATAGCTGCTATAAGCATTCATGTAAAGGTTTTCAAGTGGACAGATCTTTCTTTCTAATGTGGTATATATACAGTGGTTTGGAGGTATCAGGAATGGAGGCTGGGAGAGCACTTTGGCTATTGGTATGTCTGGGGAGCAATGAGGCCTTTACTCACAACACTGGGTATCGGGCATTGGGCCTGGAGATGGGGAGACTGACGACTACAAGGACCCGGCAGGAAGAATCCTTGTTGGAGTCACTCACGTCCCTGTGAGTGACATAATAACCAATTCTGTATCATAGTATGTACTGTAACTTAAGAACTGATGTTCAGAAGAATGGCCCTGAGGTGCTGTGAAGATTTTGGTTATCCAAGAAAGATTAAGTTGTTGTGCTATGCTATTTTTAATATGAATTAAAGTAGAAAAAAACAATTTGATTAAAACTTTCAGCAGCAAGCATTGAAACAAAGAGGGTGATTGTGAAAATCTGCTTTTAATCACAGCAGTCAGTTAATTTAAATATTGAATGCCCTGGGTATTCTGAAACATCAGTGTGATTAAAGGTTTGAGTTTATGGATCACTGAATTATCTTCATCATCAGAAGAAAGTGTCTTAGTGGGGTGAAGACAGCAAGATGAGATGTGAAGATCTGCGTTATTCTGGCCTGGTCTTGACCAGCCCTTGGACAGTCACTTTACTTTCTAAGTAAAATTAGAGATATTACAGTAATATATTGGGGAAAACATGGATATAGTAGTCAAATACACCTCAATTCAAATCCAGGCCATGCCACTTTCCAGCTGAGAATTTGGGCAAGTTCCTTACTGTCTCCGAGTTGTTTCCTCATTTGCAGAGTGAGGACAGTACCACGCACCTCACAGGCTGTTAGGAGAAGGTGTATAACTGTGTACTCAGAGCCTGGCCCACTTGCCTTCCTGCCTCTAGTCTCATCTGCCTCAAATCCATTCTCTGTAAAGGTGTCAGAGTGACCATTTTGCAGCTTTTCATTTAAAAGTGTTTGTTTAGTTTTTAAAATGTGAAATATGTGCATAGTTTTAAAAAAAAGAACAGAAAGTTATAATGGCAAGAATGAAAGTCTCATTTCCCACTGTTTCTCTGCACTTGCTAGCATATTGTGTGTGTGTGTGTGTGCATGTGTTTGTGTATTTTTCCATACATTGGAATTTACTGTATGCACTCTTCTTTAACTTGCTTTATTTCCTTATATATCTTAGACATCTTTCCATATCAATGCATAAAGTCCCTGCATTGTTTTTAATGGCTTTATTATGCTTTTGTGCCGTAATTTATTCAGTCATTCCAAGGGTACTTTTTAGGTTATTTCTAGTTTTTTGCCTATTACAAGCAGTGCTACAAACATCCTTGCACAAATATCTTTGAATATTTGTACACATGTATTTGTCAGATACATTTATAGAATTGTAGTTGCCAGGTTAGGAGTCTTGTGCATTTAAATTTTTCCTTAGGTATTACCTATTTTGCTTCCAAAAAATGTTTTATCAATTTATAGTTCTCACCATCATGTGTGAAAGTACCTGTTTCGTCACACCTAGGTTGATACTTAACTTGCACGCAGGTCTTGCCTCCTCCAGGAAGCCTTCCTTTACATCCATCTCTCACTCACACATTCCACTTGTTCTCTCACTCTGCCCTCTGGACACTACTCTGCTGGGCTTCTGCCATGCAGCCTGTGCATTCCCCTAGGACACCTCCTATGTGGTGTGATAAATATTCAGTTGGTGGTTTGAGGGAAGGGACTGTCCAATTAGTACTCCATTGACAGCTGCTACCTCATGCTTGGCACACAGGAGGCCGTCAGGAGTTTGTTAGGAGAACTCAGTAAATGGTAGCTGTCATCCCCACAAGACTCAGACTGTATGCTCTCCACTGTTCTTTCCCACTTTAAAATTTTATAACTATGTAAAACTGTAGTTAGAGCTAATTTTTCTATTTAGAAAAGTTAATCAGATTTAATATTTATAGTACCTGAATTGCTTATATTTAGAATACTAGAGGTAGAGAAAAAATTTTTGAAGCATTTCTTACTCTAGGCTCTAAACAGGTAGGAATGTTTCTCCTGCCCAATGTTTATTTATAGAGTGGGTAGATTTTACAGGTCTCCAGTCTTGGAGAAATAGAGATTTTCGATTAGAGCATTTCATTAAACAAGCATTCATCAAAGCAGCATGGTAAGTGGGGAGAGTGTGGACATGAGCCAGATGCCTTTAGCAAAGGCCGTGCCAATTCCTAACCTCAAGGCACCCACTCACCACAGTTAGGTCTGTAGGAGCAGAGTGTGTTCTTCTAGGAGCTTTTTCAGTGGAAAATTGGTGGGCATTGAACAATGTCTCATGAGAGGGAAGACAGGCCCTCGCTGCTTTTGAGGAGCTCCTGACCTGGCAGAGGGAGGCAGAGGCAGACCTGCAGAAGCTGAGTGACAGTGAACACGGTAGGCACTGTGTCCCACTGCTGGGAACCGAGGTGAGGAACCAGCATCTTCTGGTGAGGGAAGTTAAGGCAGGGACTGCACCTTCTGTGTGTTGGTAATGTGGTTTGCATGAAGAATTCTTAATGTGTTGGTAGTGTGGTTGCATGAAGAATTCTTAACACCTCTCAATTTGTAAATTGTCTTCTGAAACCAGGTTGAGGTCCATTTTGTTGAAATACAATCTCAAGAGAGAGTTGATTTCATTAATAGCTAAATTACATGCTTTCTTAGTTTGGTTTGGGGTTCTTTCTCTTGCCCTCATGAAGCAAGCCCATGAAGCCCAAGATTGACAGAGGAGGTGGCTTTGACAGATTCTGTCTTAGGTGGTTTTTTTTTTTTTCTGCCTAATAAGGGAAACTTATTTTAATTTTAAAATTATTTAAAATCTTGAGATGAAATTATGTTAATTATTGACCTAATAATATAATGTACTCCCCAAATTCACAAAAGCTAGCCTAATACTGTACCAGTCTGAGTACAGGTTACAACAGCTGTAGCAGAGAGAGTTCCAGAGTTGTTCAACAAGGTTGAGATTAATTTGTGCCAATCTCAATGTGGGCAGGTGGACCAGAATGGGGGCCATCTCAGTGCCACAAGGTCATTCCAGACTCAGGCTGGTGGGTGACTCTAGCATCTTCAGCATGTGACTTCCATCTCTGGATCTATGACTGCTGATCCCTCAGCCAACAGCAAGGGAGAAAGATAGATTGAAAGGCAAGCAGCTTTCTGTTTAAAAAAATGATCTGGGAGTAGCATACATCACTTCTGCTCACATCTCATTAGCTAAAGGTTGGTCATCTGGCCACAGCTGCCTGCCAGGAAAGTGACCAGATGTCATCTCTAGTTGGGTAGCCATTTGTCCAGCTAGAACAGGGTGGCTTCTGTTACTAAAATGAAGGGAGGAGTGGATCCTGGAGTAGGTCAGCAGCCTAGGCCTGTCATACTGTCCCTTGGTCACTTCAGACTTAACTTGTCCAAAGCCGAACTTTCCGACTCAGCTATCTCCTGCTTACCTACAGCTGTTACACCTTTGTTTCTCCCCATCTCCTGCAGGGCAACAAGTCACGTACATTCTTCCTCCAACCCGTGCATTTCCTTCTTTTCCCCACCTGCCACAATCCTGCCATTTTTGTCAGGTCTGCCTGTTTTGAGTCCTACCCATTCGAATCCAACCCTTTCTCAGCTTCCCGAATGACCTCTCTGAAAAGCGAGTGTGAACCCATGCCTCTCGTGCTTTGATGGCTCTACAGCCCTCAGGCCCAGGCCCAGATGGCTCTGAGCGGTTTCCAGGGCCTGGGGTGATCTGGCCTTGTTTTCTCTCCAGTTTTGTCCCCCCATGACCCAGCAGAATCAAATCTCAAATGATTTGTCATGCTTAGAAGGCACCTCCAGCTCTCTGCACATGCTACTTCCTATCCCTTCACCCTAAACCTCCATTCTTCTGGGTTTAGGGCTCTCCTTGCATCCGATCTCTTCTGAGTGTACCCGCAGTGTACGCTCTCTGTAAGCTTGAAACGCAGAAGGCAGGTTCTGGCAAAGGACCTGGTCCACAGTGGTGCTCAAGAAATGCTTTATGAATGACCAGTATTGCTGGTGCATTACAATATGGCCAAGAAATAGCAGGTTGTAGTGGCTCCTGCCTTCTCGCTGAGTCTGTCTCTGATCCTTTGCATTTTTACTCCACTAGTCAAGCTGAGCAATTCACCATGTCTGAGCACAGCCAGTTTGAGTTCTGTGCTTCTACTCTGTCTCTGGCAAAACTATCCAGGGCAAATGCCACCTCCTCCATGAAGCTCTTCCTGTTTTCTGCACCCCTGCTTGTGGGTAGGACCTCTTTTGCCTTTCAGCTTTGTTTCTATTTTACTTATGGCCCTTACCTCTTTATAACTTATATTACAATGTAGATAATAGACTCATTCCTCACACTTCTCCCCCAAATAGTGAAGTAGGTGCTGCTTCAAGACCAATACCTGTTTGATCTTGATATATGTCTTGTATATTATTTATCACTTTCTTGTACAAAGGTACCCGGTAAATGTTGAGATGAATAGTCTCAGCCTCTTAAAAACTATAAATAAATTAAGAAAAAGATGCTCCTTCAGATGTCAGTAAAATAGAGCAGCATCGTGAGGGAATCATTAGCTACAGTGTTATGGGTCTGATCAGCAGAGGTATATTGAATGGTCACTCTGTCCCAGGGGCCAGGCCCTCCCTGTCCTCCTATCCTGGGAGTACAGCGTGCCACCATGAACAAGACAGACCTTTCCCTCCCCTCCTAGAGCTTAGGGCCCCCTTCTCACAGCAGCATGGCTTGGCCAGCTCACTAAGCCTTGGGTCACTCCAGTGTAACACAGGGCTGATAATTCCTGTCGGTCGTTGTGAGCAGTGTGTTAGTTTATCTAGTGCAACTCTGGCCTCCCAGACGCAATCCCCAGCCAGTGTGCAATGGCTCTTGGTCCAAATGGCTGCTGGTACTACCAGCTGTGCCTCAGCCACTGCCCTGAGAATGGTAAAACATGAAGCAACAGTCAGTTGGAGAAACTATTCATTTGATTTAAATTCTTTGTTCAGTCTTGTTGTTAATCAATTTCCATGTTTAATGGAAGTCCTAGACATCATTGTGTTGAAACACATGTCATCACTCCAAAAACTCAGTGGGTAGATATTAAATATTAGGTGTTAGAACAAACAAGCAGGAATTTGGGGAAGCTGTAGAATAAAATTTAAATTCTGTGTTTGTAAGCAGTGTAGAATATTTACCTAAATGATTTTATTGTTGGCTTTTTAATTTTTAAGAAATGACCAATATAAATAGCTTGCTAACTTTTGAATAAACATTATCAGACAAGAGCCAGGGAACGGAGTAAAGGTAGCTGCCTGCCGATTTCTGTTTGCTTTGTTTTCTGTATAAAATCATACAGGCTCCTGCAGCGTAGGAATCTCAGCCTACTATCTAAACCACAGAAAGGCTGCTCTGGGGCTGCCAGTTTATATTCATGCCTCGTGGATAACATAGTGTCCGTGTTATTGTCTGTAGCTTATGACAGAGTTCTCTGTCTATGGCTGTCTGTATTGAAGCCCACTAGTGATGTAGGGTTTAGGGAATGTAGGCCAGCTCCGGGACCACCTCACAAGGTAGGAGCGCACTCACGAGCATCCACGGCACACACAGGTGTCACCAGGCCTCCAACACCCAGTTGTTCTTTAACTTACCACTTTTACAATCACTTTGGCATCGGACTTGCTTCCTAGTTCGTCACTTTAACCTGAATTTGTGGACACAGCAGAAGACTGGTCCATTTGTTTTTCTGCATGAATGAATTGTAGACGTTCATTTTGCAGCATCTCCAGAGTGCCTCCATATCTGGTTGAGACAGCATGGTGTAATCTGGTCCCACAGGAAGCAAGCTGATGAGAATCACATAGTGATGTAGTCTTGTCATGGCTAATAAAAATGTACAAATTCTTTTCTCCAAAGGTTGTTATTTCCTAATCCAATCCCTTAAGATGTGGTCATGCAGGGTCTCAGAATTCCTTCCTTTCATGATAATCTTGTACCATTAAAATGTCTTTGCATTTTTTGCATGTTGCTTAAGTTCAGAACTTGGTCTAACTCAGTTTACCAACTTACAGCCACATTGTCTTATATACCAATGAATTTGAAACACTATTAAGTGAGCTATGCATGTATAATTTCAGTAAGAATCCATGTTCATTCTGTTTCTCTTTCAAGGAATCTGACGACTGTACCAGCTCTTTGGAATATTATATGACACTACATCATGAGTGACAGTAAATGTGATAGTCAGTTTTACAGTGTACAAGTGGCAGACTCAACTTTCACTGTCCTAAAACGTTACCAGCAGTTGAAACCAATTGGCTCTGGAGCCCAAGGAATTGTCTGGTAAGTATGGTCTGTTTCAGTAGTGTAGATTGAGTTTTTGTTGTAATAAAAACTTAATAGATCTAAGTCGTCAGAATTTAGAAACACTGATGATAAAAATACCCTTTTCTTTGCTATAGGTTTATAAGCTAAATTGAATCAACCTCTTGCTTTAGTTACATATAGTCAGATTGTAGGATACAAGCTCAAATTCTTAGAATGCTGCATAAATTTAAATAGGTAGCAATTTTTCTTTTTTCTTTGTTTCTTTTCTCTTTTTTTTCTTTTCCATTCCCCCTGTCATTATGATATTAGAGTAATAGGTATGACAGTGAGTTGTAACAGAAATTTGGAGTTTTATTCATTTCTTCATCCTGGCCACCTTTCCCCCCTCCCCCTTTTATTCCCAATCACTCCTATTCATTTCTAGGCGCCGTCATTGCAGTGCCTTGCCCTTCATTGGCAGGATGAGGCCAGTCAGTGTCATTATCACCCCATGGATTAACCAGGAAGGGATGCCGTATGAGGGGTTGGGCTGGCCGTCTCTTCCTTGGTGTCTCACTTCAACTATGTGTCCAGCCCAGAACGTCAGAACCGTTGGTCTGACCCTGAACCTTAGTCTCTTGCTTGGTAAGACAGTCAGCTGCCGCGACATCACTGGCCAGCTAAAGGTAAAGTTTTTCACATGTTTTCTAGACTACAGTTATCAGCACTTCCCAAGCTTTTTATCCCTTAGTTTTTTGGCAAAATCTTTTCTTCGTTTTTTGGTTAGTAAAAACAAGATTGTCTTTGCATCTAAAAGGAACTGTGGTAAAGCTAAACACCCAATGATTAGAGCTTGTAGGTAAAGGGGATTCAAGTAAAAGAGAACTCTTGGATGGTCTGGTAGGAGAGTTTATATTTTTATTAGAGATGTTGAGTTTAGAGAATCTGCATCAGTGGTTAGTAATTGATCCTCTGTTGTAGAGATATGAGATCAGGGAAGTTAGTTGTTTTCTTTGGCTTAGGTAGTTAGAGGCCCTGGAAGCTGAGAGGAGATGGTAGTTCAGAGACTCCCAGAAAAACTAATGAGGGGGAAGGGGCTGTTTGGAAGGAATGCCTGGCTTGCATCTAAAATAGTGGTGATCTTAACTTCCAATTGATAACATGCTATATTGGTACTTAAATCCAGTGTGCCAGGAAAGTTTTAAAGTGAATGGATGGTTCATATTAGGATGCTTTGATGTTAATAAAAAGTTCTAGACAGTAAAATATTCTTTTGATTTATAACCCATCTCTTATTTGAAACTGGATGGTAATTTGACATAGGGAATTAAGCAAGACTGATATCAAGGACATTTAATGTAATAACCACATTAAGAGCTTGACTGGAAATTCATAATTAATTGTATAATGGAGAGCTTTACAAGGGTTTTGCAGTTAAAATTAATGACTTCATTACAGCATGGTGTAAATGACAATAAAATTACATGCTACTTTAGAAAATACTGTTTTTCAGAGATTAGTTTTGATTTCCAGTTTTCATATACTACTTCTCATCTTTGTTTTTTAAAGAAATGTTTAATAATGAATTTACTCATTATGGGTGTATATTTTTCATTAAAAAAAATTCTAGTTTTGAAATGAAAGTTCCCAAATAAACAGTTATAAGCTAAACCTCCTCTGGTAAAAGCAGTGGTAGAATTATAAGATGGAAAGTTCTGAATTTTTAAAGAATTTTAAAGACTAAGAGTCCAGAAATAAACCCATACATCTGTGGCCAGTTGATTTTCAAAAAGCGTGCCAAGATTATTCAGTGGGGAAAGAACAGTCTCTTCAACAAATGGTGCTGGGACAACTGGATACCCACATACAAAAGAATGAAGTTGGACTCCTACCTCACATCATGTAAAAGGTTAACTCAAAATTGATCGATGACCTAAATGTAAGAGTTAAAACCATAAAACTCTTAGAAGAAAACAAAGGGGGAAGCGTCATGACTTTGAATTCTTAGAAATTACACCAAAAGCATGAGCAACAAAAGAAGAAATTGGACTTTATCAAAATTAAAAATTTTTGTGTATCAAAGAACACTGTCAAGAGAGTGAAAAAACAACCCACAAATGGGAAAATATTTGCAAATCGTGTATCTGGTAAGAGTCTAATATTCAGAATATAAAGAACTCCTACAACTCAACAGCAAACAAACAACCCAATTTATTTATTTTTAGGTAAAAGCATCTTTTTTTTTTAATTGGAGTATAGTTGCTTTACAATGTTGTGTTAGTTTCTGCTGTGTAACAAAGTGAATCAGCTATACGTATACATATATCCCCTCCTTTTTGGATTTCCTTCTCATTTAGGTCACCACAGAGCACTGAGTAGAGTTCCCTGTGCTATACAGTAGGTTCTCATCAAACAACCCAATTAAAAAAAAAAAAAACAGGCAAAGGACTTGAATAGACATTTCCCCAAAGAAGATTTATGGCCAATAAACACATGAAAAGATGCTCATTGTTAGCCATTTGGGAAATGCAAATCAAAACCACAGTGAGGTACTACTTCATACCCACTAGGTGGTCATAATCAACAAAATGGAAAATAACAAAGGTTGGCAGGGATGTGAAGAAATTACAACCCTCATACATTGCCAGCGAGAATGTAAAATGGTGCAGCCACTTGTGGAAAACAGTTTGACGGTTCCTCAACGAGTTAAACATAGAATTATTACATGACCCAGTAAATATCCCTAGATATATTCCCAAAAGAATTAAAAACAGATGTTCAAAAAAGACTTGTATACAAATGTTCATAGCAGCACTATTCTCAATAGCCAAAAGGTGGAAACAGCCCAAATGTCTATCAATAAATGAATGGATACACAAGCTGTGTTATATACATACATGGAATATTATTCATAAAAAAAATGAAACACTGATATATGCTACAACATAGATGATCCTCAGAAACATGCTAAGTGAAAGAAGCCAAACATAAAAGGTAGTATTATTATATGAGTCCATTTATGTGAAATATCCAAAGTAGGTAAATCCATAGAGAAAGATGCAGATTGGTGGTAACAAGGGCAAGGGGGAGAGAGGAATGGGGAGCAACTTCATAATGGGTATGGAGTTTCCTTTTGGGGTGATGAAAATCTTTTGGGGTTACTTAAAGGTGGTGATTGCACAACACTGTGAATGTGCTAAATGCTACTGAATTGTTCACTTTAAAATGGTTCATTTTATGTTTATGTGAATCCCCCCTTAATAAAAATTTTTTTGAAAAAAAATGTAAACTGAAAGGTGCCTTAACTTAAGGATATTTGTCATTTTTAATGGATATTTAACCCCTGATACTATAGTATTATATGAAATATTTTCACGTTATGCATTAAAATATGTTGTCATTTTCTTGTAACTTACATTATATATTGATATAGTCTTAACTGTACTTTCACTTAACTCTTAGTATTTTCATTTAAATAATTTTATGACAATTTTATTAACATTTGTATGAGCAACTTTCTCTTCACATACATGTAGAGGCTAAAATTTTAACACCATCCTAAATTTCACGTCTTGCAAATCCCCATTTCCATAGCCTGAATTTTGATTTTAAGGAAGGATCAAAAACTGGGTTTCACCCTTTTCTGCTCAAGAAAGAAGTCTTTGAACTGATTAAAATAGCTCTTAATGAGCCTTTTGCACAGCTAAGAGTTTATTTTGTGATCTTTGATGTAATTATTCACTTAACTTTGTAACCCAAGCCAGTTATTCATTACCAGATCAAAACATTTTAGTTGGGTTAACTTTACTGATGCATGGAAAAGAGGTTAGTTAACTTGATTCAGATTATTGATACTTTCTTTTAGAAATGTTTGTGCAATTATGAAAATTATTCTTAGACTTCTGGGATGTTTTCTTTTGGCTTTTAGAGGAGGTGCCGTCACGAGAGCTGGGCCTAGATGGTTGGAGACCTGGTTTCCATTATTACTTTACTGTTACTTTCTACCAGAGCCTGTGTTGGCTTCCTCTCAGCCGGGAAGGTGGGTGACTACTCCTCACCTTCCTTCTAGGCTTGAGACTTCGTGGTACCATTGAACTGCAGCAGTGGTGGTGCAGGCAATGGTAGTCCCAGACTGACAAGAGAGAAATGTTTCCTGTGATACTTCCCCCACATGTCTTCAGAGGATTTTTTCCTGGCTCTGTTTTGCACAGAGTCTTGGATATTGGCATTATGCTTTAAGGTCCTTAAAAGAAAGGTGTTCTTTTTATACACGGTTCAAGGAGAGGATCTTTTACCTTGTTCTGCTGTGTAGATAGAGCAAGAAACTATGAATGGTGCCAGTTAGACTCCTTTCTTCCTCATCAGTGATGGAAGGGCTTGAGTATACCCACCATCAAGCCCTAACTTTTAGATAACTTATTATCTCCAATGGTCCCTTCTCTGCAAATATGACAGGTTCTTTCCCACGCCCATCACTTTTGTCCCCACTGCATTTCCTGGTTGGAGTCTCCTCTGAAACCCTGCTCTTCTGTCCCTGTCCTGACACTATCCCTGATCTTTTGAGACTTATCTGTGGAACTTCAGATAATCTCACCTCATGCTTGGAATAGAGCCTTCTCTCTGATCGAACCAAGGAGTGTGTGATTGGTTTAATTGATGCACACGTGCGTACGTGTGCACACACACACACTCCAGAACTGTAAGATGATAAATTTGTGTCTTAAATCAGTAAATCTGTGCTAATTTGTTATAGCAACAATAGGAAACTAATATACATTTGTTTTTACATTTTTGAGAAGTAAAATATCATAGTAGCAATAATGCGTGGTTTACAAAACTTGTTAATCATCTATTTAAACTAGAGCTTGATAAAGATATAGGGACAGGTGTGCAGGTAAACCAAAGTGCAGGTATTGATACAGGATTAAAAGGAGGAGCTGGGGTCCAAATAAAATATTCTGACTCCTAATTTTGAATTGTTTTTACAGTTGTCTGATTTATTTGTTTCTATGTTTTTGTTGTTCATTAAAACTGTTAGTAAAATAATTAGGAAGTAAGTTTTAAAATGTTTATCATTTGAAGTATTTATAAAATTAAGTTATTAGTAGAATTAAGTATTTCAAGGTTTTAAAGCTCTATGGGGAAAATGTGTGTACATTTCTTTCATATATATATATTCACTTTTTCTCTCTCCTTCTAAAATGTCAAGCTGTTTAACCAAAGTAGTAAGGACTATTTGTTTTATGAAACAGTTCTACGAAGTGCTTAACTTTTTTTTCTGCTTTTATTAAAAAAAATTTTAATTGAAATATAGTTGATTTACAATGTTGTTAATTTTTGCTGTACAGCAAAATGGTTCAGTTACATGTATATATGCATTCTTTTTTTAAAATATTCTTTTCCATTATGGTTTATTGTAGAATATTGAATATAGTTCCCTGTGCTATACAGTAGGACCTTGTCATTTATCCATTCTAACATATAATAGTTTGCATCTGCTAACCCCAAATTCCCAATCCATCCCTCTCCCACCTCTCTCCCCCTTGGCAACCGCAAGTCTGTTCTCTATGTCTGTGAGTCTGTTTCTGTTTCATAAAGGTTCATTTGTGTCATATTTTAGATTCCACATATAAGTGATATCATATGGTATTTGTCTTTCTCTTTTTGACTTACTTCACTTAGTATGATAATCTCGTTCCATCCATGTTGCTGCAGATGACATTATTTCATTCTTTTTTATGGCTGAGTAGTATCCATTGTATATATGTCCCACATCTTCTTTTCCTTTCATCTGTAGATGGACATTTACTTTGTTTCCATGTATTGGCTATTGTGAATAGTGCTGCTATAAATATAGGGGTGCACGTATCTTTTTGAATTATAGTTTTGTCTTTATATATACCCAGGAGTGGGATTGCTGGATCATATGGTAGCTCTATTTTTAGTTTTTTGAGGAACCTCCATACTGTTCTCCATAGTGGCTGCACCAGCTTACATTCCCACCAACAGTGTAGGAGGGTTCCCTTTCTCCACACCCTCTCCAGCATTTGTTATTTGTAGACTTTTTATATATATATAAATTTATTTATTTATTTATGGCTGCGTTGGGTCTTCATTGCTGCGTGCGGGCTTTCTCTAGTTGCAGCGAGCAGGGGCTGCTCTTCATTGTGGTGTGTGGGCTTCTCATTGTGGTGGCTTCTGTTGTTGTGGAACATGGGCTGTAGGCGGGTGGGCTCAGTAGTTGGGGTTTGCGGGCTCTAGAGCGCAGGCTTAGTAGTTGTGGCACATGGGCTTAGTTGCTCCGCGGCATGTGGGATCTTCCCAGACCAGGGCTCGAACTCATGTCCCCTGCATTGGCAGGCAGATTCCTAACCACTGTGCCACCAGGGAAGGCCCTTGTAGACTTTTTTTTTTTTTTTTTTTTTTTTTTTTGCGGTACGCGGGCCTCTCACTGTTGTGGCCTCTCCCGTTGTGGAGCACAGGCTCCGGATGCGCAGGCTCAGCAGCCATAGCTCACGGGCCCAGCCGCTCCACGGCATGTGGGATCTTCCCACACCGGGGCGCGAACCCTCATCCCCTGCATCGGCAGGCGGACTCTCAACCACTGCGCCACCAGGGAAGCCCCCTTGTAGACTTTTTAATGGTGGCCATTCTGACTGGTATGAGGTGGTACCTCATTGTAGGTTTGATTTGCATTTCTCTAATAATCAACAATGTTGAGCATCTTTTATGAAGTGTTTAAAATAAAGTGTAATATTAGATCTGACAATGCTTAGAAGTGACAGTTACAACCTTAACATGAAATGGTTGGTATAGCTCTTATTCCTTTTTGCTTCCTCTAGTTCTGTACAAGGATGAATGTTGGCCTGTTCTTATACTGTTTTGTTTTCTGTTAGTATATATAAATAAACATAATGTCCACAACAAAATTTTTGTGATAAAGAAGATATATGCTATAAGGCATAGGAAGGCTATGATTCAGGAGAACTGAGTTCTAAGTCCAGCTCAGATCCTCATAGCAGTAGTTCTTAGTGACCTTGGGCAAATCATTGTGTCTTTATAGTTAAACCTCTAAAATGTATAGTTTGGAACTTCTAATTTAAGGTCAGACACCTAAACAAAGAGACAGGAGAGCAGTAATCAGTGGATATGAGAGCATTTAACAAGTTTCTGCAGAGGAAGTGAGAATAAGTAGGTAAGACATTTGCCACAAAGAAGAGAACCTATCTATAGTAGAACTCCAAAGAGGTGGTGAGTATACAGATGCCAGATACAAAAAACGAAGATGAAACGGGTGGCTAGAAGTAGGGATGTTAATTAAAAGTGTGTCTATGAAACAGTTTTGCTAGTTGGCTCCTAACATTCCCACCCCTACCCCCATGCTCAGCATTTGCCCCTAGAGAGCAAGTAAATGAAGAATTATTAGGCCAGTATCTGGGGAAGGAGAAGCCTAGTAAGAGGAGCCCAGGATTTGGGGTGTTCTTTCCCTTGAGGGCATTTGAAAATTCTGGAGTGGGCAGCTGGGAGACTTAGAGTCCTTTGGACTGCTTTGTGGGGCTATAGGAGACAGGGATTGGAGTCCAGGGCCCTCTAAAGGGGCTTAGTGAACTTCCTTTGCTTTAACTGGGTCCAATAAAGGGCTGCATCCTAGAAGTAAGGATGAACCAAAAAGAAACCAGCCCTTGCAGGAACTGCCACTTAACTTCACATCATCTCATTTGCTGAACCCAAAGTGAGGTGAGCCCAAATTGCTAGTACCCCCAGGTACCCAGCAGAAATAAATGTAAATTCTACCTGGAGGAAGATAGATCATACTGGATATCAAATTATTTCTAGATAGCAAACAGTTTTGCAAGTTCAAGGTGCAAGACGTAATCAGAAATAACTAGTCACACAAGGAGATTGGACAACATTCACAAAATCCAGCACAAACAACAGAGAAAAGAAACAGATCCACAGGGGTTATTGGCATTATTGGATCCAGACTTCCAAAGAGTTATGATGTTATGTTCCGGATGATAAAAGACAGTATGAAAAAGTTTTGGTGGAAAATGAAAACTTAAAACAACTAAATAGAAATTATAGAACTATAAGACATAGTAATTGAATTATGAAGTTAATGGGTGGGTTTAAAAGCATATTAGATATAACTGAAGAGAGAATTGTGATCTGAAAGATAGGTGAGGAAAAAAGTATCCAGAATGAAGCCTGGGGAGACAAAAGGGTAGAAAAATATGGAAGAGAGGATGTATTTGTTTTCTATTGCCGCGTAACAAATTACCATAAACTTAGTGGTTTAAAGCAGAACAACAACCATTTATAATTTCATAGTTCTGTAGGCCAGAAATCTGGGTGGGCTTCCCTGGGTTCTCTGCTTGGCATTTCACAAGGCTGAAATCAAGGTGTCACTGGACTGGCCTCTTATCTGGAGGCTCTGGGGAAGAATTTGCTTTCAAGTGCATTCAGGTTCTTGGCAGAACCCAGTTCCTTGCAGCTGTAGGTCAGAGGTCTCCATTCCATTCCCTTGCTCTCTATCAGCCAGGGGCCACTCTGCTCCTAGAGGCTCCCACATTCCTTCTCACGTGACCCCCCTTCCATCTTAAAGGCAACAACATGTCTAGTCCTTCTCAGGATTCAGATCTTTCTGACTTTCCCCTCTTCCCACCAGCCAAACAAACTCTGCTTCTAAAGGGTTCTCGTGATTGGATTAGTGCCCCCCCACCCCTTCCGTTGTGATCTCCCTTTTGTTAAACTTGGCCCTCTTGCAGGACACAGGGTCAATATACTACAAAAAAATCGAATGCCTAGAAATTGATAGAACAAACCACTTCAGAAAAGAGTTTGGCATTATCTACTAAAATAAACTATATGTAATACCACTTTTAGCTATCTACTCGTCAGAAATGCATGCCCAGAACCATGTACAAGAATGTTTATGACCATGGTTTTTGCTTGCAAACTGAAAACAACCAATGTATCTATCAACATTATGTCATATAATCATAACAAAGGAATATTATAGCGATGACACAGAATGAGTTATAGCTTCACACAACAACGGATGTACCTCACAAATATAATGTTGAGTGAAAGGAGTCAGGCATAGACAGTTTCAAAAACCAGGCAAAAATAAATGATGCAGGGGCTTGAAGATACATGTTTAGCTGGTAAAAGCAAGGAAGTGATTATCATAAAAGTCAGAAGTAGGGGACTTCCCTGGTAGTCCAGTGGCTAAGACTCCATGCTCCCAATGGAGGGGGCCCAGGTTCGATCCCTGGTCAGGGAACTAGATCCCACATGCCACAACTAAAAGATCCTGCATGCCGCAATGAAGATTGAAGATCCTGCGTGCAGCAGCTAAGACCCAGCACAGCCAAATAAATATATTTTTTTAATTATAGTATAAAAATAAAGTCAGCAGTAGTTATCGCCTTTGGGGGGCAGGAAGGATAGTGATTAGTGGGGGGGAGTGCTTTGGGGTTGTTGACAAAACATGGTTCTTTGTAATAAATCATTAAGACGAGGAACAAAAAAGGAAGCAAAAGAATGAATACCAGACAGGCATACGCCTTCTCACCAACAACACTCAACTCTGGAAATCATTGGAGCTCTGAGAGAAAATTGATTTCGAGCTTAGAAGACAAACTATCAATCAAGGATAAAGGAAGAGTAACATAATTTATCTTCCATGCCCTTTTTTTCTGAGGAAATTCCTTGAGAGTGTACTCCAACAAGAAAGAATACAAGAACATGTAACACCAGAAACAGTGGAAGCCAGAGAAAAGAAATCCCAGGGCGATAGGTACACATCAGGCCTTGAAACCCCAAGAAAAATGTCTTTCCGAAAAATGGAATAGATTCCAAACAATAGATAATGTGAGTAAGGAGGTAAGAAGTACTAGTGACAGCTCTAAAGAGGTATATTTGTCTTCTCTTAATAAGAAAAAAAAAGTTTATTAGAAACTTGTGGTAGAAAAGTTAGAAAAAATCATGATCTAAGAATAAAACAAATTTAAAGCAGCATGATGTTTGAGAACTTACGGAATGTTAGAAGAGAATCCATTTAACCTTAATGCTGGAAACAATCACATTCTCTTATGAGTGGCAAGGGTCATGTGATCTTTAGAAATGAAATGTAATCCTCGCTCTGAAATTAGTAATGTTTACATGTGTGCACATACATACCTACACTCTGTAAGTCGATTTTCAACTTTTAGACACATCCTAAGGAAGAAACACAGAAGATTTAATTATAGGGATTGAAAGATGTGTTATTAAACTTGACCATTTAAGACAGAAATTGGAGGAAAAGAGATTAGAGAGCTGGAGGAAAAAGGAGATGAAGTGTAATATTCTCATTTTACATAGTGGGGAGCAAGAGGTTCCTTTGAAGGTTGATGCAGCAAGTTTAGGCATGTTATTTAAAGTTACAAGGGTGACCAAGGGAAAAGTTAAAAATAACATGAGAGGTCTTCCCTAGTGGCGCAGTGGTTGAGAGTCCGCCTGCCGATGCAGGGGACACGGGTTCATGCCCTGGTCCAGAAAGATCCCACATGCCGTGGAGCGGCTGGGCCTGTGAGCCATGGCCGCTGAGCGTGCGTGTCCGGAGCCTGTGCTCCGCAACGGGAAAGGCCACAACAGTGATAGGCCCACGTACCAACAACAACAAATAATAATAATAATAACATGAGAACAAAAAACTAGGAGGAGTTGGGGGTTTCAACGAAGTGACTAAATCCTCAGTGTTCATAATGGGGAGTAAATAGCTAATTTCTGAAGTTGATAAATGAGGAGATAGTGATAAAAGTATATTCTTTGGAGTTGAGATATTACTAAAAGAAGTAAAACCAGGAATAACTGAAGGTAGCTCCTCCTGGAGTTGGAACTAGGAATGGGGAAGCATGAGTCCGCTCAGATATTCAGAATTGGTCCATTTGGCTCATTAGACAAAAACTTTTGAGACCAAAAAAGGTGTGTCTGTTTTTAAATTCTCAAGACCGAGAAATATATATATATAAGTACAAATCACATGTGCATGTATTAATTAATGATTTGTTTCACAAATAGATTTATTTTTGACATTTTATAATCCATATGAATATTACATTTGCATATGGGCATGTGATTTTAATTAATTAATTAATTTTCTTTATTATTTTTTGGCTGCATCAGGCCCTAGTTGTGGCACTCAGGGTCTTCATTGAGGCGTGTGGGATCTTTCCTTGTGGCATGCGGGCTTCTCTCTACTTGTGGCCCATAGGCTCCAGAGCACGTGGACTCTGCAGTTTGCGGCATGTGAGCTCAGTAGTTGTGGCACACGGGCTTAGTTGCCCCACAGCATGTGGGATCTTAGTTCCCTAACCAGGGATTGAACCCAAGTACCCTGAATTGGAAGGTGGATTCTTTACCACTGGACCACCAGGGAAGTCCCTGGGCACGTGATTTTACATTTGTGTATACATGAACACATAATGTGAATTAAAGAAAAAGTAATTCCAAAGTAACATGAAGCTTCTAATAATTCTTAACCAAATGCTACAGCAGACAGCCTTCAATTTTAAAAAGTTAAAATTGAATTAAGTTTGGGTTTTTTGGCAAAAAAAAATTAATAGAAGTGAATAAGTGTAAACAGTGTTATAAACTGAATAGAATAAATAAATAGAAGCAGTATTTTAAATGGTGCTTAGGTTCTCAGATGGTCTTTAGCAGCTTTTAACCCCTGATGACGAGCCAAAAGGTAACAGTGACAGCAATCATACTGTTAGTGCTAGCTTGAAACTAGTACAGAAGGTACTCAATTTTTCCTGTCTATTTTCTGGAGGAAAATCAATCATAAATTTCAGCTGGGAACTTGAGATTCTGGAAACACAGACCTAGAGGATTTTATTTCTTAACCATAGTAGTATGAGGAGGTATTTCTAGCAGAATTTTATGTATAGCAATTGCTTATGTTAGGGATTTTGTATCTTGGGGATTTACCATGAACTGAGATTTTGGTTTCTGTTTTTCTTTTAGATTCTTACATCTGGGAAAAACACAATCAATCAAAATCTAGATTTATTATATCCATCTCATGAGTTCAAACCATTTTCTCCACTGTGATACTCCAAAATATACTTATATTTCATTCTGTGATACCAGTGACTTTTTTTCAACTTATTGGCATATTTAAACTGAAGATTTTGTTTCCTGAGCAGTCTTACATGCTCTGTATTAAATTACTTGGTTCTGAACATAATAATCTCAACTAATATAATGAGACGTCCATGTGCAAAGGATTGCTGAATCCTATCCTAGCTTCAGCTGCCATGGTGGCGCCTCTGCAGAGGAGTCCGTTCGTCCTGCACTCTTAGCCAACTCACCTTGCTCTTAATGTGCAGAAGTACCAGAGTGGAAGCAAGCAGATTTTTCCTTATTTGTTATTCATTTAAAAAGATAATACATTGAATGTACATTCTGCATTGCTGTATATTCCAAAATCATCCTAATGGGTTGCCTATATTTCTCAATTATAGTGCTGCTTTTGATACAGTTCTTGGGATAAATGTTGCAGTCAAGAAACTAAGCCGTCCTTTTCAGAATCAGACTCAT
This sequence comes from Phocoena sinus, assembly GCF_008692025.1. NCBI lineage: Eukaryota > Metazoa > Chordata > Mammalia > Artiodactyla > Phocoenidae > Phocoena > Phocoena sinus. Next base: position 17,965,424 of record NC_045765.1, on the reverse strand, counting down.
GCAAAGAGAGCTTATCGTGAACTTGTCCTCTTAAAATGTGTCAATCATAAAAATGTAAGTTATGTCTATATTTCCTCTAATACTTTAATGTTGTCAATGCTGCCATAATCATCTGGGTCTTTGGAGATACAATGAGTTTAGACCTAGGGTAAACTAGTGATAAAAATACTATTTAAATGGTTATATTTTATTGACAGAATTTTCAGTCAACATTGGAGATACTGAAGTCAGCAAGAGGCATCATTGTCCATAGGAATTTAGGTCACTCAACACAGATGGGAATGTCAATTAACCTTGTAACCATTTGGTTTTCACTGTTTCCCTGTGTATAAAATGGCAACAGTATTGACCTAGCAAATTGAGAAATATCCAAATACTTTTTAGAAAAACGTTGTTCTATAAGTAGCTTTTACATATTCACATTTATTTAAATAAATGTTATTAGATGATGTTATATTCAAGATAGTTGTACTTGGCATCTCTACAGAAATCAAAGCATTGTAAATTTTAAGGAAAAACAGTATATCTCTAGAAAATGAGGTACTCAGGCCCATTTTATGTTCTACTACTGATGCCTGAGCATTATTTTGAACATGATTTTGATAACCTTGCCATGTTATAAAATTATAAAATGTTAAGTCTGGCAGGGGCTTTGGAGATCCCCTCCCATGTGACCTCTTTTTGTTACGGGGTGGGGGGGATAAGTATTTAAAAGTACACTCAACTCTATATGGCTCCTTTTGTTGTAACATTTATGCTGGATTTTTCTGGTGTAGGGACATTAAACACAAAACTAAGATAGGTTCAATCTTTTGAGTCTGTGGTTTGAGTTTGTTTTTAAATTCTCCAATGCATGCTTTATTTTACAGGTTTAAAACAAAAAGTAAAAAAGTTTTTTTTTCAGGTTACAAAAAAATGTTTATTATTATTTTTAATTCAAACAGTATAAACAAGAAAGAAAAATCCTTGAATCCCACCACCCACTATTATTAACATTTTGGTGAGCATTCTTATGCATATATATACACACATACATAAATAAGCTCAGTTATGTTATTACACATCCTGCTTTTTCCCTAGTGGAATGTTGCTAGATCTCATATACATTAATGAACATAGATATAAACCATTTTTTAAATGGCTACATAGTACAGATGCACAGTAATTCATTTAACCAATCACCAATTATCAGATATTTAGATTGTTTCCAGTTTTTTGCTATTATAAGCAGTGCTGCAGTGAACATCCTTATACATTGCATCTTTGCACACTTGTCCAGGTGAATTCCTTGGCCAAGATTGCTGGGTCAAAGACTATGCATACTTTTGGTTTTAATAATATATACTGACAAATTAACCTCAAGGAAGACTGTCAATTTTACACTTTTATTGAGTATCTGAGTATGTCTTTTATTTCAAAATACCCCAGAGCTACATACTGTTGATTTGTTTTACCTTACCAAACTGAGAGATGACAAATGATACCTTATTTTTATTTGTGAGGTTGATTTTCTTTCCATATCTCTATTAGCCATTTATTTTTATTTATTGAGAGTTTGTTTTTCATGGCCTTTGTCCATTTTTCTCTAGGACTGTTGGTTTCTTTCTTATGCATCTATAGAAGATCTTTGTATATTAAAGCTGTCAACCCTCACTTTTCCATCTGACCTAATTTAGGTTGTTTTTGTCATACTGATTTTTGTTGTTGTGTTTAACATAATCAAATCTCCTAGGTTTCCTGTCATGCTTAGAAAAGGCTTTTCTACACCAGAATTGTATAAATGTTTATTCATATTTTAATGTTTCATGGTTTCATGTTTTAGATTTAAATTGTTGTTCCATTTTGAGTTTATCTTGGTGTAAAGATTGAAGTATGAATCTAGTTTTTTTCCCCCTTGGCTAGCCAGCCACTCCAATCCTATATACTGAATAATTCATCTTTCCCTCAGTCATTTGAAATGATTGAGGACGTGTGTTTGATGCTCAAGCAGCAGAATTCATTGTTTAACCATTGGGGTGCCAGGACCAAGGTCTGTGGTGGGGTCAGTTCTTGAATCCTCCTTACGTAAAGGTAATGTTAATAGGTAATGCTATGAGGCATTTCATCTTTATCATACCAAAAATATAAGCTTAGCCTTTACATTCCAAAACTTTTTAGAAATTTGGATATTGTGTTTAAGTTTTCAGAGTTAACATATTGCTTTATTTAGTGTTTTTCTACTTGTAATTGCTACTTTTTTATGTTCAGAGCTAGAAAGACATTATGTGTTAAAATTCTATAGTAATAAGTTACTGGGGACACATAAAAGTGATTTGATTAAAAGTGCATATTATTTCCAAGTTGAGAATCCTAATCATTTAGCTTTTTTCAAATGCTGTGTAATAGAATGTTTTGGTAAAAACAATAATAATAAATACAAAGCTCTGCTATGATTTTTTTTCTAGTTTTAACACACTTTAATGTTAAACTTAATTTTTATAATCAAGTAGAGTCATTTGACATGCTGAGATATAATTTTCTCTTTTCAGATAATTAGTTTGTTAAATGTGTTTACACCACAGAAAACTCTAGAAGAATTTCAAGATGTGTAAGTATAATTTTTATTCAGTAATACACTGCTCATCAAAGAGTGAAAATTTAGAAAGTAACTGCTTTTTTACTTAGGAAATATAGGTGAGAACACATTTTTAAATGGTATCCTAGCCACTTTTCTCTGTGGAAGAGAAATATTAAGGAAAATGAATAATAATATTCAACTATTTGTGCCTAGATGGTTATCATTTCTACAGCAGATAAAGGATGACTGAAAATAATTCTTCAGAGCAGACAGTGCCATTAATGCTGCTGATTTCCTTTACTGAAATATAAAATATAACATGTTTTTCTCTAGTCCCCAAGATTGTAGGGTTTAGGTGTTTATAATTATTATTTGAAATGGGTAAGTCATTAAACTTCCAAAATGTGAAATAGAATTATCTTAGTAATGATGAAATGAGATATTAATTTATTATTGAGATATAATACACAACTTTATCCTAAATTTATTCATGTATTCATTCATTCATTCAACAAATATTTGATTGCCAGGAATTCCCTGGCAGTGTGGTGGTTAGGACGCCATGCTTTCAGCCCGCAAGCCACATGGTGAGGCCAAAAAAACAAACAAACAAATATTTGATTGCCAACTGTGTGCTAGACAGTCTCTTGAACTTGGCATACTTTAGTGACCGAAACAGCAAAAATCCCTTTCATTTTTTAAGAATTGCAGGTGGTAATATTTCTTCCTAGAGCTTGCAGGAAAGCCAGGGAAGATAGACAGTCAACATAACAAATAAGGAAATGATTTCATTCATTAGGATGTGTGGCAAATGTTGTAGAAGAAATGGAGCTGGGTAAGGGGGTTCAGAAGTGCTGGGCGTTAGGAGTCAGGTTGCAACTTTAGGTAGAGTAGTTAGGGAAGGACCTCACTGGATTGGTGACATGTGAAGAAAGCCTTCAAGGAAGTGAGGAGGTTAGTCCTACAGATATTTGGGGGAAGGTAGTATCAAGATAGAAGGAACAGGCAGTGTAAAGGAGCAGAAGAGGGAGTGTGCCTGTTGTGTTATAAGAACAGCAAGAGCCAGTGTGGCTGGATCAGAGGAAGCAGAGGAAAGTTGAAGAGGTGGGTTCAAAGAAGTGACAGGGCCAGACACTGCTGGGCCTCTAGGCCATTGTAAGGATTTTCCTTTACAAGTCAGTAAGACTTTCAACAGGAAGAGTAAGCTTATCTGACTTATGTTTTAAAAGAATAACTTTGGTTTCTGGGTCGAGAACCCACTGTTAGGAGTAGGACACAGAACACCAGTCAGGAGGCTATTGCAGCAATTCAGGTGAGATTATGATGGCTGCATTTAGACCAGAGGGGTGATAGTGATGGTAAAGGCAAGAGATAGGTTGCTGACACTGTTTTGAAGGTAGAACCCCAGTGTTTGCTCCTAGAGAGAATGTGTGGTATGAGAGAAAGAGGAGCTGAGAGCAACACTTGGAGTTTTGGCCTGAACACCAGAAGGATAAAAGTGCTCTCAACTGAGATGTGGAAGGCTACAGTCAGAACAGATTGCGAGGTAGGGTAGAATCAGGAACTCAGTTTTAGTTCAAGATGTCTGTTGGACACCCAAGTGGAGCTGTGAAATAGGCAGTTAGATAAATGAGCCTGGAGTTCAGCAGGGGGATCTGGGTTGAAGGTATTAATTTGGTAGTTGTCAGTCTATAGATGGTATTTAAAGTCTTGAGACCAGAGACCAGAGATCACCAAGATTGTAAGTACAGTTAGAGAAAAGAAGACCAAGGACCGAGTGCTGGCACTTCAACAGTAAGAAGCTGGGGATAGGAAAAGGGCACAGTCAGCCAGGATTGTAGGACTGGCCACTGGATTTAGCAACACGGAAGGCTGACATGGAGCCTTGAGGACAGTTTCAGCAAAGTGGTGGGGGCAAAAGCCTGATTAAAGTGGGATTAAGGAAAAATGGGAGAAAAAATTGGAGATGATAAGTATAGACACCTCTTTGGGGAGTTTTGCTTGCATAGGGAGCAAAAATATAGGATGGTAGCTGGTGGGGGAAGTAAGGTCAAAGTTTTCTTAAGCTGAGAGCAATAACAGCATGGTTTCTATATTGGTAAGAATGATCCAATAGCAAAAATGTTTAAATATAGGAGAATTTGAATGTTTGAGATTCTATTTACTATGATATAAAAATTGTTTTGTATTTAACTTGAAAGGCATTTTGTTGTTAGTTGTTTTCATTTTTTGAAAACTTTTACAAACTTTCATTATACATTTGCTTCTTTTCAAGATACCTTTAAATGTTTAGGGAAAACAAGTTATCTTTTTACTTTAGCCAGTGCAGTGACTAGGTGGTAAGTTATTACTATTTCATAAAAATTCTAGTTTAATAACCATAAAGGAATTTTGGATAATTTTCATGTGTACATGGCTGATCATTTATTTCCCCAGGTATTTGGTTATGGAATTAATGGATGCTAACTTATGTCAGGTTATTCATATGGAGTTGGACCATGAAAGAATGTCCTACCTTCTTTACCAGATGCTCTGTGGTATTAAACATCTACATTCAGCTGGTATAATTCATAGAGTAAGTAGTGATACCATATTGTTTTGTTTTGTTTTTTAATCACAATCATTTCGTTGTCATAATCTCCAGTTACAAAAGAACATAATATTTTTTAAAAATTTGTCAATGTCGAAAATCCAAATAAACTATGGGATCATGTTACTCTTCCAAATATAGTTGAGATTAGAAGACATTTGTGGAATGCCTGGTTTGCCTGGGCCCATGTGAGCCACCCTGGATGCAGGCATGAGCCAGCTGTTCAGACTAGTACTGCAGAAAAATACTTCTTTTTTTTTAAGTTTTTATTTGAAAGTAACTTAAAACTTAGAGAAAAATTGCAAGAATAGGACAAAGAACTTTACTCTTTACCCAGATTTACCTGGTGTTAATAGTTTTTCTATATTTGAAATCCCATTTTTAGTGAGCAAGGAATTTGGACTTGGGGTGGGGGAAAGTTAGAGGCCAAGTAGTATATGATACAGTTGCTTGAGAAGTCTTATGTGAATTATGGCCCAAATGTTCATTGCTTACATCGTAAAATTCTACCACTCCAGCATCCCAGCCATACTGGTGGGAGCTTTCGGAAAGGTTCCAGGCGGACCTTTTGACTAGGCCAAGGCTGGAATTTGAATGATGGTGTTGCCTGTCAGGGGGTACATATTTAAAAACCAGAGAGAGATTCTCTAAGCTGGTTTTATGAGTTTTTGTTATTTTCTTCACTTGTACTGCTGTGTGGGCAGATTATGATAGAGTTGTGTTTTTTTGTTTGGTTTTTTGTTTGTTTGGTTTTTTAGCAACTATAATGTTGAGTGAGACTAGAGGCAGAGATAGTTTTATTGAAAACATTCTTAGCATTCCTTAAATTATTACTATACTAATTTTGTTGACAGACTGTCTTTCAATATTGTGTTTCAACAGCAAGAAGTTGTATTTTCTCTGAACTGAAATCTGTGGGGGGAAGAAGATAGTGAGACAAAAACAATGAAGCCTTTTCATACAAAAAAGAATAGAGAGATTTTTGATGGTGTAGTAGTAGTAATTCTTTTGGATCTGTTGGGTGCCAGGAAAGGCTGTTTCCATCACAGCCACTGATCAGAGACCTAACACAGTAGCAGAGCCCACCAATCCAGAGAGGGCCAAACTCTTGCCCCTTGTGAGCATGAGGCCTGAGGCCTGAGTGAGGTCTGCAGCCTGAGGCCAGTCCTGGCCCTCCCAGTGCCTGTTGGGCACCTGGCACAAAGATTCCTGACCAGCCTTCAGTCATTTAAAATACAGCCTTTGCTGCCGCCAAGTGTTCAGTTTAAATTATATAAATACTGTTGACAAACTTGCTTTAAAAATAGTAACATTGGTCTTTTTAATTAAAAATAAAGATTTCCCAGCATAACATTCTGTTTCTCTTCAAAAATATTCACAGACCTTTATATAAATTAAGGCACTCCTAATTTCTCTTAAATACATTTTGTATTAAAGTCTTAACTGAGAATAAGTTCCCAGATTATTAGGCTTCATTATGTCAGGCCTTATTAATTTTGTAAAAGGAAACAGTTTGTCTTGCTTGTATCTCCCCTCTTGGGCCCAGACATACATGGGGCAGCAATATCCTCCCATTTTAGGGGGTCTTGTAAGAGCTGCAGCATGCACGTGCCTGTGTTAGGTGATGTTCCGTCCCTGTGGTTTAGGCCCATGCCTGCGGACCAGAAGGTCCGAGAAAGTTTTGGTTTGCCCAGCATGATTCCGCCAACCACCTCTCCATCCCATTTACCTCCCCACTGGGTGTCCCTCCCCTTGTCTTATGCCCTCCTGTTCACACATTTGTGAGTCTGCCAGACTTTGTGTCTGCTGTGAAAGTACCACGTGGTCATTGTGGGAAAGGTAGATAAGGCACCTGTTTACACACCCACCACCCCTCCAGGTCCCAAGAGGTGATGAACTGCAGTTATCCCTTTAAGCCTGTTAACGGTTTTCTGTGAACTTTTCCTGTCCTTTTTTCTGTATACTATACAATAGGCATAAATACACACATTTGGTTTTGCTTACTAAGATGGTTTTGTTCTAAACATAAAATTTAATTACTTGAAAAATAAAACACCTGGATTCCCACCAATTTTTACCTTGTATAATTCAAAAAATTGAATGGAAGTCCCCAGCCCACCTGTCACCTGGAGGAGGCCAGTGATGGCAGTTGGGTGTGTTTCCTTCCTAACTTTACACTGACACATTTTCTTACTGATGCTAATACCAGCATATCTGTCTATACTTACGTCCTTTTTAACTTATATTTTTCAAAAACAGGATCATCTTGTACATATATTGTTCTGCAATTTGCTGAATAAGTTGGTCGATCTGTTTTGTATTTTTATCAAGGATCAAATAGTTTTACAAATACTTACTAAAAAAGAGCCCCCACCTCCTCCCTCTTATTTCTCTCTCCCCAGAACAAATTCTTTCAGTTCTTTTAGCTATTATTTTGGTGTTTATCTCCATATCTTGAAATAATATGATGAGATCTCTATTTGTTGATCTTTCTTCAGTTTGGGACATAAGGTACTGATTTAGCTCTTTTTCACCAATCGTGCCCTTCACCTGCCACCTTTCCTGTCCCCCTGTCCTCCCAGTATAGTTACAATGTAATTGGTTTGGATCAGTGTCCATAGTGTGTTTTACGTCATCGTGACCCTGTAAACGCTTTTCACAGCTAAGCCTATATTTACACCATGATTATATTTCTTTTCCTTTCAACTTTTTGTCCCTAGAGTTAACAACACTTGTCTTTTATTTGTTAGAGTTTTGGTCTTTGTTGTTTGTTTTAAGGAGGGAGCAGTTTTCCACATCCTTATTGCTAATTAAACCCTAAGGTTTCTGCCAGGTATCTAAGTCTTCTCTCACTGCATCCAAATGTCTTAGCTGTTCCATCACCTTGATTGTCTCCTGGCGCCTCAGCCCTGCTCACATCTGGACTGGCTGCCCCCATACCTGATGCAGAGACCTTATCCTGGACCTCGCTCCAGCGTTTTCCTGGGGATTTCCTTCACCTCTCTCTGGAGTTGGAGCCCACTTCCTGATCCCTATCTCTCCTTTGTTTTGGTGGGACACATCCTCCAATAGCTTCCCCAGAAGTGGTGCATGGGAAGTAAAATTTTTGAGGCCTCAGATAGCTGAAACTCTTTATTCTGCCCTCTCACATGATTAATAATTCGGTTGGATAGAAAATTCTTAGTTACAAATCAGTTCCCCTCTAAGGTATAAATACAGTACCCTGTTGTGTAGTGTTGTATGGCTTTTGAACTTTCTAATGCCATTCTTATTACTGATCCTTTGCAAGTGCCCTGTTTTGGGTTTTGTTTTATCTCTGGAAACATTTTTTAAAGTTTCTTTATTTCTTGTATTCTGAAATGTTAGGATGATATGCCTTGATATGGAAATTTTTTTCGTTAATTGTGGTGGGCACTTCAGTCTGGAAGAACATGCCATAGAGTTCTGGAAAATTTTTTATTATTTCTTTCAGAATGCCTTCTTTACTGTGTTCTTTATTCTGTCTTTCTCTGAAGTACGAGTTAGTTGGAGCTCTTTTTTATTTTTAAAAGTTCCTTTTTATAGCATTTTGTTCTTTTTTTTATTGGAGTATGGCTAATTTACAGTATTGTGTTAGTTTCAGGTGTACAGCATAGTGATTCAGTATTTTTTCAGATTACATTCCCTATTACCAGATAATGGGTGTAATTCCCTGTGCTATACAGTATTTCCCTGTTGCTTACCTACTTTATATATGGTAGTTTGTATCTATTAATCCCATACCCCTAATTTGTATCTGTTAATCCCATACCCCTCTTCCGTCTCCCTTTTGTTTTTGTTTTTGTTTTTTTTGCGGTACACAGGCCTCTCACTGTTGTGGCCTCTCCCGTTGCGGAGCACAGGCTCCGGACGCGCAGGCTCAGCGGCCATGGCTCACGGGCCTAGCCGGTCTGCGGCATGTGGGATCTTCCTGGACCGGGGCACGAACCCGTGTCCCCTGCATCGGCCGGCGGATTCTCAACCACTGCGCCACCAGGGAAGCCCCCCCTCTCCCTTTTGTTAACCACAAATTTGTTTTCTATATCTGTGAGTCTGTTTCTGTTTTGTATATATATTAATTTGTATCCGTTTTTAGCTTCCAAGTGATATCATATAGTATTTGTCTTTCTCTGACTTATTTCACTAAGTATAATATTCTCTAGGTCCATTTATGTTGCTGCAAATGGCAGTATTTCATTCCTTTTTTTATGGCTGAGTAATTCCATATACACACACACATACCACATCTTATTCAGTCGTCTGTTGATAGGCGCTTAAGTTGCTTCCATGTCTTGGCTGTGGTAAATAGCATTTTGTTCTTCTTGCATGGAGACACTATCATCTCTACAAGGCTAGAATTTCTTTGAAGTTTGTTTTCTGGGTTTTTCCTGTTTGTTTTTAGGCACGCTGTGTGGCATGCGGAATCTTAGTTCCCCGACCAGGGATCGAACCCATGCACCCTGCATTGGGAGTCTTAACCACTGGTCTGCCAGGGAAGTCCCTTTGAAGTTTTCTTATTGCTGCCTGCAGTGTTTTCCTTTCCCCTGAGGTTTTGTTTTGTTTTGTTTTGTTTGTTTGTTTTAGTGCATTTGGTCTCTCGCTGTCACGTGTGAGGTTTTCCTCAAACGTCTGGTGACCTTTTGTCACTGGTCCTATTTAAGACTGAAGGATTAGAAGGCCAAGTGGAAGTGCATGGGTTGGGATTGTTGAATGACGGGTTTTTCTCTAGAGCAACACATAGCCACAGGTGTCTCTGTTTGCAGGTCTTTTCTCTGGACATCATTTAGTTTCTCTAGAAAAGGCTCCGGTCTCTTGACTGAGGGAGAGCAATCTGGCTGCTGGTATGAAAGGCTTTGTGGGGTGGGGCTGAAGTTCTCATGTGGCAAAATGCAGACCTTCGCTACAGCACCCTGTCTTCAGGCTGGGCCCCTCACCCATGCCCTTCCTGTGCCTCATACCAACAGATCTGTTGGTATTGTGCTTGAGGCCTGAGTCTGGAAACTTGGTTTCAGTTTTTCTAGATAATAGGCCAGTAGGAGTAAAAGGAACCAACACCTCTGTGTGGATCTGGGAGGTCTACCTTTACCTTTCTGTGAACCTTCCCCCACCCCAGATCCCTCAGTGTCCTGCTCCCTGCCCCATCCTGCCTTCCACAGTACTTGTCGTTCAATTCCTAAGCCCTTCCCAGGTGTTGTGGTCCACATTATTTCACTGCGGGCCACTCACTGAGGTTGGAATTTACTCTACTCAGCCAAGTCATTTATTCCTTTCTGCTGCCTTCCCTCCCCATAGAGCATGTGGGGTTTTTCATTGAAGGCATTAGTGTAGCACGATGGCATTAGACATGCAAGAGATGCATGGGGAGAAGGCCTGTGAGGAAGAACAGAGGGAGTGAGTCAGAGGAGGTGGGGAAGCTGACAGGGGTCAGCCCAGTCTGACCCCTTGGAGTAGAGAGGGCACGAAGGAGGGTTGGGAGCTGCCCGTCAGAGGAATCTGGTATCTCATAAGAATGGACCTCCTTCCCCATGCAGTCATTAGCCAAGAGCCACTGTGGGGTGTGTGGCCTTGTCATAAGCAGAGGGGAGGGTCAGGGTACCTCAGTGGGGTGTCTGTCAGTTGCAGTCCCACAGCAGAGAGCCAGGTACGCATTTTCATGGCTACCACCATCCACCCTTGCCCCCCTCAGCTCTGCTTCTCCACACAGGTCAGGAGCAGCCCCCTCAGGCTCCCTGTGGGCCTCCCTTCCTGAGGGGAAGGGACCAACTATAGCCCCTTTCACTACAGTTGACCTCGGAGCCACAACAGGTACTCATTCTCTCCATTCTCCATTATTCATACCCTCAGCCATCACCTTGGCAGGTCTCTGTGCCTTACCTCAGTGTGACCCAGACCTTCATTCCTGAGGGGTCTAAGTCTGGTGGCTCACAATGGGCCACAGGGTCCATGGACCCACCCAACAGTCATCTCCCCAGTCCTCGAGTGTGTGATTGGAACTGATACAGTTGGCAGTTGGTACTCTTAGCAGAGTGACCCCTACGTTGGTTCTCTGGTCTGTGAGGTAAGAGTTATGATGGGGAAGGCCAAGTGGAAACCTGAAACTGCCCCCCTCAAGATAGTACATCAAAAACATTATTGAACTCTGGGAGGTGGGGGAGAATGGAGGAGATTAATGCTGCCATTAAAACCCAAAGAATGCGAGGATGGTGGTCCCTCATAGCTCAGTTTAATTCACTAGTCCAGCCCTTGAAGAAACTAGATGGATGCTAGAGAATGTAGACCATCGAGCCTTAGCTGATCAGTAGTCCTGATTGCAGCTGCTTGTGCTGGACACGGTGTCGTTGCTAGAGCAGATTAATAAGGCCTCAGGTGTGGCATGTAGCCTTTGACTGGGCAGATGCATTCTTCCATACTGATAAGAAAAGACGATCAGAAACCATTCACACTCATGTGAGGTGAACAGCAATATTCTTTCACAGTTTTGCCCTAGGCCTGTGTCATAATATAGCTGGAAGAGATCTGGACCAGTCTCCATTTATTACCTGGCCTCCACAACTCACCCCCCCGCCCCCGACCAGCCAGAGGAGGCATGATGTTGCTCTGAGTCTTTGACTTTCAGTATCCACTTAGAACTTGTGTCTAACACTTCTCCAAATGTCTGCTGTTCCCAGGTACAGTCACCTGAGTAAGGGATCATAGGTACCTGTGGGGAAATCAAGGCAGTGGACGCTTGTTACAATGTGCAGGGTTCTCCCTCTTAGGACACCTCTTCAGTCAGTGGGTTCTCGACCGAGAACTGACCAGGAATAGCAACGGCCTCAACCTTCCACACCTCTGCTCTTGCCCTTTTTTGGTTGCAGATATTTTGTGCACCCTTATTGGCTGCCCCAGTGATGCCATCCCCGCACTCTGGGTCAAGCCCCTAAATTTAGGTGTCATTTTTATTTTAATGTGTGTTTCTTGTTCGGAGTGGTTTTCAAGATTTGAAGGGGCAGAACTGTCTTTACTCTGCCATCTTCAAACTACAAGTCCAGTTCGTTTGTGGAAAGCTTCTTCTGGTTGTGTGTGGAGACTGGTGGGAGAGCGGCCCTCAGGCACCCTGAGACCTCTTTAAGCACCTTCCCATCGGCAAGCGTTGGGAGGCGGGGCTGCCTCTCCCAGTCCTGCCAGGGCAACAAGCCACACCTTTGACAGCTTGGTTTGCATTTTATTATCACAGTTTTCCAGCAGATGGCAGTAAAGTACATTGTTCCAACAAAATCAGTGCAAGAGGACAATCTTCTGACAGGTGGAGGTGGCTGGAATGGGCATGTCTACTAATCACACAGCAGTTCATCAGACTGGCCGGTGGCACTACTCTAATCATCCTTGTTCATGTGGCGCTGTGTTAGTTCAGGGCCAGGTTGGATTTCAGGGGCTGCTGGTGGTAAAGTATAGATATCTCAAAATTTTAAAAACATCAGTCTCCTAAAAAGAAAGCACCTATTGACGTCCCCACCAACAGTGTAAGGAAGGGTCTGTTTCTGCTTCTTCCTCCAGCACTGGATATTGCCATTCTTTTCCTCATTGCCAGAAGAGAGACTAAAAATTGTTCCTTGTCATTTGGGTTTTTAATTTTCATGAAGTTGAGCATTATTTTATGTTAGTAATTTGTATTATGAAATGCCTGTTCTTGCCATACTCTTTGGTTTTAAAAAAGGAATCTAGAAACAGATTGGTTTGTTTTACCTTAGCTGTATTACTGCCTTCTCACAGGAAGGGGTCACTGGTTTGAGCGTGGGGCTGATTCTTCGCTTGCTTTCCTTTGTGCAGAATAGCAGCTGTGGGTGAGTTGGTAGTGCTCCCCACAGCACATCTACACATCGGGACATGCACAGCAGAAGTTCTCTGGGGCCAGCCAGGGACCAGTGCATCTGCATGGGCTTGGTGGGAATTTTAATTATGTTTTTAAGTGATATATATTTATAAGTTATATTTTACTGAATTCCGGATGTTTAGAAAGAGAGTGCTTAGCAGTAATGAAACATAATTTTAGCTGATGTAATTTTTAAGTGTTTTTCTGCTTATCCCAATAACACCTGGCAGCCATCACTCAAGGCACACCTATGCCAGTTGGTGACACATCGATTGGAAAGTTTCAGCCAGGTGCTGGGCCTGCAACGTCACTAAAAGTGATGGTCTTACTGTGTGGTGTGACCTGGCAGTTTGACGTTGTAGCTACACATTGGAAAGCACTTGTGAAAAGAATAGATGTGGATTGTTTAGAAGTCATAGTTTCTAGGGTGAGTTTGTAGGCTGGAGTCCAAGGCAAGAGTCAAATTCCTGTGGCCTGAGGAAGGGTCTGGGATGTGGGGGATCACCATGGAGAAAGTCCCTAGAGTTATGAAGGAAAAAACTGCAGAAGTGATAGGTTGTGTTGAGAGTGTGGTGGAGTATGATGTGTACATTCACTCAGCAAACATTTTCTGAGAGTTTGCTGTGCCAAACTCCGGGCTAAGAGCTGAAAGCACAGAGAGACCCTTGAGGCCTCCTCTTACAGAGCCCGTGCTGGGAGGGGCAGAGGAGGGACTTTGAGGGTAGTATGTGTGGTGGGGAGTGGTAGGTCCCAGGGAAGGGTGGGAAGTTGGGGTTGGTAATCATGGGATTCTTCTTCAAAGGAAAGAAGAAGCCTTTGGAAGATTCCAGGGTCAGAGAATTCTAGCCATGTGCTGTCCAGTATTATAGCCACTAGCCACCTGAGGCTATTCAGTACTCAGAGTGTGGCTATAATTGTAAATAAACACTGGATTTCAAAGACAGTACCAAATAAAAAGAATGTAAAATATCTCATTAATAATTTTTATATGTTGGTTACATTTTAAAATGAATATTCTGGAAATATACTGTATTGGAGTAAAGGAAAATATTACTAAAATTAATTTTACCTTTTCTAGTCACTTTTTTTAAGGTGGCTGTTAGAAAATGTAAATTACACATGTGGGTTGAGTTATATTTGTATTGGACAGCAGGGAAGAGCCAGAGTGTTGGGAACTGAAGGATGACCAGGCGTGGAGTGAGGGAGGAGAGGGTGTTGTGGAAGTTCTCAGAAGTTTTAAGCAAAGGAGTGTCATGAAGGTTTCCACACAGGGGTAAGGGCAACCATATGGCCTCTCTAGGTTGATTTGTATTAGTTTCAATATGAGAGTAGGATTTTCCAAAATGGTTCCAAAATCCCAGGGTTCAATTCTAACTTTCCTCCTTCTCCCAGCACTCTCACATACCTCACAAATCTTTACCAATGTGAGATTGTTTACTTAGCATGCTTTGGTTCCTTTTATTAATTTAAATCATTTCTGCCCTAGGATTTGAAACCTAGCAACATTGTAGTAAAGTCAGACTGTACCCTTAAGATCCTTGACTTTGGCCTGGCTCGCACAGCATGCACCAACTTTATGATGACCCCCTACGTGGTAACGCGGTATTATCGGGCACCTGAAGTCATCCTGGGCATGGGCTACAAAGAGAACGGTGAGTACAGACAGAACTGGAAGAGGCCGAGATGTGTAAAAATAGTGCTGTTCGTCATCACTAGTTTTTTTCTCTTTCCTGTGAACTGTATGAAGTATAATGTGGAGGCTGTGTTATACATAGGTTATCAGAGTTCACAGATGAGAAATAATTAATTTTATATTTCCATTGGCTAAAATTATCCACTTTAAAAATTCACTTTTGAAGTTAATATTTTTGAACGTTTATCAAAGTATAACATACTTACAGAAACGTATGCAAATCCCGAGTGTGCAGCTCAATGGGAGCACACCCACATAACGAGCAGCACCCAAGGCCTCCCCAGCCCCGCTCTGGATCTCAATCCCCAAAGGAAGCCATTATCCTGATTTCCAGCAACAGAGATTGATTTTGCTTATTTTTGAACTTGATATAAATGGAATAATACAACATGTGCTTTTTGTGTGTAAAATTGGTATTTTTTTCACAGCAAAACTTATTCAAGCAATATCAGAGCTCTTTGAAGCTTAACTTTTGAAAAATTTGTCAAAAAGAACTAACTCACATTCACGTGTTAAAAAAAAGAATCTGAAAGTTTGCCTAAGTCATCTGAAATGAGTTATGCTTCAAGTTTATTCAGATGTTTTATAACCTGTGCTCCCATTCTGAGAGACACAGCTCTGTGGGCTTCCAGTCCTCTGTGGACATGAGAGAAAATTAGGTCCCCTGTTAGCTTCTCTCACCCCACCCCCAGCAGCAGGGGCAATAAATAGCCCTCTGCCTGGTCACCTGAGGCCTGTAATTCAGCTGGGCCCCCACAGAAGATGGTGAACAGCCAGAAGCTGGGGCACCTCTGGCCCTCACCTGGAGCCCAGACAAGCCTGTCCCTGTGAGGCCCTGCTGACTTGACAGTTTAAAAAGGGATCATTGTGGAGGCGTGGTGTTCATATTTTACAAAAGTCCTGCTGACAAGCTGGGTTTGTCTTTGTTTGGGAGGGGGTTTGAGAAAGGACATGTGTTGGAGAGTCTCTGGCTGGTTTTAATCACCTGGTGTTTGGTAGTGGACATCTGGTCTGTCGGGTGCATCATGGCAGAAATGGTCCTCCATAAAGTCCTGTTCCCAGGAAGAGACTGTATCCTTCACAGGGAGAGACCCAGCACTAACCACGAAGGCTGGGGGCAGGGGTGGGCATGTGCCTGGAAACAGCTTTGTGGGGACAGGCACTTCTTGTTTCTGGGACTTTGTTTGTTTCTGAAGCTGTAAAGTATTGGACTCTTTGGCACTAAAAGCCCAGATTGCTGCAAACCGAAGGCCAAAATAGAGGTCAGCAATATTTCATACTGTGTAAAAAAGTTCACCCGTTACTAGCAATTTATTTTCCTTGTTTGTGTGTTTAGTACACTGTTAGAATCCTTTTCCTCACCTTTGTTTTGTTCATGGCACTTCATAATTTTTTCATTTCACTTTATTTTCAGTTGATATCTGGTCAGTGGGTTGCATCATGGGAGAGCTGGTGAAAGGTTGTGTGATATTCCAAGGCACTGATCGTATCCTTCCCGGGGGACCTTCCCGGCCATGTTTTCCATAAATACCAAGGGCAGCAGGAGGTCAAAAGGAAAATGTCGTAATTCTAGACTGTATTCTAAGGGGGTCTTGATTATGTTTGTTAAATTAGTGTCACACACCAAATGGTTCCATTTTATGTTTCTTTTTTGCTTGACTACCTGTAACAATTTTATTGAGGCATAGAATTAAGTTAAAACAATTTATATTAGTTCTTAATTTTATTAAAAATAGCTTATAAGAAATGTATTTACTCTTTGACAAATGTATTCTGATATTTAAATGAAAATTCTGTTTAGTTAATTCAGTTAATTTAGCTATCTAGAAAGTTGTTGTCTAAATTTAATAGGCCAATAATTTGTAATTTGTTTAATTTGTTTAATATACTATTTCATTAGTTACCAGGATGAATTAAAATATTTTCCTCCAAAGTAAGAACTGAAGCACACTACATAAAGACCTAAATGAAAAAGATTAAAGTAAAAAGTTTGTGAGAAACAATATTTGCTACATTTTTTTGTTTTGTTACTCTTCTGACATTTTGTAGAAAATTTTAGAAGATCCACTTAGGTTATTTTGTGACACACTGGGGAAGTTTAACAGACATTTAAATAAATATAAAATGCAAAAGATTAACTTATACTGTGGTCAGCAAATCATATTAATGACATATAGCATAAAGGAGAGTAGATATATGATAGTTTCAATAGCTTTCTTTTCTCATATTCCTCATATTCTTCCATCTTCAATATTTTTTGCTCTAACATGGTTCTTCACGTATACCCTTTTTCATTTGTGTTCTAACCACCTAAAATTTTCATTAGTCTTTTGATTTTGTTTTTTGTTATGAAAGTGGTCTCTGCTGGCAGATTGATGGTTATCTTTAAAAGAAATTAAGTTATATAGTCATGTTTTATATGTATTTTATTAAAGTAATTTTAGTTTTTTATAATTTTATGAGGTTGGTTTATTTGTAATATAAATTCTTCACAACACAGACCTGGAATGAAAAGATTTTATTCCTATCATTTTATTTACCTTCCTTGACATTTTTCACGTCACAGATTTTATGTGAAGTTAAATACAGCATTTTATTTTGTTCTAATAAATTTTCTAGCAATTTTCCATAGCCTTACCTTAGATTCAGTTGTTTCAATATGTAAAAAAGGAGATCTTTAATTTGCAAATAAATTCATTTAAAAAGGGAAAAGTTGATGTTTTCTAAAGATTGGTTGATTGATTGATGGCCATGCCACAAGTCTTGTGGGATCTTAGTTCCCCCACCAGGGATTGAACCTGGACCCACAGCAGTGAAAGCGCAGAGTCCTAACCACCAGACTGCCAGGGAATGCCCTAAAGATACATAATTAGAAGTATCTACTTAACATTCAGTTTGTCTCAATTTTTAATTCATTTTGTGACTTTCCTTTCTTTAATTAATTAAAGGTTTTCTTCAGAAAGTACAGAAATGAAAAGTGTAGGAACTCTTTGGTACACTATTAAGTAATTTAAAATTCTTAATTTACATATTAACATCTTGCAATGTCAGTAATAATAATTTTATGTATAACGTCACCTACTGTCATTCTCAGAACATACACAGAGATTACATCATTTTCCAAAGACAATTTTGCTAACTTTTTCCAACATTAGATAGAAAAAGTTTCCAGAAACCAGATTGCAGTTCTCAGAGATTTGTTTTAGATTCGTAACCTGAGGTAGAAAAGGAACTCCTGTCTCCACATGGCCTAAGAGAAAGAGAAAGCTTTAAGCAGGCACCTCCCAGAGAGCAAGGGACCCTGGAGGCCAGGAAGCAGGTTACTGAGGGAGGCTCACTGACACTGTCAAAAAGGTGAGGACTGAGAATTGACGGATGGTCACCTGCAACTTTGATGGGCGCAGTTTTCATGAAGTGATGGGGGAAAAGTCTGATGAGAGGATGTTTAAGAGAGAATTTGAGAGGCTGGGAGTTAGAGATACAAGTATAGACAACTCTGTTTTGCTGCAAATGGGAATGGTAGCTAAGCTACGATGTTCAAAGGAGAGTGGCTGTTGCTTTAAGATGGGAGAAAAAAAATTGTTTGATTGGTGATGGAATCCTCCAGTGGATGGTGTACCAGCAAGAAGAAAGACATTACAGGAAGCGAGAGGGCCTCCTCCTTTGTTCTTTAAAGAACATGTGTCTGTTCCCTAGGTTCTTTCACAGTGATGTCATTTTATTTTTCTAAGACATACCTCAATTAGTCACTTTTTAAAGATGCTGTTTATTTGATTCCTCTGGCTTGCGTTCTCTTGTATAATTTTTATGGTTTTATCAATAGAATCCCTTTCCACATTCATCTTGCCAGTTATCTCAAGCCCCAAATGAAAGAGGCAAAGCTGGTATTGTCTGCATTTTACAAATAGGAAGGTGAGACCCAAGGGAGATTGACTGCCTGACACCTAGTGAATGTCTAATACACAATGGAGTCTGAAACCCAGGTCATATACTTTGAAAGGAAATGAAACACACTCCTTTGTATTGCAGTGATGGTCCGGGTCAGTGCCAAGTAAAACAGAATGACCTCTCAAAGCTGTCACTGCTCAATGTAAGCACAGCTACAGTGGGAAAGGACATGGTGAGAGCTCAGAAAGTCCAGAGCCTTGGCTCCTGCCCACCCCCTCATGCACCCCATCCCTCCAGACCTGCCTCGCAGGGGTGGCTCCCAGCTGTAAATTGAGCAATCAGATAGGTCTCTCTACTTTAGGGAGCTTTAGATCTAACATAGTTTTATTATGAGAACTGATTTCAATTTGCCTATATAATTACTACCTAATTTCATGTTTAAGCCTTTCAGTCATAGGTGTTCTTCAGTTACAAGATAACTTTATTTTGATCTAGAATGGGAAGGCATATAGACTTCATCGTGTTGATTTAATAAACTGTGATCAGAGTTTATAAAGATGCAGAGTTTTTTTTAAATAGTCTTAACTTGGAGCCCAAACCTTTTTCGAATATTATTTCAGAATGCTTCTGCTGACCCAGTGAGGTGGCCTATTTAATTACTTGTTGATAAGTATAAATATAATTTAAGTTTTTCTTTGAATGATGCTACTTTATGTAATATGAATATAAGGCATTTCAGTTGTATTTTCCTCAAGAGACTCCTTAGATATTGATCAGTGGAATAAAGTTATTGAGCAGCTAGGAACACCATCTGCAGATTTCATGAAGAAACTTCAGCCAACTGTGAGGAATTACGTAGAAAACAGACCAAAGTATCCTGGAATCAAATTTGAAGAACTCTTTCCAGATTGGATATTCCCATCAGAATCTGAACGAGACAAAATTAAAAGTAAGATATCATTTTTTCTTATACTGGGTGAAGCTTTCACTTTATGTTTGCATTCTAAAACCTGTGAATATTGAGAGACAAAATAGTTGAAACCCTCAAAGTCATTTACAGGTAGAATGAAGGCATTTCAGAAAGAAAGCTTAAAGACCTAGAAGTTTTGTCCTCAATAAAGTGACGTAACTGAAGGCTGTGGTCAAAATATTTACATCACTCTGAAAGACTCTTATGTTAATTACAGCAAATGGAATTCAAACAGTTTTCAGGTATAAAGAATACTTGAATAAAGATTCTAGCCCAGTTGAACAGTCAGAAATTTTAAAAGGCTCCTTCTCCCCTTCTCCTGTGCCTATCACTAAGTGTTTTAAGGGAAAGAATAGATTTGTTTCTCTCTACATCAAGATAAACTGTGCCTCATTCAGAAAAGCCCCATCTCTTCTTTGCCTATACTAGTGAATTTTAATTGCTAAAACCTAGGTGAGCCTTATATTTAACCAGGTTATCGAAGTTGTTGGATTTTTTTCTAACTACTAATCTCTAGATTTTAAAAAAAGTGTATGTTGCCAACATTGTATACAGGTAGGCAAAGCAGAGGTATCTGTGAAGTGTTCTATACTGTGCAAATATGAAATCGTTGTGTGGCTTAGTCTGTTCTAATTTCACTTCGATGTGGCATCAAGAAAAAACACTTGCCTCTGCTTCATGCCTGCATTCTTGGCAGTGACACCCTTAGCTTAGCTCCTGCACCCTCCCTGGACGTGGCTTCTCAGCCTTGTGCCCTGTCCTTCTCCCTTCCAAATTCAGAAGCTGAAAGCACATTTGAAAGCCTGGTTTGTAGTGGAAGTGGCTGCTTGACTTACTGTTAAAGAAAAAGACTCTAATAATCTTGAAGCTATCAACAGTTTCTCAAAGTTAATATATTTTTGTTCTGTCTCTATCACATTTAGTTCTTTATTGTGTGATTTTCAGGTTAACGGTATTACTTTAGTAATCTAATATTTGTTTTTACCCTAGCAAGTCAAGCCAGAGACTTACTATCAAAAATGTTGGTGATAGATCCTGACAAGCGAATCTCTGTAGATGAAGCTTTGCGTCACCCTTATATCACTGTTTGGTATGACCCTGCTGAAGCAGAAGCGGTAAGCATCTATTTTGAAAAGACTTATGTGTAAAGGCAGGGCATACATTTCCTTGGACCTTCTGTCTGTTAGTCTGGAATGGGTACATAAAGTCCTAGATTTAAAAGGACTCCTGATTACACCGAGGCCACGTAACATGGCTCACAACCCCTTTTGGGACTCTTGTTAGTGGGGCTCTACTCAGAGTACCTCAGGAGTGAACATGCTTATGCTGTGGTGATATAATTATCTTCATTTATGCAGATGCTGATGTGTGATCATAATATCACCTTTTTTAGGCATCCATTTGTGTACCTGGCACTGTGCCTTGGGCTTTGCTTTACATCATCTTGTTTAGGCACCCAGTCAGGCTAAGAAACTTCCTGAAAATCACAAGTTTGTTCATCCTTCCCCAGAGGTACCTGCTAGGGGGGTTCCACTTCTGAGTTTGGTGCTCATGTGCATTTTTCTGTAGCAGCATTGGTATGGATGGTCTTTAGCTGGAAGTGAAATAACCACATAGTGGCATGCTCATTATTATGTCTTGGCCTATGCATTTAACCACCATTTTAAACATTGTTTTATATGAAAAGAATTTGATTTATAAACACATGATTTTAAGCAAATTTTTGAAGCAGTCCATTTATGAATTGGGGGGTGAGTTTGGGAGTTCTAACAGGAAGAAATATAAACTTGAAATGTGTTTTGCAGCTTCTGTACCTTGTCCAGGGTGGATCTCTAAGAAGCAGCCTGTGATTACTAATTTTATAATTACATTTGGGCAGATGTCTTTAGAGTGTGATTATTAAGAGGACTATAATGCTCTACTTTTTTGGTTAACTTTTCCTCAATTATTTTGATTCTGAAACTGATGGAAATCATACTTATAAAGAAATCTTTAATAAGCCAAGTATTTAATGAAACTATATCCATATTATAAATATTTTACAAATATCTTACAAAGTGATTCTTTTTCTTCATGCCTCATTATTTTTTTAACTATTGACTTTAGCTGTAATTTAACTTTTAGCCACCACCTCAAATTTATGATGCCCAGTTGGAAGAAAGAGAACATGCAATTGAAGAATGGAAAGGTAAAGACGGAACTTATTTTGATTGTTACTTATGACATTTCTTGCAATGGGGCAAGATTTTTAAAAAAGTGTATGTTGCCAACATTGTATACAGGTAGGCAAAGCAGAGGTATCTGTGAAGTGTTCTATACTGTGCAAATATGAAATCATTGTGTGGCTTAGTCTGTTCTAATTTCACTTCAGTGTGGCATCAAGAAAAAACACTTGCCTCTGCTTCATGCCTGCACTTTTTGACAATAGCCTTTCTAAGAGAGGGTTGAGAAACCCTGAAGCCCATTTATCCTCTCTCTTCCTATTTCCCAATAGAAAAAGAACTTGAAGATAACAGAATTAGAGAGGAACGTGTATGAATTGCATATTATTTGCTTCAAAAGAGAAAAATAAAGGCTTTTTCACACAATCTTACATTATGAAATCTTGGTTTGTAAACTAAATTCAGTGATTGTATCACACTTACCTTGACAACATGTTGCAAATTGTTGAGTAACCCCAATTCACAGGTCTCTGTAAAGCAGACGTGGGAGACCCCACTGGGGTCATGTGAACTTCTGCTGTATTTGTAAGCCATGTAGTTATATATGTGTTTTAAAATAAGAGTTTGGGGAAAATTGCAGATCAAAAATATGCATATAGTTATTATTACCACTCTAAGATTAACCAAACAACCCACAGCAAACTAAACCAGTAAAAAAGAGGCTGAACTAAAAATTTTTCATTAAAAAAGCAGAATCAGTAGTAATTGAGAACTATGGTCAGCGCAAGTCAAACATGGTGATGTGTCCTTCCCAAGAGCCCCTCCCCGGGATATAGGGATACTAACAACCTGCATGTGCGCACACCCATAGGCCTCACTAACTGCTTGCAGTGTGCTAATTTTATTTCATGAATAGCAGAATTTTAGGAAGCTGCTTAGTTAATAGGTAATTAGTTTTTCTTACAAATGAAAATTGAGGAAAACTGAGATTGAAGCCAAGAAAAAACTTAGGTAATTAGATTAATTTCTGACCAATCTGGAGGGGTTATATTTGGAGAACCACAGTAAAGATGGAGGAAAACATGTGCAAAAAGATGTGCGCGTATCCAGTACTTAAACTGTTCTGTTAGAGCCACTTTGCTAGTACTTTCCCTCCCTCTCTCCCCACCTCTCTCCCTCTGTGTGTCTCTCTCATTTTCTCTCCCTCACCCCCACTTTGTAAAACCCTCATCATGGATCCAGAGCTACCATACATTTTTGGCTGTCT
Organism: Phocoena sinus; assembly: GCF_008692025.1. Lineage (NCBI taxonomy): Eukaryota > Metazoa > Chordata > Mammalia > Artiodactyla > Phocoenidae > Phocoena > Phocoena sinus. The sequence goes on along the minus strand of NC_045765.1, from coordinate 17,942,427 downwards.
TTTTTTTTTTTTTGGCTGTGTTGGGTCTTGATTGCGTGCAGGCTTTCTCTAGTTGCGGCGAGTGGGGGCTACTCTTTGTTGCAGCGCACAGGCGGTGGCTTCTCTTATGGAGCACGGGCTCTAAACGTCCAAGCTTCTGTAGTTGTGGCTTGCGGGCTCTAGAGCACAGGCTCAGTAGTTGTGGCACATGGGCTTAGCTGCTCTGCAGCATGTGGTATCCCGGACCAGGGATCGAACCCATGTCCCCTGCATTGGCAGGCAGATTGTTAACTATTGCGCCACCAGGGAAGTCCCTGGCTGTCTCAATAGCTGGGTTGAAGAGGTATAATGGATCAAATTATATTTTGGTCTAGGTAAACTATATTACTTAATTGTCTATCACAATTAAAAATAGCACATACAGTGCCCTTGGAGTGGTTCCAATTGATTTGGAAGCAGTATTTTGAGATGCAAAGAAACTGATGAAGCATTTTAACTTGCATTTCTATTTGAAGAGCTAATTTACAAAGAAGTAATGGATTGGGAAGAAAGAAGCAAGAATGGTGTTGTGAAAGATCAACCTTCAGGTTAGTGATTGCTTTAATAGTTTGACTGCATAATATTTTTCTTTCCCTATTCATTTTTTATAAGTGGCAACAGTGTGTTAAGTGCCAGCTTGACCAGCATTGGATTTGAAAACTCCTTATGTGAAATAGTCTTCTCCTTTTCGGTTTGTCCTGGTGGTGGCAGCTAACATTTTACTGTTGTGCCAGACAGCGAACCAACTATATCATGAACATTCTTGTTTCATCCTTGTAACAGCTGCTGATAAGGAAATTGAGTTTAAAGCCTTTTCAATGTGCATGACCCTCTTTGTACTGCTCCCAACCAGTTAAAAATGAAAATTAATTTGAATCTAGATAAAATGGAATTGGGTTTTCTTTTGAGAAAATTGTTCATATAATTCTCTCATCTTTCTACGTGTTTTACTTAGTGGTAGAAGTCTGACTAACAATTAGGTAATTGTATGAGTATTAAAGACATAGTATCTATGGTGTCCTGTAGGGTTCTACTTAAACAAAACTCTTTAGTTATATTTATTTTCTCACTCCACTCCCACTGGAAAGTGCATGCACACACACATGTAAGTACATGTTGGACTGCTTCTTATTCTTGAATTTTATATTCAGCATGACAAATGTGTCAAGTGTCTAGAGATTATATAACTTCAATACGAATTTAGGTGCTCGTTGTTAACTCAGCACAAATTTAAGACTTACCTCTGAGAACCTGGATGTTTTGTTTTTGTTCAAACCAGACTAAAATATAGATAGTAGGAAATAGGATAGTTTCATTTGCCTTAACATGTCAGCTTTGGGGATTTAGAAAGCAAAAATAAAATAAACAAGAGTCCACTAATTTTTTTTCCTTTTTTAATTTGCATGTAATCCTTCTTTTAGAAGGTATTTTTATTGCAAAAGAATTTTTCAAAGGTTGATGCTTTTTTCCTTGGACTGTTTATGATTATAATTGAAATGTCTGATGACACTTGAATCCTACTTGGGCTTAAGCCTTTTGTGATACTGATAGTTTTAGGATAAATTCAGCAATTTTCTTTTAATATCTTTTTAAAACCAGCAGGTATTTTTAAAGAAGTTAATAACATGATTATACATGAGTACATATATGATGTTTAGCCACTGGGAAGAAAGAGAATATTGCAGGGAAAGACGGAGGAATAATTGGGATTTTGAGCCTAAAGAAAGACTCCAGGAAAAGTTCAAAATGTATAGTCAAGTAACTTCTTGTTTATACCAATAGTATAGGAAACTACAAAAGGACAGAGCTGAGAAATGACCTAAAGTCTCGTTGCCTGGATTTGCAGCAATGTCGTGCCTCAGATTTTATTATATTTGGTTTTCTTAGCACAGATGCAGCAGTAAGTAGCAACGCCACTCCTTCTCAGTCGTCATCTATCAATGACATTTCATCCATGTCTACTGAGCAGACGCTGGCCTCAGACACAGACAGCAGTCTGGATGCCTCAACAGGACCCCTTGAAGGTTGTCGATGATAAGTTAGAAATAGCAAGCTTGTCATCAGTGAAGGAACTCTCGCTTCCATGGGCCTGAAATACTTGGGAGTTGATGGAACCAAATAGAAAAACTCCATGTTCTGCATGTAAGAAACACGATGCCTTGCCCCTACTCAGTCGTACTAGGCTTGCCTTGCTTAGATTATAAAATGAAGCAGATTATGTCTAAAGAAAAAAAGTGCAAACCACACTTTTAGAGATTTTGTTCAAGGTCATTTCAGGTGAGCAATTAGAATAGATGAATTTTTTCTTAAGTTGTACAGTAATAGTGACAGTTTCTCATCCTCAGTAACCGTTGGGACTTATATGCATGTGACCACAAATGCTTGCTCAGACTTGCCCTCTAGCACTTTGGAAATCAGTATTTATAAAGCCAAATAATCTTCAAGGTAGTGCTGCTTCTAGAATTGTCTCTTAATCCTCTTAAGTAATTTGGTGTCTGTCCAGAAAAATAGATTTATGTGTATTAATTGGCCACCATCATATTATCATATCTTACCTTCTTTTAGGGTATGAGTTATTTTCTTTCGTATTTCAGAAGGAATATAATTAAATCTATAAATTTAAAATGTAACTTTTCTTAAATTTGTCATGTTTGGGGCTGAGAATTACCACTGCTAAGACCAGGACACTTTGTTTTCTCTAAATTGTCTTAGTCTGGGTGACTGTACATTCAGCTTTACTGCATGATAAAATTTTAAGTTTTGTTTTGTGCTGCTTAAAACATATATACCTTTAAAATCCTATCTTCCCTATCTCTTTTTTCTTGGTCTTCTGGACTTATTAATTTAAAATGCTACCTAGAACTTCACCTTCTTTATTAGCCACCTAATACCTATGTCAATAATATGATGGCAAATAGATTCTTGAACCCATCACCTGCTGTTAGAGTAGAATTTTATGAAGTGATCACTAAAGATGATTGCAGTCACTTACTAAGTGCTTGCTTTGCTTGAGCCTGGACTGGGTCCTTTCTTACCTTCTGTCACTCAAGGTGAGATACGTGATTTTACAAGGCAGAGTTTCCCTCTTCCAACACAGCATTCTTACTCGACTTTCTTTCTTCTCTGAAAGAAACCACATAAATCCCCCTTTGGTCTGTTTTAGGAAGCAGACTGATTCAGAATGCCTGTTTATGGTTTGTTTTCCACTTTGTGGAGGCATTTCCTTTTCCTAAGGGAAATCCATGAATGTTCTGGAAAAACTTCTGAGGGATATGGAGGAAATATCCTAAAGGGTAGTAATTAACTATTGAACATTTTCTGATTTTAAACTGCTCACCTGAAATTGATACTTTCAGACTGATATGGAAATCATTCAAAGTTCAGTAAAATGCTGAGTATTGAAGTGTCATTGCAGAAATGGAGTTACGATGGTCACATACGGCTACCTGTGCTCATAATGCTTTTCCCTTGAGCTTATTCTGTTACAAATTCATATCTTGTGTTTAGTTATTTTGGAAGCTATTGAATCAACATTGTTCACATTCTATAGAATGTGTTCTGAGGAGGAACTTTGATAAGAAAGTTTATTATAAATATTATCTAAAATATATGATTATCTCTACACCAGTTGTATCTTATTGGTCTTATCACTGGAAACTGGAACCCTTGATGAACAAAATTAATATTGAAGTAATAAATAGTTTTATATTGTGAGGTTTAGACACATTCAACTATAAGATGGAAATACTAACTTGAATTGAGGCAGAAACACCTATTACATGGCTTAGGATTATTTTGGTTTTGGAGGCCTGATGGTATTGTGAAGCAAGTTATCACTATATATATATAAACATCTTAAAATGGCCTCCTCTCTAATACACATTCTTTAAAAAGACTTTACTAAATCTATCTTTAAAGAGAAAAACAAAGGTGAGAGTTTTAAAAATACATTATCTGTCCTAGGCTTATGTATATGCAGCACAGGGATGCTGAGGGCGCATCAAGGTTTCGCTGGGTGATTGTGCATTCAGCCAGGCGCCATTTGTAAGTGGAGCTAGGTGCCGCACAGATTGGCTTTCTGCTCACTCATTCCTCTGTGTGTTCACGGATGGAGTCCGTGATGGTGTGGGCGGGTTTCCTGCCAAGACCACCTTCCATCAGAGATCAGTGAGTGCACCTAGGACAGGCCACAGGGCTGCAGACAGCTGAGCTCCATAGAAATACCTCACCCCACTTCAGGGTCCTCCCTCCTGAGCCGAGATGTGCCAGGGCCCTGGTGCAGTGCAGATGGTTTCAAACTGCTCTCCATAGATAAATGCTGATGTTGGATAAAGAACTGAAAAATTTGCTCAATTTTTCATCTTTTCTATTTTATTTTTGTAATTTATATTGTACACAACCCTGAAGTAACTATTTTGGACACATATTTTTATAAACCAGGTAATTTATTATTAGCCTGGAATTTGGACTAGGTTCGTTTTGTTTGTTGACTTAGTTTTTTGTTAAAAAGGAAGTGACTGCCTCCCCTATGTCAGGTCTTGATTTCAAGTACAGGTTCCAGAGAGCAGACAGAGTCTGTCAGAGTAGGAGAGCATTCTCGAAACACATCCTGCTCAGTGTTGATCAGCTGTGGAAACAGGAGATGGAAACAGGGCTCTGTGTTTATCTCTGCACCCTGAAACTCAGAGCCGCAGTGCTGAAAGGAGAAAACCCTTGGCAGGGCCCCTTACTGACACCCAGAGTCCATAGTTGAAACACTGAATGGGATATTGGTTTAATCCAGATTTGATGCTGTGTAAGTCATGGTAATGATGTATGATGAATTTGTCTGGTTGATTTCTAATGTAACTCCTCTGGTGTTTCACACTGGTAGTAAACACAGGTGTGACCTTTCAGATTGCATATCTCAAAAGTAACATTGCCTAATGTTTTATAATAAAATATATTATGTGTGTTTTGATTGGTGAAAATAATACAAATACATTTTAAAAGAGAAGTGTATAGCATGTCCAATTTTTGTGGTGTGTTTTTAAGTGACAGTTGACTGTATTTCTACATCACCATCTCTGATTACAGATTTAACATGAACACAGGTAGATATTGGAGTGTCATCATTTCAGTCAATATTAGCAAATGTTTTTAAATTGAAAAGCAAAACATTTCTATTAGATCTCTTACTGAAAATATTCTGCAGATTCCTGAATCTGAGTTTTCAAAAACATGCAGTGCAAAATCGAGTATTCGGAGTAATTGTTTTCTCACAAGGTGTGGCCAGAAGAATCCACCAATCCGTCAGTCTTTCCTTGTATTACTTCAGATCGTTAATGGTGCTTGTGTGCTTGTGGGTTTGTTTTTTTTTTTTTACATCTTTATTGGAGTATAATTGCTTTACAATGGTGTGTTAGTTTCTGCTTTTAACAAAGTGAATCAGTTATACATATACATATATTCCCATATCTCTTCCCTCTTGCGTCTCCCTCCCTCCCACCCTATCCCACCCCTCTAGGTGGTCACAAAGCACCAAACTGATCTCCCTGTGCCATGCAGCTGCTTCCCACTAGCTATCTATTTTACGTTTGGTAGTGTATATATGTTCATGCCACTCTCTTGCTTTGTCACAGCTTACCCTTACCCCTCCCCATATCCTCAAGTCCATTCTCTAGTAGGTCTGTGTCTTTATTCCCATCTTACCCCTAGGTTCTTCATGACATTTTTTTTTCTTAAATTCCATATATATGTGTTAGCATACAGTATTTGTCTTTCTCTTTCTGACTTACTTCACTCTGTATGACAGACTCTAGGTCCATCCACCTCATTACAAATAGCTCAATTTCGTTTCTTTTTATGGCTGAGTAATATTCCATTGTATATATGTGCCACATCTTCTTTATCCATTCATCCGATGATGGACACTTAGGTTGTTTCCGTCTCCTGGCTATTGTAAATAGAGCTGTAATGAACATTTTCGTACATGACTCTTTTTGAATTATGGTTTTCTCAGGGTATATACCCAGTAGTGGGATTGCTGGGTCATATGGTAGTTCTATTTGTAGTTTTTTTAAGGAATCTTCATACTGTTCTACATAGTGGCTGTACCAATTCACATTCCCACCAGCAGTGCAAGAGTATTCCCTTTTCTCCACACCCTCTCCAGCATTGTGCTTGTGGTTTTGTGCATGGATGAGCCTCTTTCATTTTGCTTCTGGTTTTGAGGCACTTTAGGATGTTTACTTCTTAAAACCATAGGAATAGAAGGGCCCACAATGGCTCACTCTCTTCACTGCTTAAAAGGACTAGAATCATTCCAGATGGATGAGTATCAATCTTAATTTTAAAGGTTTCTAGAAAAGGAAAACATTTTTCTTGAAAATGATCTAGGTTCCATTTCTCTATCTTACCCCCTTCCTACTTTCAGAGTAGATAGTACTAAAATACTTTTAATTTATTGACTTAAATGGTACATGTAGGTGGGTCGGATTTTTTTTTTGGTGGGAGAAGGGGTAGTATTTCAGAATAACTTAGGATATACTTTCCTGAAGATTCTGTAGCTACTTGTGTGAATTTAAGTGTAAGCTTACCTTTGACAATAAGGTGGTTATTTGATATTTTTGGTCTTTAATCGGGAAAGGTGGTAATAAAATCCATAATAACAGTGACAGATTGGCCAGTGACATCTCTTTGAAGCCAAACATGACCATGATTTAAGAGGGATGTGCCTGTCATGGCCATTGGGAACCTTTCATTCGCTGTGTCCTCAGGGCTCAGGGGTCCTTGTGAACAAGGGTGTTTGCTATGCCACTTCTGTGCTGTGGGGTTTTAGTGTTGGAAGGGAAATCCAGAATCAGTTCTCTAACCCCCTGCACAACAGTGAGGAAGCTGCAGCCCCTGACCCACATCAGGAAGGGAGCAGCAGAATTGCCCTCAGAGTGCTGTCACACTCGTGCAGATCTTACTCTTCTTATAGTCATGAACACCTTTGAGAGTCTGATGAAAACTGTGATCCTCTCCTTAGAAAAAGGCCATGAGCACAAAATTTTGCCAAACTTTCTGAGGAATCCTGAACCCTGTTGGATACTGTGTTAAGAGCCCCTTTCTAGAAGCAGCTTCTAGATGCTTTGTGGTCTTAGAGGGAAGCAGAGCCTAAAGGAGGGTTCTGCTGGCCTTTTCTGCTCTTAGTGGTTCTGACACTTTTACATACAGATCTTGGGTATAAATAGGGACATTTTTACTCTGAGCCCCAGCACAAGTCAGTGTTCTTGTTCTGTGTCAAAAAGAGCATATAGAGTCTCAGTTCAGTGAAATGGATCATTTACAGTATTCCTTCCACATGGAACTTAGGTGCAGGGTAGGAACTATAGGCTTATAATACAGACTTCATAGAAACATAGATGTGATTAAATGCATCTCTTCATTTTAAAGAAGTAGTTCTGTGCTGAGCTTTGAAATAAATTCTTGGCTTTATTTTGTCTACACACTTAGATTTCATAGAGAGTGGGAATGGATGAAGAGGTTCTCTAGTTCATACTGCCATTCAGGGTAGGAATCAACCTGAAGAGGTTATCCAGCCTCTGCTCAGATGGTTTTAGTGAAGAGAATGCTCCTCCCACTGAATTTTTTGTAGTTTTGACTGTTAGAAAGTTCTTTCTTTAACTGAACCAAAACCTGGTTCCCACAACTTCCACCCATTGGTCCCACGTCTTTCCTTCTGGTGAAATAGAGTGAGTCTGATCCACCTTTATGAGACAGGCTTTAAAACATTAGTTGGAAAAGTGAGCTCCAAGACTTCCCTTCTCTAGCTTAAACTCGAAGTTCTCCCAACCCTCTTTCATATGAAAAAGCCCCCAGAGCCTCACCACCTCAGTGCACCCTAAGAACATGGGCCCAGAAGTGAACGTAGTATTTCAGATACAGCCTGAGCACATGCCCTCCAAACAAGGCCCCACTAATGAACACAGTCTCAGGTGGCCTTAGCTTTAACAGCCACATCACACTCGCAGCCTGTAATCCAGCAAAATTACTGGATTTTGTGATGTTGCAGTTAATCCTGATTCTGTCATTCTTCATAAGCATTCTGTCTGCCAGCTTGTGACATCCGTCAGTTTTATGAGCATGAACAGGCCTTCTGAAAATTTATCCACAAGATGACTAATAACCTTGAGCGGCAGGATGGAGCCTTTAGGCAGACCCAGCAGTCACAGTGACAGGAGCCTTGTGGCCAGCACTTTGCCAGCCTCCTCTGTAGGGTTTTCAGCCCAATGGCTTGTCATTCAGCTCATGTGGAGTGTTACCTTGCCATGAGGTCAGGAAGAAGAATCTTAATGGACACCTCAAAGAAATCATGAAGACACTTCAGCAGGTGTCTCTGATCTACTTACTTCAAGAAAAGAAATGAGTTTGGCACAGGGCACTGGTTCTCAGAGTTCATTCTTTTATTTTCTCTTGGGAGGAGAAGGTGGTGAGCTTCAGCTTCCCCTTCATGTCTACACCTTTGAGATCTTGTGGCCACTTAGAAATGTGACCAGTTGCTGTCTCAGTGTCCACAAGTGAGTGAGTGGGCAGGGGAGCAGGGTAGAAACAAGTGTTGGCCTTATTTTCTTTCCACGTGAATAAAGAAGTGATGTTTTGAAGTGCACGCAACTGTGATTCCACAAGGGGCCAAGCTGCCCTCCAGTAGCCTGTTGATTACAGAATTGTGTCCATCCAGCACAGTTTATCACCTTGAACATACCTTGCCTTTTTTCAGCTAATAGCAGTCAGGCTACTTTGTTTTTATTTTTGATTTTAATCTGGGCTAGAGTTGCATACAGAATTTCACTAATAGTTAAGTTTGTCCACCTCTCCACATTAAAGTTGATTTCTTGGGTGTTTTTAAGCAGCAAATTATCATACTAAAGATGCTGTTTAAAAAAATAACTATTTGACCAGAACACTCAGCTGTACGTGTTTGTTCTCAGATATTCTCAAAGATGGCTCCCTAACGGTACTTGACAAAGGAATAGAATGCAGCAAGTGAAGGCCTGCCTCTTCCTCCCCTCACCCACCCTCCCTGCTCCCACAGGAGCTGACCCCCAGCCCCTTTCAGGAACTTCACTCCTACAATCATCTCTGTCCTGTGTCGTCACTCTCCCCACCTCTGCTCCATCACTTCCTACCTTTATGTCACCTGCGTTAAAAAGAAAAAGCTGCTTAACTTGAGTTGCTCCCCTTCACAACAGAAATGAAGAGCAGTCTATACTCATTCTCTCCACCTCCTCTCGTCCCATCTGCTCCCTTTTTTAAATAAAAAAAGATATGTGTGAAAACACAATCAAGAATGAGAAACTAAACACAACATATTCCCCCATCCAGAGATGACCACTTGATACTTTATTGTATATCTTTCAGATAGTTTTCTATGGACACATACATATCTAGATGATTTTTTGTTTTGCTTTTTGCCCAAATGAGGTCACACTGTACATGCATTTTATAACCTACATTTTTCAGTTAATGGTCTCCAGCTGTCCATGTCGGTAAGTTTTCATCTGGTTTAATACCCAGGGCCTTGGGATTTCCCTAGTGTCCCCAGAGTCCTTTCACTAGTGTGTCCTGCCAGGATCTAGTTGAAGCTCTTGCATTCCTGGTATCTGGTTTCTGGTTGTCATGTTCTTAAGAATCTTTTAATCCTCCGTGACACCAGGATTGTCAGGCAGGTTGGCCTGCAGGATGTGTACTCTCTAGCTCTGTGTGGCTGCTTCCACGGGGTTGCATTGACCATGCTGTCCATCTCCAGTATTTCTTGGATCTGGAATGCATATCTAAAGGTTTGATAGATACACCCACATCTTTTGGTTATAATACATTTAAGTGATAGTGTGTTCTTTATATGAACTCACACCAGAAGACATTTCATATCTTTTTGACTCTCTGTCACCGATGCTAAAATTGACCTCTGGGTTCGGATGATGCCAGTCCAATCCTCTGTCACACAGTCGTGTTTTTCTCATGACTAGAAAGTCATCCACGTGGGCTTACTTTGGCAGGGGCCCCATCCACCACATATCTCGTGTTAACCCCAGATGATAATCCTTGCCATGAGCAGGAATTTTACAAGGGTTTAGTTCAGCCATCCCACTGACATCATTCGCTGTCACTCTGCTCTCAGGGAGAGCTTCCCAGATCAGCTCTGGCTGAAAGGTAGGCTCCACGTGTTGTTCCTTACCTTCAGCAACCAGTGCTCAGAGTAAGGTGTGGGTTCAATCCCTACCTCAAATGGTATCACAAGGTTTATATTTCTGACTTTCTCTTTCTTTGAGTATTTCCAGTCATTCTTTTGGAGACTTAAATTGCTGTAACTGTGGCCAGGGAAGTTCCTTAAAGCTGATTCCTTCCAGTCCTTTCTACTGACTTCATTAAGTTTTTAACTTTTTATTTTGAAATAATTTCAGACTGACAGAAAAGTTGCAAAAATAGTCCAAAGGGTTCTTGTATACCTTTCCTCACCCCAGTTCCCCAAAGGTTAACATCTTAACCACATGTGCTTGAGCCTTCTCTGCATACATACAGCTATACATGCACGCATGCACATTTGCTTATATAGATGCATATGTTCCTGTATACACACATTTATGCTGGCATATAGTCACTAATTTCCCCCCATTGATTGTTTTTACATGTAACCGGATTTTTTTTTAACAAATTTATTTATTTATTTATTTATGGCTGCATTGGATCTTCGTTGCTGTGCGTGGCCTTTCCCTAGTTGCTGTGAGTAGAGGCTACTCTTCATTGCGGTGCACAGTCTTCTCACTGCGGTGGCTTCTCTTGTTGCAGAGCACGAGCTCTAGGCGCATGGGCTCAGTAGTTGTGGCTCGTGGCTCTAGAGCACATGCTCAGTAGTTGTGGCGCATGGGCTTAGTGGCTTCACAGCATGTGGGATCTTCCCAGACCAGGGCTCAAACCTGTGTGCCCTGCATTGGCAGGCAGATTCTTAACCACTGCGCCACCAGGGAAGTCCGCCAGACTTTTTTAGTGTCTGTAAACTCGTGTATAATGAGGTATATGCATGTACTTTAAAGACAAAGAAGTATACATAGACATATACATAAATAAATACTTTATTAAATGTGGATATGTTAGTAGTGTTTATAATAGGTAGCATTCGTGTGGGTAAATGTGTCCACATGACATCAGAGAAACCTACTAAAGAATCTGTGTGTGTGTGTGTGTGTGTGTGTGCGTGTGTGTGTGTGTGTGTGTGTAATGATTGACAGTACCCTGGGGAGAAATAACTTATAAAATGTAGTGGAAATTTGAATGCACTCCTCTCAGAAATTGACAGGTCAAGCAAGTGAAAAATTAGCAGAGATCTAGAAGACTGGAATGCCACAGTTATTAAACTTGGACTCATAGAGAATATTATACCCAATAGGCAAATTCCTTTTGATCACACATAGAATTTAAAGGAAATTGACTATATACCAGGCCACAGAGGACGCCTCAATAAATTCCAAAGTTAAAAATACACAACTTTTTCTGTGATAGTGCAATAAATTTCAAAATAAATTTGAAAAGATCTCACATATCTGGGAACTAAACAATACTCTAAAAGCAATCTAGGTGAAAGAGGAAATCATAAGAAAAATTATGAAATTCCTAAAAGTGCATGACCTCAGAAAAACACTGCATGCCAAATTTGACCCAGCTAAGGCTTAAATACATTTATGAAAAACAGGACAGTTTTTTTTTAATGAGTTCAATATTCAAGTCAGGAGATTGACAAAAGAGCAACAGAGCAAGCCTAAAGACGGAAAAGGAGTAATAATAAAGATAAGGACAGGGACAAGAAACTAGAAAATAAAAATGAGAGAAAAAAATCAGTAAATCTGAAAGATTAATAAGCTAGATAAACTTCTAGAAATATGATCAAGAAATAATATGCAAGTGACAAAGTGGAAAAGGGAAGTTATTATAGACAGAAAATATACAGTATTCTAATAAATGTGATCATCTACAAGAAGTAGACAAATTTCTATAGATATATAAAGCACTGAAATTGTCTCAAGGAATGATGGTACTATGCACATCACACATACGAGCTTATTTAATCTTCTCAACAGTTCCATGAGGTCAGTATCATCTCCATCTTAAAGTTGGGGAAATGGAGGCAGGAAGAAAACATAAGCTCCCACAGCCAGAGAGCATGCAAAAATGGGGTCTGAGGCCAGAGGAGCGGGTGTGCTCTGGGTGGCCTCCAGAAAACTTGAGTGGATCAGTGGCTGTTAGAGAAAGTGAAATGGTAATCAAAGGGTACCCTCCCACCCCCAAATACTCTCCAGAAAAAATTAATCTTACAGATCAATTTTTACTCATTTTCAAGAAACAAACTAACTTATCCAAGATTTTCAAAGCCACCCAACTCAGTTTAGGAAGCTGGATTAATCTTGATTCCAAAATTGAATAAAGACAGATCAAGATTATGCCCTTTTCATAGATGCTAACTGAATCCAAGATTGTATTGTTTATTCACGAATGCAAGGGTGTTTATTGAAACTGTTTCAATAAATAACATATTTTTGTTTTGGTTTTAGACTCTCAGAAAACTAAATAGAAAAGAGCTTCCTTTGGGTAGTGGCAGGGCTTATTCTGGGAAGAGCAGGAGGCAGCAAGTTTCAAACGCGTGAGGGTGAGCTAGCAGAGAAGTGCAGGGTGTGACAGCCGTGAGCGGCCACCTTGGACCCATCAGACCAGGAAAGACTAAGGCGGTGTGGCGGTGGCAGTGAGAGGACTTGGGGCTTGTGTGTGCTGTGGGCCTGTGGAACGAGGCTGAGCCCTGCTGAGCATAGGCAGACAGCCTGGCCGAGGCTCTTCCCAAACCCACTGGTCTAGAAACAGCCCAGCAGCCTAGCTGGAGGCAGAAAGCCCCACTCCCCATGGACACACTGCCGCCTCTGCACAAAATCAAAATGCATCCTTCTACAGGACTATGTCGGGACTCCTCAGCTGGGCCAGGATGCTTCCCAGGGGTCCCCACTTCCAGGACCCCTCCTGTCCCCTCTTCCCCTCATGCAGCTCCTTCATTTTCAGCAAACGCCTGCTGAGAGGCTCCCGTGTCCCATTAATAAGACACAAATACTTAATCCAGCTGAGCTGACAACTAAGGACAAGAAGTTGCCTGGGTAAAGGAGGCTCCAATCCTTTTGGCTCCATCTCCAACAGATAGCTCAGCAGTGGCTGTGATGGCCTAGAGGGGCTCCTGGCTTCCACTCTTGTCCAGCCACAGCCCAGCCTTTACCCCACACTGGAGTGAGCCTGCTACAATGCAGCTGTAACCACACGTCACTGCCTCTGGCAGCCTCTGTGGGTCCCACTTGACCAGATGGGTGTTAAACCTGGGCTCCACTGCCACATTGCTCACACACACTTTTACATGATCAGGGTTGCCAGCGTCACATTTGGGATATTTGGATGTCCTAAAAACACCTTCTGTGCTTTTTCTGCTGATAAATTCTAAACAATTGGAGGTCGGTAAACGATTTTGATGCTGTGATGCAGATTCCTGGGCCCCACACAGATTCTCTGAGTCCAAGGTCTTGGGCATCTGTGTTGTAAATGAGCTCCCAGGGAGGGCCCATAACACATCAACTCTGCCCAGTTGTGGGCCCTTCGGCGGGCAGCAGCTTGATCCTGACCTGCCTGCCTTCCACCCCACCCCCAGGGCAGTTAATGGGAAGCATGCAGGGTTTGGGCCCCCGCCCTGTTGTGCCACCTGCATAAGTTGCCTGCCTTCTCCATGCCTCTCTTGCAGAATGGTGTCCGAGTTTCCCGTTACCACTATTGCAAATTACCACAAACAGTAGCTCAAAACAGTGCAAGTCTATTTTCTTACGGTTCTATAGATCAGAAGTCTCACATGGGTCTCACTGAGCTTAAAGCAGGTGTCAGAAAGGCTGGTTCCTCCTACAGGTTCTAGGGGAGAATTCGTTTCCTTGCCTTTTCCAGCCTCTAGCGGCCACCCACATTCCTTGGCTCTTGGCCCCTTGCTCCATCTTCAAAACCAGCAGAGTAGCATCTGACCCTGCTTCCATACTCACATCTTTCTCTGACTCTTCTTCTGTCTCCCTCTTCTGCCTTTAAGCACCCATTGATTATATGGGGCTCACCCTGATAATCCAAGGTAACGTCCCCATCTCAAAGTCCTAACTAAGTCACACCTGCAAAGTTCCTTTTACCGTGTAAGGTCACACATTCACTGGTTCTGGGGATTAGGACTTGGGCATCTGTGGGGGCCATTATTCTGCCCACCAAAAATGGGAGGGATCATCCTGTACCCTTTGTTTTTTGGTGGTTTTTTTTGCGGTACGCGGGCCTCTCACTGTTGTGGCCTCTCCCATTGCAGAGCATAGGCTCCGGACACGCAGGCTCAGCGGCCATGGCTCACGGGCCCAGCCGCTCCGCAGCATGTGGGATCTTCCCAGACCGGGGCACGAACCCACGTCCCCTGCATCGGCCGGCGGACTCTCAACCACTGCGCCACCAGGGGTGGTACCCTTTTTAATAAGCATTTCTTGAAGTGTGACCCATCTTCTGCCTGCATCAGCATCACCTGGGGCTCTTGTTACAAACACAGACTGTGGGGCCACCTAGACCCCTAAACCTGAGTCTTGATGGGGGTCTTGGGGCGCTGCCTCTCCTCAAGTGCTCCAGGTGATTCCTAAGCACAGTAACATTTGACATCTTGGATAAATGAGATCTCAAGTTGTGGCAGGTGCCAAGGGCACTTAGGACGGAAGGGGAGGTTTATGCCATCAGTCCCCTGACAAGAACCTGGTGGGCCCATCATATCACATACTTTCCACTAAGCTTGGGAGCTGAGGACCCTCAGGAGGTGTTTTCTAGGCCTGCAGATTTAGGTTCTGCTGGACACTGCCCCAGGACCCAATAATGCCTCCTCCGAACCTCAGTCTCTCCTTTGGGCCACTTTGGGCTCCTCGTGCCACTGAACCAGTAGGCAGTGAAAGGAGTCAGCAGGGGTGGCCACCCCCAGCTATGCCACCTAGCTGGCAGAAGTGCTGCCTGCAGGCAAGGGGACTCTGGGAGGGGTGGGAAAGGGGGTGACCTGAGGGAATCTGAGTGTCCCACGGGGGGCCTGTGGCAGGCAAGTTTTGTACTCCGAGACTCAATCTCACCTGCTTGCATTCAGCACAGGTGGGTGGATGGCACTGTGCGCGTGCTGGGGTGGCCAGCCTCAAGCTCATGCTTTTCTGCCTCAGGAATTTTGCTTGTACACTCAGCCTTCATGCAGGAGCAACCTGGAAGTAGAGGGGACATGGATAAATTCTCTGCCCAGCAGGAGAATGCTGAGACACTTCCTGTACAGTTCCTTAAAGGGTCTAGGCCTTTATCAGCCATGACAGTAACCATCTGAACAATGCACCCTTTATGGGCTGTCCACCCTTCCCTATCTCACCCTCCCTCTTTTCCCCAGCTCCCTGGGATCCTCTCCTACATGAACCACCTGCACCTCATCTCCCGCCCCACTTCCAGGGACCACCCCCGCCCCGTCTGTAATGCCAGCCTTTGTCCTCAGCCAGCCAAGCCTGGAGCTTTGTGATGGGGACCAGACCGACACTCACCTCCCACACACATGCACCACACATGCCACACACACTCACATATTACAAGCACACGCAAAGATGCATACACACTCTTTCTCTCCTCCCTGATCCCTGTCCAGACTC
This sequence comes from Phocoena sinus, assembly GCF_008692025.1. Classification (NCBI taxonomy): domain Eukaryota; kingdom Metazoa; phylum Chordata; class Mammalia; order Artiodactyla; family Phocoenidae; genus Phocoena; species Phocoena sinus. Next base: position 17,926,690 of record NC_045765.1, on the reverse strand, counting down.
AGTGGATGGTCAGGGCCCTGGTCTATACACAGTCATTAAATGTGACTGTCTTAGTCCACTCAGGCTGCTGTACAAAGTACCACAGACCAGAAGGCTTATAAATAACAGAAATTTCTCTCTGACAGTTCTGCAGGCTGGAAGTCTGAGATCAGGGTACCAGCATGGTCAGATTCTGGTGAGAGCCCTCTTTCAGTTTGCAGATGGCCACCTTCTCACTGTGTTCTCACCTGGCAGAGGGAGCAAGGGAGCTCTGTGGGGTCCCTTTTATAAGGGTGATAATCCCATTCATGAGGGCTCTACCTTCATGACCTGTTCACCTCCCAAAGGCCCCACCGCCAAATACCTTGGGGCTTAGGATTTCAACACATGAACTGTGTTTTAATTGAGGTATAGTTGATTTACAATATTATATTAGTTTCAGGTGTACAACATAGTGATTCCAAATTTTTATAGATTATACTTCATTTAAAGTTATTATAAAGTATTGGTTATATTCCCTGTACTGTACGATATATCCTTGCAGTTCATTTATATGATACATAGTAGATTTTTTAATTGAAGTATAGTTGATGTACAATATTATATAAGTTGCAGGTGTACAATATAGAGATTCACAATCAACATATGAATTTGAGTGGGACACGTTCAGTCCATAACGGTTACCCCCCACCAGTGGCTGGCCATGTGATGACTTTCCCCTGGAGATTTGCCCTCACAGTAAGTTTGCAGAGTTTTCACCAGAGCCAGCTCGGCTCAAGGAGCTGCTGGGAGGTGATGACTGCAGCACATGCTGTACCCTCAACACAGATCTGACCTCCGGGGCAGCGAGAGAGGATGAGTTTTCACCAGATCCAAGAATGGATGAGTTGTGGGTTTCACTAATAAAATGCACTGGCCAGAGGCCAAAATTGTCCTCACTGTTCTCTGATTATTGGTGCCGGTGCTTGGCAGCCCACTTGATGTCAGGCTCGTTCCTGAGTCACCTGCTCCAGCTGGGCCAAGAGTTGGGGCAGACATGTTGCAGGGGCCCTCACAGGCTCTGGCTACCGTCTGAGTGTCTACAGCAGCTGGGACCACAGGATCTCCTTCCTTCACCTATGAGGGCCTACCTCAGACTGCACTCACAGATCCAGCTGCCTCCAGATGTCCCCTAATAGCTCCCTGGCCCCATAGTCTCAGCAAATCCCCCATCCACTTTGGCCAGACCCCAGCTGCCTCTGATTTCTCACACTTTCTCCTCATCTTCCCATCACCCAGTCCCCCAGCCCCCTGCCCCTGCCCCGGGTCTGTGCTTCTCAGATGTCCCCTGCCTGCCTCCCTCCCTCATGTGCACTTCAGTGCAGCAGCTCCAGTGGTGGCCTCCTCAGTGGACAAGGACCCCAGCCCCGCCATCCCAGTGTTGGGCTGGTGGGACAAATTCAGGTGGTCCCAGAGCCATATGTGGGTGGGAGGTGCCATCTGGACCATGGGCAACCAAGGCAGCGACTGGGGCTGCTGGGAAAGGTCTCATGGGCGTCACGACCAGTACACCTCCGGCTAGAGGGGCTGCTGACAGATTTGAGGTGGAGCCCGCCCCTGGGCCACACGCAAAGAACAGAGTCCCAGCTCCTTACCCCCAGGAGGCCCCGATCTGACCCTGGCCCCTTCCGCCTGGGCTTCTGTACTCTCCCGCACCCTCTCCTCCTCTCCAGGCACAACTGCCTCCTGTCTTTCTCACAAAAGAGGAGTGTAAGCTGGCCACAGGGTCTTTGCTCCTGCTATCCTCTCTGCTAAGGACAATGTTCCCACAGACCTTGTAGGGCTGACTCCTCCTTAGGGTCTCAGCCCAAACCCCAGGTGTCCAGAGGGACCTTACCTGAGCCCTTCCATCTAAAGTAGCCCCGGACACACTCAAAGACCTCACCCTGTATTGGTGACTTCATGGCACTTAAGATTCTCTGAAATTATCATTTTTATTATTCTTTTGTTTGTATGGTTAGTTTTCAGTCTCCTCTCCCTAAACTGTGGGCTCTGAGGTGACAAGAACCCCATGTCCTGCTCGCTGCGGTATCCTAGTGTCCGGCATGGTGCAGAGCACACATAGGCCCTCAGGAAATATCCACCAGAGGTGTGTCCCAGGCGGGGCTGGGGCAGAGTAGACTGAGATGATAGCTCTTGGGATTGCTCACCCTCTGTCCCAACACCAGACACTCCGGGGACTAGTCCCTGGGCATATTCTGGAGTGGGAAGGTAGGCTGGGGCAGCACAGGCCAAAGGGACTTGATGGATGCAGGTAGGCTGGGGAGGGGCCCGGGAAAATGTGGTGCCTGCATGGGGCCAGATCTCTCCCAGGGTCTAGCCACGGCACCTGCAGCCAGTGTCCGCCAAGCTGCGGACAGCTCAGAGCAGAACTCCCTGCTGGCCTCGAGGCTCGGCTGAAGGAGCTGCTGGGAGGTGTTGACTGCAGCACATGCTGTACTCTCAACACATACCTGACCTCCGGGGCAGCGAGACAGGATGCAGGAGACCTCAGGAGACATGGCCTTCTTCCCTGTCCCAGGCATAGCCCTGCCTCACTCAGGCAGTTGGGACATGTGCTGTAGCCACAAGCAAGTTCACAGGTTTCAGTTCCTCCACCACACCAAGCACTGCCCCGACTCCAAGCAGCCCCAACCCTGCACCCAGCATGACAGCAGTGCCTCAGTGGTCCCCAAGCCTTTGCTCACAGAGAGGGGTGGGGTGGGATAGGGAGAGACTGGCCCTCCTCCTCTGAGCTACAGTCTGTGAAGGGGCCCTGAAGTGCTGCTCGGGCCTCAGCGTGTCACGGGTGAGTGGGCCAGCTCTTCTGAGTCCTCTCGTGCAGCCCTCTCTCCCTAGAACCCCAGCATGTCTCTGAGGCCTGACCTGAGGGTTTGGGGCATGGGGTGAGAATCAGAGAAGACCCACTGGCCTCAGGACTGGCCTTAGCGCCTAAGCCTGAATCTTTGTGCTGGGAACCTCCCCCAACCTGCCTCTGTTTCTTCTTCCCCTTCACCACAGCCTGGTCATCAGCACTGGTTTCAGGCATGACCCTCACTGGGACCAGCCTCTGGCCCTAGCCTTGTCACAAGGCCCTGCTGCTTCCCCGCCCAGCCCAACTAACCCACCTTCCCTAATACATCTATGAGCCCCAGGCAGATGCCTGCTGTCTCCAGGCCTCAGTTTTGCCAACTGTGCAAGATACTGGCTGGACTCTGTTGTTTTCATTTGTCCAGTCTTCTGGAAACAGCCCTTGGGGCATGCTAGAGCAGGGGCATGCTAGAACAGAGCCCTGCTCCATCATCAGGCTTAGCACAAGGGCTACTTCACCCTCAGCTCCAGGGAAGCAACACCCAGGTCTGTAACCCTCATTCTTCAGGTCTTTGGAAATGGCCAGAACTGGCCTCCTCAGAGCCCGTGCGGCAGCTGTGGGCTCTCTTGGGAATATCAGGCACGTGTGCTCTTTCTGAGGGTGTCAACCCAGGGCTGCTAGGGGCCATTCTGCCATAGAAGCTCTGGGAGATGGGAGAGGTGGATTCCTATTCATAATGTTTAAGCGTCTGCATCTAACTATTCCTGAAAGCAGAATACCTGGACTTTTAATGCTTCATGAGCCAATAAATTATTTTTGCTAAAGCTAGTTGGGTTGGGTGACCTGCCACATCTCCTCAGGCAGGTCCTGACTAAAGCAGAAGACAGATATCCTGACCTCTACACTGGGACAAACCAGGACACATTTAATGTCCAGGTGGAGCCAGCTGAGAAAGGTCACTGGATCTTGTTCAGGCGCCCTCCTCCATTCTAAAAGTGAAATAGCACACCGGTTATCCTCTTAGTTATCCTCTTAGTAGCCCAGTGTCTTCACAGTGGTGACCCACCCTCCCAGTGGGCCAGTTCCCGGGACCACCTCCCCTACAGAAGCCGCTTGGGGGTTGATGAGCACTCTTCCCCACCCTTTAATGCCCACCCTGTGCCCACCAGACACAGGGGCACAGACAAACCACAGTTCGGTAGCCACCTCAGGAGGAGAGTCCAGAGGGGTGGCCAGAGCCTAGCCTTGAGGAAAAGAGGTGAACCAGATTTTAGGGTGCCAGGGGTTTTCCAGGTGAGGGAGTCGGTGGGGGGGCAGTTCAGGTGCAGAGTCCAGCAGGAGCCATGCTGTAGCAGAGGGGGTTGGCATCTGATGCTTGTAGTGGGTCCCCCTCCATGGGGGTGGGAGGCGAGTCACAGCTGAGGGTTCTGAATGCAAGTCTGGACGTGTGGCCTTGACCCTGAGGCCTGCAGCAGAGGAGAGGCCTGGTGAGCAGGGACACCTCGGGTATGGGAGGCCTCAGGAGGGAATGGGAATGGGACCGCCCGGCAGGGGCTCCCGCAGCCCCTCCCCTCGCCCAGCCCGCCCTGCGCTTCCCCTTGCTGCCGCGAGGGGGCGCCGCGCCGCGCTGCTACAGGGCCAGCCGCCAGCGCAAGGCGGGCTGCGCCCCGGAGCCGCGCGGGCGGCAGGCAGCGGGCAGCGGCCCGGGTCTGCAGCGCCGCGGCTGGCAGCGGACGCGGCGGGCGCTGCCCATGGGTCGGGCTCCGGGGTTGGGCGCACCGGGAGCCGGTGAGTTGGGGCACAGCCGGGCGGGACACGGGCGCTGCGGGCAGGGGCGCTGGGAGGGGCTGCGGCGGCGGCGGCGGGGCGCGAGTGCCTGGTAGGTCGCGACGCGGAGGTGCGGGGCTGCGAGCCTGACGGGACGGCGGGTGTCCGGGCCGCTGCGCGGGGACGCGCAGGGTTGATCTGGGGCACAAGTGGACGCGCGGGTGACAGTGCGCGTGGCCGGCTGGGCGGCCGGCCGTGAAGCCACGGCGCGTGGGAGTGTGCAGCCCTCGCGGCAGTGGTGGTGGAAGATGGGAGGGGCTGCGAGGCGCGCGGGGAGTGTGCCCCGAGGGGCGCGGGTGCGTGGGCAGGGGTGGCGACCGGGAGGGGACCGGCGGAGGGCACACCCCCAGCCGCCGTGGCTAGAGACCGGCTGTGCCGCGCGCGCCCCGCCACTTGACTCGGCGCGACCAGCAAGCTTCCTCAGTTGTTCGGGTGACAGGAAAGAAAAGCCAGCCTGGACCCAAGGCCTCCCCAACACTAGACCTCAGTTTCCCGAGCTGCGAAATAGGAACAGTAAGGCTGACCGGCCGAGTGGTTGCGAAGAAGGGAAAGGGCCTTGTCTGTGGGAGAAGAGGGTGGTGTTGTCTCTGAAGCTGGGATCGGATTGAGGAAAGGATCACTGCTGCCGCCAGAGAGCCTGCAGGGACAGTGGGGTCAGCTCCGGGTTCTGGGTGTGTCCCTCACTCAGTGACGGCAGGCAGGGCCAGGGAACCCGTAGTCCACTCCTCTCTGTGTTCAGGTGGGGAAAGGGAGGCGGGGAGGGGAAGAGGCAAGGGGAGGCTCCCGACCCTGCCCCAGGTTCAGGGAGCAATGTTGAAAAGACAGACAAGCCAGCTTGGGGTGGTGGAGGGGCTCACCCCTGCTCCCCCGCCCCTGCCTCCTGGGCCCCTGAGGCAGGTGTTCTGCTGAGCCTCAGGAGTCAGAGAAGTGTCCTGGGAAGATTTTCCTGCAGGGCAGGTGCTGTGTCCCCATCTTAGAGTTGAAGTAACTGAGGCTTAGAGAGGTGACAGGACTTATTCAAGGTCTCAGGACCATGAAGTGGCAAAGCTGGGGTTTCAACGGTGGTAGGACTGGTTCCAAAAGCCATACTCCAGCCACTGAGTCAGGGGAGTGGCTGGGGTTGTTGGCTCACTCGCCTAGAGCATCCATGGAGCTCCTACTGTATGGTATCTGCTCCTGGCCCCAGTGAGTGCTTACAAGCAGGTGTGGGAGAAGGAAGCTGAACAAGTAATCAAAGGAAAAACCAAGGTCATGGCAGAAGATAAGTGGTAGGAAGAAAATAAAACCGGGTAATTAGGGTAGGGACTGGGGGAGGGGGGTGGGGAGCCTTATCCTGGTCAGGGAGTGTGTCTCTGAGCAGTGACCACTGGCTGTGATGTGAACTCCCACAAAAAGATCTGAGGGTGCAAGGCCCCTGAAGCAGGCACAGGTGGTGGGTGGGAGGAGCTGGAACAGAGCCAGTTATGTGAGCTGTGGAGTTTGAATTTTCCTCTGGGTGCAGTGGGCAGACCCTGGAGGGTTTAGAGTTGTGAGTATTGAAAGGACTTCCCTGAGGTGGGTGGAGAGGACTGCAGGGGGCAGGAGAGGGAACAGGGGTTTTCAAGGATGAGACAACTGGCTGCTGGATGTGGAGTCTGCCATCCTGGCAAGGCCAGGGGCATGAGAAGGGCAGGGTCTTCGGCAGGTGGTGGAGTTGTTAGCTGTAGTGGACAAGAGAGCCTGGTTTGGTCTCAAGCACTGCCCCACTTCCTGCATCCTTCTAGGCGCCAATCTCAGATCTCCCTGCACCCGGCAGGGGAAGGAGTGCCTGCCTGCCCCGAATTTGTAGAGAAGAGATGCTGGCTGTTTGGGCTGGGTGTTCAGGTTGGTCTCTGCATCCTTTGACATGTTCCCATAAGTTTTTGAATATTATTCCAGCTCTCACTTGTACTTTGACTCAGACCTAGAGTCAGCCATTTCTCAAGAAGCCTTGGTGTCTTTCAGTGGGACGTGGGAGTGGGGTTAGAAACCAGTATCTGGGCATTAGATGTGCTCATTGCTACCTTGGCGTCATTGGCTCTAGGCCTTCTCAGTGGACTGAGCCAAGAGCTCTTTTTTTAAAACTAAAAGTTAATGTTTCCATGTCCTTTCTCCCACAGTAAGAACCTGGTTCCCAAGGAATATAAATATATGTAATAATTTGCTTAATCCTAGAACACACCCAGAATAGTTTCAGAATCACTACATCCAAACCACTACCAATCAAAATCTACCAGGTCAAGTTCAGGATTTCTTTGGCTGTTAAGGTCATCACTATGTGAGTATGTTCTCAATTTGATATACCATTAGTTTCATCTGTTTGTGTTTGCACACAGTTTGGTGGGGTTTTTTCCCTTTAGTCTTTATGATATACTTTTATTTTTTGAATATGTAAAACATTTGTTTTACATGGTCCAAAGGTCAAAACTAAAAAAAAGAAAAAGAAAAAAAGAAAAGCTGTACTTAGAAGTCTCAATCCCATCCCTGTTTCTTCCTTCTTGTTCCCATACCATGGGTAATCATTTGAAATAATTTCTGGTTTATTCTTGCTGGGTCTCTTTTGCAAAATAAGCCACTCATGCATTATTACAAAAGTTAGCATGTACATCTTCTTTGTGCCTTGGTTTTTTCAGTTAAAAATATCTTTTTACCAGTTCACAGAGACTTCCCTCATTCTTCTGTAGAGCCACATAGTACTCCATTCTGAGGCTGTTCCCTACTTATTCAACTGTCTTATGGATGGGCATTTGGTTTTTTTCAGGCCTTTGCTATTAAAAATAGTGGAGTAATGGATAACCTTGCCTATAGGTTGCTTGTGTTTGTGGAAGCATATTATTAATCCAAGAAGGAAGAGTAAATAAATATTTTTGTTAACTATTCTCGATTCCCCTCTTCCCAAATTTTGCACTCCTACCAGCAAGGTATCACAGTGTCTATTTCTCCCACACCCTCGTGGATCTAAGAGCCAGTAAATAGTATTTCAGTGCATCTTAATTTACATTCCTATTATTATGAGTGAAGTTAGACAGCTTTTCATTTGTTTACGAGTCATTTGAGTACCTTTTTCTGCGAATTGCCTGTCCATATATTTTGTCCATTTCCTTTTGCATTTGGGGGGATTCTTTAACTTGGATTTAAAATTTTGTTCAAAATACGTATTAGAGATATTTATTTAGTGCTTTATCTTTGTTATATTGCAACTATTTCTCCCGGGTTTTTTTTAACTTGTTTATGGTGGGTTTTGCCATTAAAAGCTTTCTATTTTTAGATAGTTGAGTTAATCATCCTTCATTTATTGCATCTAGATTTTGAATCCTAGTTAGAAAGGCTTTTCTCACACTCAGTTGTAATGGAATTCACCTATGTTTTCCAATACTCGTTTGGTTTTGTACTTAGTTTAGAGATCCAATGTAATCTTTTTCCAAATGTCTATCCCTCTATCCCAACACGGTTTATTTAAAAGGCCATCTTTTCTCCAAGTGATCTGAAATACACCTGTATCATATACTAAACATCCAAATGCAGTTGGACCTATTTCTGGGCTTTCTAGTCTGTCTCACACCTCTGTCCCATCATATGCTGGTCTCACACGTAGGAATTACAGTGTGTGTGTGTGTGTGTGTGTGTGTGTGTGTGTGTGTGTGTGTGTGTGTATGAACAGCAAGGAAGACTGTATCTACAACTATTGCAACAGGGGAAAGAAATTGAACTCAATACCCATTATTGTGTTTTGATATCTGGTAGGGCTAATCCTCCTTCCACTGCTTTTAATTTCAGGGATTTCCTAGCTATTCCAACATGTTGCTGGTATCTCTTGTTAGGATCGTATTAAATTTATGTATAACTTCAGGATAATTGATGTTTTTATGAAGTTGAGTCATCTTATCCAAAAACAAGGAATGTCTTCCTTTGTGTTCAAGACTATTTAACCTTTTACTTGTTCAAGACCACTTTCAGGAGCATTTTGAAGTTTTCTTCACATTCTTTGTCAGGTTTATTCATGAGTATTTTACCTTGTTTGTTGCTATTATAAAAGTTTTTTTTCCATTATATCTTGTAACTTCTTATTGTCTACGTGTATATTATTTTATATCTATCTACCTCATTAAATTTATTTTGTTGTTAGACTCTGATAGTTCAGATATTCTGTCATGTGAAAATTGAAATAGTTTTACTTCTTTACTGATTTTTATGCATCTAATTGCTTTCTCTTATCTAATTAAATTAACTAAAAACCTCTAATTCAGTATTAAATATTGGATATAATAGGCACCCTTACCTTGCTCCTGACCTTAGTAAAAAGACCTCTAATACTTATTCCACTAAGAAGGATGCTGACTTTAGGGTAAGAATATATATATATATATATATACATACACATATATATATGGAGTATCAATTAATTTCTATTTTATTGGGTGGTTTCTTAAAGTAAGGAATGGGTATTGATTTTTGTTGAAGACATCTGTGGAGACAATTATGATATTTCTCCTTAGCATAATTAATAAGATGAATGATATTAATGGATTTCCTAATATCAGGTCTGGGATGAGAGTGAGGCAAACAATAAGACACAAAATTTATTAATATGAATATTAAGCCATCTTTGCATTCATGGAATAGAAACCACTAGGCATGATATATTTTGATATGGTTGGATTAGCTATCTATTGCTCTATGGCTGTGTAATGAATTACCATAAATATAGTGGCTTAAAACAACACACATATATCATCTCATAGTTTCTGTAGATTTGAAGTCCAGGCGTGGCTTAGCTGGGTTCCTGCTGGTGTTAGCCAGGACTGGGTTTTCATCCAGAGGCTTAACTAGGAATGGATTAGCTTTTCCACTCATATGGTTGTTAGCCGACTTCAGTTCTTTGTGGTTGCAGGACTGACAGCTTAAGTGTTTGCTGGTGGTTGGAGTCTGCTCTCAGCTTCTGGAGGCCACCCACAGTTCCTGGGGACCACCTGTGGTTCTTGCCACATGGGCTTCCCCAGCATGGCCTCTTTATCAGGCCAGCAAAGAGAGCCTCTAGAGTAAATTTGCTAGACAGAGTCCTGTGCAGGGGAATCAGGAGGTGATATCCCATCACTTTTTCTATATTCTGTTGGCTAGAGGAATGTCAAAGGTTCCATCCGCACCCAAGGCATGAATACCAGGAGATATAGGGATCATGGTCACCCTAGAGTCTGTCCACCACAATGGTGTTGGATTCTGTTTGCTAATATTTCTTTTTGCTAAAGTTTCCCCAGTCATCTCTTGGTTTGATAAAGCTTAGCTTCCAGTGGGTTTTCCAGGAAGGGCTCATGAGTTCAATAGTCCCTGATTTCTTTCATGTTCAATATGTTTTCTATAACCCTGATACTTGAAGGATAGCTTGGCTGGTTATAGGATCCTGACCTACACTTTCTTTCCTTGAGTTTGTTAAAATGCTGCTCTGGATGGTATTTCTTACATGTTGTTGACAAGAAGTCTGAAATAAACATGCCTTCCTTCCCTTTGTGAGTGACTTGATCATTTTTCTTAGAGCTCCAAAGGATTATTTTTTTCTTTACCTTTAACGTCTAATCATTTTACTAGGAAAAGTCTTGGAGTTGAGCATTTGAGATGTTTTCTCAAGTATAAGTGGGGGCTTTGACTATGCAAGTCATAGTCATGAAAGTCTTCTTTCATTTCCAGAAAGTTTTCTTGGATAATAATTTTAAATGTTAAAAGTTTTTTCTTCCAGTAATATGTCTGTATGCTAGATCTTTTTTTTTTTTTTTTTGCCTGTCTTCTATATCTATCACTTTCTTTATGGTTCTCTTCACTGCTGTTTTGTAGTTGTTTTCATTCATTTCCTCAATGAGCATTTAAAAATTTTTCAGTCAAATCTATTCTCCCTAAGAGAGCTTCTAATTTAGTGTTCAGTTCTGAGTTGATTTTGTCTTTCATTTTCTTTCCTGAGTTTGGGAAACTCTAGTTTCACGTTTACCTATTTTTTGGTCCATATCAAATTTATACTTCAGATGTTTTTTTTCATATATGAATCTTTTCTTAAGGCAGTTCAAGTTGGGGCATTATTAAATTGTTCCCCTGTGAATTGATTTGTGGGGAGAATGATTGTCATTCTTAAATGGTTGTCAACCTTAAATTGGTTTGTATGGGTATTTTCTGTTACCTTCTGTTAAGTTAGAAATGTCTTTAGGTTAGCTGGGACTGGTAATAATAAAATGAATGTAGGCAGGAGTTGGTCATATGGATAACATCAGGTTTCTTAGTTCAAGAATTCCCTCTTCTGTTGGTTTAGAGAAGTGCAGTATCCCTACTTGGTGTCTTTAAGGCTTTGGGATGGTTATGTGTCTTCTGTGTTTACTTTTGCTTCTGTAGGTCCTTGAATTTCCATGCTACTTCTTCCTATCTACTACCACCAAACCTCCAAGGGCCTCTACTTCAGAGCCACAACTCCTAGAAGCAGGACAGTTCCAAGACAGCCGCCTCTGGTCCCACACACTTTGTCCCCTTTCAATTCCCCAGTATTCAGTGCCTTGATCCCCCCTGGTCTCAGACCTGCTCTCAGAATTTCCCCATGCAGGTGGGACTTTCTCCTTCTGGTGTTATTTTTTCTAAGGTCTTGGGCCTAGCTCCCTGCTCCTCTTTCCCACGTGGTCTCTGCCTGACCCTCAATACCAGCGGGCTCTGGAGCAGGCTCTGCAAGTTGGGTCTCTTTCATACCAATTTCAGGTAGGCAGCAGCCTGCCTCCTGATCATGTTCCAGGCCTGGGTGTGGGTGCTTTTATTTGCTCTTTTGGTTCATCTTTATGGAGAGGTTTGGATTTAGCTGATTGCTGTTATCTATGGGGGCCCAGAGATGTCCCCAAACTTTTTACTTGGAAAGCTTCATAAAGAATGATGTACTCTTCACCTAAATACCTCACTTGTTAATATCTTGGAGCATGTGCTTTATCTCATTGCTCATTACTTTTGCTGAACCATTGAAGAATTAGTTACTGGAATCATGCCCTTTGCCTAAAGACATCAGCATCCCCTTAGAACAAGGATGTTCTCCTACAAAACCTCTATTCAGGTATCACACTCAAGAAACTTAACATTAACACGTTTCTCATAAACAGTCCATAGTCAGCTTTCAACAGTTGCCCCAGTGATGTTTTATGGGTCTTATTTTTATATCCAAGATCCAACCAGTGATCAGGTATTGCCCTTGTTTGTCGTGTCTGTTAGAGTCTGTTTAATCCACAATGGTTTCTTCATATTTTTTGGTTGATATTTCCTGTGTTGTTTTGAAGGATCTACATGAATTTTCTCTGATAACCTGGGTTTATTGGACTCCTTTCTCAAAACTTGATTCAGGTTAACTGTTTTGGGTTGAAATTGCTTTAAAATTACCAACTGTGATGCATGTCACCTTCGGCCTGTGTGTCCTGTGTCCTCCTGGAGGCCAGGGCATCTGCCAGGAGCATGAGGGGAGGGATTTTGCAGGGAGAGGCTGAGGAACCTGGGGCTGAAGGCTTTCGTCAGGCATCCTCTGGAAATTTTAGGCTCTGGCCTCCATTTCCCTTCCCATCCTTCAGGCATCATTCCCAGTCTCCTTCCTGTTACTGTCAATACACCCTTGGCCTTTGGGCCTGGCCCTGTGGGCCTGGCTCTACCTCAGGGGGTTCTCTTTTTCTGCAAAGGTGCCCCACCATGCCCCTTTCATGCAGGGCCCCCAAAGATTCCCCAGGGAACCAGAGATAGCACAAGGCACCCAGGTCACAGAGACTGGGGTTTGAACCCACTGCTTCCTCACTGGGTGACTGCTCTTACACTCCCAGGATCACTTTGGATTTCAAACACCAAATGGGGCCCATAATGCTGGTGCCTGGTACAAAACAGGCATCCACTCCGTGCTTATTCCCTTCCCTTCCTGGTGATCCAGCATGCATCCCTCACTTTTGGTAATGATGATGAAAAGTGGCCTGACCCTCCTTTGCCCTGCAGAGCTCCCTGGGGCCGGGGCCTGTAGAAAGGAGCCCTCTCGTGTGTGTCATGTCATCTCCGTGATTTCCTTAGGGTCATACTACCCCAGGCACCACCAGGTATATCCCAAACTGCCAAACCACATAAACTTAGCCAGGAAGAGTCTTATGGACTAACCTGTGAAAGGTCCATGAACTTGGGGTGGGGGGGTGTCACCTTCATTTTATTATTTTTGAGTAAAGCTAACACAGGCTCCAGTGTTGTCAGTTAAAGGCCTTTCAGTCCTGGCACCAGGGATCATCCTAATTGGTGAATTCCTGCCTTATAAACAAGGGATCTTGCCAAGGACTGGAAGGAATGCAGCCTCTTGGAATCAGCTAAATATTGCCCCTGCAGAGTCATTATGTACTTGGTTAATTTGGTCAGTAAATTGTTCATTTTTTGTTTTTAAAAAAAGTACATGAGTCTGGCTAAAAAATAGTAATTAAATGGCCACTTCTGTCTTTGATGGTTGAAGCACCTGCACAGTGCCAGCAGCTCTGTACCTGTGGCCTCATAGCAACTTCCGTCTACTTTCCTTTCCTCTGAGGAAACAGAGGCTCAGGGATGTAAGTGGACTTTGCAGGGTAATCCAGCCAGTGTGGGCCTTGGCACTTGGTCTATGCTGTTTATGGTCTGAGATGTTTACAGCCTGGGCTATTCTTAAGCAGTGTGGCCTGCCCTCTTTTCTGTCTTTATGAGGCCTCTACTCTGCTCAGCCACCTGTCTGTCCATTCATTTGACCACCCACATGCTAGGCAGCTGCCCAGTTTCATGGCTGAGCTGGGCTCAACCAGGAGTGCCTCTCTGAGTGCTTAGTATCTATCAGGCAGGGTGTGTCAGGTTGTTTATAAACATTCTCATGAGAATGGAAATAAGTGAAATAGAAAACTAACAGTAGAGAAAAAAACCTTTTGAAAAGGTTAATAAAATTGATAAATTCTAAGACTAACTAGGCGAAAATACAATTTATCAATATTCTACAGACATTAAAAGGATAACAAGGGATTTTTATGAAGTACTTTATATCAATACATTTGATAAAAAGAACAAATGCCTTGAAAGACAAAACCAAAATTGACACAAGAAGAAGTAGAAAATCTGAACAATTCTATTTCTATTAAAGAAATTGAATTTATAATTAAAAACTTTCCCAGAAAGAAAATGTCACGTGGCTTTCCCAGTGAATTCTATCAAATATTTAAGAAAGAAACACTATTGCACACTCATTCAATAAGCAAATTTAATATGTGTGGTAATAAATGCTGGAGACAATGTGGATCAGTAGAAACCCTTCTGATCTATGTGTGGGAGTGTAAATTGGTACGACCAGTTTGCAAAACAGCTGAGAATTATCCAGTGAGGTTGAATATATATACTTGTAGCATATCCTGCAAAGGAGCAGTTCCCCTGCTGATGTGTCCCCAAGAGAATTGTGTGTGCATGTACTCCTAGACCCCTGCTCTAAGCAGCAATAACTGGAACCAACCTATGTTCCATTGGCAGGAAAATGGAAAATGAAATTATGGAACACTCACATATGAACAGTCAGAGAGCAGACCCTTAGAAGCATTGTATGGATGTAATCTTCATCCATTATGGTAAGTGCAAAAAATCAAGTCACTAGTACTGTGTACAGAACGACGCCATTTTTTTTAATTTTTTTTTATTTTTTGTTGGCTGTGTTGGGTCTTCATTGCTGCCCACGGGCTTTCTCTAGTTGCAGCAAGCAGGGGCTGCTGTTTGTTGCGGTGCACGGGCTTCTCAATGTGGTGGCTTCTCTTGTTGCGGAGCACGGGCTCTAGGCGCACGGGCTTCAGTAGTGGCTCATGACTCTAGAGCACAGGCTCAGTAGTTGTGGTGCACAGGCTTAGTTGCTCTGTGGCATGTGGGATCTTCCCAGACCAGGGCTCGAACCCGTGTCCCCCTGCATTGGCAGGCGGATTCTTAACCACTGCGCCACCAGGGAAGTCCACACACCATTTTTTTATAAAACTTAAAAGCAATTAAACCATACGGTATATTGTTTAGGGATACGTATTTCTGGGATAAATTTTTTTCTTGTAAGATATATACTCTTAGCAACTTGCAAATATACAATACAGTTTTGTTAACTATACTCGGCATGCTGTACATTACATGCCCAGGACTTATTTATTTTATAACTGGAAGTTTGTCCCTTTGACCCCCTTCACCCATTTCACTCACCCCCACCCCCACCTTGACAACCACCAATCTGTTCTCTGTATCTATGAGCTCAACTTTTTTGTTCTGTTTTGTTTTGTTTTAGATTCCACATATAAATGAGATCATACAGTATTTGTCTTTCTCTGTCTGATTTATTTCACTTAACATAATGCCCTCAAGGTCCATCCATGTTGTCACAAATGGTAGGATTTTATTCTTTTTTTATGTCTGCATAATATTCCATTGTATATATATATAAATATACCACATTTTCTTTATCCATTAACCCATTGATGGACACTTAGGTTGTTTCCATGTCTTGGCTATTGTGAATAATTCTGCAGTGAACGGGAGGGGGCAGATATCTTTTTAAGTCAGTGTTTTTGTTTCCTTCGGGTGGAATTTCTGGATCATATGGTAGTTCTATTTTTAATTTTTTAGGAACGTCCATGCTGTTTTTTAAAGTGGCTGCACCAATTTAAATTCCCACCAATAGTGCACAAGGGTTCCCTTTTCTCCACCTCCTCACCAACACTTGTTATTTCTTGTCTTTTTTATAGTAGCCACCCTAACACTTGTGAGGTGATATCTCATTGTGAATTTGATTTACATTTCCCTGATGATTAGCAATGTTGAACATCTTTTCATATAACTATTGACCATCTGTATGTCTTCTTTAGAAGAATATCTATTCAGATATTCTGCCCATTTTTAAATCAAGTTGTTTGTTTTAAAAAAAACATTGTTTTTTGCTGTTAAGTTATATGAGTTGATAAAAAAAAATTCCAGATAGTGGGAGTGATGAAAGTAGGGTGGGTTGGGAGGATAGCACAGGAGGGGTTGACAACATTCCACCGCCCGACTGGGTGGAGGGCCTCCAGGCATCTAAATTTGTTATCATGCTTCATAACTTATATGTTACAGATAATCTTTTTATGTAACAAACATTTCATAACAAAATCACTTTAAGTGAATGCTAAAATGTTAAAAGGAGTTCTTACATTTTCTTCCCAAGTTCCTCATGTTGGTCTTTACTCTGGGGACACACTTCCTACTTTGAAGACCACTAAGTTAATCAAACCACCAGATCACTGGGGTACTGCTCTGCAGCAGGCCCTGGTGCAGGTGCAGGGCGGCAGTGTCCCCTACCTCATGTGTGGGTGAGAGAGGGCCATAGTCAGGGTCAACTCAAGAGAGCCTTCCAGGAGGAGGCTATACCTCAGCTGCTATGGAAGATCAAACAACAGTTAGGCAAAATGTGGTGGTCAAGTAAGCAAGGAAGAAGGAGCAAGGGTCCAGGCCCCTGGCACGAGAGACCCTGGCAGCTCAGTGCCTGCTCTCTGCATCTTGGCTGTGAGCAGCTTGAGGACAGGCACTGGGCCGCTCTGTCACTGCCATCCTGCATAAGGCTGGGAGCACAGCTCAGGAGGGCTCTCTGGGCCTTCTGAACCAGCCACTGCCCAGTTTCCCTGCCAATCTTCAGCAGAACAAAAACACTAGAGAGCAAGGCACAGGAGCCAAGAGGGAGGACCCCAGGCTCCGAGGGGCAGGGCAGGTCACCCTGCACACTCACACACCTAGACACCACCTGGGCAGGCGGATTTGGATATGTGCCTGGCTCTGATCCTCAGAGAAGGTTATCCATGATCTGGAGCCCTGATCGGGAGGTGCAATCCACTTGTGACATATTTCCATGAGGATGATTGAACTCTCCACTTCCTTCACGTTTAATGGCAGTATCCATCAGTCATGTGGGAAGGCTCCCCAGCTCAGGAGTTCTGACAACCGGCTGCTCTGACAAACCCCTTAAGAATTAATCATTGCACACTTGGTGGTTTGTGTGAACGTGTGCAAGGGGGATTGTCAAAAGGGTTAAGGAGGCTGAGACGACAGTGTGTGTGACAGCTGCTCCCCTGATGTCAATTGCAGGCCCCCAGTGGCCTATGCTTTGAGAACAGATGTTTCTGCATAAATGCAGCTAAATTCTTTTAGCACTTTGGATGAAGAAAAGGACTTTAAGTGTCTGCATGTTGCAATTCTGAAATGTTTGCCAGGGAAAATGTACTTATATTTTGCAAATAGTGTGTAAGAAGAAGGAACAAGTTAGGTTACTGCACCATATGTAACCAATTTCATGAGCAGAGTCATTAACAGCACATTGCATATAATAAATATGATCAGTGGCTACTCACCTTAATGAGGAATGCCCTCATTCCTTCCTGTGGCCATTCTCACCCCTGGCTCAGACAGGGAGGGCAGCCCAAGGTCACATGGCACCCAGACCCCCTGCGACTTTCAGGGAGAAAGTCACAGACTTTTTTTTTTTTTTTAATTTTTATTGGAGTATAGTTGATTTACAATGTTGTGTTACTTTCAGGTGTTCAGCAAAGTGAATCAGTTATACATATACATGTGTCCATTCTTTTCCCATGTAGGCCATTAGAGTATTGAGTAGAGTTCCCTGTGCTATACAGTAGGTCATTATTAGTTATCTATTTTATACATAGTATTGAGTATATGTCAATTCCAGTCTCCCAACTTATCCCTCCCCCCCGCTTACTCCGTAGTAACCATAAGTCTGTTTTCTACATCTGTAACTCTATTTCTGTTTTGTAAATAAGTTCATTTGTACCCTTTTTTTAGATTCCACATATAAGTGATATCATATGATATTTGTCTTTCTCTGTCTGACCTACTTCAGTCAGTATGATAATCTCTAGGTCCATCCATGTTGCTACAAATGGCATTATTTCATTCTTTTTTATGGCTGAGTAATATTCCATTGTATATATGTACCACATCTTCTTTATCCATTGCTCTGTTGATGGACATCTGGGTTGCTTCCATGTCCTGGCTATTGTATAGTGCTGCAATGAACATTGGGGTTCATGTGTCTTTTCAAATTATGCTTTTCTCTGGATATTTGCCCAGGATTTGGATTGCTGGATCATATGGTAGCTCTATTTTTAGTTTTTTAAGGAACCTCCATACTATTCTCCACAGTGGCTACACCAATTTAAATTTCCACCAACAGTGTAGGAGGGTTCCTTTTCTCCACACCCTCTGCAGCATTTATTGTTTGCAGATTTTTATGATGATGGTCATTCTGACGGGTGTGAGGTGACCTCATTGTAGTTTTGATTTGCATTTCTCTAATAATTAGTGATGTTGAGCATCTTTTCTTGCGCTTTTTTGGCTATCTGTATGTCTTCTTTGGAGAAATGTCTGTTTAGATCTTCTGCCCATTTTTTGATTGGATTGTTTGTTTTTTTGACATAAAGCTGCATGAGCTGTTTGTATATTTTGGAGATTAATCCTTTGTCGGTTGCTTCATTTGAAAATATTTTATCCCATTCTGTGGGTTGTCTTTTCATTTCATTTATGGTTTCCTTTGCTGTGCAAAAGCTTTTAAGTTTAACTAGGTCCCATTTATTTATTTTTGTTTTTATTTTCATTGCTCTAGGAGGTGGCTCCAAAAAGATCTTGCTGTGACTTATGTCAAAGAGTGTTTTGCCTAAGTTTTCCTCTAAGAGTTTTATAGTATCAGATCTTATATTTAGGTCTTTATTCCATTTTGATTTTATTTTTGTGAATCGTGTTAGAGAATGTTCTAATTTCATTCTTTTACATGTAGCTGTCTAGTGTTCCCAGCACCACTTATTGAAGAGACTGTCTTTTCTCCATTGTGTATTCTTGCTTCCTTTGTCATAGATTAGGTGACCATAGGTGTGTGGGTTTATCTCTGGACTTTCTATTCTGTTCCATTGACCTATATTTCTGTTTTTGTGCCAGTACCATACTGTTTTGATTACTGTAGCTTTGTAGTAACACTTTTTTTTAATGGAAATTCTCAAAAACTTAAACATGTAAAGAATAGGATAAACATGAACCCCATGCATTCATCTCCCACACTGTTAGCTCACAGCCCATCTTCCTTTACTTGTACTCTGTCCTGTTAGGTGTTTAAAGCAAATCCAAGACACCCTATCATTTCCCCTGTCATAACTATGATATGCATCAAGGAACTGATAGGGATTTTATTTATTAGCGTCATGCCATTGACACACCTAATGAAATTAATAATAATTTCTGATTATTATCTAATAGCCAGTCTATAATCAGATGCCCCAGTTAATTCAGAAATATTTTTTATAGTTGGTTGTTCAAATCAGGATCCTAGCAAGTTTCACACATTGCACTTGATTTTTATAACTCTTAAGTCTCTTTTATTCTATAAATAGTCCTCCCCCCCCCCCACGTTTTGGGTTTTTTTAGGGGTTTTTTGGTCTTCATTCCATTGATTTCTTAGAGAAAAGGGGACATTTGTCCTGTAGAGTGTCCCATGTTCTGAATTTGGTCTCCTTCTGATGTCAGTGAACTTGTCTGTCTATCCCCCGTACTTCCCTAACCAAGCAGTTTGATCTAGAGCAGCACTGTCCAGTAGAAATATCATGGAGCCCTATGGGTAATTTGAAATTTTCTCGTAGCCACATTAAAAAAGGTGAAATTAAGATTAGTAACACAACTAACAACTATGTTTATTTAACCAAACATATCCAAAGTATTATCATTCCAACATGTAATCAATATAAAAGTTACCAATGATATATTTTACATTCCTTTTTCATATGGTCTTTAAAATCAGATGTGCATTTGTGCTTATAGCACACCTCAGTTTGAATATTGTGTCATCACAAATAACTAATCTGTATTTCAATTTCATAAAAATTAGTTGAAAAGTTGAAAAACATACTTAAATGTTTTCTAATAGCTATCGAATATCACATTCTATAAACTTCTTTTTTAAACATGTGTATAACTGACATACAATAGACACTCATGACACATGTAAACATGTAAACACTCATGAATCCATCATCGCAATCAAAATATCCATCTAGCTACTTTCACTCATCGAAATTATTTTAAAGTATATCTATGTTGTGTGTGTATCAACAGTTTCTTCCCTTTCATTGCTGAGCAGGATTCCTGTTGGTTGGATGTGCCACAACTTGTTTATGTGGTAGACAGCATTCTAAGATGGCCCCCAGGATTCCCACTCCTTGGGGTACATGTGCTGGATAATCCCCTCCCCTCGAGTGAGAGGGACTTGTGAATATGAGATTTTAGGCTATTAGGTTACATTATATGCCAGAAGGGATTTTGCAGATGTAATTAAGGTCACTGGCTAGTTGACTGTGAGTTAATGAAAAGGGAGATTATTCTGTGTGGACCTGACCTAATTGGGTTCTTCTGGAAGTCAGACAGGTTTAAAGCCTCTCCTTTTGGACATGAAGGTACAAACTGCCATGTTGTACAGAAGGTGGGTGGCCTCTTAGAGCTGAGGGCCTCAGTCCTGCAGCTGCAAGGGATTGAATTCTGCCAGCCAGCAGTGAAGTAGGAAGAGGAACCTAAGGCCTAGATGAGATGGCAGCCCTGCTGGCACCCTGATTTCAACCTGGTGAGTCCTTGAGCGGAGTACCCGACCAAAATGTTCCAGGATCATGACCCAAAGAAACTGAGAGATAATTAATTTGTTTAAGTTTTCGGTGATTGTATTCTAAGTTTATGGTATTTGTTACAAAGTAATAAAAATCAAATACATGTATCCATTGCATCTGCTGATGGACATATGGGTTCTTTATGCTTTGGGACTATTATAAATAAAGCTGCTATGAACACTTACATGCAAATCTTTGTATGGATACCTGCTTTCATTTTTCTTAGATAAATACGTGGGAGTGGAATGGCTAGATAATATGGCAAGTTCATGTTTAACTTTTAAAGAAACTGCCAAATTCTTTTCCAAAATGGTTGAACCCCATAGCAATGTATGGAAGTTCCACTTGCTCGACATCCTTGCTACACTTGGTATTGTCAGTCTTTTTCATTTTATCTGTTCTAATAGTTGTGGAGAGGGATCTCATTGTGGTTTCAATTTTCATTCCCCTAATGGCTAATTATTTGGACATCTTTTCTTATGCCTATTTGCCGTCCGTGTATCTTCTTTGATGAAATGTCTGTTCAGATATTTTGCATATTTAAAAATCAGGTTTGGGCTTCCCTGGTGGCGCAGTGGTTGAGAGTCCGCCTGCCGATGCAGGGGACGCGGGTTCGTGCCCCGGTCCGGGAGGATCCCACGTGCCGCGGAGCGGCTGGGCCCGTGAGCCACGGCCGCTGAGCCTGCGCGTCCGGAGCCTGTGCTCCGCAGCGGGAGAGGCCACAACAGTGAGACGCCCACGTACTGCAAAAAAAAAAAAAAAAAAAAAAAAAAAAAAAAATCAGGTTTGTTTCTTATTACTTTTTGAGAGTTCCTTACATATTCTGGATACACGTTCTTTATAAATCTTATTATTTATTTTTATTTTTGGCTGTGTTGGGTCTTCATTGCTGCGTGCAGGCTTTCTCTAGTTGCAGCGAGTGGGGGATACTCTTCGTTGCAGAGCATGGGCTCTAGGCCCGCGGGCTTCAGTAGTTGTGGCGCGCGGGCTTAGTTGCTCTGTAGCATGTGGGATCTTCCTGGACCAGGGCTCAAACCCGTGTTCCTTACATTGGTAGGAGGATTCCTAACCACTGCGCCACCAGGGAAGCCCTGGATACAAGTTCTTTATCAGTAAGTCATTTATAAATTTTCCCCTTATTATGTGACTGTCATTTATTCTTTTCACAGTGTCTTTTGAAGAACAGTGTTTAATTTTGATGAAGTCCACTTTATCAATTTTTTTCTTTTCAATTATGTTTTGGTGCTTAAGGAATTTTTACCTAACCCAAGGTTACAAAGATTTTTCTCCCATATTTTCTTCTAGAAACTTTATAGGTCTTAATCTGTGATCCATTTTGAGTTAATTTTTGCTTATGATGGGAAGAATGTATCAATATCAATGTTTTTGCATCAGATAACCAATTGTTCCAACACCATTTATTGAAATGACCATCTTTCTTAACTGAATTGCATTTACATTTTCTTAAAAAATCAATTGACCGTAAACTTGTGGCTCTGTTTCTGGCCTCTCTATTGTATTCCAGTGATCGCTTGGTCTATCTTGATTTCAGCACCCCACTCTCTTGATTACTATAGCTTTAAAATAAGTCTTGAAGTGTAAGTACTCCAACTTTGTTCTACTTTTCCAAAGTAGTTTTAGATGTTCTCATTCCCTTGCATTTTGAAATAAATTTGAGAATCAGCTTGCCAATTTCTACCATCTATAGATCAATTTGGGAGAATTGACAAGAATATTGAATTTTCTGATGTATGAACAGACATTTATTTAGATCCTTAATTTCTCTCAGAAATGTTTTATACTTTTCCAGGTACTCTTGCACATCTTTTCTCAACTTTAGCCTTCAGTACTTTTTTATCTATTGTAAATCATATTTTTAAATTTCAATTTTCAATGTCTTGTTGCTGGTAAATAGAAATGCAGTTGATATTTGTATATCAATCTTGTACACAGCATCCTTGCCAAACTCATTTATTAGTTACAGTGCTTTTAAAGGAATTTCAACATAGATGATCACATCATTTACAAATAAAAATAGTTTTATTTCTTCCTTTTCAATCTGGGTGCCTTTTATTTCTTTTTCTTACCTCATTGCACTAGTGAAACCTCCAGTACAGTGTTGAATAGCAGTAATAAGAGTGGACATCCTTGCCTTTTCCTGATCTTAGGGGGAACACATTCAGTTTTTCACTATTTGGTATGATATGAGCTGTAGGTTTCTCACAGATGCCCTTTATCAAGTTGGGAAACTTCCTTTCTATTCCTAGATGGCTGAGAGTTTTTAATCAGGAATGGATTTTGAACTTTGTCCAATACTTTTTGGCATCCTTGAGATGATCATATGGTTTTTCTTTTTTAGTCTGTTAATATGGTAAATTACAAAGGTTGTGTAACCACAACCTCTATCTAGTTCCAAAATATTTTTATTACTGCAAACTAAAACCCCATGCCCCTTAAGCAGTTGCTCCCAACTCTGCCCTCCCCCAGCCCCTAGCAGCCACTAATCTGTTTCTATCTCTACAGATGTACCTATCCTGGATATTTCATATAAATGGAATCATATAGTATGTGACCTTTCGTGTCTGGCTTCTTTCACTTAACGTTTTTGAGGTTCATCCATGTTGTAGCATATATCAGTACTTCATTGCTTTTTGTGGGTGAATAATATTCCATTGTATGTATATACCACAATTATTTATCCATTCATCTGTTGATGGACTTTTAGGATGTTTCCACCTTTTGGCTATTGTGAATAGTTCTGCTGTGATCATTCATGTACAAGTATTTGTTTGAGTACCTGTTTTCACTTCTTTTAGGTATATAACTAGGAGTAGAACTGCTGGGTCTATGATTAACTTACTGAGGAAGCACCAAACTGTTTTCCATAGCAGCTGACCATTTTACATCCCCACTAGCAGTTTCTTCACATCCTCACCAACACTCATTACTTTCCGTTTGTTGATTATGGCCATCCTTGTGGATGTGAAGTGGTATCTCATTGTGGTTTTGATTTGTATTTCCCTAATGACTAATGATGTTAACCACCTTTTCATGTGCTTGTTGGCCATTTGCAGATCTTCCTTGGGGAAATGTCTGTTCAAGTAATTTGCCTGTTTAGTTTTTAAATTGGGTTGTTTGTCTTTCTGTTGTTGAATTGTAGGAGTTCTTTATATATTCAGGATACTAGACCTATATCAGACACATGATTTGCAAATATTTTCTACCATTCTGTAATTTGTCTTTTTAATATTCTTTATTTTATTATTATTATTATTTTGGCTGCATTGGTTCTTTGTTGCTGTGTGTGGACTTTCTCTGGTTGCAGCAAGCAGGGGCGACTCTTCGTTGCAGTGCATGGGCTTCTCATCACAGTGGCTTCTTTTGTTGTGGAGCACAGGCTCTAGGCACACGGGCTTCAGTAGTTGTGGCTCGTGGGCTCTAGAGCACAGGCTCAGTAGTTGTGGCACACAGGCTTAGTTGCTTCGCGGCATGTGGGATCTTCCCAGACCAGGCATCAAACCCGTGTCCCCTGCACTGGCAAGTGGATTCTTAACCACTGTACCACCAGGGATGCCCTCATATTCTTTATAATGCCATTTGCTGCACACAAGTTTTTAATTTTGGTGAACTCCAGTTTTATCCATTTGTTCTTTTGTTGCTCATACTTTTGGTGTTATATTTACAAATCCACATTCAAATCTAATGTCACGAAGCTTTCCCCTTATGTTTTCTCCTAAGAGTTTCTTACTTTTAGCTTTTATATACAGGTCTCTGATCCATTTTGAGTTAATTTTTGCATATGGTGCGAGGTAAGGGGTCCAACTTCTTTTGCATTTGGATATCCAGTTATTCCAGCACCATTTGCTGAAGAGACTGTTTTTCCCCATTGAATGATCTCAGCACCCTTTTCAAAAGTCAACTGGCCATACATCTATGGGTTTATTTCTGGACCCTTGATTCTGTTTCATTGATCTGTATGTCTGTCCTTATGCCAATACTGCACTGTTTTGATTACTGTAGCTTATGGTAAGTTGTGAAATCAGGAAGTGTGAGTTCTCCAGCTTTGTTTTCACAATTCCATATGAATTTTAAGATGGGTCTTTGATATCTGCAAAAACGGCCATTGGAATTTTGGTTAGGATCGCATTAAATATATAGATCACTTTGAGTAGTATTGCCACTTTTATGATATTAAATCTTTTAATCTATGAACATAAAGTATCATTCATTTTATTTAGGTTTTCTTTCATTTCTTTTCAACAATATTTTATAGTTTGCAGTGTACAAGTCTTTTACCTTCTTGGTTAAATTTGTTCTCAGATATTTTCTTCTTTTGGAGGCTATTATAAATTGTATTCCCGTACCATCACATCAAAAAGAATAAAATACCTAGGAATATACCTACCTAAGGAGACAAACACCAGTACTCTGAAAACTATAAGACATTGATGAAAGAAATAGAAGACAACACAAACAAATGGAAAGATACACCATGTTCTTGGATTGGAAGAATCAATATGGTCAAAATGACTATAATACCCAAGGCAATCTACAGATTCAATGCAATCCCTATCAAATTACCAGTGACATTTCTCACAGAACTAGAACAAAAAAATTTTAAATGTATATGGAAACACAAAAGACCTCAAATAGCCAAAGCAATACTGAGAAAGAAAAACAGAGCTGGAGGAATCAGATTCCCTGATTTCAGACTATACTACAAAGCTACAGTAATCAAAGAGTATGGTACTGGCACAAAAACAGAAATATAGGTCAATGGAACAGAATAGAAAGTTCAGAGATAAACCCACGCACCTGTGGTCAATTAATCTACAACAAAGGAGGCAAGAATATACAATGGAGAAAAGACAGTCTCTTCAATAAGTGGTGCTGGGAACACTAGACAGCTACATGTAAAAGAATGAAATTAGAACATTCTCTAACACGATTCACAAAAATAAAATCAAAATGGAATAAAGACCTAAATATAAGACCTGATACTATAAAACTCTTAGAGGAAAACTTAGGCAAAACACTCTTTGACATAAGTCACAGCAAGATCTTTTTGGAGCCACCTCCTAGAGCAATGAAAATAAAAACAAAAATAAATAAATGGGACCTAGTTAAACTTAAAAGCTTTTGCACAGCAAAGGAAACCATAAATGAAATGAAAAGACAACCCACAGAATGCGATAAAATATTTTCAAATGAAGCAACCGACAAAGGATTAATCTCCAAAATATACAAACAGCTCATGCAGCTCTATGTCAAAAAAACAAACAATCCAATCAAAAACTGGGCAGAAGATCTAAACAGACATTTCTCCAAAGACATACAGATGGCCAAAGAGCACATGGAAAGATGCTCAACATCACTATTATTAGAGAAATGCAAATCAAAACTGCAATGAGGTATCACCACACACCGGTCAGAATGACCATCATCAAAAAAATCTGCAAACAATAAATGCTGCAGAGGGTGTGGAGAAAAGGGAACCCTCCTACACTGTCGGTGGGAATGTAAATTGGTACAACCACTATGAAGAACAGTAAGGAGATTCCTTAAAAAAGTAAAAATAGAGCTACCATATGATCCAGCAATCCCACTCCTGGACCTGTATCGGAGAAAACCATAATTCGAAAAGATACGTGACCCCCAATGTTCATTGCAGCACTATACAATAGCCAGGACATGGAAGCAACCTCTGTCCATTGACAGGAATGGATAAAGAAGATGTGGTACATATATACAATGGAATATTACTCAGCCATAAAAAAGTATGAAATAATGCCATTTGTAACAACATGGATGGACCTAGAGATTATCATACTGAGTAAAGTAAGTCAGACAAAGAAAGACAAATATCATAGGATACCACTCATATTTGGAATCTAATTTTTAAAAATGATACAAATGAGTTTATTTACAAAACAGAAATAGAGTTACAGATACCGAAAACAAACTTATGGATACTAAAGGGGAAACATGGTGGGGGGAGGGATAAATCAGGAGTTGGGGTGAACATAC
This sequence comes from Phocoena sinus, assembly GCF_008692025.1. Lineage (NCBI taxonomy): Eukaryota > Metazoa > Chordata > Mammalia > Artiodactyla > Phocoenidae > Phocoena > Phocoena sinus. The sequence continues at coordinate 17,900,320 of NC_045765.1, read as the reverse complement.
ACACACTACTATATATAACATAGATAAACAACAAGGACCTACTGTGTAGCACAGGGAACTCTACTCAATATTCTGTGATAACCTATATGAGAAAAGAATCTAAAAAATATATGTACATGTATAACTGAATCACTTTGCTGTACACCTGAAACAAACACAATGTTGTAAATCTACTATACTCCAAGAAAAATTTTTTTTAATTTAAAAAATAAATAGGGATGTCCCTGGTGGTCCAGTGGTAAAGAATCCGCCTTCCAATGCAGGGGATGCAGGTTCGATCCCTGGTTGGGGAACTAGGTTCCCACATGCTGCAGGTCAGCTAAGCCCGCATACCACCCGCATACCACAACTGCTGAGCTCACATGCCTCAACGTGAGAGCCCACGTGCTGCAAACTACAGAGCCCACGCATTCTGGAACCCACACGCCACAATTACAGAGCCCACATGCCCTGGAGCCTGCACGCCACAACTAGAGAAGGGAAAACCCACACGCCACAGCTAGAGAGAAGCCCACATACTGCAACGAAGAGCCCGTGCACCGCAACAAAAGATCCTGCATACCTCAATGAAGATCCCGCATGCTGCAACTAAGACCTGATGCAGCCAAAATAAATAAATAAATAAATAAAAATAAAAGAATAAATGTAAAAAATAAATTGTATTGTTTTCTTAATTTCTTTTTCAGAGTGTTAATTGCTAATATATAGAAAAACAACTGATTTTTGTGTCTTGAGCTTGTATTTTTGCACCTTTACTGAAAATTTGTTTAATAGCTCTAGTAGTTTATTTGTGGATTCTTTAGGATTTTGTATATAGGGGGCCATGTCATCTCTGAATAAAGATGGTTCTACTGTTTCCTTTTAATTTAATGCCTTTTATTTCTTTCCCTTACCTCATTGCAGTGTCTAGCATTTCCAATACAATATTGAATAGCAATGGTGAAAGCAGACATCCTTGTCTTACTCCTGACGGGAAGGCTTTTAACAACAGTTTCAATTTCTTTGATAGATATTGGGCTATTCGGGTTATCTGTTTCTACTTTCATGAGATTTGGTAGTTTGTATATATTAAGAAAATTTTCCATGTTATCTATTGTCAGTTGTCAATTGATTGGCATAAAGTTGTCCATGGTATTTCCTTATTATCCTTTTGATATCTTTAGAACTTGTATTAATGTCACCTCTCTCATTTGTGATATTGGTAATTTGCATATCCCCTCTTTTTTCCTGGTTAGTCTGTCTAGAAGTTTATTAAATTTTTTTATCTTCTCAGAGAACAAGATTTTTGGTTCATTGTTTTGCTGTATTGTTTTTCTGTTGTATACCTCATTTATTTTCTGCTCTGAATAGTATCATTTCCTTTCTTCTGCTTACTTTGGGTTTCGTTTGCTGTTCTTGTTTCTTAAGGTAGAAGCTGAGGTCATCAATGTGAGTATATGATTTGAGATCTACTTTTTTTCTAATATAGGCATTTACTGCTATAAAATTTCTTCTAAGTACCACTTTAGCTGCATCCCACATATTTTGATATGTTGTGTTTTCATTATATTCAAATCAGAATATGTTTTAATTCCTTGATTATTTTTTCTTTCACCCATAAGTTATTTAGAAGTATATTATTTAGCTTCCAAATAATTGGGGATTTTCCAGATACCTTTGTTAATGATATCTAATTCAATTCCTTTTTGGTCAAAGAATATACTTTCTGTGACTTGAGTCCTTTTAAATTTACTAAGACTTGTGTTAAAGCCTAGAATATAGTCTGTCTTGAATGTGCATTTGAAATGAATGTGTATTCTGCTGTTCTTGGGTGTGCATTTTAAATGAATGTGCATTCTGCTGTTCTTGTATGTTCTTCTGTAAACAGCAATCAGTTTAAGTTGCTTGGTAATGTTGTTCAAGTGTTCAATATTCTTCCTGATTTTCTGTCTACTTATTCTGTCTATTATTGAGTAGGGGGCATTAAAATCTCAGCTGCAGTTATCGATTTTCTTCTCACAATTCTATCTGTTCTTTTTTTTTAACATCTTTATTGGAGTATAATTGCTTTACAATGTTGTGTTAGTTTCTGCTGTATAACAAAGTGAATCAGTCATATGTATACATATATCCCCATATCCACTCCCTCTTGCATCTCCCTCCACCCTCCCTATCCCACCCCTCTAGGTTGTTACAAAGCACCAAGCTGGTCTCCCTGTGCTATGTAGCTGCTTCCCACTAGCTATCTATTTTACATTTCACAGTGTATTTATGTCAGTGCTACTCTCTCTCTTTGTGCCAGCTTACCCTTCCCCTCCCCTCACCATATCATCAAATCCATTCTCTACATCTGCATCTTTATTCCTGTCCTGCCCCTAGGTTCATCAGAATCATTTTTTTTTTAGATTCCATATATATGTGTTAGCATACGGTATTTGTTTCTCTCTTTCTGACTTACTTCACTCTGTATGACAGATTTTAGGTCCATCCACCTCACTACAAATAACTAAATTTCGTTTCTTTTTATGGCTGAGTAATATTCCATTGTATAAATGTGCCACATCTTCTATAGCCATTCATCTGTCGATGGACACTTAGGTTGCTTCCATGTCCTCGCTATTGTAAATAGAGCTGCAATGAGCTTTGTGGTACATGACTCTTTTTGAATTACGTTTTTCTCAGGGTATATGCCCAGTAGTGGGATTCCTGGGTCGTATGGTAGTTCTATTTTTAGTTTTTTAAGGAACCTCTGTACTGTTCTCCATAATGGCTGTATCAATTTACATTCCCACCAACAGTGCAAAAGGGTTCCCTTTTCTAAACACCCTCTCCAGCATTTATTGTTTATAGATTTTTTGATGATGGCCATTCTGACCGGTGTGAGATGATATCTCATTGTAGTTTTGATTTGCATTTCTTTGATGATTAATGATGTTGAGGATTCTTTCATGTGTTTGTTGGAAATCTGTATATCTTCTTTGGAGAAATGTCTATTTAGGTCTTCTGCCCATTTTTGGATTGGGTTGTTTGTTTTTTTGATATTGAGCTGCATGAGCTGCTTGTAAATTTTGGAGATTAATCCTTTGTCAGTTGCTTCATTTGCAAATATTTTCTCCCATTCTGAGGGTTGTCTTTTGGTCTTGTTTATGGTTTCTTTTGCTGTGCAAAAGATTTTAAGTTGCATTGGGTTCCATTTGTTTATTTTTGTTTTTATTTCCATTTTTCTAGGAGCTGGGTCAAAAAGGATCTTGCTGTGATTTATGTCATAGAGTATTCTGCCTATGTTTTCCTCTAAGAGTTTGATAGTGTCTGGCTGTACATTTAGGTCTTTAATCCATTCTGAGTTTACTTTTGTGTATGGTGTTAGGGAGTGTTCTAATTTCATTCTTTTACATGTAGCTGTCCAGTTTTCCCAGCACCACTTATGAAGAGGCTGTCTTTTCTCCATTGTATATTCTTGCTTCCTTTATCAAAGATAAGGTGACCATATGTGCATGGGTTTATCACTGGGCTTTCTATTCTGTTCCATTGATCTATATATCTGGTTTTGTGCCAGTACCATACTGTCTTGATTACTGTAGCTTTGTAGTATAGTCTGAAGTCAGGGAGCCTGATTCCTACAGCTCCATTTTTCTTTCTTAAGATTGCTTTGGCTATTTGGGGTCTTTTATGTTTCCACACAAATTGTGAAATTTTTTGTTCTAGCTCTGTGAAAAATGCTAGTGGTATTTTGATAGGGATTGCATTGAATCTGTAGATTGCTTTGGGTAGTAGAGTCATTTTCACAGTGTTGATTCTTCCAATCCAAGAACATGGTATATCTCTCCATCTACTTGTATCATCTTTAATTTCTTTCATCAGTGTCTTATACTTTTCTGCATACAGGTCTTTTTTCTCCTTAGGTAGGTTTATTCCTAGGTATTTTATTCTTTTTGTTGCAATGGTAAATGGGAGTGTTTTCTTAATTTCACTTTCAGATATTTCCTCATTAGTGTATAGGAATACAAGAGATTTCTGTGCATTAATTTTGTATCCTGCTACTTTACCAAATTCATTGATTAGCTCTAGTAATTTTCTGGTAGCATCTTTAGGAGTTTCTATGTATAGTATCATTTCATCTGCAAACAGTGACAGCTTTACTTCTTCTTTTCTGATTTGGATTCTTATTTCTTTTTCTTCTCTGATTGCTGTGGCTAAAGCTTCCAAAACTTTGTTGAATAATAGTAGTGAGAGTGGGCAACCTTGTCTTGTTCCTGATCTTAGTGGAAATGGTTTCAGTTTTTCACCATTGAGGACGATGTTGGCTGTGGGTGTGTCATATATGGCGTTTATTATGTTGAGGAAAGTTCCCTCTATGCCTACTTTCTGGAGAGTTTTTATCATAATTGGGTGTTGAATTTTGTTGAAAGCTTTTTCTGCATCTATTGAGGTGATCATATGGTTTTTCTCCTTCAATTTGTTAATATGGTCTATCACATTGATCGATTTGCATATATTGAAGAATCCTTGCATTGCTGGGCTAAACCCCACTTATCATGGTGTGTGATCCTTTTAATGTGTTGTTGGATTCTGTTTGCTAGTATTTTGTTGAGGATTTTTGCATCTATGTTCATCAGTGATACTGGTCTGTAGTTTTCTTTTTTGTGACATGTTTGTCTGGTTTTGGTGTCAGGGTGATGGTGGCCTCATAGAATGAGTTTGGGAGTGTTCCTCCCTCTGCTATATTTTGAAAGAGTTTGAGAAGGATAGGTGGTAGCTCTTCTCTAAATGTTTGATAGAATTCGCCTGTGAAGCCATCTGGTCCTGGGCTTTTGTTTGTTGGAAGATTTTTAATCAAAGTTTCAATTTCAGTGCTTGTGATTGGTCTGTTCATATTTTCTATTTCTTCCTGGTTCAGTCTTGGAAGGTTGTGCATTTCTAGGAATTTGTCCATTTCTTCCAGGTTGTCCATTTTATTGGCATATAGTTGCTTGTAGTAATATCTCATGATCCTTTGTATTTCTGCAGTGTCAGTTGTTACTTATCCTTTTTTATTTCTAATTCTATTGATTTGAGTCTTCTTCCTTTTTTTCTTGATGAGTCTGTCTAATGGTTTATCAATTTTGTTTGTCTTCTCAAAGAACCAGCGTTTCCTTTTATTGATGTTTGCTACTGTATCCTTCATTTCTTTTTCATTTATTTCTGATCTGATCTTTATGATTTCTTTCCTTCTGCTAACCTTGGATGTTTTTTGTTCTTCTTTCTCTAATTGCTTTAGCTGTAAGGTTAGGTTGTTTATTTGAGATTTTTCTTGTTTCTTGAGGTAGGATTGTACTGCTATAAACTTCCCTCTTAGAACTGCTTTTGCTGCATCTCATAGGTTTTGGGTCATCGTGTTTTCATTGTCATTTGTTTCTAGGTATTTTTTGATTTCCTCTTTGATTTCTTCAATGACCTCTTGGTTGTTAAGTAGTGTATTGTTTAGCCTCCATGTGTTTGTATTTTTTTTACAGATTTTTTTCCTGTAATTGATATCTAGTCTCATAGCGTTGTGGTCAGAAAAGATACTTGATACGATTTCAGTTTTCTTAAATTTACCAAGGGTTGATTTGTGACCCAAGATATGATCTATCCTGGAGAATGTTCCATGAGCACTTGAGAAGAAAGTGTATTCTGTTGTTTTGGGATGGAATGTCCTATAAATATCAATTAAGTCCATCTTGTTTAATGTATCATTTAAAGCTTGTGTTTCCTTATTTATTTTCATTTTGGATGATCTCTCCAATGGTGAAAGTGGGATGTTAAAGTCCCCTACTATGATTGTGTTACTGTTGATTTCCCCTTTTATGGCTGTTACTATTTGCCTTATTTATTGGAGTGCTCCTATATTGGGTGCATAGATATTTACAATTGTTATATCTTCTTCTTGGATTGACTTGATCATTATGTAGTGTCCTTCCTTGTCTCTTATAACATGCTTCATTTTAAACTCTATTTTATCTAATATGAGTATTGCTACTCCAGCTTTCTTTTGAATTGCATTTTCATGGAATATCTTTTTCCATCCCCTCACTTTCAGTCTGTATGTGTCCCTAGGTCTGCAGTGGGTCTCTTGTAGACAGCGTATATACGGGTCTTGTTTTTGTATCCATTCAGCCAGTCTGTGTCTTTTGGTTGGAGCATTTAATCCATTTACATTTAAGGTAATTATCGATATGAATGTTCCTATTTCCATTTTCTTAATTGTTTTGGGTTTGTTTTTGTAGGTCTTTTCCTTTTCTTGTGTTTCCTGCCTAGAGAAGTTCCTTTAGCATTTGTTGTAAAGCTGGTTTGGTGGTGCTGAATTCTCTTAGATTTTGCTTGTCTGTAAATGTTTTAATTTCTCTGTCAAATCTGAATGAGATCCTTGCTGGGTAGAGTAATCTTGGTTGTAGGTTTTTCCCTTTCATCACTTTAAATATGTCCTGCCACTCCCTTTTGGCTTGCAGAATTTCTGCTGAAAGATCAGCTGTTAACCTTATGGGGATTCCCTTGTATGTTATTTGTTGTTTTTTCCCTTGCTGCTTTTAACATTTTTTCTTTGTATTTAATTTTTGATAGTTTGATTAATATGTGTCTTGGTGTGTTTCTCCTTGGATTTATCCTGTATGGGACTCTCTGCACTTCCTGGACTTGATTGAATATTTCCTATGTTAGGGAAGTTTTCAACTGTAATCCTTCAAATATTTTCTCCAGCCGTTTCTTTTTCTCTTCTTCTTCTGGGACCCCTATAATTCGAATGTTGGTGCATTTAATGTTGTCCCAGAGAGCTCTGAAACTGTCCTCAATTCTTTTCATTCTTTTTCTTTATTCTGCTCTGTGGTAGTTATTTCCACTATTTTATCTTCCAGGTCACTTATTCATTCTTCTGCCTCAGTCATTCTGCTATGTTCTATCTGTTCTTGCTTCATATATTTTGAAACTCTGTTATCAGGTGAGTACACATTTAGGATGTTTATGTCCTCTTAATAAATGGACCCCTTTGTCATTATGAAATGCCCCTCTTTATCTACTCTGAGAATAATGTAGACACACCATCTTTCTTTCCTTTTTTTCATCTTTTTACTTTGCCACTATTTGTGTCTTTATATTTAAATAGAGGGCTCTGTGTGGTTCTAGGTTTCTATCTAATCTGAAAATCTCTGCCTTTTCATTCAGTTGTTTAGACCATTTACACTTAATGTGATTATTGATATTTTGGGATTTATATCTACCACCTTGTTATTTACTTTTTATTTATTTCAGATGTTCTTTATCCTTTTATGTTCTTTTTCTGACTTATTTTGGATTAATTGGCTGTTTTTTAGTGATCCCGTTTTATCCCCTTTGTTGAGGTATTAGCTGTATTCCTGTTTTATGTTATTTTAGGGCTGGATTTAGGTGATTGGCTGTTTTTTAGTGATCCCATTTTATCCCCTTTGTTGATGTATTAGCTGTATTCCTGTTTTATGTTATTTTCGGGCTGGATTTAGGTGTAATAATAATATACATTGTATTACTTTTTTGTTGTTACCTAAAGCATTAAAACAATCTTGGTAACATAAAACAACACACATTTATTATTTTAGAGTTTCCATGAGTCAGTTTCCAGGGACAGGTTAGCTGGGTCCTTTCCTCAGAGTCTCAGAAGCCTGGGGTTGGAATCTCATCTGAACCTTAGGATCCCCTTCCGAGCTCATGTAGATGGTGGCAGAATTCATTTCCTTGCAGCTGTTGAACTCATAGTGGCTTAGTTTCTCAAGGACATCAGGAGAGCTTCTGATGCGAGTCTCCGACTTCTAGACTTTTTTTTTTTAATAGCTCACCTGATTAGGTCAGGCTCACCCAGGAGCCTGACCTAATCTAGATTAGCTGTAAGCCAACTGATTAAGGTCCTTAATTAAATTTGTAAAATTCCCTTCACCTTTGCTGTGTAACATAACCTAATCATGGGAGTACCATCCATGACATTCATGGGTCTCACCCACACTCAAGGAGAAGGGATTACACAAGGCGTGTACACCAGGGGCTGGGAATCTGAGGGGCCATCTTAGAATTCTTCCCACCACATCTTTAACTTAGCATAGTCTACCTTCAAGTGATACTATACTACTTCACATATGGTATGAGGACCTGATGCCAGTGTACTTCCGTTGTCTCTCAGCCTTTGTGCTGGTATTTGTTTCTTAGGGTTGTGTAACAAAGTACTACAAACTGGGTTGGCTTAAAACAACAGAAATTTATTCTCTCATAGGGTAGAAGTCCAAAATCAAGGCATCAACAGGGCCATGCTTTCTCTGAAACCAATAGGAAAATCCCTCCTTGCCTCTTCCTAGCTTCTGGTGGTTTGCCAGAAATCTTTGACATTACTTGGCTTGAAGCTCCAATCTCCACCTTCATTGTCACATGATTTCCTCTCAGTGTGCCTGTGTCTTCAAATGGCCATCTTCTTTTAAGGATACGAGTCAAATTAGGGGCCCATCTGACTCTAGAATGACCTCATCTTAACTAATTAAATCTACAGTGACCCTATTTCCAAATAATGTTACATTCGGAGATACTAGGGGTTAGAAATTCAACATATCTTTTTTGGGGGGAAACAGTGAAACCCATAACAGTGCTGTTGTCATACATTGTATTTCTACATATTTATAAACCCCACACTACGTTATTTTTGCTTTGAACAGTCAATTACATTTTAAAGATATTTAAATGAAAAGAAAAAATGTCTTTATATCTACCCATATATTTCCCTTGTTTTTGCTTCTTTTATGTAGATCTGGGGTGGGACTGAGACTGAGCAGGCTTGGTGTATCCCCAGGCAGCGGCCTCCTGACCACCAGTGACGAGAGGGGCAGAGTGGCCCCAAGCTGGGTGTGCAGCCCACCACAGCCACACATGCAGGGCACATGGGGCCCCTCCTCATCTCCTTTCTCTGCATTTAGGAGTAGCCCTCTGGGTACTGCACGTCTCAGGCGTTGTCTTAACAGTGATGGTTTCCTACATGGTGATCCCTCTTCATTTTTCTTTCCAGCTGAAATTAAGTGTTAATGAGAGGAAAGGGGCCCAGCCTGGACTTCAAGGAGCTGGAAATGTGCTGTTTCTCCACCTGGGTGCTGGTTGCACAGGTGTGTTCACTTTGGGAGAACTCACCTAGCTGCACACTTCAAATATGTGTACATTTCAGGATGTATGCTATACTTCATTAAAAAGTTAAAACACAAACAAGTAACAATAACTAAGGCTGAAAAAGAAGCTAAGGGCCCCAGGGGCTCTGCTTGTGGGAGTAAACTTGGCAGTCCCTTGAGCAGGAGCTGGGTCCTGGGCTGCTTGCTAGTGGCCAGCCTGGGGCGAGGGCTTAGCTCCCTGAGTGTATATGCAGGAACCTAGGACTCAAAGGGAATGACATCTGTGAAAGGACTCTGCCAACTGTAAAGAGCTGTGCACATGCCAGTGTGAGCCCCCAAATGGCAGTTTGTATTCTGAGTATTTGGGTCTTGGAGCTCATCTCAAAGAGCAGTGGTGGCAGCACTGGTTTTAGAAAAGAGTCGGCCTTACAGCTGTTTGGTGTCTGAAGGCAGCAGCCGGGCCATCCCATATGCTGGCTTCTGCTTTGAGAAATGACTTGGAGTCAATCATCCCTGCTTTTTGTTAAACTCAAATGTGCCCTGCATGCTTCTGTGTGTTATTACCTCCTCAGACTAACGAGTGGCTGGAGAGAGAGGAATTGGCTGCCTTCCCCAAAGCTGCAGGCCCCAGCAAGCTGCCTCCCCCTGGCGTCTGCTGGGGGACCTGGAGCCACACTCCTCCTCCATCACCTGTCTGCTCTCTCCTTGTATTTCCTTTCTTTTTTCCCCAAAATGAAAACTCTCTGATGCCTCTTTGTAAGAGTAATACAAGCCATTAGAGGGGAAAATGTCAGAAATGCAGAAAGTGGTAAAGGAGAAACCAAAACTACTCACTAGCCTATTAAGGACAAGATAATCCCTCTCATCATTGACTGTGCTGGACTTTTTCTCTGGGTGCATGGAGGTATATTTTTCTTTTGCAAAGCTTCGCTCATTCTAAACATAGCCTGAATTATAACTGGCTTTTCTCACTCCTTAGCTGGCAGACATTCTCAGCATCTCTTGTGCTCCTCTGACTGCTGCATGGTATTCTGTTGAAGAGAGGGACCACACTTCGCTTAACCAGTGCCTGTTGCCGGGTGCTGCACATTCTTAGCAGTGTGGTGAGCCTCCTTGCCCTTGGCAGGTGCTATTGATCATTGCACTCTCCCTGGATTGGGTCTCAGAGTAATGGTTAAGGTCGAAGGTGAAGATCCATGCTAGCTTCTGCCTTCATGCCACCCATCAGTTGCTCTGGAGCAGGTCCTCAAAACCTTGGGGCATCCCCTCATGCTGTCCTCTGCTCTCTGTATGGTTGGCCCACTGATCAGCCCTTCCTTCCTCCACTGTTCCACTCTGGGCTTCCCCCCACCCCTCCCACCTCTTCTCCCTACAGTCTCCCTCATCTCAGTCAAGTCACCCAGGTGGCCAGGTGCCAACCTGAGTAGCTGAGTGTCCTTTTCCATCAGCCACACCCTTGCCATCCAAACATCTGCATGGCCTGTGGGTGTCAACTTCCTGATCTGTCCAGAATGCAGCCACTTCTCTCCACCCCCTGATTCCAGCTCATCCCACAATCATGCCCATTCTTCACTCAGTAGAGACCCACCAGGGCCATCCCACAACACTTGACCAAACCTACCTCTTCCCCATCCCGTGCCCCATGGTGAGGATTCTCGTCACCTGCTCTAGCCACAGCGGCCTCACTCTTCTTGGCTTGCTCCCTCCTCTGGGCCTTGGCACTTGCTGCCCCCCTACACAGCCCTTCCCCAACTCCCAGGATGTCCTTCCCATATCTGGTCCTTCCTGCCATTGAGTTCCAGGCCAGTGTCACCTTGGCACATCAGCCTGTGAGCTGGGGTCATTAGATCCATTTTACAGAAGAGAATATGAGAGGGAAGGTGACCTCCCCAGGAACTCACAGCTAAGGACCAAACCCACATCTGCCCTGATCAGCCTATGTGTAAAGTCAATGCACTTCCCACAGCCCACGGTGGTGGTGTACTCCAAAAACATGCCTGTCTTGAGCGCCTGGGTCATTAAGGTTCTTTCTATTGCATGTGCAGAAACTCAGCTCAAGCAGACATAAGCACAAAAAGAGAATGTATTTGCATCTGTAAATAAAAAGCCCAGGGGTAGACTTCAGGCATGGCTAGATCTAGGACATGGTCTCAGGCTCTCTGCCTGTTGGCTCTTCTTTCTCCACATGGGCTTCTTTTATAAGAAGGGTCTCAGCAACCTTGCACTTACCTCCTGTCCTTTACTTTCCCTAAGCAGAAGACAGAGTCTCTGCTCCCAAGACATTTATCTTGGGATAAATGTCCCAAGAACATTTATCTATCTGGTGGCCCACCCAAGTGACATGCCTACCCATGAATCTATCCCAAAGTCTGGAGGTAGAATGCACCGAGTGGCCGGGCCTGAATCGCATGCCCATCCCAAAGCACTGTAGGCCAAGCTAGTTCCTACCCCAAGTAGCCACTAGGGCCATGTGCCTTTAATACCACAGGCAAGAGAGAGAGGACAGAATGGGTTCTGTTGCCAGAAGGAGGAATAGATGCTGGGTAGGCAGAAGCCACAGTGTCCCGTGACCTTGGGCAGCTACAGCAGGGCCAAGTCTTGGTGTGGACCAGGAGGCAAGCTGGGGTCTTTCTCTTGCTTACTTACTGCGCCCTAGCCTCACTTGGTCCATGTACTGCTGCAGCCTGGCCAGAGGGATAGTGCAGACACTCATCTGAGGGCCTTTTCTGGGGCTGCTGGAACTGAGAAGAGGTTAAAATGGAGCCAATTAACAGGCTGCTTCCTTAGGGAAACTGCTAGGTGAGCAGAGCATAAGCACTCAGTGAGTTCACCTTGAAATAAGTTACTAAGGCAGGCCAGCCCCTGCACTGAGTAGGAGGTGGGCCTGGAGAGGGAAGGGATCAGGGCTGCTGAGCCAGGGATATTATGTGCAGACAGCCCCAAAGACATCCTTTCCTAGGAGGGATATTTCTGGAAGTAACTCCAGTTGCTCTATTGCCCTTAGACTAACATCACCCTCACTGCCCCTTACCTGGCCACTCCTTCTCTCACTGAGGGTCTCACCCCACACATCTCGGTCCCCCACATGCTGGCAAAGTCACCATCCCTGGAAGCCCCTCTTCTCTGTAGCCCCCTCCTCCAGGAGCAGATTGGGGCCAGGAGGATACTCATGTGGGACTGGCCTCTGCCAGGCCCTGACAGCTGCCATCACCAGAACAGTGATGTTTTCATAGTGTCTGTGTCTTTTTTTGAAGAAAAGTATTAGTCCCAGAAAGCCAGGGTCCCCTGTCCCCAGAGCAGCATGGCCCATCTGCACAAGCAGTGATTCCTCCCTGCCACCTCCTGGCAAGTCCTGGAGGTATGATAGGTGGTGCCTGGGCTGGCCTGGCGGCCCGTACAGAACCTGGAAGTCATTGTCCTGATGACAGGATTGGCAGCCACTTAGGACAGGTCTTTGCAAGATTAAAGCAGCACTCAGCATGGCTGGACCATTCACTGCCCTCCCAGGCCCTCCATGGACTGGATACCACAGCGAAAGTGTGCTGAGGGGAGGGCGTGGCCTGCGTGACCTCTGCCTCAAGGGCCACCTGCTGCTGGAGGGTGTAGCCAGCTGAGGCCCAAAGACATGGGTCCCTGTGGGTCTCAGGCATGTCAAGGAGGCAGCTTCGTTCGCCTAAGAGACCCCAAGATTTTAGAGGTCCTAAAATCCACCTCACCCAACAGCCATTGTCCTCAGGGACCAGCAATCCTGCCTCTTCAGGCTGGGCTGAGGATTGACTACAACACTTGTTCACTATTCAGTCACTGTTATGTGTTGACATGTTTATTTTAATGCATTTTAGAAAGCACACAGCCAGCACGTTAGACCTATGAGTTCATAGATATTATTGGTAAGAATGATGCTAATTTTAAAATGTGAATTGATATAAAGAGCATGATTAAGTGAATAGCTGTGCAGAGAGTAGTCAGACCCGGAAATATCATGAAATTGATCCTGGAGTGTGTCATTCAACGAACGCTGAAATGAGCGGTTTCATGTTCTGAAGGCCCTAAGCCCGAGTCAGGCTCTTGGAGGGACCCAGGGGGCTGCACAGGGCAGGTGTGCACAGGGGGGCCCCACCCTTATCACCCTGCTGGAACCTGGCATATCGGTGTCCCTAGCCCTGTGAAAACTTCTCCTTCTGGTGGGTGTCCTCACTTCTCCAGCACTCCCTCTTGGGGATTCCATGCACTGACACATGTGCCCAGGGCCCAGAATGGAGGAAGTGGGGTGAGCTGCGTTCTTGGTCACATGCCGTGCCATGGCCTGGCTCCCCCAGCTCCCCACACTGCAGCGGCAAGCACTCAACCAGGGTCACCTCATGTGAAACAGGGAGGATGAGAGCAACGGCGTGGTGGGGGACAGAGACGATGAGGAATCCACCCAGTGGCTGAGCAGTGAGTCTGTGCTCCTGCTGTCGCTGTGATCCCTCTTACTGCTTCCACCATCACTACTGCTACTAGTAGAAGGACTGGTGAATCTGTCGGAGGGAAAACTGGCTGTCCCCTTTCTGCCAGGGCATTGTTGGGCTTTCTTAATACTCATGTGTTTATTTTCAAGGATGTGTGTGTTAACCGTCTTTGGACTGTGAGTTTGGCGTGTGGTGGCTGGTTCACACCTGTATCCTCCTGTCCACTGTATCCACTTTATTAGGAAGCTCTTAGGGGGATGGGACTTGCCTGAGGGCTCCCAGATGGGTGGTGGTCTGTGGGTCCCCACATCTGGGACTCCTCTAGGTGAAGGATCTGACTGGTTGAGCATTGGAACCACCCAGGATGTCCACAAGCTGGGGCGAGGCCCAGGCATCTGCATTTTCCAGGAGCAACTCCAGTGACTTCCAGCCTCCCCCAGATGCTGAGGGCAGGGACAGATGTCCAGTGCCCACATCTGACCAAGATGGCCCTACCCCCAGTGTGGGAGGTCTCAGCCTCAGAGGCAGAGGCTCACTGCCTTCTGCAAATGGGGCCATGGACAAGTAGCCTCTTACACAGGACTCAAGTTCTAACACCATTACCTCCTTTACTGTCTTTTAGGACAGTGGCTGGGGAGGCACTGATCTTTCTGGGCCCCCAGGGTTGACCATGTGCACTGGGGCAGCCTCTAGTGCCTGTGATCCGAGTAGCCCACCATCCAGCCCGGGCCTTTCCCCACGAGCTGCCTGGGGTCTCTGTGTGAAGACCCTCCCAAGTCAGAATCAGTCCCGGCTGTGGGCTACCCCAGACCCATTTCAGAAGTCAATAAAAGCCCAATATCAATTTGAATCCCTGGAAGGGGTGGGGGCCATCTTGGTCCCCCCCCTCAATCCAGCTGGGTGACCTAGCACAGGTCAGGCCCTCTCTCTGAGCCTCAGTTTCCCCTTCTGTGACAACCACAGAACCCCTTCTGTGTCCCCTGCAGGTGACAGTCAAACTGCTTTTCAGCAAGCCTGGAGGGAACCAGATTCACAATTGTGTTTGTGCACATGCTGCATGCTGTTGGCCGTGGACAAGGGCCCCAGTGGTCCAGAGGCTACAGCCCAGGATAGGGAGTGACTCAGAATGCCAAATGGAGCCACCAGCTACGGGGCTCAGACACACACATATATCCTCCCAGCCTCTCTGACAAGGGCCTTTTCTCTGCCTACTCGACATTCCTGAGAGAAGCCAGAGAAAAACAGTATGTTTCTTTGTTTTATTATAACACTGATGACTTCATCTTCCCTTGTCTTCCCAGAAAAGACAATGACGAATTTGTTAAGGTTCAGCTGTGAGAGCCTCTTCTTATAGCAAGAATGAGAAGTATTTAAAAGCAGCTTCTTGCTTCTCGGAGTTATTTTCAGATAAGTGGCCCTGCTGGGTGTCACTCAGGCCCTACTTCTCCAGTTCCTACCATCTGTGGGGGGAGGAGAAGAGGTGGGAAGTCCACAGCGCCCTCCTAGTCATTCAGCTGCCCAACTCTCTGGGACCATCCCACAGGTTATTTTTTTGTGTTTTTTTTTTTTGTGGTACGCGGGCCTCTCACTGTTGTGGCCTCTCCCATTGTGGAGCACAGGCTCCGGACGCGCAGGCTCAGCGGCCATGGCTCACGGGCCCAGCCGCTCCGTGGCATGGGGGATCTTCCTGGACTGGGGCACGAACCCGTGTCCTCTGCATCGGCAGGCGGACTCTCAACCGCTGCGCCACCAGGGAAGGCCCATCCCACAGGTTTTAACTCCTTCCTGAAGATTTCCAAATTCAGGGAGAAATGAAATGATTTCTCTGTTCAGTAAGATTTTCCAGACCCTTAACAGACATCTCTAACTAGAAGGAAACAGCCCCAGGGAGTGATGTCCATGTGGCTTCCACAGGTACAGTCAGTGTGAGGGTCTGGTCTCCAGTGTGCCCCAGGACAGCAAGACCCCTGCCCCAGGGTACCCTGAGGTGCCCAAATCCCAGGCGACCACAGAGGATTTAATCAGGCCAGGCAGAGCAGGGACACGTGGCTGATGGGGACAGTGAGGTGGTGGCATCCCCGGGTAGAGGGACAGGTGCCAGGTGGGAACACAGGCCTGATGTGGCTGGCTCTTTTGAGCTCTTGAGCGAAGGCAGCAATGCTGATTCTTATGAAAGCCCTTGTGTAAATAAGGTCAGCAAATTCACCGTTTAAAAGGGCAGGACACCTGGGCCTCTGCTTGTCAACCTCAGGTGACTTACCTGGAGTGACCATTGAGCTTGCACTTGGCCGGTGCCCGCCAAGACCAGTACCGGGGACAGAGAGGTGAACTGCACCCTCCCTGGCCATGAACAAGTAGGTGAGAGAGCCAGACAGGGAACGCAAGCCCTGCCCAGGGTCATATGTGCCCAGAGGACTGTGCGAAGGGCATGGGAGCCCAGAAAGGGAGCTCTGGCCACCAGCGGAGGGGATTGAGTCAGGCTCCCTGGAGGAAAGGACAGCGGGTTGAACTTCAGCCTCTGCCATCCAAGAAGAGGGTACAGCAAGTGCAAAGGCCTGGAGAGGTAGGAATGGAATGTTGGTGGGCAGGTGGGAGGGCTATAGGTGAGAGGCCACACTTGTGGGGAGGAGATCCAGGTGGGCTCCAGCTCCACGGTGGGGCCTGGCAGGGATTCTAGAGAAAGGAGGAGGTGGGCCCAGTTCTTTTCAGGCTGGGGCAGGAAGGCCCTGGCTGGGCTTGACGGGAGGGTCTGAGAGGAGCCAGTGGGCAGCAGCATCTGGGAGTTGTGCACACCCCAGACCATCCTGACTACTGGGGATCCCTGCACCTCCATGCCCCCACTTCCTTAGCCACCTCGTGATTCCTGGGGCCTGACCAGGATGGCATAAGATGCACTTGGCCAGATCCTGAGGTCTGAGAGAGGCCAGGATGACACAAGTGGCAGTGGAAGGCTGGGCAGCCTGGGCCAGGGGCAGTTCCCACCTGAAGGAGGCAGGGGAGCAGGCTGGGATGGCCTCCCGGCCATCTGAGAACGATAGGATCCTGAGTGCCCCTTGTCAGAGAGTGGGCAGGACCACACCGATAGAGCACTGACTCTGCTCCTGACCCCAGTAGACCCACCTCAGGGTGGCTATTATCAGTGCACTTTATAGATGTGGAAACTGAGGCTCATACAGGGGAAGGGACTGTCCCAGTGCCAGACGGTGAGGAAGACCCCCCACCACCAGCGCATAGCCCACAGGGCACGTCCCCAGGCCTCCCAGGTTTGCCTCCCCAGACACTCTGAAACGAATCCCAGAAGCCACAGGGATAAAAAAACAAAGGCTTTATTTTTGCCAACCATTTCCCATCCTTGAAAACACCTGAGAGGTGTTTGTCAGGAGGTGCGGGTGACTCATGCAGACACTTGGAGATGCAATTAGCTATTTTTGCCTCAAACTCCAAGGAGATATGGGCAGCGTCCCTGCAGGTGTGCAGGCAGCCGGGGCTGACCCACAGCAGGGAGTCAAGGCAGTGGGTGCCGAGCACAGTGGACTAGACATTCCAAATGTTTTCAGCGTTAACAAAGACAAATCCCTCAGCCCAGAATGCTGGCTCTGGGTTTGCTGGGGTGTTGTCATCTCCAGGGTTATGTTGGGTTCCAGGGCCATGCAGGGTGGGGGCCGTGGTCCTTGTTGATGTCCCCTTTCTTCCAGTCTTCAGTGTCTGAACATGAGGCTCCCCCTGCCCTGCCACCTCCAGGTGAGCAGGCCCCAGGGCCCATGACCTCCTAGATGGCTCACACCTTCTATATTCACCTGAGGCCTGCCTTCAGAGCTCAGCTATGGAAGCTGAAAGTCCCAGGCTCTTGCAACTCAGAAGCCACAAAACCTGAGCTGAGAATGGTTTTTCTTCCCTGTAGCCCACTGGGTACTCCCTCCCCAAGGAGGTTAAAGAGGTGAGGATCCCACTCCTGGGCTGGAGGAGGGCCCCAGGATGCCTAGGATGGGAGCCATGGCCTGTGTCTCAAGGTGTGGCCCCTGCACCTGGAACCAGGACCATGGCCTTCTGACCCGGGCTGTCGCCAACTCTCTGGGACTCAAGGGCCCCAATTTGGAGTGGCTCTACAGTGCTTATGAGAGCCAGTGCTTATGTCCAGCCTCTCGCTGGACAGGGGCCACAGAGGGGTGATCCTGACCCCACCCACTGGAGGGAGACACACACATCATAGCCTGAGGTGAGGCAGGGAGCCAAGAGCAGGGGGCCCAGCCTTGGGGCAGCTCCCACAGCTACCACCATGTTCAGGACTCAGCTCTGATGATGTGGGGAGCAAGAGAGGGACATGACCTAGCTGCTGGTGCAGCCCCTTTGGCTGCAGCACAGAGAGGGGCTCAGCTGAGGGCTGGGGCCACAGGAGCCATCAGGAGGTTCGACAGGAGAGAAACATGGGGACAGCTGACTCTGGTCAGTCACAGGAGGGTGGTGAGCCTGACTGGGGTGGTGACCTCCAAGGGGATGAGGTGGCTGGGCCTAGGCAGGGCTGTGCCTCTCCGCTGGTGGGTAGCAGTATCTAAAAGAATCTCAGCTGAGGAACAGTTAGCGCTTTCATTCCTGGGTCCTTGATTCACACATCTCAGTGACAAATGTGTTTTTCACACAGTCTGATATTCATTGTCTGTGATAAATAAGACACTTGTTTTCCCCTCACAAAACAAGCCACACTCCTCCCTGGCAGCTGTCGCCTGGCTGGCCAGCCCCATGAAGCAGCATGGTCACCACTGTCAGCCTCAGCTCCTAGCCAGGCACCACTAAGCACTTTCTCTGCCCTCCTCTGTCTGGTGTTGCATCCAGTCACCGCCTAGTGACGGTTGTTCGTTTGTTCATTCATTCATTCATTCATTCAGCAAGTGCTGGCTGAGCCCTGGTCCAGATGTTGGGGGTGCAGCCATGAATAGGACTAACAAAGCTGTGCCCCCAAGGAGCTCACGGTCCCATGGGGAGAACAGGAGACAAGACACACGATAGCTTCATGCCACAGGAATATGAAATGATGTCCAGGGTGGAGAATGACTGCGCAGTGAATGCCATGTGGACCTGCAGTCAGGGAAGGCTCTGATGGGGGATGAGAGGGAGGCATCCGGAAGGAAGGGTGTTCCCAGTGGGAAACAGCAAGCACAGAGCCCCGAGGCAAGAATGAGTCCAGTGTGTGCAAGGGGAGCATTTAGGACGAGGTTGGAGTGGTGGGCCTGGAGCCCAGTCGGGGAGACCTCATGGACCATGAGAAGGACTTTAGAGGAGGGCCCAACCATGTCATGGGATGTAGCCGGGGATGGTTCTGACCAAGTTCCAGTGCTGTCCTGGGTGCAGTTGCTCACAACCTCTCCATGCTTATGTGGGCTTACCATCCCCATTGTTCATGGGGGGAAACTCATGCTCAGGGAGGAGTCCACACACACCCTTGCAGCTCATGCCCACCTGCCACCCGCTCCCCCTGTCCCAGCCTACCAGCCCTTCCCAAGTCTGTCTCTATAACCCCAGCTGCTCAGAGGACCCTTTCTTTACTCTGTTCCTCTAGTGGCCGCCTCCAAATGCATTTGGCCCCAGCCCCCTATCTACTGCATTTTTTTTTTTTTTTTTTTTTTTGCGGTACGCAGGCCTCTCACTGTTGTGGCCTCTCCTGTTGCGGAGCACAGGCTCCAGACACACAGGCTCAGTGGCCATGGCTTACGGGCCTAGCCGCTCCACGGCATGTGGGATCTTCCCGGACCGGGGCACGAACCCGTGTCCCCTGCATCGGCAGGTGGACTCTCAACCACTGCGCCACCAGGGAAGCCCTCTACTGCATTTTTGAAGGCTTCTTCCAGGAGGGAACACTGCAGCTGGACCTTCAAGAGGAACAGAAGACGGGTCCTCTAAAATGGAGGAAACAGTTGAAAACCTGACTCAGTGGTGGGAGTGTGGATGCATGTTTGGGGCACAGCAGGCAGGCAGATACTGGTGTAGTCTTGCTTAGTCTTTTTTATAAAATCAACTCATTTATTAAAATGAAAGTATTCTGTAATGAAATTTTACAGTCCTATCTAAATCACCAGTATCACTTCCCATCAATTGAAAGTGACCATAAAATTAATGTAATGAAAACAAACATTATTGATTTTTAAAAAGAATAAAACTACAAAATATAATATAAGCACCAGCTTTCGGGTTCTAGGATAGTATAATCATACTCTATCCTCTCTCTCCCACTGCAGCTTAAAATCTAACAGTATACATGGAGCAGCTAGAGGACTTTGAAAACTGAATAATAGCAGGCAGATTGGGGAAGAAGATCAGAATTTGAAGTACCACCTAACTGGCAGTGAGTTTACCATTTTTCCTCCACTGGTGTTCGCTAGCCTGAACTCAGGGCAGCCTGAAACCTAAAAGGGACATCAACACTGGCACCGAGAGCTTCAGGAGACACCCACTGGTTCTGACTCAAGGAGCAAGTGAGAGGCCTCTTATTTCTGAGAGAGCAGGAAAATCCATTTTAAAAATCTTTCCTGTGCTCTTTTATACTCTAGCTCACAAGCAATCCCACAAGACCATTTCTTGGACCCCGCAAGAACCTAAAACTCTGAGGAAGGGGAACCTTTCTCTCTGAGCAGTGGAGCTGTTGCCCCACTGAAGACAGGGTGACCTTGCCACTTTTCTATCTCTCTCTGTCCTCCTACCACTTAGCCATGGATGCAGGCATAGTCATAGGAAGTGCATAGCAGAACGGGGTAAGTAAAGCCCTAGCTTTCTGCCTTGAAGACCAAAAAAAGGGAGCCCCAGGACACTGGAAAATACCATAGATTGTAGAAAGGGAGGAGGTCAGGAAAGCAACCTCATAAAGTTGTTTATGAACTCCTGGGCTCATACCCAAGCTGCACATGTGGGGATCTGACCCTGAAGAGCACATCATAGGCTTTGATAACTAAAGTACAAAATAAGACTACTGCCCACATCTCAGATTAGCCACTGCATGACATACAGATTTGAACATCAACTCAATGGCTTTGAAAATAAAACTAACATTAAAACCACAACCCCATCAGAACAAGCCCAACTTTTGGAACAGGCCCAACTGGATCAATTGCCTGCTAAAACAGAAACATAAATATTCTCCATGGGATTTTTAAAAGAACAAGAATTTGTAAACATAGTATTCAAAATGTCTAGAACACCATCCAAAATTAGTTGAGATGTGAAGAACTAGGAAAATCTCAACTCACATGGGAAAAGACAATGAATAGATGCCAATGCCAAGATGAATCTTAGCAAATTCAAATTATCTGACAAAGACTTTAAAGCAGCTATTATAAAAATGCTCCAACAAGTAAGGGCAAACACGCTTGAAACAAATGGAAAGATAGAAAATGTCAGCAAAGAAACAAGAGATGTAAAGAACCAAATGGAAATCTTAGAACTGAAAAATGCAATAACCCAAATCTAGAAACTCACTGGAAGGGCTTAGTAACAGAATGGAAATGAGAGAGAATGATCAGTGATACTGAAGGTAGTTCAATAGAAATTATCCAGTCTGAACAACAGAGAGAAATTGAAAGAAAAATTAACAGAGCTTCAGGCATCTATGGAATAATAGCAAAAAGTCTAACAGTTATGTCACTGGAGTCCCAAAAGGGCGGGAGAAAAAGTGTAATGCCAAAAAACTATTTGAAGAAATAATGGCTGAAAACGTCTCAATTTAATCAAAGATATAAATCCACATATTCAAGAACCCCAAAACAAGGTGAATCCCAAACAAAATAAAACACAAAGAAATTCATGCCCAGACACCTCATAATCAAACCACTGAAAACTAAACACAAAGAAAAAAATCTTAAAAGCAGCCAAGAGAAATGATGCTTTACTTAGAAGGGAAGAGTGAGTCAAATGACTGTGGACTTCTCATTAGAAACCATAGAGGTCAAATAATTGGAACAACATTTTTTAACGTGCTGAAAGAAAAGAACTGTCAACCCACAATCCTAGATCCATTGAAAAGATCCTTCAGGAATGAAGATGTTATAAGAAACACTCATCTGAAAGGAAACTAAGAATTTATTGCCAACAGACCTGCTCTTTTGCATTGCTAAAGGAAGTTGCTCTGGTAGAAGGGAAATGATACCAGAAGGGCACTTATAACATCAGGAATGAAGGAATAGTAACAGAAATGATAAATACCTGTATAAATACAACAGACTATTCTCCCTTTAAATTTTTAAAATATGTATGGTGGTTGAAAACAAAGATGATAACATTGTCAGTTGTTGTTTTCAGTGTATGTAGATGTAACATATAAGATGCTTACAATATAGAGGAGAGAGGGTAAAGCACCCTAGTGGTGGCTAAGTTTTCTATATTTCACTTGAAGTGGTAAAAAATATTGATTCTAAATAGACTATGAAAAGTACCTACAAGCATACCTCATTTTATTGCACTTTGTAGTTACTGCATTTTTTACGAATTGAAGGCTTGTGGCAACTCTGTGTCAAGCAATTTTTCCAACAGCATTTGCTCACTTTGTGTCTCTGCAGTATATTTTGTTAATTCTCACAATATTCCAAACTATTTCATTATTACTATAATTGTTAGGGTGGTCTGTGATCAATGATCTTTGACATTACTACCGTAATTGTTTTGAGGCACCACGAACAGCACCCATAAAGACAACAAATTTAATCAATACATGTGTGTTCCTACTGCTCCACCAACAGTCCATTTCCCTGTCTCTCTCCCTCTCCTCCAACCTCCCTATTCCCTGAAACACAACAGTATTGAAATTAGGCCAATTACAACCTTACAAGGTCCTCTAAGTGTTCAATAAAAGGAAGAATCACATGCCTCTCACTTTAAATCAAAAGCTAGAAATGATTACACTTAGTGAGAAAGGTATGTCAAAAGCCAAGATAGGCCGAAAGCTAGATCTCTTGTGGCAAACAGTTAGGCAAGTAGTGAATGCAAAGGGAAGGTTCCTGAAGGAAATGAAAAGTGCTACTCCAGTGAACACACGAATGATACAAAAGTGAAACAGCATTATTGCTAACATGGAGAAAGTTTTCGTGTTCTGGAGAGAAGATCAAACCAGCCACAACATTCCCTTAAGCCAAAGCCTAATCCAGAGAAAAGCCCTAACTCTCTTCAATTATGTGAAGGCTGAGAGAGGTGAGGAAGCTGCAGAAGAAAAGTTTGAAGCTAGCAGAGGTTTGTTTATGAGGTTTAAGGAAAGACGCCGTCTCCTTAACATAAAAGGGCAAGGTAAAGCAGCAAGTGCTGAAGAAGAAGCTCCAGCAAGCTATCCAGGAGATCTAGCTAAGATAATGAATAAAGGTGGCTACACTAAGCAACAGATTTTTTTGTTTTAAACATCTTTATTGGGGTATAATTGCTTTACAATGGTGTGTTAGTTTCTGCTTTATAACAAAGTGAATCAGCTATACATATACATATGTTCCCATATGTCTTCCCTCTTGCGCCTCCCTCCCTCCCACTCTCCCCATCCCACCCTTCCAGGCTGTCACAAAGCACCGAACTAATATCCCTGTGCCTTGCGGCTGCTTCCCCCCAGCTATCTACCTTACTATGTTTGTTAGTGTGTATATGTCCATGACTCTCTCTCGCCCTGTCAAAACTCACCCTTCCCCCTCCCCATATCCTCAAGTCCGTTCTCCAGTAGGTCTGCGTCTTTATTCCTGTCTTACCCCTAGGTTCTTCATGACATTTTTTCCCCTTAAATTCCATATATATGTGTTAGCATACGGTATTTGTCTTTTTCTTTCTGACTTACTTCACTCTGTATGACAGACTCTAGGTCTATCCATCTCATTACAAATAGCTCAATTTCATTTCTTTTTAAGGCTGAGTAATATTCCATTGTGTATATGTGCCACATCTTCTTTATCCATTCATCCGATGATGTGCGCTTAGGTTGTTTCCATCTCCGGGCTATTGTAAATAGAGCTGCAATGAACATTTTGGTACATGACTCTTTTTGAATTTTGGTTTTCTCAGGGTATATGCCCAGTAGTGGGATTGCTGGGTCATATGGTAATTCTATTTGTAGTTTTTTAAGGAACCTCCATACTGTTCTCCATAGTGGCTGAACCATTTCACATTCCCACCAGCAGTGCAAGAGTGTCCCCTTTTCTCCACACCCTCTCCAGCATTTATTGTTTATAGATTTTTTGATGATGGCCATTCTGACTGGTGTGAGATGATATCTCATTGTAGTTTTGATTTGCATTTCTCTAATGATTAATGATGTTGAGCATTCTTTCATGTGTTTGTTGGCATTCTGTATATCTTCTTTGGAGAAATGTCTATTTAGGTCTTCTGCCCATTTTTGGATGGGGTTGTTTGTTTTTTTGTTATTGAGCTGCATGAGCTGCTTGTAAATTTTGGAGATTAATCCTTTGTCAGTTGCTTCATTTGCAAATGTTTTCTCCCATTCTGAGGGTTGTCTTTTGGTCTTGGTTATGGTTTCCTTTGCTGTGCAAAAGCTTTGAAGTTTCATTAGGTCCCATTTGTTTATTTTTGTTTTTATTTCCATTACTCTAGGAGGTGGGTCAGAAAGGATCTTGCTGTGATTTATGTCATAGAGTGTTCTTCCTATGTTTTCTTCTAAGAGTTTGATAGTTTCTGGCCTTACATTTAGGTCTTTAATCCATTTTGAGCTTATTTTTGTGTATGGTGTTAGGGAGTGATCTAATCTCATACTTTTACATGCACCTGTCCAGTTTTCCCAGCACCATTTATTGAAGAGGCTGTCCTTTCTCCACTGTACATTCCTGCCTCCTTTATCAAAGACAAGGTGTCCATATGTGCGTGGGTTTATCTCTGGGCTTTCTATCCTGTTCCACTGATCTATCTTTCTGTTTTTGTGCCAGTACCATACTGTCTTGATTACTGTTGCTTTGTAATATAGTCTGAAGTCAGGGAGCCTGATTCCTCCAGCTCCTTTTTTCGTTCTCAAGATTGCTTTGGCTATTCGGGGTCTTTTGTGTTTCCATACAAATTGCGAAATTTTTTGTTCTAGTTCTGTGAAAAATGCCAGTGGTAGTTTGATAGGGATTGCATTGAATCTGTAGATTGCTTTGGGTAGTAGAGTCATTTTCACAATGTTGATTCTTCCCATCCAAGAACATGGTATATCTCTCCATCTATTTGTATCATCTTTAATTTCTTTCATCAGTGTCTTATAATTTTCTGCATACAGGTCTTTCGTATCCTTAGGTAGGTTTATTCCTAGATATTTTATTCTTTTTGTTGCAATGGTAAATGGGAGTGTTTTCTTGATTTCACTTTCAGATTTTTCATCATTAGTATATAGGAATGCCAGAGATTTCTGTGCATTAATTTTGTATCCTGCTACTTTACCAAATTCATTGATTAGCTCTAGTAGTTTTCTGGTAGCATCTTTAGGATTCTCTATGTATAGTATCATGTCATCTGCAAACAGTGACAGCTTTACTTCTTCTTTTCCGATTTGGATTCCTTTTATTTCCTTTTCTTCTCTGATTGCTGTGGCTAAAACTTCCAAAACTATGTTGAATAAGAGTGGTGAGAGTGGGCAACCTTGTCTTGTTCCTGATCTTAGTGGAAATGCTTTCAGTTTTTCACCATTGAGGATGATGTTTGCTGTGGGCTTGTCATATATGGCCTTTATTATGTTGAGGAAAGTTCCCTCTATGCCTACTTTCTGGAGGGTTTTTATCATAAATGGGTGTTGAATTTTGTCGAAAGCTTTCTCTGCATCTATTGAGATGATCATATGGTTTTTCTCCTTCAATTTGTTAATATGGTTTATCACATTGATAGATTTGCGTATATTGAAGAATCCTTGCATTCCTGGAATAAACCCCACTTGATCATGGTGTATGATCCTTTTAATGTGCTGTTGGATTCTGTTTGCTTGTATTTTGTTGAGGATTTTTGCATCTATGTTCATCAGTGATATTGGCCTGTAGTTTTCTTTCTTTGTGACATCCTTGTCTGGTTTTGGTATCAAGGTGATGGTGGCCTCGTAGAAGGAATTTGGGAGTGTTCCTCCCTCTGATATATTTTGGAAGAGTTCGAGAAGGATAGGTGTTAGCTCTTCTCTAAACGTTTGATAGAATTCACCTGTGAAGCCATCTGGTCCTGGGCTTTTTTCTGTTGGAAGGTTTTTAATCACAGTTTCAATTTCAGTGCTTGTGATTGGCCTGTTCATATTTTCTATTTCTTCCTGATTCAGTCTTGGCATGTTGTGCATTTCTAAGAATTTGTCCATTTCTTCCAGATTGTCCATTTTATTGGCATAGAGTTGCTTGTAGTAATCTCTCATGATTTTTTTTATTTCTGCAGTGTCAGTTGTTACTTCTCCTTTTTCATTTCTAATTCTATTGATTTGAGTCTTCTCCCTTTTTTTCTTGATGAGTCTGGCTAGCGGTTTATCTATTTTGTTTATCTTCTCAAAGAACCAGCTTTTAGTTTTATTGATCTTTGGTATCGTCTCCTTCATTTCTTTTTCATTTATTTCTGATCTGATTTTTATGATTTCTTTCCTTCTGCTAGCTTTGGAGTTTTTTTGTTCTTCTTTCTCTAATTGCTTGAGGTGCAAGGTTAGGTTGTTTATTCGAGATGTTTCCTGCTTCTTAAGGTGGGCTTGTATTGCTATAAACTTCCCCCTTAGAACTGCTTTTGCTGCATCCCATAGGTTTTGGGTCGTTGTGTCTCTATTGTCATTTGTTTCTAGGTATTTTTTAATTTCCTCTTTGATTTCTTCAGTGATCACTTCATTATTAAGTAGTGTATTGTTTAGCCTCCATGTGTTTGTATTTTTTACAGATCTTTTCCTGTAATTGATATCTAGTCTCATGGCGTTGTGGTCAGAAAAGATACTTGATACAATTTCAGTTTTCTTAAATTTACCAAGGCTTGATTTGTGACCCAAGATATGATCTATCCTGGAGAATGTTCCATGAGCACTTGAGAAAAATGTGTATTCTGTTGTTTTTGGATGGAGTGTCCTATAAATATCAATTAAGTCCTTCTTGTCTAATGTATCATTTAAAGCTTGTGTTTCCTTATTTATTTTCATTTTGGATGATCAGTCCATGGGTGAAAGTGGGGTGTTAAAGTCCCCTACTATGAATGTGTTACTGTTGATCTCCCCTTTTATGGTTGTTAGTATTTGCCTTATGTATTGAGGTGCTCCTATGTTGGGTGCATAAATATTTACAATTGTTATATCTTCGTCTTGAATCGATCCCTTGATCATTATGTAGTGTCCTTCTTTGTCCCTTTTAATAGTCCTTATTTTAAAGTCTATTTTGTCTGATATGAGAATTGCTACTCCAGCTTTCTTTTGGTTTCCATTTGCATGGAATATCTTTTTCCATCCCCTTACTTTCAGTCTGTATGTGTCTCTAGGTCTGAAGTGGGTCTCTTGTAGACAGCATATATAAGGGTCTTGTTTTTGTATCCATTCAGCCAATCTGTGTCTTTTGGTGGGAGCATTTAGTCCATTTACATTTAAGGTAATTATCGATATGTATGTTCCTATTCCCATTTTCTATATTGTTTTGGGTTCGCTACTATAGGTCGTTTCCTTCTCTTGTGTTTCGTGTCTAGAGAAGTTCCTTTAGCATTTGTTGTAAAGCTGATTTGGTGGTGCTGCACTCTCTCAGCTTTTGCTTGTCTGTAAAGGTTTTAATTTCTCCATCAAATGTGAATGAGATCCTTGCTGGGTAGAGTAGTCTTGGTTGCAGGCTTTTCTCCTTCATCACTTTCAGTATGTCCTGCCACTCCCTTCTGGCTTGTAGGGTTTCTGCTGAGAGATCAGCTGTTAACCTTATGGGGATTCCCTTGTGTGTTATTTGTTGTTTTTCCCTTGCTGCTTTTAATATGCTTTCTTTGTATTTAATTTTTGACAGTTTGATTAATATGTGTCTTGGCGTGTTTCTCCTTGTATTTATCCTGTATGGGACTCTCTGTGCTTCCTGGACTTGATTAACTATTTCCTTTCCCATATTAGGGAAGTTTTCAACTATAATCTCTTCAAATATTTTCTCAGTCCCTTTCTTTCTTTCTTCTTCTTCTGGAACCCCTATAATTCGAATGTTGGTGCGTTTCATGTTGTCCCAGAGGTCTCTGAGACTGTCCTCAGTTCTTTTCATTCTTTTTTCTTTATTCTGCTCTGCAGTAGTTATTTCCACTACTTTATCTTCCAGGTCACTTATCCGTTCTTCTGCCTCAGTTATTCTGCTATTGATCCTATCTAGAGTGGTTTTAATTTCATTTATTGCGCTGTTCATCGTTGCTTGTTTCATCTTTAGTTCTTGTAGGTCCTTGTTAACTGTTTCTTGCATTTTGTCCATTCTACTTCCAAGATTTCGGATCATCCTTACTATCATTATTCTGAATTCTTTTTCAGGTAGATTGCCTATTTCCTCTTCATTTGTTAGGTCTGGTGGGTTTTTATCTTGCTCCTTCATCTGCTGTGTGTTTTTCTGTCTTCTCATTTTGCTTATCTTACTGTGTTTGGGGTCTCCTTTTTGCAGGCTGCACTTTCGTAGTTCCTGTTGTTTTTGATGTCTGTCTCCAGTGGCTAAGGTTGTTTCAGTGGGTTGTGTAGGCTTCCTGGTGGAGGGGACTAGTGCCTGTGTTGTGCTGGATGAGGCTGGATCTTGTCTCTCTAGTGGGCAGGTTCACGTCTGGTGGTGTGTTTTGGGCTGTCTGTGGCCTTATTATGATTTTAGGCAGCCTCTCTGCTAATGGGTGGGGTTGTGTTCCTGTTTTGCTAGTTGTTTGGCATAGGTTGTCCAGCACTGTGGCTTGCTGGTCGTTGAGTGAAGCTGGGTGCTGGTGTTAAGATGGAGGTCTCTGGGAGATTTCCACCGTTTAATATTATGTGGAGCTGGGAGGTCTCTTGTTGACCAGAGTCCTGAAGTTGGCTCTCCTACCTCAGAGGCAGAGCCCTGACTCCTGGCTGGAGCACCAAGAGCCTTTCATCCACACAGCTCAGAATAAAAGGGAGAAAATGTAGAGAGAATTAGTAGAAGTATGAGTAAAGAAAGAAGGAAAGGAGGAAAGGAAGGAAGGAAGAAAGAAGCAAAGAAGGAAAGAAAGGAGGGAGGGAGGGAGGGAGGAAGGAAGGAAGGAGGGTAAGAAGGATAAAAGACAGAAAGAAAGGGGCTTCCCTGGTGGCGCAGTGGTTGAGAGTCCGCCTGCCGATGCAGGGGACACGGGTTCGTGCCCCGGTCCGGGAAGATCCCACGTGCCGCGGAGCGGCTGGGCCCGTGAGCCATGGCCGCTGAGCCTGCGCGTCCGGAGCCTGTGCTCCGCAACGGGAGAGGCCACAACAGTGAGGCCTGCATACCGCAAAAAAAAAAAAAAAAAAAAAAAAAAAAAAAAGACAGAAAGAAAGATGATACAGTAAAAATAAAATAAAGTATAATATAGTTATTGAATTAAAAAATATTTAGAAAAAAAAAAGGGACGGATAGAACCTTAGGACAAATGTTGGAAGCAAAGCTATACAGAGAAAATCTTAGAAGCATACACATACACCTTCACAAAAAGAGGTAAAGGGGGAAAAATCATAAATCTTGCTCTCAGAGACCACCTCCTCAATTTGGGGTGATTCGTTGTCTAAAGGAGGGAAGACAGGAAGGAAAGAAAGAAAGAACGAAGGTAAAGTATAATAAAGTTATTACAATTAAACTTAATTATTAAGAAAAAGAATTTTTTAAAAAAAAATCATGGACGGATAGAGCCCTAGGACAAATGGTGGAAGCAAGAGTATACAGACAAGATCTCACACAGAAGCATGCACGTACACATTCACAAAAAGAGGAAAAGGGGAAAAAATCATAGATCTCGCTCCTAAAGTCCACCTCTTCAATTTGGGATCACTCCTTGTCTATTCAGGTATTCCACAGATGCAGGGTATATCAAGTTG
The DNA here is from genome assembly GCF_008692025.1 of Phocoena sinus. Taxonomy (NCBI): domain Eukaryota; kingdom Metazoa; phylum Chordata; class Mammalia; order Artiodactyla; family Phocoenidae; genus Phocoena; species Phocoena sinus. The sequence goes on along the minus strand of NC_045765.1, from coordinate 17,870,822 downwards.
ATTGTGGAGCTTTAATCCGCTGCTTCTGTGGCTGCTGGGAGAGATTTCCCTTTCTCTTCTTTGTTCTCACAGCTCACAGGAGCTCAGCTTTGGATTTGGCCCTGCCTCTGCGTGTAGGTCGCTGGAGGGCGTCTGTTTTTTCGCTCAGACAGGACAGGGTTAAAGGAGCCTGTGATTCGGTGCCTCCGGCTCACTCAGGCCGGGGGTTGGGGGATGGGGGAAGGTGGGGCACTGCGTGCGGGGCCGGCCTGCGGCGGCAGAGGCCGGCGTGACATTGCACCAGCCTGAGGCCTGCCGTGCGTTGTCCCGGGGAAGTTGTCCCTGGATCCCGGGAACCTGGCAGTGGCGGGCTGCACAGGCTCCGCGGAAGAGGGGTGTGGAGAGTGACCTGTGCTCGCACACAGGCCCCTTGGTGGCGGCAGCAGCAGCCTCAGCGTCTCCCGCCCGTCTCTGGGGTCCGCGGTTTTAGCCGCGGCTCGCGCCCGTCTCTGGGGTTTGCACTTTCAGCCGCGGCTCGCGCCCGTCTCTGGGGTTCGCACTTTTAGCCGCGGCTCGCGCCCGTCTCTGGAGATCCTTTAAGCAGCGCTCTGAAACCCCTCTCCTCGCGCACCAGGAAACAAAGAGGGAAGAAAAAGTCTCTTGCCTCTTCGGCAGGTGCAGGCTTTTCCCCCGAACTCCCTCCCGGCTAGTCGTGGTGCACTAACCCCTTCAGGCTATGTTCAAGCCGCCAACCCCAGTCCTCTCCCTGAGCTCCGTCCAAAACCAAAACCCGAGCCTCAGCTCGCAGCCCCGCCCGCCCCGGCGGGTGAGCAGACAAGCCTCTCGGGTTGGTGAGTGCTGGTCGGCACCGATCGTCTGTGCAGGAATCTCCCCGCTTTGCCCTCCGCACCCGTCGCTGTGCACTACTCCGCGGTCCCGAAACTGCAACAGATTTTTAATATAGCTTTATATAGGAAGAAGGTGCCATCTAGGACTTTAATAGCTGGAGAGGACAAGTCAGTGCCTAGCTTCAAAGCTTCAAAGGGTAGGAGAAATCTCTCATTAGGGGCTAATGCTAACTTTACGATAAAGCCAGTGCTCATTTACCACCCCTCAAATCCTTGGGCCCTTAAGAATTATGGAAAATCTACTACAGAACTGCAGGCGCAGAACTGCAGATACAGAGTGCTGACTGTAAAGTTAAATGTGGATTTTTGAGTGCATGGAGGATCAGCACTGCTAACCCCTGCATTGTTCCAGGGTCAACTGTATAATGACATAGATAGGTTCAAAGAAAAAGAATGGGAAAGGATATACCATGAAAAACTAATCAAAAGAACCTAGAGTAGCAATATTAATAACAGAATGAACTCCAGAAAATCACCAAAGATAAAGAGGGATGTTACATGATGATAAGAGGGTCATTTGCAAAGTGTACATAACAGTCCTAAATGTGCATGCTTCTAAAAGCAGAGCATCAAAATACATGAAGCAAAACTGACAGAACTGAAAGGCAAAATAGACAAATCCACAAATATATTTAGGGACTTCAACACTTCTCTCTCACTAATCATGAGAACTAGTAGACAGAAATCAACAAGGATACAGAACCAAACAATGCCATCAACCAACTGGATCTAATTGACATTTATACAACACTTTACCCAACAACAGCAGAATACACATTCTTTTCAAATGCACATGGAGTATTCACCAAGATAGACTATGTCGGATTATAAAACACACCTTAACAAATATAAAAACATTGCATTAATACAAAGTATGTCTTCTGACCATAAAGGAATTAGATTGGAAATCAAATATAGAAGAACAACAGAATAATCTCCAAACACTTAGAAATAAAACAACACATTTCTAAATAATTCGTAGGTAAGAGGGGCAGTCTCAAGGGAAATTAGAAAATATTTTTAACTGAATGAGAATGAAAATACAGCATATCAAAATTTGTGGGATATGCCTCAAACAGTACTGTAAAAAGAAATTGATAGCATTAAATTCTCACATTAGAAGGGAAGAAAAATCTTAAATAATAATTAAAACTTTCACTTTAAGACACCAGAAAAAGAAGAGCAAGATAGACCCAAAGCAGACAGAAGGAAGGAAATAATAAAGATAAATGTAGAAATCAATGACATTAAAAACATACTGTGGGGCTTCCCTGGTGGTGCAGTGGTTGAGAGTCCGCCTGCCGATGCAGGGGACATGGGTTCGTGCCCCGGTCCGGGAAGATCCCACGTGCCGTGGAGCGGCTGGGCCCATGAGCCATGGCCGCTGAGCCTGCGCGTCCGGAGCCTGTGCTCTGCAACAGGAGAGGCCACAACAGTGAGAGGCCAGCGTACCACAAAAAAAAATTATAATAATACATACTGTGCTCATGGATTGGAACAATCAACATAGTAAAGTTACCAGTTCTCCCCAGATTAATCTACAGATTTGCTACAGTTCCAGTCAAAATCCCAGCAGGGGTTTTTGTAGATATAGACAAGGTCATTCTAAAATGTATATGGAAAGGCAAAGGAACCAGAATAGTTTAACACACCAAAATATTAGTAAAATCGTAAATCTATTTATGACAATGCATGCCTGTAAAAAGTTCCTTAATGAGATAAGGGGAGCTGATCATCAAATGTCACTAATGAAATGCTGTTTGGCTTTGAGTTGCTCAGGGTGACACAGAGGAGATCTAAGTCCAGAGGACAGTTCTGTTTTCGGCTCTGAGAATCTGAGACACCCACTGGGGTCTGCTCTGCATGGTGGCATGTGGACTATGGTCCCTCCATCCACCACCCAGGACTGGGAATCCTCCAGGCCGGCAGCTAGAGCTTGGACCTGTAGTGCGAGTGTCCCCTCTCCAGTCCTCAGTTTCTCCATCTCCTGGTCCAGCTGGATTCTTGCCCGGCACTTTGAGGCTCAGGGATGAATTTCCAGCCTCTGTGTGGGACGTCTGTGGCCCTGAAAGATGGAGGGATCTGGTGTCTAGAGGCATGCAAAAATCATCCTGATTTTCAGAAAGAAGGCAGGACCTGTGAGCAGGAAGCTGTTGACTTTGGACAGTGCTCTTGCCCCTGTGCAGACCAGAGCTAGACAAGGTCAGGTACCTTCCCACCCCAGTCCCCTTAGTTCAGCGAGAAAATGAGGCCCAGAGAAGGGAAACATTCTGTCCCAGGCTATACCACAGGTCAGTGGCCAGATAGGTCCAGACTCTAATAGCCATCTATCTGCTCACTCATTTCTTCGTTTAAATATGTTTTGGGGTAACTACCATGTACCTAAGCACAGTCCAGGCACTGGGGATGCTTCAGTGGACGTGAGAGACCATGTTCCAGGGCTCCTGATCTTGTGGGGAAACAGAGGAGAAATAAGCAAACAAACAGACATGAGAATTTCAGTAGGTATCAAAGACTATGAGAAAATAGCCCTGGTGATGCAATGTCTAGGGGCCTCCAAAGGAGGTCTGCATGATGTGATCTGAGATCTGGTGTGTGTTTCTCCTTTACTCTCACACTCACGGCACCCCCAGCACCAGCTGGGTGTCCTACAATTCAAATTTGTTTCCTAAGCACTCTTCTCAAGAAGCTACTGGAGGATGAGCTCCATTGAAATGAAAGAATAAACCAGAAAAGAAAAAGACATGAGCTACAGAAAGAAGGAGACCCCACACAAAAGAAATGACAAGGGAATCATCCTTTGGAGGATGGTGAAAATGATTCCAGGATAGCAGCTCTGCACCACATGTGGAAGGCAACTGAGCCACACTGCATCAGGGCAACCCAAGAAACAAACTGTCATCATTAAGACCCCCCTTCCATCAGGCCATCTTCTTAACCCAAGGACAGAACACCCAGGACAACTTGGGCCAGCTTCTCATCAGTACTTGGCTTGTCTTGACCATGTGCTAATGAGGATCTCTCCCCTCAGGCTCTGCTGAAGACATGCATATCACTCACAGAAGTTTCCAGCTTTCCCCTGAGAGTGGGAGGTAGACCACAGTGGGCTCAAATATAGAAAGGACAGAGCAGCCCACTTTCACTGACCGGACTTCTGCTGAATGTCCAGTGCCTGGTCTACACCCCAGTCTTGCCAGGCACCCAACTGTGGAGAGCCCAGTGTTTCCCAAGACTCACTCGTGACCTTGCTCATGAGTTCCCCAGAAAGGGCCTTGTCACCTCCCAGAGAAGCGGAAGTCAGACCAAGACTGCTCCACTCATCTCCTCCTGGAGCCTCTGCCCAGCAGGGACAGTGCTGCCCGCTCCTTGCATGGCTGGTGTGTGCTTGCCCTTCAATTTCAAGACTAAGAAGTATGTTTCTTGGGATAGATACACAGGTAGACCTATAAAGAAAAGCAAGGGAACAATTAGCACAAAAGTCAGAATGGTTATTGCCTAGAGGTTAGGGAGTAAGGAGTGGATTCATCAGGGAAAGTACGTAAGGGATTTTAAGGTACTGGTAATTCTCTTTTTCTTAGCCTGGGTAGCATTTCACAGATGTTCATTCATATTGTTTTAATAATAATAAAAAGAATTCTTATTTAAATTATAGGTGTGTTCATAGAATCTTTTGTGTTTAGTTTTTTTTTTTAAGTGAAGAGAGGAAAAAGTATCAAGGGAACGTCTCTCTGTGGTGGTTGCCAAGCAAGGCCCCATATTTACTCTGATTGTATAACCTGGGTCCCTCACTCAGGGGTGAGAGGAGAGGATGCTTCATTTTCATTTGCCAGGACCCAGTTTACCACCCGCCCCAAGCCCACCTAAGCAGGATTCTAGCCAGTGGGGAGAAGTGGTTCCTGGAAGTAAGGAAGCATGGCAGTTGGAAGGGTAAAACAAAACCCCTTCACTGTGGTTTGGGGGAGCAACTGGGCAGTATAGTTTGATTCGCTTGTAAGGACTGGTGTCTTTCAGTCCAGTCTTGCTCCTTCTAGAAGTGTGTCCTCAGGAAACAATCAAGGATGTGGACCAAGAGTAAGGGACTGACTGGATGGATTATGGAGCGAGAGAGAGACCAATTTTCCCTCTTTGAAGAGCTCTATTTTACTTACTGACCTGTGGTGGGTCTTGGTGCTGTCAACCTGCACTCAACAGATTGCCTGCAAGCTGGGCCCTAGGAGCTCAGAAACCCGAGCTTCCCAAGATATGGAAGCAGCAGGCTCTGTCAGCAGGAGCTGAGGGCCATATGGAGCACAAAAATAACCCATGCCAGTCCTCCCCTCACAGCCAAGTCTGTTGGATGGCCTCCCAAAGGCAAGGCCAGGCTGCGCATGTGCCACCTCTGCGCTCAGGTCTGAGGGAGACCCTAGCACCCCCACAGTATCCCTTCAGACAGTAGGAAACAAGGAGGAGCCCTTCATTGGACCCAAACTGTAATGAGATGAGTGTCTCAGCTCCAGGCTTTGTTAGGGAGGGAGGGGAGGAGGACCACAGAGGTTTTAGGGGCTCTGAACAAATGCTGCCACTGCTCAGAGCAGCCAAGCATGAGATGGCATGGTTCACGCCCCTACCCTTGGACCCTTTCCTCCTCTGAGGTTCCAGTGAGGGTGGGGGAAGGGCTTGGCCATGGGCTGAAACCTCTTCTTCAGCTGAGTCCATTAGGGGCTGCTCAGGGGGCTTCCTGCCTCCTGGAGGCTGGGCCATGTTGGGATTCCCAGAAATCAGGCTGCCTTCCTCAAGCTCTCAGCCCCTAAGCCCAGCTCCCCTGCTGAATCTCTGGGCCATGTCTGTCTTCCGTTCAGCATTTACCAGTTTCCTTCCCAGGGCCAAAGATAGGAGCTGGGTCTGGAGTCTGGGATCTGGGTAATAGTCACCAGCTAGTAACCTTATCCACTCCACTTTACCATGTAGGACCCAGGTTTGCTCATCTATGAAGTGGGCAATCATTCCCATATGGTCGTTTTAAGGATTAAGTGACATGTGAGAACAAAAGACACATGAAACATGACACAGAAATTCTTTCTTCTTGAAATGAAACCCCTGGGGGTCAGAGCCTGTCTGGGTCAGATGGGACAAGTACTTCATCCAGGACCCTTGGAAACAGCTCCAAGTTTAGCTCCTCTTCCCCTAGGGGCACAGAGACTGTCCCTATTCCTACAGAAGCAGTCCCAATCAAAGATGCCCATTCAACTCTCTCAGTCATGCCTTGGGCCAGCTGAGGCTCCAGATGCCCTACCTGGGGAGCAGGTCTTGCCTGGACCCTGTGAGAAAAGCTTGGAATTTAGGCCTCTTCTCAGAGCTTCTGGTGGCCCTGCACAGCTAGAAGTAAAACTGAAACATGGTCTCTGAAGAGGCCATCTAGACAGGCAGCCCTGCACAGATAGAAGTAAAACTGAAACATGGTCTCTGAAGAGGCCATCTAGACAGGGAGCTCTTTCTCATGGCAGGGGAAGGAGGATGCCTGGGGCTTCCAGGGCACACACAGATTCAGGAACTGTGTGTGGCCCCAAACCCTCCCAAAAAGCTGCAAGGGGACTAGGAGCATCATCGTAGAAGGGCTCTCATCTCTGTTCCAGAGCATACCTGTCCCTGATCGAGAGCTGGAACAATTTAAGATGTTTATTCCCACTAGTATTGTTTTTGCAGGAGTTTTGTCCAATACACTATGACAAGAAAAGGGAGTGAGGTTTAACCACAAGAAAGGAAAAAATGAAATTACTATTAATTGTAGACATGATTGGTTTCTGGAAAACCCAAGACTATTAGAACTAATGAGATTTTTAAAATCCATATACAAAACCCCATAGCAGGGACTTACCTGGTGGCACAGTGGTTAAGTATCCACCTGCCAATGCAGGGCACACAAGTTTGAGCCCTGGCCCAGGAAGATTCCACATGTCGCAGAGCAACTAAGCCCGTGCACCACAACTACTGAGCCTGTGCTCTAGAGCCTGCGAGCCACAAATACTGAGCCCACGTGCCACTACTACTGAAGCCCTCATGCCTAGAGCCCGTGCTCCACAACAAGAGAAGCCACCACAATGAGAAGAGTAGTACCACAACAAAGAGTATCCCCCACTCGCCACAACTAGAGAAAGCCTGTGTGCATCAACAAAGACCCAACACAGCCAAAAATAATAAATAAATAAAATAAATAAATTTATAAAACAAGAAACTAAACAAACAAAAACCCAATAGCGATACCCAGTTAAAGATATAATGGGGGGACATCAGGGAAGATAGTGGCATAGGAAGTACCAGGATTCCATCTCCACCTAGATGACAGTTGAACTGGCAGAATCTGTCTAATGTAATTATTTCAGCACTCTAGAGTCTATTTAAAGGCCTGCAGCTCCCAGAGGAAGGCTTAAGCACTAAATCTCAGTTAATTTTGGTCAGTTTCAGATCTGAGCATGGTAGCGGCATCCTCCACCCTTCAGCCTCAGGGCAGGCAGCCATGCACATATTCCTGGAGCAGCTTGCACACAGTTTATGGGAGCCAAGGTGGACAGTAATGCCCTTGTTCTCTAAATATCAGGGATCTGGGTTCTTATACCTATTGCTTCTGATCATGGAGGCACAGATACAGAAGCAGGCCACCATAGTTGCAATTCCTGCTGGCTGAATAGGCTTTAGGGGATTTAAAGGGCCAGAGCCTGGTTCCCCCTCCCTTCTTTTTTCTCTTTTTCCCCTCTTGAGAGCCAAACATTTAAGGATTAGGACTTTCAAAAATAACCACATATAGGGAAGAATTTCTAAAGTTACTGAACATGCCTATGGAAAGGTGCAGGCTCGTAAAAGACCCAAAAAGATCTTAATTTTACATGTTAGGCTGATCCCAGCACAAAGGCACCCTGAAGAAATTTTTTTTTTTAATCCTGAGGAAATCTTATTTCCAGATTTTAGTTACTACTTTATAAGAGTCAAACATCCAATGTTCAACAACAACAGAATATCATAAGGCATACAAAGAAACAGGAATGTATGGACCATTGAAAGGAGAAAAAAATCAGCATAAACCATCCCTGAGGAAGACCAGATGATGGACTTATTAGTCAAAGATGAGGTGACCAGTTGAGAAAACTATGAACAAAATAGAAATATCAATAAAGAGATGGAAAACATAAAAAAGCAAAAAAGGAATTTCGGAGCAGAAAAGTACAATACCTGAAATGAAAAATTCACTAAAAGCAGATTTGAGCACACAGAAGAAAGAATCAGTGAACTTAAAGCTAGGATGATTGAAATTATTGAGTCTTAAGAACATAAAGAAAAAATGCTGAAGAAAAGTGAACAGAGCCTAAGGAGCCTGTGGGACAGTAATAAGAAAACAAACATACATGTTGTGAGACTCCCAGAAGGAGAGGAGAGAGAGAAAGGAGCAGAGAGATTGTTTGAAGAAATGGTGGTTGAAAACTTCCCAAATTTGATGAAAAACATGAATATAAACATTCAAGAATCTCAACAAACTCCACGTAAAATAAACTCAAAGAGAACCATGATGAAACACATTGTAATCAAATATCAAAAGATAAAGACAAAAAGAATATGGAAAGCAGCAAGAGAGAAGCAAATTGTCACATACAAGAGAACCTCAATAAGATTATTGGCATTTTTCTCATCAGAAACCTTTGAGGCCAGAAGGCAATGGGTTGATATAGTCAAAGTTCTGACAGTAAAAACATTGCCAACCAAGAATTCAATATACAGCAAAACTATCCTTCAAAAATGAGGGAGAAATTAAGATATTCCAAGATAAACAAAAGCTGAATGGTTTCATTATACCAGAACAAGAAATACTCAATGGAGTCCTTCAAGTTGAAACAAAAAGACACTAATCAGTAACTCAAAGCCATATGAAGAAATAAAGATCTCTAGTAAAGATATATACATGGGCAAGTATAAAAGTTAGTATTATTGTAACTTTGGTTTATAACTCCACTTTTTGTTTTCTACATGATTTAAGAGACTAATGGAGTTTTTTACAAAAATAATTATTAGCCTATGACACTAACTGCATAAAGACATGGTTTTGTGACCTCAATAACTGAAACAGTGTAGGGACAGAATGGTATAGGGACAGAGTTTTTGTATGCTATTAAAGTTAAGCTAGCATAAATTCAAACTAGAGTGTTATAACTTTAGGATGATAAATGTAATCTCCATGGTAACCAAAAAGAAAATAGCTATGGAATATACACAAAAGGAAATTGGAAAATAATTTAAATGTTTCACAATAAAAAATTAACTAAATACAAAAGAAGACAGTAATACAGGAAATGAGGGACAAAAAGCTATAAGGCATATAGAAAATATAGCAAAATGGCAGAAGTGAATTCCCCTTAACAGTTACTATTTTAAATCTAAATGGATTAAACTCTCCAGTCAAAAAGAGATTGGCAGAATGATCGAACTACGTGCTGTCTACAAGAGACTCATTTTAGATTCAAAGACATAAATATGTTAAAAGTGAAAGGATGGGAAAAGATATTCCACTAACCAAAAGAGAGTGGGGTGGCTATGCTAATAGCAGAAAATAAACTTTAAATTTAAAAAGGTTACAAGAGATAAGGAAGGACATCATATATTAATAAAAGGTTCATTACAGCAAGATATAGCAATTATAAACATTTACATAACTTTAAAACAGACCATCAAAATATATGAAGAAAAAAATTACAAGAATTAAAGAGACAGATAGTTCTACAATAACAGTTGGAGAGTTTAATACCCCACTCTCAATAATGGATAAAACAATCAGACAAAAGATAAGTAAAGAAATATAGAATTTGAAAAACACAATGAGCCAACTAGATCTACGAGACATATACAAAACACTCTATGCAACAACAATAGATTACACATTCTTCTCAAGTGCACAGGGGACATTTTCCAGGATAGACCATATAATGGGCCACAAATCAAGTCTCAATATATTAAAAAAAGATATCTATCATACAAAGTATCTTCTCCAACCACAACAAGGATGAATTAGAGGTCAACAATAAAAAAGAAAACTAGAAAATTCACAAATCTGTGGAAACTAAACAAGGCACTCTTAACCAATGGTTCAAAGAAAAAAATCATAAAGGAAATTAGAAAATCCTTAGAGACAAATGAAAATGGAAACACAACATACTAAAACTTATGGGTTGCAGTGAAAACAATGTTAAGAGAGAAGTTTATAGCTATAAACACTTACATTAAAAAAGAAGAAAGAGGGCTTCCCTGGTGGTGCAGTGGTTGAGAGTCTGCCTGCCGATGCAGGGGACACGGGTTCGTGCCCCGGTCTGGGAGGATCCCACATGCCGCAGAGCGGCTGGGCCCGTGAGCCATGGCTGCTGAGCCTGCGCGTCTGGAACCTGTGCTCCGCAACGGGAGAGGCCACAACAGTGAGAGGCCCGCGTACCACAAAAAAAAAAAAAGAAGAAAGAGTGCTTCCCTGGTGGCACAGTGGTTAAGAATCTGCCTGCCAATGAAGGGGACATGGGTTCGAACCCTGGTCTGGGAAGATCCCACATGCCGCAGAGCAACTAAGCCCATGTGCCACAACTGCTGAGCCTGCGCTCTAGAGCCCACGAGCCACAACTACTGAGCCCATGTGCCACAACTACGGAAGCCCGCATGCCTGGATCCCATGCTCTGCAATAAGAGAAGCCACTGCAAGGAGAAGCCCGTGCACTGCAATGAAGAGTAGCCCCCCCGCCAGCCACAACTAGAGAAAGCCTGCATGCAGCAATGAAGACCCAACACAGGCAAAAATAAATAAATAAATAATTTATTTATTTAAAAAAACAAAAGAAGAAAGATCTCAAATCAACAAGGAACTAGAAAAAGAAGAGCAACCTAAACCCAAATCTAGCAGAATGGAGGAACTGATGAAGATTAGAGAAGAGGTAAATAAGATATAGAATAGAAAAAAATTACAGAAAATCAATGAAACCTAAAGTTAGTTCTTCAAAAAGATTAACAGAATCAACAAACTTTTAACTAGATTGACAATAAAAAAGAGAATTACTCAATTACTAAAGTTAGAAATGAAAGTGGGAACATTACTTCCAATTCTACAGAAGGATTATAAGAAAATACTATGAACAATTGTATGAGAACAAATTAGATAACCGCGATGAAATGTACAATTCCTAGAAACACAAAACCTACCAAGATTGAATCACAAAGAAATAGAAAATCTAAATAGACCTATAACTAGTAAGGAGATTGAATCAATAATTAAAATCCTCCTGACAAAGAAAAGCCCTGGAGCTGACAGCTTCACTGGTGAATTTCTACCAAACATTTAAAGAAGAATTAACACCAATCCTTCTCAAACTTTTCTCAATAAGTAAAAAGAGAACACTTCCTAACTCATTCTATGAGGCCAGTATTGCCCTGATATGAAAGCCAGACAAAGACACTGCAAGAAAAGAAAGCTATAGACCAATTCTCCTCATGAACATCGATGCAAAGTTCCTCTACAAAATACTAGAAAACTGAATTCAGCAGCATATTAGAAGGACCAAGTGGGATTTATTCTTAGAATTGAAAGATGACTCAACCTATGAAAATCAATTAATGTAACACATCACATTAAAAAAAGAAGGAAAAAATCGTCTGATCATTTCAATTGATGCAGAAAAAGAATTTGAAAAAATTCAGTACCCTTTAATGATAAAAAACTCTCAACAAACTAGGAATAGAAGGAAACTACCTCAACATAATAAAAGCTGTACATGAAAAACCGACAGCTAATATTATACTCACTGGTGAAAGACTGAAAGCTTTCCCTCTAAAATCAGGGACAAGACAAGGATGCCTGTTTTTGCCACTTCTATTCAACATAGTGAAAAAAGCTCTAGCCAGAGCAAGAAAAAGAAATAAAATGCAAACAAATTAGAAAAGAAGTAAAATTAGCTGTTTGCAAACAAATGACCTAATATATAGAAAACCCTAAAGATTACATACAAAAAACAAAACAAAACAAAACTGTTAGTACTAATTAACAAATTCAGCAAAGTAGCAGGCTACAAAATCAACACCAAAAAAATTAGTTGTGGGGCTTCCCTGGTGGCACAGTGGTTGGGAGTCTGCCTGCCAATGCAGGGGACACGGGTTCATGCCCCAGTCCGGGAGGATCCCGCATGCCGCAGAGCAGCTGGGCCCGTGAGCCATGTCCGCTGAGCCTGCACGTCCAGAGCCTGTGCTCCGCAGCAGGAGAGGCTGCAGCAGTGAGAGGCCCGCATACTGCAAAAAAAAAAAAAAAAAAAAAAAATTAGTTGTGTATCTATATACTAACAATGAACAATCCAAAATGGAAATTAAGAAAACAACTCCATTTATAATAGCATCAAAAGAATAAACTTAGAAACTTACACTTAGGAATCAATTTAATCCAGGAGGCAAAACACTTATACCCTGAAAACTACAAAACATTACTGAAAGAAATGAGAGAAGACACCAATAAGTGGAGACAACCTGTGTCATGGATTGGAAGACTTAATATTGTTAAGATGTTAACACTATCCAAAGCAATCTACAGATTTAATGCAATCTCTATCAAAATTACAATTGGGTTTTTGGCCAAGGTAGAAAACTCCATCTAAACTTTATATGGAATCTCAAGGGACCCTGAATAGCCAAAACAATCTTGAAATGGAAAAACAAAGTTGTAGGATTTGTGTTGCACTTGCTGATTTCAAATTTAATACAGAGCTACAGTAATCAAAACAGTGTAGTATTGCCATAAAGACAAACATATAGACCAATGGAATAGAATAGAAAGCCCAGAAATAAATGCCAGTGTATAGAATCAAATTATTTTTGACAAGCGTGCCAAGACCATTCAGTGGGGAAAGAAAAATCCTTTCCCAAATGGTGCTGGGAAAACTGGATATCCACAGGTCAAATCATGAAGTTGGACCCTTTCCTAACACCATATACAAAAATTAATGCAAAATGGAGCAAAGCCCTAAACATAAGGGCTGAAACTGTAAAACTCTTAGAAGAAAACATTGGAAAAAAACTTTTTGACATTGCATTTGTCAATGATTTCTTACATATGACACCAAAGGCACAGGCAACAAAAGAAAAAAATAGACGAATTGGACTTTACCCAAATGAAAAACTTTGGTGCATCAAAAGACACTATCATCAGAGTAAAAAGGCAATCCACATAATAGAAGAAAATATTTACAAATCACAAAGCTAAGAGGGATTAATATCTGAAATACATAAAGAACTCCTAAAACTCAACAACAATAAAAACAGCTCAATACAAAAATGGGCCAAGGACTTGAATAGACATTTCTCCAAAGAAGATGTATATGAATGGCCAATAAGCACATGAAAAGATGTTCAACATCACTGATCATTAGGGAAATACAAATCAAAACCACAATGAGATTACACTTCATACACTAATGGTGGCTACCATCAAAAATAAAGAAAATCGGGGCTTCCCTGGTGGCACAGTGGTTGGGAGTCTGCCTGCCGATGCAGGGGACACGGGTTCGTGCCCCAGTCACGGCTAGGCCCGTGAGCCATGGCCGCTGAGCCTGCGCATCCGGAGCCTGTGCTCCGCAACAGGAGAGGCCACAACAGTGAGAGGCCCACATACCGCAAAAGAAAAAGAAAGAAAATTGGTATTAGCATGGATGTGGAGAAATTGGAACACTTTTACATTGCTGGTAGGAATGTAAAATGGACAACTGCTGTGGAAAGCAGTGTGACAAAGGTGGAAGCAACCCAAATGTCCACTGATGGATGAATGGATAAAGAAAATGTAGTATAAATATACAGTGAAATACAGTATAAATATCCAGCCTTAAAAAGAAAGGAAATTCTGGGGCTTCCCTGGTGGTGCAGTGGTTGAGAGTCCGCCTAACAATGCAGGGGACACGGGTTCGTGCCCCAGTCCGAGAAGATCCCACATGCCGCGGAGCAGCTGGGCCCGTGAGCCATGGCCGCTGGGCCTGCGTGTCCAGAGCCTGTGCTCCACAACGGGAGAGGCCACAACAGTGAGAGGCCTGCGTACCGCAAAAAAAAAAAAAAAAGAAAGGAAATTCTGACACATACTACAACAGGAATGAACCTTGAAGACTTTCTACTAAGTGAAATAAGCCAGTCCCAAAAGGACAAATACTGCTGTGCAGTGTTGGTGGTATAGTGGTGAACATAGCTGCCTTCCAAAAGGACAAATACTATATGATTCCACTGATACAGGTACCTAGAATTGTCAAATTCTTAAAGAAGAAAATAGAATGGTGATGACCAGGGGCTGAAGGGAGGGGAGAATGGGGAGTTATTGCTTACTGGGCATGGAGTTTTATTTGGAGAAGATGGAAAGTTTCTGGAGATGGATAGTGGTGATGATTGAGCAACTAAATGGTTAATGCCACTGAAGTGTACACTTAAAAATGGTTAATATGATAAATTTTATGTTAAGCAGATATTACAACAATTTTTGAGAAAGATATAACGGGGGAGGGGGAAGAAATGATGGGATGCAAATATGTAAATGTGTAAACGTATGCTACATAGGGAGGCAAAGGCAGAAGTGGCTCTGATTTGAAGTGTGGCCAACTACATCCTTCAAGAGTCAGTTGGCAGGGATAACCCCCAGCAGCTATTGATAGCTGGTTTCAGAAGCTCCAGCTACAAGCCTGGAGGAGCAGGGTAGAGGGCCATCAGGCCACAGCCAGCTTGGAAACCCTGGTGAAGCACAGGAGTGCTGTTCGGAATTTTGGCACAGAGCTCCATTAGCAGTTGGAATTGCTGCTCATGTTGTGTTCTAAGCCCTTGCAGGTGGTGAGCACCCGTGGGGAAGACTGACCTTGGTGGTCCTTTCTTCTCCATGGCAGGTATTGTGCTGAGTGCTTTGTGCACTTAATCTTACCGGTTCCTCTTCATAAACTAAAGAGGAGGGATTCTTTTCCCTGTTCTCTGTGCACAAAGGCACTTTTCAGGGCCGTTTTCTAGGAGTGTCTTTCCCTCTGTCCCCTCGGTCAAGCCTGGCCCGGTGCCCACCCAGGAAAGAAGGCTGGAGAGAACATCTCCTCTCCAGTCCCCAAGACATGTTGCACTGACCAGCCACACACATTCCTTCCATAGGGTCTTTGGATTTCCATTTTTGGCAGCTTTTTTATGCCAATCACCAGCCCTGTGGGCTGGGCCAGCAGAATGAGGGTTGTAGACTGGCCACCCAGGAGCCAGAGATGTCATTTCTAAATGTGCTTTCGTCATACAGTGTGGTCCCCACTGTGGCTTTTTAAAAAAAACAAATTTAATTAAAATCAAAATACAAAATGTCAGGAATTCTGGGCTCTCTTAAACCTGGAAGGTCTAAGCACATGGTCAGCCCTCAGGGAGCCCAGCGGAGCTGTGTTTTCTCGTGCCCACAGCTCTGGCCACTCTCTACCAGCCTCACCTGCAGGGTGGCTTGCTGGGGGTCCTCTCCCTGCATCTGCCAGTCTTCCTGCAGATCAGATCCATGCAATGCAGGCTCGCTGCCCACCCCTCATAACTGTCATGGGAGTCCCAGCACCTCCACATGCAGGGCCTGGAGACTTAAACACAGGGATCCATATATACGCCTGAGGGGCAGGGACTAAGCAGGGGAATAGGAGACATAGGCAGAGAAACTGAGGCAGGAGCACAAGCCTAGGTTGGGGGGAAACTGTGACTCAGAAGCCACCCCTGCCCCTCCCAGACCTGGCCTGCAGCAGGTCAGGCCTGCTTAGGTCAGGTCCCCCCACACCAACCAAGTGCATTTTCCAGGGCAGTGCGTCTGATTGGCCCAGGCTGGGCTGGTTCCCGCCCCTTGGCCAAGTGAGGGTGGGCCTCCCTGGTAGTCCCACCAGGACTGTCAGTATTCATCAGAGGGTGTGGTTACTCCCCAAAGCAAAACTCCTGTGTTTGTAGCCAGAAGGAAAGGAGATGGAGGCCAAGAAAGCAGACCCAGCCAATGGAGGTGCCAAGAGGGGTGGATTTGGAGCTCAGGTCTGGGCTGGGAAGGAGATGTGGCACCTGGGAGAGGAGGTCCTCTGTGCACGTGGGCCCACAGGCCAAAGTTAATACCTGGAAGGGATGGCCTGTCCCCGTAGGGGCCACTGTGACCCCGGGCCAACCAGCATGGGCTTTTTCTCTCCTCATGTTTTGGGCACTGCTGGTCACACCTCAAGTGTCTGACCGAGTCCCTCTGACACTGTGGCCTGGGGATACCAGCATCAGTGCCCAGGTGGGCTGATGGTCAGGAACAGGGCCTGGAGTTCAGACTCACCTGTGCTCAAGTCCCAGCTCTTCCATGTACTCAGCATGAGAGCTGGGTACCTGCCTTTCCCACTCTGAGCCTCAGTTTCCTTATCGGTAAGATGGGAGGCCCAAGGGATGAGATGGGGCGTCAGGCAGGGAAGATTGGCCTTCCCAGGTCAGGACTGCAGGCTTCTCCCTAGCCTCCCTCCCACAGACTCCAATACTTGAATGCCTGGTGTGTTGGCCACACCTCATCATCCCTTTTTGCACTGTTCAATTTCAGGCTTCACTGCCTCTCACCTGCACCACTGAATCACTTGAATGCCACGTATCTTGACCGAGCACCCACTGTGCATGTGTGTCAGGGAGCCGGGCCCTAGAGTGCAGCAGTGGGCGAGCCAGCCTCCTCCTGGAGAGAACACAATGCCAGGAGACCAAGGCCAGTGTGAAGTCTGGGGCATTGGGGAGGCCTAGGGGTCACAGGGGTCAGGAGGCATGCCAGGCAAGCAGGTGCAGTGTGTTCGAAGGTGTGGTGCGTGGTTAGTCCTGGGGTAAAGGGGCCCTCACCTGGACACATCAGAAAGTGGACTTTGCATTCAAACCATGGCTGGGCCACTGTTGGTTGCGTCCCCTCAGGGGGTCACGGGGTGAGCATGCCCGCGATCCCACCACCCGCATAGCCCTGGGATGTGTTCAGGTGTTCTGGGGGCCTTTCGTCTTCTCAGCTATGTTTGATGACTGAGCTTGACCTTCATTCAGCTTGAATGGATAGCACCAAGACAATAGCATACATCGGGGCAAAGGGGGCATGAACATCAATGAAGCATTTTTTTCAGTGTCCCATTGTAATTTTATTCATTGGAATAATATTGCTTGTATTGTGTCATATGTGCAGTTTTCTCTCCTCCCATTTTCACTTTGTTACATCATAACCATTTCTATGTTATCACTGAGTCCTCATAATTGTCATTTCAACGGCAACAGAAACTCCACTAATGGGTATATTCTCCTTCTGTTCATCATCTGTGGCGTTCTGCATTTTGTTCACTGCTTATAATTAACACCAAACCAAACTCCTTTCCAAAACTTTTCCTCTTTAGATTATTTTCTTGGGATAAATTTCCAAGGATTTGATTAAGGTGAAAGAACACTCTCAAACATAAGGCTCTTTGCACATCGAGTCAAATCTTGTCCAATTCAAAGGGGCTGTGACAGTGTATAGCCCTGCCCAGCAGTGTTTAAAGGGCTGGTCCAACATGCCAGACAGCACTGGTTGTTTTGTTGTCTTGTTCCTTTAGTGGGTATAAAGCAGACACCTACTGGAGTCATACCATGCACTTGTCTATACACACACACACACACACACACACACACACACACACACACACACACATGGAGTCCCAGGCCCCCAGGCAAAGCAAAGAGAGATAACTTGAAACAGCTCTTTAGATGGGGCACAGACGGAGTAGCCCGCCAGCCCGCTCGGGACCTCTGTGCCGGCCCTGTACTCCCAGCTGCTGCTCATGTACACCATGCAGGCTGTGTGCTTAGAAGCACACATTGGGGAACTACTGGTGATTCCAAGGATTCTCAAGGGAAATTGTGACAATAAACAATTTTCCCAGCATCACTGGCTTCTTTTAAAATTGTGGTAAAATACACATAACATGAAATTTACGATCTTAACCATTTTTAAGTGTGCAGTTCAATTGCATTAAATACATTCACATTGCTGTGCAGCCACCACCAGCATCCATCTCCAGAATTCTTTTTATCTTGCAGCACTGAAGCTCTCTGTGAATAAAAGTAACTCCCCATGCACCTCCTGCCCTGGGAGCCACCTTCTACTGTCTGTCTCTATGAACTTGACTACTCCAGGAGCTGCATGTAAGAGGAATCATACAGATTGGTCCTTTTGTGTCTGGCTTATTTCACTCAGCATTAGAGTCCTCAAGTTTCACTCACGTGGTAGCACATGTCAGAATGTCCTTCCTTTTTAAGGCTGAATAATAGCCCATCGTGTGTATCCATCACATTTTGTTATCCATTCATCTGTTGATGGACAGTTGAGTTGGCTTTTAAAAATTACCCCGATAGCTAGTGGGAAGCAGCCGCATAGCACAGGGAGATCAGCTCCGTGCTTTGTGACCACCTAGAGGGGTGGGATAGGGAGGGTGGGAGGGAGACGCAAGAGGAAGGAGATATGGGGATATATGGATATGTATAGCTGATTCACTTTGTTATAAAGCAGAAACTAACACACCATTGTAAAGCAATTATACTCCAATAAAGATGTTAAAAAAAAATTGGACATCCAAACAATGGATTACTGTGGGACAGTTAAAAATAAAAAGCATGAACATGCTCTGTCCTGCCATGGGAAGATTTCCAAAATGTACTATTAGTGAAACGAGCACAGGAGAGTGTGTGCAATACACTACTTTTTGTGTAATAAAGAAAGGGGGGAATATATATATTTATATTTTCTTGTCCTTGTATACAGAAGGACAGAAAAATAGGTAAGAAATTAATAAAAGCAGTTACTATGGGAGAGGGTGAATGGGGGCCACTTCCGCAGCCCGTCTGTGTTCCCAGTAGGCTGGAGCCCCTGCTCAAGGGAGGAGGATGACGTCTGTGCCAGCGCACCTTCGGGGAGGTGTGGGAGGAATGTCAGGGCACTACCGTGGCTCTGACCGCACCCACCCTATCTCAAAGGAATACCCAGATGCAGGAAGTCATCATCCCCTCTCCCTTTGCCTGGGCACACCCTTCAGAGCCTCAGTGGTACAGTCTCTCTGCATGCCTTGGCTTGCTTATGTCTGCCTCCCCAACCCCTTGCCAGCTCTGAGAGGTCCTGTCCGTCTGCAGGCACTCCATGCATGCACGCATGAATGACCATCAGCAACAGCAGGAGACACCAGAGACTGCAGCAGGGGGCCAAGCCCATCCATCCACTGATAATCGGGCCAGAGCCCAGCTGGCAACAGGATGGGTGCTTGGAGGTGGGAGGGCAACATCAGCCACCCATCTGCTCTCTGGGCATCCCTGTGAGTCATAATGGTTCTGGCCCCCAGCTCCACGCAACCCCTGACCTCCAGTGTAAACTTGCTGCTTTGGAACAGAGCTGGGTCCAAGCCCTCCCCCCTTCCTCGTGTGTCCGGCCCCCCACACCCGGCCCCCAGTACCAGGCCAGACCTGAGGTGCTCTGGATGCTTCCCAGCTCACCTCTTGAAGTTGTGGCATCCTGGCTTCCCCAGAAAGGCCTCTCTGCAGCCCCTCTCACATTGTCTGATGGACCACCCTGAGCTACAGAGAGGTTTCCAGAATCGCCTCCACCTCCACTACTGGCTCATCTTTGAGAAAACTGGGATCTGGGACAGGCTACAGGGAGGAGGTGCCAGGTGTCTGGCAGGAGAGAGCGGACCTTCCTGGCCTCAAGAGCTTTCTGTCTAGTGGAACTGGGCTCTGGTTCTGGGCTCTGGGTGTGCGGCAGAGGCAGCGCTCACCCCAGAGTTAACCACCATTCCCTGCAGGGCAGCCCCCATGTGCCCTCATGTGCAGCAGCTTTCCCACTGGGATGGACAGGAGACAATTTTGTGAAATTTTAGTTTCATCAACTGAAAATTGAACACTTACAACTTTGCTGGAAATGTGAAATAAAGCTGTGGCTGTCCCTAGGGCTGGGACTGTCCAGTCCGCTGTTCAGACTGGTTCCCGCACCCTCCCTGCACCGTAACCCAGTCCCTGCACGCCCTAGGGACGGCCCTCTGCGGGGCTGCTTCTGATCCCCAACATCAGCTTGGACTCTCCAAGTCCCTCTGTCTTTACTTTCAGGGCCAGGTCACCAGGGGGCAGGAGAAGTCAGAAACAGGCTGGGGCCAGGTTCTGCCATGGGGGCAGCAGGGGTGAGGTGAGAGGGGCAGTGGGGAGGCTGCTCCCTGTAAGGTCCCTGTGGTGAGACTGCAGGACTCCACAGTTAAAGCTGCGGGGGCTACTTGAATGTATGGAGAGATGGGTACGTATAGGAGCTGGTTAGATGTATGGGAGATGGTTAAACAGTCACAGGCTTGGCCAGGACTCGCTGCCACAAGTGCCCCAAAGGCTTCGTTCAAGAAGACTGGCCAACAGGTATATGTGCAGAGCCCGAGGGAGGAAGCACTGTCCAGTGCACACTTGTGGACGGGTGCCTGCTGCAGGCCAGGACCTTGACTCAGTGCTGGGTCAGAAGACATGTGTGCTGTGGCCCCACCTGGAGGAGGTCTGGCTGGAGACCTTTCTCTATACCAGGCACCAGCAGCACCCCAAGCACTCCACAATGCTGACAGGGAGAATCTGCTGATGCCCACCGGAAGTCAGGCCCAGCCTTGAGGGGTTGCTGCAGGGAAACAGGGAAGGTCCCACCTACGGGGAGTCACTTCAGCCACGTGCAGAGGGATGGAGGATTGA
Organism: Phocoena sinus; assembly: GCF_008692025.1. Lineage (NCBI taxonomy): Eukaryota > Metazoa > Chordata > Mammalia > Artiodactyla > Phocoenidae > Phocoena > Phocoena sinus. The sequence continues at coordinate 17,850,207 of NC_045765.1, read as the reverse complement.
AGATGGTGGGAGAGCCTTCCTGCAAGGGGGGAATAGCTGGACAGGTCAGTGGGTCCTAATCACAAAGAGCCTGGACAGTCATTTGGCTGCAGCTGAGAGAAACTCAAACAGACTCATGTAATGGAGCAGTCCACAGAGCAGCTTCGGGCACAGCAGGATCCAGGGCCTCACCCACTGACCTCAGGAATGTGTCACTTTCCTGGCTCCTTGAGGGACAGGATGGTCCCAACCGTGCCATTCCACTGCTCAGGAACCCAGGGGAAAGAGCTTTCAAGTGCCACAGAAGTTCTAGGATTGCATCTGAGCCCTCTAGTTTGGGTCAGGTCCCCCCCAGACTCATTCTTGTGGCCAGCAGCAGGGCAAATACGTTGATTGTCTAAGCCTGGTCAAAAACAACCTTCACTGCGAGTAGGAGTGGATACTGGAAACAGTCAGTCCCTAAATGTCTAGGAATGATAATGGAAAAGAGATGATTCCTGGGGATGCAGTGGCTATGGGGTGGGGGGATCCCTCCCTGGCAGCCCTCCCAGGAGGTGATCACTGGGCTCAGGTGGGCACAGAAGAGCCTATGGGAGGCAGGGCCTGCCCAGCCAGGATCCCGGGGGACCAGCAGGTCCAAATGCCCCTTGCCATTGCAGGTAGGCATGCCCCGGACACTGAGCACCTCCGACATGGTCCCTCCAGGCAGCCTCGGCCCACCCCACCCTGAGCCCACAGATGGTGAGCAGGCCGGGCAGCCCCTCCTGGATGGAGCTCCATCCTCAGCCTCCCTGGACACCCTGATCGAGCAGCTGGTGCCCAAAGCTGACTACTACCCTGAGGTGGGTGATCCACCCAGTGGGGAGGAGGGGTAGCAGACTGGGCTCTCTTCCACCAGGCATGGGGGAGACAGCAGAGCTGGGGCTGGCTGGGCCTGGGGGTGGAGTAGGCTGGGAGGCACGTCCTTCCATGCCCTTGTGAGCACAGGCTGCCTTTCTCCCGTATCCCCCCAGAAAGCCTACATCTTTACCTTCCTGCTGAGCTCCCGCCTCTTCATCGAGCCCCAGGAGCTCCTGGCCCGGGTCTGCCACTTGTGCATCGAGCAGCAGCAGCTGGACAAGCCAGTGCTGGACAAGGTGAGAGGCAGGGCAGGGCCGGGGGCCTCCGAGTGTACTGGGTCTCCCCTGACATGCACTTGTGAATCAACATCTTGGAGAGGCAGCAATTGCTCCCGTTCTCCTGACAAGGAGCCCACAGGGGTTTCTGACTTGTCTGAAGCCCAGAGCCAGAAGGGACAGAGTCAGAACCTTTAACCCCAGTGCTGTTTTCCAATGCCCTAGGGGAGCCTTGAGCTCACACAGCCCAAACCTGGGCCCCCAGAGCCCCATGAATAGATCCCCATCTGTGGCCTGGGATGGCCCTGCTGTGCCTGCTGGTCTCCCTGCCCCCAGCACCCTCTGTTCCACCCTTTCTTCTTCTGCGGGTCCACTGTTGGCTCAGCCTTCCCTCGGTTCCCCGTATCCTTTCCTCTGTCCCTTGCCATATCCCATGGGCTACAACTGTCTATTTATACATGTGTCAGTAGGGTTCCGCTGTCCAGTGATAGAAACTCAGTTTCAACTGGCCTAAGGCAAAGGGACTTTAGTGGCTCATATAACTGCAAAGTCTCAAGCTACCACTGGCTCCAGGGACTAAAACACCATTAAAACGTGGTCTTTCTCCCTAAGACCCCTTGCTTTGTTTTCCTCTGGCCAGTCTCACTCTTGCTCAGGCAGGTTCTCTGCACGGTGACTGATGGCCTCCACGGCTCCAGGGTCATGGTCTACCCTTCCCAATCCTGTGGAAAGAGGATCCTGATAAATAAAAGCCCCAATCTCATTGGCTTAGCTTAGGCCACATGCCCCTCTGTGAGCCAGTCACGGTGCATGATGGGGGTGTGCCATGCCCTGATTGGCCAGCACTGATCTGGGCACACTCCTGGAGCCCTGGGTCAGGTATCAGCTGGGAAGGATGGAGAGGGAGACCCCACAGGAAAACAGATGCTGTCACCACAGAAAGGGAGATGGGACGACTGGCAGTTACAAACAAGAGATGACCCCCATTCCAAACGTGTGTCTGTCCCCCTCTGCTCTGCTGTGGTCAGCCCCCATCCCCATGTCCCGTCTCTGTCTCCTGGCACAAAGTAGGCACGAGGCCCACCCCACCTCGGCCATTGCTGCTGCCCCTCGGACAGCCCAGACGCGCAGTGAGTGGCTGAGACAGTGGCTGCTGTGACCCCCACCTCCCAAGCAACCCTCACCAAATGCAGACGACCCTCGGATTGCCTTGCAGGCCCAGGTCCGGAAGTTTGGCCCCAAACTGCTGCAGTTGTTGGCCGAGTGGACAGAGACGTTCCCTCGGGACTTCCAGGAGGAGTCGACCATCAGTCACCTGAAGGATGTGGTGGGCCGCATCGCCCCCTGTGACGAGGTGGGCGAGCCAAGCGGGATTCTCTTCACCTTGTCTACACCCTCACACCCCAGATCTGAGCCTGTTCCTGGGATGGCCTCAGGGTCCTCATCTCCCCACCAGCACACTGCAGCCCCTCTAAAATCAGCCCCTTTCTGCCCCATCAGAGAATCAGGCACTGCAGAGCTGGCAGGGAGAGCAGGCCTCTGGTTCCAGGCCTGGTCTCTTGACCTTTCTCCTGTCCTGCTCTCATCAGTGGCATCAGATGGCAAGTGAAGGGCTCTTGTGGCTGCGTGGTCGGGCCATAGGTCAATGACCCATTAGGCTGGCCTGGCAGAACCCTCTTCCCCAGTAGCTTGGGAGGCAGCCAGTGTATTGGGCATCTGGTGCCTCTGCGCCCCACACCCTGCCCTGCTCTCCCAGCTGCATTACTCTGGGGAAGGCACTTAAAGGTGAAAGAGGAACAAAACTCCCTACTCCCTACCTCCCAGGATTAGGGTGAGAACACTGAGGGGGAGTGCACGTTGCTTGCCTTGGGAGGAGACTGAATGCGGCAAGCTGACAGCTAGTGACATGCCCCAAAGTGGGTCTGAACACAGAGCCAGCCAGAGCCAAAGGAGAACTGCCAAGGCAGGCTGGGCACCAGGAAGCTGTAAAGTCCAAGGCCTAACTGAGGCTCAGAAAGGGATGCCCTGCCCTGAGGTCATTTCACATAGCCAGCAAGTTAGTTGTTCTGAGAGCTCGGTGAGATGAGGGTCATCTCCTCCTCCTCCTTTGCATCCCCTGATCCATCTGGGGATTATAACACTTGGCTTAGGTTGCAGCAGAAAGGAGACTCAGGGAAGGCTCAATGATTGGATGGATCAGGAGGATGAAGCAGGAAGGGGAGATGCTGACTGACCGGCTTGGTACATAGTTGGCTACTTTGATGGATGAGTCGAGGGGGAAAGAAAGATGTTTGGGAAGTTGGGTAGGCAGGGAGATTTATGGGCTAAGTGGATGTGGAGAGATTGATGGAAAGAAGTGGAGGAGAAAGGTAGAAATGATAGCTAGATGAGTGGGTAGATGGATGACTAGATGGATGGGAGGGTGAGTGAATGGGTAGGTGGATGGGTGTGTGGGGGTATGGGTGGGTCGGTGAGAACATGGATGGGAAGGTGGGTGGGTGGATGGATGGATGGAGGGATGGATGGACGGATGGTGGATGGATGGATGGGTGGGTGAGCGGATGGACGGTGGATTATGTATGAATGGATGGATGGTGGATTGATGGTGATGGATGGATGGATGAATGGTGGATGGATGTATGAATGGATGGATGAGGGCAAATGTTAGACTGGAGGGAGGAAGGATAGATAAGTGAATTGATGGATCTGTGGGTGGGTGACTGTATAAAAGGGGAGGTGGGCAGTAACAGATGGGTGGGAAATAGATGGTTGCAGGGACGGTAGATGGATGGATGGATGGATGGATGGATGGATGGATGGAGCAGAGGGTATGTAGTGAGATGAGAGCCCAGTCCTCTGCTTTATCTCTTTCCCCTGCCACAGTAGGCCTTCAAGCAGGTGAGGTCTAAGCCATTGACAAGATGGATTATCTGCCCTTATCAGGCCTGCCTCTGCCATTGGCAGAGCAATTTCAGAGGCAGACCCTGCCATTCTGGCCACGGTGGCGTGGGATGGGTATAAGTCCTGGGCTTGTTTCCTTGAGAAGCAGTGCCTCCTCACTGAGCCCTCAAAAAATCTGTCAAGACTGTGCCGGGAAATCTTTTCTAACTACCCAGTAGATGAAAATAATATACAGCCAAGACCTATGAATGGGCTATAGAAAGCAGTCATCCACCAGGTGTGGATTTTCAAAGCAGAAATAACTCATTCGGGGCATTTCTCATTCCTTCCCTTGGAATCCAATTAGGTGTGCTGAGTGGTGAGAACTGGACCTGGGATTCCCTAGTCTCCATGCCACACACCCAGGCTCAGGCCAGGGGTGCCCCATGTGTCTTTGTAATCCCCAAGTTGCCCTTCCCCAGAAAGCACCTGCTCCAAGGGGATGTCCTGTAGGTGCTGGTTTCCCTCCCCTGGATGCTGCGGGTGGACTGCAGGCTGCTCCCCTCCCAGCACAGGCACAGTCTCAGCTGGGAAAGGAGCTGGTGAGCCCTGAACCAAACTGATGAGGCAGGGCCCACAGCACTTAGAACATGAGTCAGTGTCAGACCTTCTGCGCTCAGATCCCAGCTCAGAAACCACAGCTCTGTGACTTTGGGCAAGGTGCTTCCCCTCTCTGAACTTCAGTTTCTTCATCAGTCAAACAGAGACGATAACTGCTCCCACCACACAGGTCTGCGGCAAAGGCCCTGAAGTCACATGTGCTCGTACTTCAGCACTTGGTAAATGTGAGCTATGATGAGGAACAAATTCTTTCCAAAGTTCAGGCACATGGGGATTATTTTTAACTTTTTTGAAACTTTTGTTATGGAACATTTCAAACATATACAAACATAGATAATAGTAACCATGAACTCCTGTGTGCTCATAGCCTAGCTTCAACAATTATCAACATTTTGCCAAACTTGTTTCTTCTATCCCCTCACACACTTCCCCTCCCTCCAAATTATGTTTTTAAATCATAGGCATTATACCTTTTGCTCCAAAAACATTTCAGAATCATCTTGTAAAAGATTTCTTACACAGAGATAGGATCAAGATAGGATGATATAAAGTGTTGTGCATAATACAGAGATGAACACAAGTGTTTTCAGAACTGCGTGTCTTTGGGCAAGTTACTTAACCTCTCTGGAACTTAAATTAATTTCTGTAAGAGGGAAGATGATAAGCCCTCCCTCAAAGGGCTGTGAGGAGAACAATGCTGCTCAGGAACGTGGAGGAGGTGGTACAGGGCCAGGAAGGAGTGGGGCTTCCCCATCAAAGTGGCTGTGAAAGGTGACACCTTTCTCTTTCTTCCTGCCCCCCTGCCATTTCCTGGAAGCCTCATGTCCTCACTGTGCTCCCCACCACCTCTCAGTAACCGGGAACAAGGGGCTGGAGCGGCTCTGGGAAGGCCATTCTCTATGACTGTGGGTTCTGTGCTGCTCCAGTCCACCCTCGGCTCCCATCCTGGTAGGTTGGGCTCAGCAGTTACAGCTCAAAGACCAATGCCGAGACTGAGGGAGACTGGGGGATCACAGGAAGGCCTAGAGGGTCACAGCCCTGGTGAGGGAGACAGGACAGGAGGACAGCAGTGCCTTGGCCACACCCACTGGGCTGGCCAGAGGAGGCTGACTGTACAGGCAGCCTTCCTCACTCTGGCCTTGCTCTCCCACTCACATGGCTGTCTACTAGCTCCCGCCAAGGGCAAAGGTGGTGGACAGCTGACTCAGAGAACGAGCTGGCAGTGGGTGCAGAACTCCTGCCTGTGCAGGTGGGCTAAGCCCATTGGACATCAGCCGCAGGCTGGCTCAGGTGGGAGCTTTCAGGAACTTCAGAAAACAAGGGCCCGTACTCGTCTGGATGGAAATGGATCCTAATCACGAAACGCTCGGTCCAAGAGAACTTGGAGGCACCTGGAGAGCCCTGGCCACCACCCAGGCCACGCTTGGATGGCGACCTCTACACTCACACTCGGCTCCGTGCATGCAGCAGGCAGCTCTGTGAGAATGACAGTCCAGTCCCCATCCTCCCAGCTCACGGACAAGCCACTGGGGGAGAGCTGAGCCATGCTGGGTGCACCCTGGCGCTCGAATGTGGGCTCCTGACAGTGACAAGGAACACACTGGCGTTCTCAGTGGTAGGTCCCTGGGCCTGCCTGGATTCACTGAGATCTCCCAGACGGTGTCCACAAGGTGTAGAAATCAGTGAGAGAATGAGAGGAGGTCAAAGAGAAGGTCAGATACCTTCCCCACATTCAGAGGGGGAACAGAAGATTCAGGAAAAAATCAACAGATAAGCTTGAGGTTAACACTAAAGGAAAATTTTTAAATGAATTAGCACGCAAGCAATGGCAATTGTTTGGAGTGAATATTGGTTCAATAGAAACAAGTCCTGCTAAATTGTCTGCATATTTTTAAAAATAGGGCCAGTGCCTGGTTCTATCAAACTGTAGCCACAGATGCACTGCATCCTTGACTTCAGTAGAGCTCTGAAGTCTGCCTTGGAGAGGCTGACTGTCTAGAAGCAGGTGAAGGCCAGTTTTATCTAATCAGCAAATATGTGTGGGCCCCTCCTGTTCATGCTGGGGACCAGCAAAGAGTGACCTCCAGTGAGAGGCTTGGACAAGGGCTGTGAAGGAAGGGCATGGAGCTGGAGGGAGAAGGCTGTACAGGTCCTGCCTGGGTCATGGGGCAGGAGGGACAAGGGGTCAAAGGGATCGGGGAGTGGTCTGTGTCTGGAGCACAAAAAAGAGGAGCAAGGGCTACATGGAGGCCATTGAGCATGCCCAGAGCTGACCTCAGGGCCTCCCAGCCATGTCAGGTTTTTTGTCTTTGCAAAAGCAGGGAGGCAATTTAGGGAAGAAGCGTGCAGTGGTCAAATGTGCATTTTGAACAGAACACTCTTGCTACAGGGTGGAATGGAGAGAGGTTGGCGTGAATGCATGGGGTCCACTGAGGAGGCCACTGCAGCCACCAGGGAAATGACTATGGCCTGGACCACATACACTGTGGTGGACGACAAGCATGGAAATGGAAGAAAGCAAAATCAAGAGGGTTGGTGATGGCCTGGAGGGCCTGAGGGAGAAGGTGGTTTGAGGATGGCTCCACGTCCCGGTGCCTGATGCCAGTGCTCCGTTCAGCGGACAGGGATGCAGGTGGAAGAGGCAGCCCTGGAGAGGAGAGCATGACTTCTTGCATGCACCAGGTCCAGGTGGCCCCTTGCCCACATGGCTCTGGAGATCAGAAGAGAAGGTTGTCTGCACACGAATACTAAACGACACTCTGCACATGAACCAGAAAACCCAGGAATGAAGTACAGAGGATGGTGAAAAGAGGAATAGACAGAGGCAGGCGGAACCCAGCATGCAATCACAGTGCAGACAGACAAGCCTACAAACAGCCCAAGGCAGGAGAAACTGGGGAGCTGAGGCAGATGCTGCCTGAGAAACAGCCCCTGGCTTTCATGACAGGAGGTCCTTGGTGCCAGTGAGAGTTAGTCTGGTGACAGGAGAGGAGGCAGATGGGATGGTGGAGGGTTGAGTGGGAAATGCGGGATCTCAACAGCCAGTGTAGCCACCTCTGGGCTGGGTAGCAGAGAGAGGTGGGGGGCTGGTGGAGGTGTCGGGAATCACCAGTGACTGTGTCACCGGGGCTGGCTCTGACTGGACCTAACTCACCATCTTCCTGGCACTCAAATGAAGACCTGGGAGGCAGCATGTGTGCTGACCACACTTTTGGATACAGCAAAGCTGAGACGGGTTGTTCCTTCCACTGGCGACAAAGGGAAGACTTGGACCTCAGTTTACCCACACACTGCCCAGCTAACCCATGGGTGCCTTCTGGGTGGGCCCCCCACGGCTCTGGGAGTTAGGGTTAGTGTTAGGGTTTGGGCTTGGGTTCGGGTTTCCTGTGTCCTGAGGGCTCTACCACAGCTGCCCTGACACTCCACAGAGAAGCACTTTCATAAGGGGCTGGGATGCCACCTCCATCACCAGAGCTCTGGGCACCAACAATGCTGGACCTCAGTGCTCCTTTGAGCCCCATCAGAGACTTGAGGAAACACTGAGGTCCCCCAGGCAAGCCCTACACCCTACGCCCCACCTGCAAAATGCCTCTGGGTTTGTGTGCATGAAGAATGTGCACTTTTTCTATCTGAAATTACCTGGCAGTACTGACTATCCACAACCGTCTTCTGAGGCCTCTGGGACCAGGCCCCGCTGGATACCTATCTTCCTGACACCTTGTTGTTGGCAGGAGTCCAGGCCCCAGATGCCCACTGCCACTTCCAGGCCAGCTCCTGGCTCAAGGGGGTTGAATCCACCTCTGGGGGAGCCATTTGCTGACCAGTCGGGGGCCTGTTCTGTGGGCTACTGACCAAACCTTTGGGAATGTGTGGACCACTTGCTCAGTAAACCCAGCTAATCTGATGCACCTTCCTTGGAAATAGGGGTCTCTGAGGGGCAATAATCAGTTTCCCCATGGGGTGGGAGAGTGGTCCCTGCACCAAGCCCAGCATCTGAGCTGCATGGTGAGGGGCTCTGTCGGTACAGTAAATGCTTATCAAGTGTCCACTGCATGCCTAGAGCTATGACACAGAGAGGTTAACGCAGACTTCCCTGCCCCTGCCGAGCTGTCATTCTGCAGGGGAGTAAACAACCCCAATCATCTCCTGCAGGGGTCCCATAAGGAAGTCACACAAGGTGAGCTGGAGACAGAGTGCCAGGGGCAGAGGATGAACAGCAAGGCTGGTCAGGGAAAGCCTCTCTAAGCTAGGCCTGGGAGACAGGAGGGGACCCCCACTGAAGCCAAGCAAAAGACTAGCACCCAGGGCAAGGCCCATTCCACATCTCCCTCCTCTAACCCTCCACCCCCTGGCAGTCCCCACCCCACGCTGCCCCTCTCCCCAGACAGCTGAGGGGGCTTGCACCCAGCCACTCTCCCTAATGTGTGCTCTTCTTGGCTCCCACTGGTGATCCTGCAGCCTTCTCCCCAGCCAGCCTTGACTGTAGGTCCCAAACCCAGCCTGCCCTGGATTGGGTCCTATTTCAGGGTGGGGGAGGTGCAGGCACACCTAGGAGCAGCCCATCCCTGACAGCTGGGGAGCCTGCCTGCCTCAGCTATTAGATATGCGGCGACAGGTTTCCAGGCCTGAGCACCCTCTCTCTACCCTCCTCTAGGCATACCGAAAGAGGATGCATCAGCTCCTGCAGGCTCTGCACCAGAAGTTGGCAGCTCTGGGCCAGGGGCCGGAAAGCCTGCTGGGCACTGACAAGCCCATCTCCTACAGGAACAAGCCTCCAGCCTCTATCCACAGGGAGCTCCTCAGCATCTGCAGTGACCCCTACACACTGGCTCAGCAGCTGACCCACATAGAGCTGGTGAGCAGACCCACACCGCCCTCCACTCAGACCCAGAGCCTGGAACACTGAAAATAGCCGGCCACCCCCCAACTCCCCGTCTTGTACCCCACCTGGCCTCAGCCTAACCCAGGGCCTGAGCCCATCACATCAGGGCCACCCAGGCATCTCCAGAGGACCCTGATTCTGGAGCAGTCTCTCACCACACCTGGGGCGAGGAACAGGAAGGCTGGAGGTACCAGCCCTGCCCAACTTTGACCTCTGGCCTGCCTGAGAGTCCAGGCCTGGGACAGAGGAACTAGGCTCAGATCCTGGCTCTGACACCACCTGATGCATGATCCTCCCACATCCAAGGCCTTCCCCACCCGGGCCTCGGTTTTCCCCATCCAGGACTCACACAGTCACACTGTACCCACCCCAGCTTTCCAGAGAAGTGCAGACAGGCCTTCCTGTGTGTGAAAGGGATGCCCTGGTCTAACCTCCAGTATATTGGGCTCCTTGTAGATGCAGCGGCCAAAGGGGCCTGCCCCAGAGAGAAGGGAAGCTGGGGAGTAGGGTTCTTTTCTTTTAAACCTCCATCATTTATGGCACCCTTACTGGTTTCCAGGCATTATATTCAAGAGTTACGTGCACTATCTCATCTTCCCACCACCTTACCAGATAGGTGCTATTATTATTGTCTTTTCACAGCTGATGAAGCTAAAGCCAGAGTGTTTAAGTGACTTGCCAGAAGTCACACAGCAGAAGGTACAGAGCCAGGATTCAATTCTGACCCAGACCCCATGCTCTTAGCCACCAGGCCTACCCTGGAGGGAGCAGGTCATTTCAATTACCCGATTTCGAACCTGGTTTCCTAGGTATCACACCCTACAAGCACTCCCTATGGAGACATTGACCCCTGCCCCCATGAAATACAGCAGCCCCTGAGCATGGGAAAGGAGGGGCTGCCCCCTTCAAGATGGTGCTAAGCTCTGTGACAACCCAGAACTGGGCTGTAGAGGCCCAGTGAGAAGGGCAGCTGGGCCCATGCCAGGCCCCCAGGGAGCATCCCTTCCCCATACATTTCCCATTTTCCCAACTCCTTTTCTGTCTCTGGTGCAGGAACAGCTACAACACATTGGACCTGAGGAATTTGTCCAGGCTTTTGTGAACAAGGACCCTCTGGCCAGCACAAAGGTAGAAGGCCCTTGGACGGACTGTCCCAGCAGTGACCCCTACTCACCGGTCCCTCTGGGGGATCCCCGGAGCATCAGCTGAGCAATCTTCGGAGGGACCAAGGGCAGATGGGCTTGGAGGGGTCGTGCCCACTCCACCCATGCCCCTAGCCCAAGGCCATCACACCCCAGCAGCCCTGAGTCCTGGGGAAGCCTGGGAGGGCGGGATGAGCCTGGCCGGGTCACCCACCCAGCGAGGGCGGAGTGGCGGTCGAGGAGCAGAAGCCCTGGGTGGGTTAGAGGGTAGAGGTTCCCACGGGCCCGCTCCAAGACCCCATGTGCCCTCCCGGTGCTTTGCGGTGGGCGCTGATGCCCTCTAGCGGCCACCCGGGGTGACGCGGGCTGGTGCCAGCTGCCCAGGGAAGTTAAGGGCATGCTCTTCCCTCTGAAGGTGGAATTTCAGAGCCTGCCCCTCTCTCTCAGAGCCCAACCAACAGTTAGCCTGGTGCTTATCAAGGAGTTAAATCCGAACCAGAACTGGAAATGTCCTGTCTTCTGCCCTGGCACCTAATAAAAGAAGAGAAAACGGAATATGCAATTGCATTTCACCTCTCGGATAAGCAAAGATTAAACATTATGGGTGTGTATGTGCAGGGAAAGGGACCGTCTCATACACGGCTGGTAAGGGGTAAAATTGGCACAGCCACTTTGGAGAGCAGCATGGCAATAGCATCAACACTTGAAATATACACTCTGGACCCCAACTTTCCACACCTAACAATTTACCCTGCAGATATACACACACATGTACACAAAGATGTATGCACAAAGATATTTGGGATATCTTTCTGTGCTTTATGACCAAAGGCTGGAAGCAAACTACCTTACCATCCACAGGGACTTGATTAAACATTATAATACATCCATACATAGAATGCTATGCAACTATTAGAATAAGAGCGACTGTAAGAATGGAATAATCACCAAAGGTCCATTGTTGAGAAAAGAGAGTAAAGTGAAGAGCAGTGGCAAAGAGTATGTGACCATCTGTGTAACAACAACAGATAGGAGGGTGCATGATACATATCCCCTTGCACATGCGTGTGGACAATTTCTAGGAATACTGGTTACTCTGGGGAGCCCAGCATGGAGCTGGGAGAAGAGTGGAAAGGAGACTTTGCTACTCTTATTGAGTTGTTTGTTGTTCTGTTTTGTTTTGTTTGAGGGGTTGGCCCTTTCCAAGTATTATTTTTTATTGTGAAATACATCAAGATTGCACGTGACATTTCTTTACCCACTCTACTGTAGATGAACATTTTTGTGTTGTTTCCAGACTCTTGGCTATTGTAGATATTGCTGCTATGAACATTCTTACACATTTCTAATGTATGTGGGTACATTTTTTCTAGGGCACCAGTTCTCAAATGTTTTGGTCTCAAGATGCCTTTTTCACTCTTAAAAATTATGGAGGACCCCAAAGAACTTTTGATTATGTACTAATACTATCTACCGGTATTTATTCTATTAGCCATTAAAGCCAATAACTTTTTAAAATATTTATTTATTCAAAAATCATAACTCATTATATGTTAATGTAAGTTTTATGAAAAATAACTCTATTTTCCAGAATAAAAAAAATTAATGATAAGAGTGATATTGTTTTACAGTATTTTTACAAATCTCTTTAATGACTGACAATAGAAGGCAGTTGAATTCTCTCAATCTACTTCTGCATTCAATCTCTTGACCTAACATTATTTGAGTTTAAAATCCATCCTCACACAAATATGTAGTTGGAAAAGAGAGGCATATATTACAGCCTTTTCAGATAATTGTGAATATTCTTCTTTGATAGTACCCTAAAACTCAACAAGGGGTAATTTTTTAAGATCAACTGCAATTTGGAATCTGAAAATAAACTCTATCACTTTAAAATTCATTGGTCCATCTTGCATCTTGAATGGATCTTTTTGCCCATGCAGGATTTTGTGACATATATTGTCCATTTGGAAAATATGGGTTCACTGAATCAAGCAGACCTTCTGAATGTTGGCATGTTTCATTATATGATATTTTTAAATGATATTCATTATATATATTCACTACTGATATCACCCAAAAAGTTCTTAAGTATTGGGAAGCTGTCAAGCTCCACAGGCAGATACATGTTTTATAAGTTCCCAATTTTCTCTTGAAAACTTGAATTTTATCCTTGGAAACGAATACTATCAGTTGTTTTCCTTGAAGTTACAGGCTCATTTTGTTGATTTTCAAGGAAATATCAACCAAATACTGAAGTCTGAGTAACCATAATGGGTCAGTCCTTCTTTCAGGTAAAAACAGTGCTCCATGAGTAAAGTTCAGCTCACAAGTCAGTCACACCAGTGCTTTTCCGCAAGACCACCATCAAAACTCTGTGTGCAGCAGAAGTGCCTATGTCTACAGTCCTCCCTTCGTATCTGTAGGTTCTGCAACTGCAGATTCCACCAGCCTCAGATCAAAAATATTAGAAAAAATTAAAACTCCAGAAAGTTCTAAATAGCAAAACTTGAATTTACTGCTCACCCAAGCAACTACTTACATAGTATTTACATTGTATTAGGTATTATAAGTAATCTAGAGATGATTTAAAGTACACGGGAGGATGTGCACAGGTTTATGCAAATACTACGCCATTTTACATATGGAACTTGAGCATCCTCTGATTTTGGTATCTGAGGGGGAAGGTGGAACCATTCCCACCCCAAAGATACCGAGGGACAACTGCACTCCCATTTTGTCACATAGAACATGAAAAAGACATGTACTCAAGTGTTGAGATTTAATAAAACTGAAAAGTTTTGTGTCCTCAAGGACATTCTTAGTCACACTCACTTTTTTTCTTTTACTGTGAGTGTGTGGTAGTGAAGAACACAATGGCCACTGGTGTCATTTGGTGACTCTGTCTCGATTCAGGCTAAGGTGGCAGCAATTTTACCCATCATTCTATTATGCATTGGTACAAATGTCAACATGGTGAAGGGCAATAATCTATGAATATGAAATTAGGTTTGCCCTTGTGGACCCCCTGAAACGGTCTCAGGGACCCCCAGGAGTCCATGGACAACACTTTGAGATGTTGCTGTAATATATACCTATGAAGGGAATCACTGTGTCCGTCACAGGGTGGGCATATGATTAACCTTACCAGGTGATGCCAGGTGAGGCTGTATCCATTTACACTGCCAGCAGGGAGTTATTCTTGCTCCACAGCCTCACTGACGCTTGGAATTGTCAGGCTTTTTAATTTTTGTCAAACTGTTAAATGGAGCATCTTTTCATGTGTTTTGGACATTCTTGTTTTCTCGTCTATGAAATGCCTGTCCCTGATTTTTGTTCGGTTTTCTATTGGTGATTTGTCTTTTTCTTAAGGATTTTTAAGAGTTTTGTGTGAGTTTTTAAAATGTGTACTAGTTGATTATCCCTTGTCAGTTAGATGTACTGCAAATTTTCTTCTCCTAGTTGGTTGCTTTGCTTTTCGTTCTCATTCTTGTGTCTTTTAACGAACAAGTATTCTTAATTTCCTCCTTATAAGCAATTTACCTTTCTGGATTATTTTTGCCTCCATATTTTGAAGCTATGCTATTAGGTGCAGACAAATTTAGACCATGACATATTCTCAATAAATCAAAACTTTTATCTTTATGCAGTTACCCTTTAAACTCTCTTAATGCTTCTTGCCTTGGAGTCCTTTTTTGCCTTAAAGTCTATTTTGTCTAATACTAATATAGCTATGTGATGATAAATATCACATAAATATTTACCACGTGTATTTTTCAATTTTTTTACTTGTATCCTTGGGTTTGGGGTGTACCTCTTGAAAATAGCAGAAGGCTGGATTTTTAAAGTTACAGTGACTGGTCTATATCAGGGTAATTACTGCTCTAGATGGATTTGTTTTTACTGCCTTCTGTTGTACCATGTCTTCTTTACCTCTTGTGCTTTTTTCCTTCTTTCTTTACTTCCTTTGGATTCTCTGGAATTGTAGTACATTCATACAGTGGAATAGCCTACATCAATTTTTAAAATTATGTTTCCAAAGAATATTTTATAGCACATGAAAGGGTTCATGTAGAAAAATGTGGGAATATATATAGAAAATAGAGATAGAAACATACATACACACATACATACATAAATACATATGGTTGGTCCTCATTATTCACCATCTTTATATCCTATAGTCGTTGTGAACACTGAATTAGCAAATACTGAGCCATTACTCCTGGGGAAAACATAGGGTCAGGTTCCTTGCAAGCCTTTCATCACAACATTTTCATCAACCCGTCAATATATAACCTTGATTTATGTGTGTTTCTGTTTAATGAGACCTTATTTAATATATGTTGTTGATTCAATAACATTGAACTCATGGCCAACAGCACTGTGACTCACGTCTGAATGAAGCTTATCTAACACATATTTTTTTCCTTAGGGCACGTCACAACCTTCATGTGCTTAGGAACACAAGACAGCATGGCAGTGCTGTGCTTGGGACCACTTTAAACAGTGAAATCACCAAGAAAAAGTGCCAAAAAAAAAAAAAGACACTAAATAGACTACAAAAAGGGCACTTGTTTACAGTATGAGAGCTGAAACCAGAAGTCAGGGCATCAGCTCAACCTCAGCTGGGAACAACACACAGGTGCATTGGGTGACTCAAATGTTTTGCCACTCTGCACATGTCCACAAATGACCAAGAAGTGACATGAATGTTATTTGGGGGGTTACAAATGAAATTTTAGGAAGTAGATTCGCAAACACAAAATCTGTGAATAATGAGGATTAATTGTGTGTGTGGGTATATGATATATATATATATCATGTTAAGTTACGTCTTTAAGTGTATAGAAAAAAAGACTAGAAGGATACATGTCAAATCATGTATTTTTGGATGGTTTTGAGGTTGTGACATTTCCCAGATTGTCTATAATGATCATGGCTGACTTCAAAAAGTTATTCGTGTTCAAAAAGTTATTGACAAAAAGCCTGAGCATGGTCCTTGTGTCTTTCCTAGCCTTGTTTCAGTGACAAGACTAACAACCTGGAAGCTTACGTGAAATGGTTCAACAGATTGTGCTACCTCGTGGCTACTGAGATCTGCATGGTGCGTAGGAAGCCAGGGCCTGACCTGGCATGGCCAAAGGTGGCCAGGGCTTGAGAGGAGCCTTCTTGGGAGGGAACCAGAAGAGCATCTTGAGCCTGTCTCCAAGCCCAGGGCCAGGCTCGGCACACTCTGGGACACCGGGTGTCACCCGGCTTGCCTGTAGTGATATCTCCCCTCTGGGTAGAGCCTGGCAAACCCCCGTCTTAGCTGCCAGGTCAGTGATGCGGTGGATCCTGGCGTGCCGGTGGATCCTGCCTCTGGCGTGGATCCACCTGCCAGTCACAGAGGGTGTCAGAGAGATGCTTGCTGAGGGAGAGGAGGGCGGGCTCTGCTTCTTCCACCTGTTCCTGGGGCGGACTGGTCTGGCCTGCAGAAAAATTCCATTTGGCTCACTCAGGACTTAGAGGTAGAAATAATCTAACCTTTAAGAAGTGGGAGATTGCACTTTAAAGTCCAGGTCTCTGGCTTCTCCTGGAAAGCAGGAAGACCAGGAAACACTGGGCTGGACATGCTCGCCACCGGGTCTCAGCCCCGCCAAGCCAGACCCTGCCCACCTTCTTCCCTTCCTTATGGCAGTGGAACCCTCTCCCAAGCCCATTCTCCCACTGTCAGGTGAAGCCCAATGTCCCAGGGGAAGATTGGAGGCAGCATATCTGCCAGGGTGGGCTCTCTGGAAGCAGACACTGAGACAGAGCTTGGGGCATAAGGTGTTTATGAGGGGTCTGCGACCGAGAAAGGAGAAGCTCATCTGTGATACCTCAGCCTGAGACAGTGCTTCCTGTCAGAGTGCCCACATCCACCCTAGTAGTTGGCCCTGATCCCCCACCTTGCTCGTCACCATCACCATCCCTGTGTGGGCTGTCCCATGAAAGGGCAGGACCTCAGGCGGGCAGCTCTCGGAAGGGGTTTTGGATGCACAGCTCCTCAGACACTACAGCAAGCTTCTTGGCAGAAGTAAGGACCACTTCTGCAATTATGGGAGGAGGGCAATCTACGTGGAAAGAACACTGTAGGGTTCCTTGGGCCTTGCCTGCTTCTGACACCGCATCACTGGCCTGGCAGCTAAGACGGGGGTTTGCCTGAGTGAAGCCTGGACAGAGCCCACCCCAGAGTCAGGCAGCGCTTCAGCCTGGGAGAGGACACAGTTTGGTTCTGACCCATCAGAGAGATCAAAGTTTCACGCACTCGACTCGAGCTGGGGTTGAAATCACAGTCAGTCGACAGAAAGCATTGGTGGGGCTGCTAGGCGACAGGGCCTCGGGGTCACCGTGGGGCCCCCGCACCCCGTGTGAAGTGGAGAAGTTTGGTGCTGGGAAGAGAGGTGAGGGAGTCATGTTTTCTGCTTCTAGGTGTAGGGGTGCTGGAGCTAGGCCTGAGAGGGCAGGAGGACATGTGGGGGCCCCCAGCACCTCCCATGCTGCAGGTGGCTCCTGTGTGGCAACAGGAGTCCCGCCAGCCCCCATCCGGCCCTCCATGGCAATGAGCTCTGTGCTAGCTCCACCCGGGGTGCACTGAGAGCCTCAGTCCCTGGGCTACAAATTGCTTTGGCATCAAGCATCTCAGCTGTGAAATGGGCTTAAAGAAGATTAATGAGGGATAGGACAGGTAAGCAGGGTGTGTGGTCAGGGCAGGGTGGGGACACCTCAACACTGAGGCTCATATGCCCTGTCCCCAGCCGTCCAAGAAGAAACAGAGGGCCCAGGTGATTGAGTTCTTCACCGACGTAGCCCGTGAGTGCTTCAACATCGGCAACTTCAACTCCCTAATGGCCATCATCTGTGAGTGGGCCGGCCAGGCCTGGAGCCCCCGGTGCAAGTGCTCCCAGAGAGGGTGGAGTGGGCACACCCAGGCAGGTGGGGTGCAAGCCACCTGAGCAGGGGGTGGGTGCAGGCTGGGCCCATGTTCCCCCCACCCCACCCCAAAGGTCCTGGGGAGGTGCCCCTTTTGAGGCAAGCCCAGGGCTTTCAGGGTGCTTGATGAGAGCTTGGCAGTGTGTCCCCAGAACCAGGGAAAGCAGGGGCCCAAAGCAGGCCCCTGGTCACAGTATAGGGCCAGTGTGGGACAGGGACTGGGACAGGGGCCCTGCACATACAGAAGCCAGGCCTACCTGTACACAATGTCCATTAGCACCCACCCACCCTCCATCTGGCAGGCTGAGGCTCCACAAACATCAGCCCTGGTCAGGGTTCAGCCTGAGGGCCTAGGCCAGCTGGGGGCCTCACAGAGGGACTGTGCAGCTCAGAACAGTCCTCCCAGCCTGGCCCTGCCCCCAGCTCAGCCTTCCCTCTTTCAGCTGGCATGAACATGAGCCCTGTCTCAAGACTAAAGAAGACCTGGGCCAAAGTGAAGACAGCCAAGTTTTTCATCCTCGAGGTAAGCAAGGCTGCTGGCTGGGCTGCTGGGTGCCACCAGCCATCCCCAGGACACAGTTGCCCAAATGCCTCCCTATCTCCTTCCAGCACCAGATGGACCCAACAGGGAATTTCTGCAACTATAGAACAGCCCTGCGTGGGGCAGCCCACCGCTCCCTGACCGCCCACAGCAGCCGAGAGAAGGTAGGTCAGAGGCTTGCCCAGCCCTCAGAGCCCCTCCCTGCTCCAGACCACCTAGGCCCAGGTGGGGTGGTGACTTGAAGGTCATCTGGTCCAATCCCCTGCCCTTCTGCAGCATCTATAATAAGAGAGTTGTGTCACCTTGCTCGCATGCCTCCAGTATAGGGAACTCACCACCTCCCCAAATAGATCAACCCACCCCCCAGCAGCTCTAACTGGTAGCAAGTGCTGCCTTGTGGGGTTGTGTCAGCCACCTGGGGCTGTCCTCTCCAGAGGGCCACACAGAGTAAGGCCGTTCCCTCTTCCAGCCACCAGTCCTTCTGAGCCCCAGGCCCCGCCTCCCTCTCTCCTCCTGAGTCAGCAGCCCCACGCCTGCCCTGCCATGCTGTGGTCTCCAGTTCCCTCCCCTCTTGGGTCCCTTTGTTCTCTGAACAGCTCCATTTGTCAGGGTCCCTCTGTTTCAGATCAAATTGTGGTTCCAAGTACATAGGGTCTTACACCTCCTTATCCTAAAGGCAATACCTTCATTGATGTGGCCTCAGATCACATTTATGTTTTTGGAAATGACTAAACCAAAATCCTGTGGCTTCTTGCCACAGAATTGCATTTTCACAGATCTTGTTCTTATACATTTGCATTTGGAGGGCATTTGGTCATCCTGATCAATTTTGTTTCTCCTCCAAATTCTCCTAGTGGCCTCTGATACAAGAAACCATCCCAGGCCCTGGGATTGCCATGATCCGCCAGCTTAAAACCTGTCACCAGCTTGATGATTAGAGTCGTTGATCTCCATGGGGAGAAAACAGCAAGACTTGCTGTGCCTTTTCAGCCTGGTCTCTTGCAGGAACATTGGTGGAATCAGGGCCCCACCATAGTTTGTGGAAGTTGCTTCCAGCTTACGGGATAATAGAACCAGTTGCTGTTCTTGAAATTCGAAGTGACTCTGTGATTGTATTGGATGCATATGTGGTCGGGTTTGAGGAGCAGGCTGAGATATGCATGCTTGTGTAACCCACCAGGCCTTTCCAGCCTCCTCCCCGCAGAGCACAGATTATACACAGACCCAGGCCACACTGTTGGCCATGTCCTGTCCAGCTGGCCCTTCCTGTTCAGGCTGTCAGCACTTCAGCAATGCTGGGTCCCGGGGAGCCTGGTGCAGGGGTGCAGCACTCAGCAAGGCATGTCCTCAAGTCCCGGGGCAGGTGAGCCTGTCCCCCAGGAGCCAGGAAGCTGGAAAACCAGGGCAGCAGGGGCACTCTCGCTTCACTGAGCACCCACCGCATGAGGGCCACTTGACCACCATCTCCCAATTTAATTCTGACAACTATTCCATGGGGTAGACTTCAGCATTGCCACTTTCTGCATTAGAAGACTGATTCTCAGAGAGGAGCCCTCACTAGCCAAGTCACTCAGCAAGTAGGCGGCAGAGCCAGGAATCAGACTCTAAGTCTCCCAGTCTTTCCTACCTTCCGTCCTCGGGGCACAGGTACCATGTGGCAGTCACAGGGTTACTGGTTTCTGGCCCAGGAGTTGGACTGTGGGTGGGATGCCTAGAGGAGGCTGCAGCCTTTGGACTGAGGTGTCAGTCACAGCACTGGTGCTCTGCACTCTTTCCCTTCTACCCTGAGAGCAGAGTGAACAAACTGGGACTATGTGCTCCTGCTCTCTGCACCCCTTCTAGCTCTGGGGTGCTGGGACGCTGTGCATTTAGGTCTGGGGCTATAGGTGGGAGACTGACAGAGCTGTGCACTTAGTTTCACTGCATTCTCCTCTACTTTCCAGGGAGTTATGGACCATGGGCTAGACCCACAGAAGCTCCTTCATGAATGGATGGAAGGTTGGAGGACAGATGGACGGATAGATGGATGGATGGAAGAATGGATGGGAGGAAGGATAGATAGATGGATGGAAGTGTGCAAGGAAGGGAGGAAGGAAAGATAGAAAAATGGAAGGCTGGAGGTTGGAAGGAAGAAAAGAGGGAGGGAGGGTGGGAGGGAAGGAAAGAGGGAGGAAATGAAGTAGGGAAGGAGGGAAAGAAGCTTGCAGATGCTCTCGCAGTCTCCCAGTGCCCCCAGCTGAAACTTTGAGGCCAGGAGGTCACTTTGTGTTTTCTTCCTGCCTATGGCTGGCTCCTGTCTGCCCCTCACTCTCCCCTAGTCTCTGTGACAAAGCACCCTCCACACAGGCTTCTCTGGGTGCCCTCCAGGTTGAGCTGGGTTCTGAGGGAAATGCTCAGGTCCAGAAAACAATGGCCCAGGTTTACAGTCATGTGGACAGACAGAAGTGGTGAAAAATTCTCACACATGGGAAATGCTGCCACCCAGAGGACCACTTCAATGGCCCTGCCACCAGGAAACCTGCACCAGGCCCATGAGGAGCCGTCTCTGTCCCCAGAGTCCCACAGCCCTTAATCCCCACCCCTGCCCATCTCAGTGGGTCTCCCCATTCCAACTCAATTCAGCCATCATGCACAAGAACTGGACCAGGGACTCAGCACCAGTGTGGGTGGTGGGAGATGGATTGAGACCACCCTCCCTCTTGGCACAGTGAGGAAGAAGATAGGACAGGGGCTCTGGAGCAGAGTCCTAGCCCTGCATCCACTACTTACTGTTGTGTGAGCTTCTATGAGTTACTTAACCTGTCTGAGTCTCAGCTTCCTCATCTGTGAGGTGGGGTCATAAAAGCCCTATTTCACAGGACAGTGATGAGGATGAAACATGATCTCATGTGTACATACCTCAGCACACTGAAGGACTCAGGCCCACCACCGATGCCCCGGTGACAAGGGCGTAAGTGGAGACACTCTTTGAGAGCACAGCAAGGGACTAAAGCCAGCGTGGGGGAAGCCAAGATGAGGCTTCCTTGTTTTGTAGGTTGTTCCCTTGACTGTCTCCCACTATACTGGGATCAGGAATGAATGTGTGTGACACACTCTCACTGTCCCCCAAGTCCTGGCACCTAGCATAGAGAAGACATGAGCAAATGTTTGTGGAAGTGACATAAATCTAGGGTGACCAGTTCATCCCAGTTTGCCTAGGATTGCCCCAGGTTTAGTATCACAAGTCCTGCATCCCAGGAAACCCCTCAGTTGTGGAAAAACCCTGCTAAACCTGGCTCTGGTCCTGGCCCTGGTGATCACTAGCTGGATGACCTGGTGCCAGGCCCTGCCACTCTATGGACCTTGGTTTCCCCATCTGCCCGACCCAGCTGAGCCATCCATGCTTCTATGCTGTGCCGAGTGGTCAGTGCCTAGGTCCTCACATCAAAGCCCTTGTCAGCTTGGTTGGGGAATGACCTAGGCAGTCCCTGAGCCAGAAGTGTCAGGGCCTGGTGCCCGGGCCTAAGGGTGATGGGCTGGAAGCCGGCACTAGCTGGCCTGGCCACATGTGCCCAGCTCTGGAGCCTAAGGGCAGAGCAGATGTGTTAGTTTCCTGGGCTGACATAACAAAGCACATAAACTAGGTAGCTTAGAACAGCAGAAATGTATTCTCTTACAGTTCTGGAGGCCAGAGGCCAAAATCAAGGTTGGAAGGGCCATGCTCCCTCCAAAGACTCTAGGGGAGGATTCTTCTTTGCCTCTTCCAGCTTCTGATGGCCATAGGCACTCCTTGGCTAGTGGCCGCATCATTCCCATCTCTGTCTCTGTTGTCACATGACTACCTTCCCAGTGTGTGTCCAAATTTCCCTCTTTATATAAAAATACCAGCCCACCTAATCCATGTGACCTCATCTCCATTTGATTCCATCCATGGCAAAGACCCTATCTCCAAATAAGTTCCCATTCATAGGCACTGGGGGGTTTAGGATATGAACATAACTTTTTTTTTCTTTCCATTTTTGGCTGCATTGGGTCTTCGTTGCTGCACACGGGCTTCCTCTAGTTGTGGCGAGTGGGGGCTACTCTTCGTTGTGGTGCGCGGGCTTCTCTTGTGGTGGAGCACGGGCTCTAGGCCTGTGGGCTTCAGTAGTTGTAGCAGTTGGCTTCAGTAGGCTTCAGCATTTGTGGCTTGCAGGCTCTAGAGCATAGGCTCAGTAGTTTTGGCACACGGGCTTAGTTGCTCCGTGTCATGTGGGATCTTCCCGGACCAGGGATCGAACCTGTGTCCCCTGCATTGGCAGGCGGATTCTTAACCACTGCACCACCAGGGAAGTCCTTGAACATAACTTTTTGAGGGACACAGTTTAACCCACACACAAGGTAGACCCAGCTGGTTCCCCAAGAGTAGTCTGAGCTGTCACCAGTTGGACTCCTTTCTCTAGGAGTTAGCAGGTATGGAACAAGGAGGGAGAAACAAGACATCTGACAGTGAAACACAGAGACCCCATCCTTCTCAGGCTGAGCACATAAGCCTGTCCCTTCAGGAACCAGAGTAGGGATGCTTTCAGCCTTGCCATAGTGCAGCAGCATCAGATCTTTAGCATCAAGAAAGACATAGAATGGCAAATTGTTAAATGTATATTTTTAAAAGAGGCCACAGAATCTCACAGCAGATAATTCACATTCCATTAGCATATTTTTTGATTCATAAAACCAAAACTTAAAAAAAATATTTTTCTATTTCAGTATATTTATTCTTTTCTAAAATTTTTATTTTATATTTAAGTGTGCTCGGCACACTCCATTCCTCCTGGGGCACATGAGTCAGGAGACCTAAGTCTGTGGACCCCTGGACTGTGGGGAGAAGCTCCCATTGGCCTTTCCCAACAGACGATGGGAGAAATGTTCAAAGGCCGCTGAAACTATGCATCTTTCACCCAGCCCCAACAGGAAGGGGAATGGCATTGTATACAGTAGGAGCTCAATCAGCACTGCACTGGGGTCTGGTGGGACCTGGAAAGAAATGGTCTGGCCCTAGTTTGTGCCTCCTTTCTTTGTGGTTTCCACATTGCTCCCCATGGTACGTACTACATAGCCTGTGGCCCATGAAGCCCTGAGGCTGGCCAGCCTTGCCCAGGTGGGAAGTCTCTCCCACCTTCTGCATCCTGGTGTTGTATCTGAGGTCCCTGGGGCAGGTGGCTGCTGGCAAGGCTGCCTCTCTCCTAGGCAGCCACTGTGGGGAGGCCAAGTGAGGGCTGATCTGCACCTTCTCCCTTCCAGATCGTCATCCCCTTCTTCAGCCTGCTCATCAAAGACATCTACTTCCTAAACGAAGGCTGTGCCAACCGCCTCCCCAATGGACACGTCAACTTTGAGGTAGGGTCCAGGGGCCTTGGAGGGCCTGCCACCTAAGCAGGCTGATAAAAGCTCCCAGAGCAGGAGTTCTGGCCCTGAATGGTTGGATTAAAGTAGGACTCCAAGGCAGAGTGCAGCAGTTTGCAGCCAACATCAGAGTGGGATTATTGGGGTCTCCCCACATCTCCCATAGGAAGAGACTGAGGCTCATGAAGGCATTGACCCCCACTCTGTGCAGGCCTCGTGTCTAGCACAGGTGAAGTAGCATCATTTTCAGTCCTTAAGGAGCCCCAGGCTAGTAAGAAAGACAGCCCTGCAGACCCACAGTGACAATTGACATGGTGCTGTGACAGGAGCTGCACAGGGGCACAGTTCACGGTCAGGAGAGGCCTTCCAAAGGAGGAGCCCTTAGCAACAGGAGGAAGTGTCAGGCAGAGTGGGAAGGAGACACTGCAGACACTCATCACTGTCAGCTCAAATGTTCCCTCTTCCAGGAAGTTCCCCTTGACCTCACAGGAGGAGAGAGGCCCCTTCTATAGCGGGCTATTATCCCTCAGTCACAGCACCCAAGTCCCCAAGCTCTTTAGAAGCAAGGCCAGGCTGATCCACTCCATGTCTCAACCCCACATACAAGCTTACCCAGCATGTACGTCTCGAAGTGGCTGGTGGGCTAGGCATGGGGAGGGGGAGGAATGGGGCCCAGGAGCCCCAAGGGCACAGGATGGTGACAGCAGATGGTCACTGAGTCAGACAGAGCATGCCATGAGCAGTGGTACCCCCCAATCCACAGGAAAGAAGTGGCTCTTCTCCTGCGAGAGGGCCAGCCCTACCCTACTGCTTGCCCCACTCAGCCTCCAGCTCCAAGGGACACCAGTCCTGGGCCAGCCCCTCACTCTGTCCAAGTCTCAGTCTCTCCTTCTGTGAAACAGGGCTGCCACCATGACCACACAGAGTGGCTAGGAGGAGTGGACATGCCACATGGCCCGCCAAAGGCTCTGCACGTGTCTCCTGCTGACAGGGCCCACAATGAATGCCTGGGCCCTTTGGCCTGGAGCTGCCTCTGCTGTGGGGCTTCACATGGACACCCCAGCAGACCTTCACATGCTGCCCACAGGTCTGATTACCCCTAGGGGCCGGCATAGCTGGAGGAAGCCCAGTCCAGCAGGATGCCTGGGCTCTGCATCCCAGGGGGCAGTCCAGGCTGGAGGCGACATGGAAGAGGCTGGGCTTGGGAGAGACTGCAGGGGCCAAGGGGGCCTGGGAGCTCACTCTCCAGTTGGTCCCAACGCACACTCTGTCTCTTGCCTTTCTTGAATTGGTCCTCAGAAGCAAGGCCTGGGTGGAAGGATGGGCGGGGGAGCAGTGAGGGGCAAGAAGACAGGTACTCATGTGGCCCCAGATCCTGGGGCATGGGCAGTGGGGACTGGGGGCAGACACCAAGGCTGATCAAAGAATGCCACAGAGTGGGGTTCTCACCCAGTCACAGCTTTGTATTTAAAATCCTGCTTTAAGTTAGCAGTTTTTAAAATCTTAAATAAATGTACTTAAATTTTACTCAATTAAAATTCTACTTAAATGAATTAAATTTTACTTAAATACATTTATTTAAATGTATTTGCCTCATTCTCTATGTAAACAAAGTTGCTGTAAGTAGGGATATATCTCTTGCCATTAGTTGAGATAACCACAAAAATAAACAGAATGAAACTAAAGTAATAGTCACCTCTAGCTAAATGCACTGCCTGCTGATGGCATAGCCCAAGGCTGCTCTCTCACCATGACAAGGGGGACAGGTGAACCCTAGGTGCTGGGCATAGCAAATTCTTCAGAGAGAATGAAGAGATGTGACAAACGTCCAGATTTCCTGATGGGTTATTCCATCATTTTTCTGCCCCGTGTCCCACCTTGCCCACCCTAGAGGCAGGCCTCACTGGGGATGATGAGAGACACTGGGCCAGGGCCGGCCCCACTGTCACAGGTGACCTCCAGGCACTCAGGGTGCATCATTTTGTGTCTCTGTGTCCCTGGCAGAAATTTCTGGAGCTGGCCAAGCAAGTAGGAGAGTTCATCACATGGAAACAAGTGGAGTGTCCCTTCGAGCAAGACCCCAGCATCACCCACTACCTGCACACTGCTCCCATCTTCAGCGAGGATGGTAAGGTGGCCCCATGGCCTCCCTGACCCCCAGCCACAGAACTCGCGGGTGATCTCTTGGTCACATCACCATTCAGGGCCCCTGCTCTGAGCAGGGATGCACCACGCCCATGTGTGCTAGGTCTGCAAGGAAGCAGGGAAGTCTGCATCCCCCAACTGAATAGTTGCTACCCCCAGAGCACAGGACAGGGCCTGAGGAGCTGCAGGTTGGGCCCCCAAGGCCAGGCTTCCCCCAGGCACAGTTTGGATGCCATTGGACATTGTAAATCTGAACGACGTCTGACCCTAATTTCCTCATCAGGAAAGTGGGCATGATGATAAAAACAGCCCTTCCAGGGCTCATGTAGGGGTGGCAAAGTACTAGGCTGACCATGGGTCTTTCCACAACTGGTGTGTGCATGCGCATGTTTGTGTGTGTGAGTGTGTACCTGTGTATGTGTGTGTGTTCATGTGTAATACACACCAGCATGAAACGAGGCATCCTTTCTCCAGAGCACTGTTGATGTCTGTCCCCTTAAATAGCCAGTATTTCCATCCGATCATTTGTCAGACACAACAGATATGCTTATGAATTTTCTAAATGAGCATACTCTTGGAGCTCCCTCCTCCAGAAGAGAAAGTGCTGGAGAAGCAAACAGTCATCTGGCTGAGTTGATGGGCCCTGTGGGGAGCAGAGTGGCCCCATGGTTAGCTGCTCTCTGGATGCAGGATGCCCTGGTACCAACCTGGGAGAACCCTGCTCAGCACACAGGAGGCCTGGCTCCTTGTCATGGCAGGCGTTTTACACAGGGACCCACACCCATGCCCAGGAAAACATTTTCTGCCAAAAATAAAAAATTAGGGGGAAGGACTTTTTAATGACTTGCTTCTGAATTGTTAATACTTTCAATTTTGCCATTTTATTTTTTATATTCTGGAGCCAGTAATTTGGGGGGGGTCTCATCCATATCTGGAGTCTCCCCTACCCCACGTACATGAGAAGCTCAGCAGCCTGATGGATAAACCAGCCTGGCTGCTCCCACCCCAGAAGCTGTGTTACCCTGGGCAGCTTTCTCACCCTCTCTAAGCCTCACCTACTGCATCTATAAAGGGTAGGTAATGAGGTAATGAGAGAAACTACTTCCCAGGGCCATGGTGAGAATTAATTGACATGACACAAGCAAAGCCCACAGGACTGCACTCAATCAATACTAGTTGTATTAGTTTCTTACTGGTGCTGTGGCAAATCACCACAAATTTAGTGCCTCAGAACAACATAAATTTAGCCTCTTATGATTACAGAAGTTAGCAAGTCTGAAATCAGTTCCACTGGGCTAAAATAGAGGTGTTGGCAGAGCTGGTTATTTCTGGAGGCTCTGGTGGGAGAATCCATTTCTTGGCCTTTTATGACTTCTAATGGCTGCCTGAATTCCTTGGCTTGTAGCCCCTTCTTCCATCTTCAAAGTACATTACTCCAGCCTCTGCTTCCATCATCATGTTGCCTTCTGGAGTCGTCTCCCCCTTTCTCTCTTATAAGGACACCTGTGATTGCATTTAGGGCCCACCCAGATAATCTCCTCATCTCCAGATCCTTAACTAAATCACATCTGTGAAGTCCCAAAAGGGCATATTCAGGGGATTAGGACCTAAATATCTCTGGGACCCATTATTCAACGTACTACACTAGTTATTATAATGACTGTTGTCATTACCCAGTGGAACTTGGGCAATAAAATTTGTCAAAGGCACATTAGGAGAGAGGTGGGGAGAGTCTAGAGGCAGGAAGGGCAGAGGTGGGGTGGGGGCATTTCATTCACTCTTTCAGTCAACAATACTTCTAGAGAGTCTGCTGTGTGCCAGTCAGACAGACAGCTATGAATTTGCAAATAAAATCCTGGCCCTTCTGGAATACCCTTAGAGAGAAGCACCTTCCCTTTTGACCTTCTCTTCTTCCTATCCTTCCCTCTACCTCCCCAAAAGAGCTGAGAAATTCAAGAGAAGGGACCTAAGATGTATTGGGCCCCAAATGGGATGGTAAAAGCCTCTGACAAAAGCCTGGCCCTGCCCTCAGCTCCATCAGACCTCCCCTGACAGGGCATGCTGGCAATCCAGTCAGTCTCAGGCTCCCTGAAACAAGTGAAAATACAGAAAATCTCAGCAGAGAAACAGGAGATATAAGGAAGAACCAAGTGGAAATTTTAGAACTGAAAAGTGCAATAACTAAAATAATAACTGAACGGATATGTTCAACAGCATAATGGAGAAGACAGAGGAAAGAATCAGTAAGCTGGAAGATAAAACAATAGAAATTTTACAATCTGAACAACAGAGAAAAATATAGACTATACCAGAGCCCCAGGGACCAGTGGGACTATAACAAAAGATCTAACACTCATGTCATCAGAGTCTGGGAAGGAGAGGACAAATTGGGTATGGTTGAAGAGTACTTAAAGAAGTAATGCCTGGAAATTTCCCAAATGTGGAAAAGACATAAACCTACAGATTCAAGGAGCTGAGTGAATCCCAAACAGGATAAACCCAAAGAAAACCATACCAAGACTCATCATAGTCAAACTTCTGGCAACTAAAGAAAAAGAAACAAATCTTGAAAGCACTGAGAGAGAAATGATACTTTACCTATAGGAGAAAAACAATTCAAATGACATCAGGTTCCCCATCAGAAACCATAGCCAGAGGCAGTGGCACATTTTTCAAGTGCTGAAAGAAAACAACTGCCAACCCATAATTCTATATCCAGTGAAAATATCCTTTAGGAATTTACTGTAGATAAGTCAAAATGGAATTCTAAAAACTGTTCAGGTAACCCACAGAAAGAGAAGAAAAACAAAACACAGAACAAATAGAAAATAATAAATAAATAGGCAGACTTAAGCTCTAACATATCAATACTTATATTGAATGTAAGTGGTCCAAATACAACAAGTAAAAGACGGAGGCTGGCAGAATAAATTAAAAATGTGACCCAACTATATGCTGCCTACATGAAACTCATTTCAAATATAATGATGTAGACAGGTTAAAAAGTAAAAGGATGGGGACACATTAATCAAAAGAAAGCAGAAATGGCAATAATAATATCAGATAAAGTATACTTCAGAGGAAAGAAAATTTCCAGAGGCAGAGAGGGACATTATGTAATGACAAAATTGTCAGTCTCCCAAGAAGATATAGCAATCCTAAATGTGTATCTACCAAACAACAGAGTTGCAATATTTATGAAGCAAACCCCAATAGAACTGAAAGGAGAAATAAATAGATCCACAATTATAGTTTGGAGATTTCAACACCCTCTCTTAACAATTAATATAACAACTAGACAGAAAATCAGCAAAGACATAGCAGAACTCACCAATACCATCAAACAATAGGATCTAATAGACATTTATAGAACATTCCATACAACTACAGCAGAATACACATTTTTTTCATTTGCCCACGAACATATACCAAGATAGACCATATCCTAAGTGCAACAAATTAAAGTAATTGAAATCATACAGCATGTGTTCACAGCATGTGATCACAGTGGAATCAAGCTAGAAATCAATAACATAAGATAACTGGAAAATGTCCAAACACTTATAATCTAAACAACACAATTCTAAATAATCCATGAGTTAAGAAGTCTCAAGGAAATTTTTTTTTTAATTGAACTAAATGAAAATGCTATCAAAATTTGCAGGGTGCAGCTAAAGCAGGGATGAGAGGGAATTTTACAGCATGTAATGCATACATTAGAAAAAAAAGGAAACACCTCAAATCAATCATCTAAGTTCCCACCCCCAGAACCTAGAAAAAGAGGAGCAAAATAAACCAAAAGTCAGCAGAAGGAAGGAAATAAGAGCACAAGAGAGCAGAAATCAATGAAACAGAAAACAGAACAATTTTTAAAAGTTAATTGAAGAGCTGGTTCTTTGAAAAGCACAATAAAATTTCCATCCTCTAGCAAAGAACTTCTTGACAAAGAAAAAGAGAGAGAAGACAGAAACTGCCAGTATCAGAAATGAAACAGGGTATCACTACAGACTCTGCCAACATCAAAAGACTTGGAAGAAAATACTATGAACAACTCTATGCATGTAAATTTAACAATTTAGATGAAATGGACCAATTCTTCAAAAAACACAAACTGCCACAACTCAACATAAAATAGATAATTTGAATAGCCCTATAGCTAATAGGGAAATTGAATTTTTCATTTAAAAACATGCCAAAATGAAATGTCTGAGCCCAGATAGTTACACTAGAGAATTCTACCAAATATTTAATGAAGTAACACCAACTCTGCACAATCTCCTTCAGAAAAAAGAAGAGGAGGGAACTTCCCAGTTTATTTTATGATATCATTATCATGATATCAAAACTGGACAAAGACAGTACAGATAATACACTCTACCCAGATAATCCCTCATGAATATAGATGCAAAAAATCCTTAAGAAAATATTAACAAGTATAATATTAGCAAGTATAATTCAGCAAAATATAAAGATAATCATATATCATGACCGAGTGGCCTTACTCCAGAAACGCAAGGCTATTCAATATTTGAAAATCAGCCAATATAATCCACCATATTAACAGGCCAAAGAACAAAAAAAAAACTAGATTGTGTCAATCAGTGGAGAAAACGCATTTGACAAATTTCAACACCCGTGCATGGTAAAAACTCTCAGAAAAATAAGAATAGAAGGGAATTTACCAACTTGATAAATTGCATCTACAAAAACCCTTCAGCTAACATCGTATTTAATGGTGAAAGATGGAATGCTTTCCCACTAAGATTGGTAACAACTCAAGGATGTCTACTCTCACAACTCTTATTCAACATTGGTGGAAGACCTAGTCAGTGCAATAAGGCAAGAAAAGGAATAAAAGACATACATATCAGAAAGGAATTAACACTGCCCCTATTTGCAGAAGATGTAAAAAATCCCAAGCGATCCATAAAAACTCCTAGAACAAAATGAGTTCAGCAAGCATCACAGAATACAAAATAAACAAGCAAAAATCATTTTATTTCCATGTACTCACAATGAATGAGTTCACTGAAATTAAATATACAATATCATTTACAATCAATCAAAAAAGAAATGCTTAGGTATAAATCTAACACAACATGTATAGAATTTGTATGCTAAAAACTACACAATGCTGATGAAAGAAATCAAAGAAGATCTAAATAAATGGAGAGACATGAATTCATAAATTGGAAGACTCCAACATAGCAAAGATATCAGTTCTCCTTTCCAAATTTCAGGACAGATTTAATGCAATTCCAGGAAGATTTTTTATAGATACAGACAAGATTATTCTAAAGTTTATATGAAAATGCAAAGGAACTAAAATAGCTGAAACAATTTTGAAAAAGAAGAATGAAACAGGAGGAATCACTCTACCCAATATTAAGGGCAATATAGCTTGAATACCTACAGTATTCAAGACAGTGTGGTGCTTGCAGGACAGACACATAGATCAATGTAACAGAATAGAGGACCCATAAAGAGACCCACAGTGATTCTTGACAAAGATGCAAAAGCAATTCAGTGGAGGAAAGATAGTCTTTGCAACAAATGGTGCAGGTGCATTTGGACATCCATAGGGCAAAAAATGAACTTCAACCTAAGTCTCACACTTTATGCAAAAATTAAATCAAAATGGATCACAGGCTTGAATGTAAAATGTAAAACTATAAAACTTTTAGAAAAAAAAAAAGCAAGAGAAAATCTTCAGGATGTAGAACCAGACAAAGAGTTTCTTATAAAACTAAGTATGCAACTACTATGTGACTCAGCAATTACACTCTTGGGCATATATTTATTCCAGAGAAATGAATTTACAAGTTTGCACAAAAACTCATACACCAATGTTTACAGAAGCTTAATTTGTCACAGCCAAACACTGGAAACCATACAGATGTCCTTCAGTGGGTGAATGGTTAAACAAAGTATGGTATGGAATACTATTCAGCAACAAAATGGAATGAACCACACTGATACACACTACAGCATGGATGAATCTCTAGAGAATTACAGTGTGAAAAGAGTCAATCCCAAAAGGTTACATACTGTGTGATTCCATTTATATCACATTCTTGAAATGACAAAATATAGACACAGGGAACAGATTAGTAGTGGCCAGGGGTTAAGAGAGGTGTGGGGATGGGAGGGAAGTGTGTGTGGCTATAAAAGGGTAGCATGAGGGATCCTTGTGGTGATGGAATGTTCTATATCTTGACTGTGTCGGTGCCAAAATCCTGGTGATGATCCTGTCCTATAGTCTAGCAAGTGGTTACCATTGGGGGAAACTGGGTAAAAGATACACGGATCTCCCTGTATTATTTCTTACAATTGCTTGTGAATCTACAGTTACCTCCCAACAACAATTTAATTTAAAAACAAAAAGCAGGTGAGACTCTGGGTGTAGAAGAGGTTATTGTCATGGCTCATAAATGCATAATATCACTTCATTTTCTGACTAGGTCTTTATTTGGCTTCTTATGAAAGTGAGAGTCCAGAGAACCAAACAGAAAAAGAGAGGTGGAAATCTCTAAGGTGAGTCTCTGTGCCAAGACAAGTGTGGGAGGCAGGTGGAGGGAGCAGGTGGGGCGCTTGGGGCCGAGACAGAGTGGAGGGGCTTCATCTACACTCGGTTGTCAGCCTCCTGGGAGCCCCTCCGTGGGGAGGGGGCAGGTCAGACCAGGGTCTTAGAGGTGGAGGAGGAACTTAAGCCTGGGGTAGGGAGAAGAGGCTGGAACCACGATCCCCCACGACTGGAGGCTGCCCCGTGGGCAGTTGAGATGTGTGCCCCAGGGCCTGGAACCCCAGTCCATGCTCTTATGCCAGAAAGTGAGACACACACCACCTCCTGCTTGTTCGGCCTGTTAACACAGCCGAGCGGAGGTTGGAAATGATGTGCAGCGGCGGGCTCTAAGGACTGAGCCAAGAGGATTGCACGTGCCCCTGTGGGGTGGGGGGCTGGACGGGAGTATAACCACGGGCCGGGCCAGCAGGCTCTCACCACCCTCGCTCGGCATGTTTAAATCTGCAGGTCTTCTATTCTGGGGAAGACGTGAAAAGCACTGAGCTGGAGGAGGAGGAGAGGGGGGAGGAGGAGAGGAAGCCAGCAGAAGCCTTCTGCCGCCCTGCCCGAGCCAGCCCAGTGGGAGGAGGAGGCATTGGTGCCTCGCTGCTTTGCAAACTGTGACCCTGTGGCCTGGTGCCCATCACAGTGACCACACAGCACAGGAGATCTTTCTCCACCTTTTGTGGAACCTCAGCCCTGGAAGGGCCCAGAGCCTCCAAACACAGGGGTGGCACGTGCCTCAGGGGCCCTACCTTCAGGACAGTGATGCTCACATTGTTGGTCAGTCTGTCCTCAGCGATGACCCAAGGGTTTGGGTGACTGCAGTGTTGCTCTCAGTGGGTGACTCGTGCCATGGAGACAGACACCCGGTCCATCTCCAGATGGCCTGGGAGCCTCTGTATCTCCAGCAAACATCACCATGACGTGAGAAGGACCAGAGCCCACCAGTGGCCTCTGCCATTCTACTGATGGACCTGACCCTGCCCCTTGAGATGGGCTGGTTTCTGCAGCCCCATACACCCCCTTTCTGTATCCTGCTGGTATCGGGATAGCTTTCTGGTGACCACTATAATGCTGGTCAGCAGGACAAATTTGAGTCACAGACTTAACAGTGTGTACAGTGCATTGTAAATTTTAGAGTTGGTATAAACACACTGGTGTACCCTGCGTATCCACATCCACTTCATGTCTCTCACCCGTGGGCTTCTGCCAGGATGCAGAGCAGTTTCCCAGCTCAGGCCCAGGAATGCTGTGACCACAGCTCAGGAGGGGGACTTGGTGGCTATTTCCACTCCATAAACCCCATGTCCTGCTAAAAGGAGCTGGTGTGCCGTAGATGCTAGGTAAGCTCCGGTGAATGGATACTGACAGCCTTGTGTGAGGCCAGACACCTCTCTTGTTTGCGCAAGGAGTGATGAATCCAGGGAGGACCCTCAGCCCACCATGAATCTCCTCCCCTGGGGCTCTCACCCAGCCCTTCACACACTGAGCCAAGTTTCTGGGCCAGGAAGTGGAGGGGCTGTGGAGCTGCTGAGCCCCGACCTGGCAAGTGACCACATCACCCAGCCAAGAAGTCAGGGAGCGTGATGTACACCCCCATTCCTGGTCAGGGCCTGAGGGCAGAGTGATGTGTTGAAGGTGCACTGATGCATCCTGGCCAGCTCCTGACCATGTCAGGACTCTCAGAGTCTAGGCCCCCTTCAGCTAGGACCTGACACCTCTGTCCTGGCAGTGTGGCCTTGGGTCCCACCTGAGGGACAGGCAAAGCCAGAGCAACCAGCACCACAGGTGCCTCCCCCAACTCGAGGAATTCTGCCTGATGAACCCAGGACCTCAGCAAGGCCCCAGAAGGGCCCTGCAGCCTGACAGAGGCATGAGAATGCTGCACGTTAGGGTTGAATGGGATCTGCTCTGCACCAGACCAGCCCACCCCTTTCCATCTGAGACCCTAGAGAGGGTGAGTAGTGGAGTGGGTAGCAGAGCAGGAACTGGGCTTCAGCCAAACCCAGGCTCCCACCCTGCCTCACACCATATCTAGCTCCCACAGGGATGTGGGTGGGGCCCTGGTGCCAAACCCAAGGAGTCCTGGGGGGTTCCAGGAGCTGACTAGAAGCACCTCCTGATCCCCTCGTCCCTACCCAACACACTCCCTTGGTGTCTGGGGCAACATTAGACAAAACCCCTACAAACATCAGCAGGGACTGTCCCTGCATCCTGGTCACACTGAGCGCTGCCTGTCAGGAGCAGGGGCAAGTGGCACAGAGGGGGTTAGTGGCCTTGGAGACATGTGATGGCCGGTCCAGGGCTGATGCCCATGGAGCTCTGGGAGGCCTGCCCGGGAAGGAGGAGGTTATATCCTTCCCCAGCCACAGGGAGACAGGACACTCTGGAGGGGGCTCCCAGTCTACCCATGGGCCCCGACCTTGCCGGTCACCTGGCTCCAGCTCCCTGCCCCTGAGACACTCAGTTCAGGGACCTATGAGGAAACCCCAGAATGCTGAGTTTCAGGAAGCAGCACGTGAGGTCAAGGGGCTGGGGGCAGCTGGCCACTGTCCCCCCTGCCTCATGAAATCCCTCGTCCAGGCCCAGGATCCCAGCTCTCTCTCCAAGGCCAGACTCCAAATTCCTCAGCTCAGCCATACCCATCACAGTCCTCTCCATCTCATACTGGGAGATTGCGGCAGCCTCCTCCAGGCTATGGGGAGCATGAAGAAAGGATGTTGGAGAAGCAGTACAGGGCCCGCAGCTGAAACTCTGGAGGTTAGGTGGGAGGCAAGTCAAGCATGTCACTGCTGATAGAGGCCCACCCCCAGGCTTGAGGCTATTTCCTATTTCCTAGTTCTGTGGCCTTGCAATTGCTCTTCCCGCTGCCTGGCATGCTGTTCCTGAGCTTGTTGATCTAGTCGGAGCTGCAACCTCAGCTGTAAGTTCCCCCTTCTGGGCAGAGGTTCCTGACATGCAGGCCCCTCACCCACATCTGCTCCCTCTAGTCTGCAAGCCCCTCAGAGGCCCAGTGCAGAATAGGTGTCAGGTGAGGATGGTGGTGTGAGGCCTGGGCTCATCCCCAGCTGGGAGAGGGTCCAGGGAAGGAGGGAAGGAGGCAGCCCATGGCCAGCCCCACAGAGATCACAGGGCCAAGGGGACTCAAGCTGAGTGTGTTTGTGTCTTAGGTTCATCCCAGGGGCCCTGCTCCCTGCCTCGCTGAGCACCCACTTGGTAACAAGCCCCGGGTGCCCAGGCCAGGAGGAGGGGCTTCTCTCAGTAACTCCGCAGGTGGGGATCTTGGTGCCCTTTCTCCAGGTGCAGCCTCGGAGCCCAGAGAGGGATGGTGCCCTGCTCACAGCTATTTGGATGGTTCCTTAGTCACATCCAGGACTCCAGGCCCTTCCCTGTAGAGGCCCTTTTGTCCTCCTGCCGTCCTGGCCTCAGTCCCTATGGCCAGGTCAGATGGCCCACAGGGGATGCAGCAGTTGGAGTCTATTCCTGGGGGGCAGGTGTCAGCCACACAGGTGGTGCCCAAGAGTGAGGCCCGTGAGGCCCAGTTTGGTGCCAGGTGACACAGATCCCTGCCACACAGCAGGTTTGAGGCCGCCCAGCTGAGCCACACAGCAGGCACTTGGGCCTCAGGGCTCCGGGACGACCAACAGCCCCACTGTGCACAGGAGGCCAGGGAAGGGCCATGGCTGTGGTCTCTCTTTTTTTGTCTAGCACTTTTTCTCTGAGCCCTCCAGGGAAGGAACAGGGGGGTTAGGACAGGAAGATGTCCCTGTCTGGGGTTTGCCTCAGAGACCCCTGGTGCTGGCTGGGGTTCAGAATCAATTCATCTCATATGGGTGATCTGTGGGTCCTCTGAAGCCCCTGCCCCCTACATTGCTTCCCTACCCACCCTAGTTTCTTGGGGCGGGTGTCTCCATTGTGGCCAGTGACCAGTGACTTATCCCGGGAACTCAGCCAGGCTTCTGTGGAGGCCTGTCTATCCACCTGACAGCCCTCCAGGGCAGGATCCCAGACAACCCCAGGATGATTCTCAAACGTGTATCCAAAGTTGTCCCAGAACACCACAGACCCTAACAACTCAGAGACAGACAGCCACCAGTGTGGCCCCTCGTCCTTCAGATACCACAGGCAGGTATCAGACCTCAGGGCACTTCATCCCCCACGCTGCAGGGCTCATATGAGGTTCCCAAGGAAGGGGCACCCCACCCACAGCACGCCCAAGCAGTGCCCTCCACAGTCTCTAACTCTTGACCACCCCATCCATGAGTCAAGGGAGCAGAGAGCCAGATAACTCAGTCAAGAGCCACAGTCAGGGTGTGCCTCAGCTGGAAGCTCCAGTTCACCCCAAAACTGAAATGCTTCCATCATGGGTGCTAAGCCCCAGATCTGGCACTTTATATACAGCCTGACACATCCCACGAGATAGGTGCTATCACCATCCCCCTTGCCAAGTGACAAAATGGAGGCTCAGAAAGGCAAAGCCATTGCCCAAAGACACCCAGCTTGCAGGGACAGAGCCTGGGCCTACCAGGGTCCATTGTCCAGCAAGGCTCTGCTGCTCAGGGTGCTGAGGAGCCAAGGGGGCCTCCAAATGGCCTCTGGGTCTTCCTACCAGCACGGACACAATGACACACATCTTTCCTCCACTCTTGCCCCTTCCTCTTTGGAGGGTTGCTGAGCCCCCTCATGCCCCCTGGTGCATCTACTGTCTCATTTATGCTCAAGACAACCTCCCCGCTCCCCTGTTGCACACACCCCTCTGTGGGCTCTGCTGGGCACAGCTGTGCCTCTTCCCCAGCAACAGAAGACAGCAGGCCTCACCCCACGCTCCCCATCATGCTACCCTTTGCCACCGGCATCCATGCTGTAAGGTTCACGTCCCAGTACACAGCGTCTTCAGTGAAATGGCTCCATTTTTCACTCTCAGGACTCAGATGGGAGCCCTAGATCCCTCGGCCAGGGAACAGATCCAGAGAGATCTTAAAATACACACACAAGATGCTTCTCAGCACAACCAGGCCCTTGCCCTCAGGCTGAGCAGAGAGCCTGACACTGCCTTAGATATCCAATGCTGGGCCTCCAGGCAAGACCAGAAGAGTAGGAAAATTAACTGGGAATGAACAGACCTGAGGCATAAGCTAGAACCCCCACCAACAGACCTCCACCAAGTGGGCAAGCTGGGGAAAAGATCAGCAGAGCGCGGAGACAGGAATCCAGTGTGTCGGGGGCAGAGAGCAATGGCAGGAAAGACTTGCAGAGGCCATATGGTGAAATACAACCCCCTCACCTGGGGAAGACCAAGGAGCTTGGAGTTTACCCTGGAGCTCTGGATTGGGGCAGGAGGGACACTAAAGTGTTTTAGGAGGTGATGTAATTGTTAATTTTATGTGTCAACCTGACTGGGCCACAGGGTACCCAGATATTTTGTCAAACATTATTCTGGTGTGTCTGTGAGGGTGTTTCTGGATGAAATTAACATTTGAATCAGTGGACTCAGTAAGTCAGATTGTCCTCCCCAATGTGAGGGGGCCTCACCCAAATCAGTTGGAGGCCTGAAAATAACAAAAGGTGAAAACGGAGAATTCACTCGCTCTCTGCCTATTTTTGACCTGGGACACAGTTCTTCTGCATTTGGACTGGAATTTACACCATTGGTTGTCCTGACTCTCCAGATTGCACATGGCAGATCTTGGGACTCTCAGCCTCCATAATTACATGAGCCAATTCCTTATCATCTATCTATCATCTACCCATCATCTATATCTATCTATCTATCTATCTATCTATCTATCTATCTATCTACCTACCATCTATCTATCTCTCCTATTGGCTTCTCTGGAGAACCCAGACTAATATAAGAGTTTTAGAAAACATGGTCCGTTTTAGAAAGATTTCTTTGATACCTTTTAACCCAATAATTCTACTTTTGTAATTTATCCTAAGGAAAAAAATTTGATTAGCACAGTATTTGCATAATAAGGAAGTAACTAATGGTTACATTATTCCTGTTCCTGTGACAGCAGGTGGATTTTGCTCCCCAGCCTAGCCCAGAACCTAGAGAGCCCCCACCTGCTGAAGAGGCATGCCTAAACTCCTTCTTGGAGCCCAAGTGGGAGACTGGTGCATTCTCCTGGCCTCTGCATGCACACTGGACAGGCTGACAGTGAGGAGCTAAGTCAGCAATAATATTAGTGCAGCATAGCAATGCAGAAAGCTCTTCAGCCAATTTACTTACTCTTACTGCTTTTGTGGACAGTTACATCTCATTTACTTCAATAATTATTTGCCTTTTTGCATTAAAACATAAATAAAATACATCAGGGTAGAGCACAGTTTGGTTTAAATTAAGATCTCGTAACACTAATATATACAACCTCTCTGTCTAGGTCTGTCTTTATAGTTAATCACTGGATCTCACACACGCAGGCACTTAGCAAGGAGACCTGCTAGGAGGCGCTAACAGGATGCAGGCGAGAGAATAAGGTAACCTGGGCCAGAGTGTAACAGTGGAGGTAGCAAAACATGACCCGGTTTGGGATATATTTTGAAGGTAAAACCTTCAGAGTATTTGCTGATGGAGTCGAATGTGAGAGAAAGGGAAAGGTCAAGACTGACTCCAAGGTTTGGGGGCCTTAGCAAATAAAGGAATGGCACTGCCATTTACTGAGCTGTGGGAAACCGGGAGAGGAGTAGGATTAAAGGGGAAAATCAGGAATTTGATTTGGAACATGCTCAGTTTGAGATGTTCATTAGGCAACCCAGTGAAGGTGTCGGGTACGAATTGGAATGACATGACTCTGGGGTTCTGAGGGCAGATCTGGCCTGGGTATATAAATCTGGGGGGCTTCCCTGTGCAGGCTGTTTTACAGCCAGGGGCACAGATAAAACACCTAGAGAGCAGGGCACAGAGAGAAGAAAACTGAGCCCTGGGGCATTCGAATGTTTAGAGGTTGGGGAAATAAAGCAGATCCACCAAAGGACATTGAGAAGGAGTTTCTAGAAGTTAAGAGGAAAACCAAAGAAGAGACAAAAGCTGATAAAGAGAGATTCAAGAAGGAAGGGATGATCAGCTGTGTCCCGTGCTACTGAAAATTCAAATAAGACAAGAACCAAGAGCTGACCTTCACACTGGGCAGCAGAGAGGTAAACAGCAACCTCAAAGGGAGGAGTTCCGGGGAAATTTGGGGTGGGGGAAACGTATGACCAAAGACGATTCAAAAGAAAATGGAAAGATTGACTATCCAATAGAAAAATGGGCAGGAGATAAAAAACAGTTTCGTAGAAGAAGAAATGCAAATGACTCAAATGTATGAAGAGATGCTCAGGGATGGCAGAAATGTTCAACCTCACTCAAAAGAGGACCACATTGGTATGCTGTTTTCACCTCTTAGATTGACAGACTAATAATTGCAAAACTGTGTGGGCAAAGATGGGGAAACAGACACTCCCACATTGCTCTTTGGAGTGTAATTGATACAGTCCTATGGAAGTGAATTTGGCAATTTTCACCAGAATTGCAAATATGTGTATGCTGTGACATAGTTATTCCATCTCTTGCAATTTATCTTACCATCATGCTTGTACACCTCCAAATGAATAAGCCTGCAGACAGCTATTCATCACAGCACTGTTTGACAGAAAAAGATTGGAAACAGCCCAAGTGTCAATAAATAGGAAACTTGTTAAATCAATCACTGCACAGCCCTACCACAGAATACTGTGCAGCTGTAATAAGGATGCTCTTTACCTACTGATATAAAAACGTACCCACTATATGATACAGGTATAAAAAAGCATGTATAGTATGTTAGCATTTGTGTAAAAATGGATGAAAAGAAATATATGTTTATATTTGCTTATATTACATTCAAAGTCTCTAAAATTTTTTAAACGTTTTAAAATACACAAAAATCTAGTAATAGTTAACTTTGGGAGATGTGGACTGGGTGGATAGAAAAAGGCTTTCTGCTTCTAAACTATGCAATGTATTACCTATCCAAAAATTAAATTGATTAAAATTTCACACACAGAGAGAGCGTGTATTTGAGAATCTGAAGAGTGAAGACTTCCAGCTTCTAGCTGTGGGAGATTTCTATGCACGTGGGATTACTGGACAGGATCTATACATTCTTAATTTCACAGAATATTGCTTTCCAGAATATTTGCCAGTCTATATCCCCACCAACAAGATTCAGGGGGCCCCCAAATCCTTGCCAACACTTAATAACATCAGGATATGTTCCTGCTGCAAGATATGTGTGCCAAATAAGGAAATAAGAAAGATGATGAGCACCAGCAATCATAGGCTACAATGCAAGGAGAGAACAAGGGAAGACATGGGGCAACAGGGCAGACTGGAGCAAGTAGGGCAGGAACTCCTGGAAAAGCCTGCTCTGAGGGATCGCTGGCAGGTGTGACCATCCTAACCATTACCCCAGAGTGCTCTTGGGGAATGGAAAAAGGAAGGCAAGGGGAGAAAAGGGATAGCTGACCTTTGTTATAAGCCCTTTAACACTATAGATTATTTTCAAGCAGTACTTTGATTTTTTTAAATTAATTTCAAAAATAATTTCTAGGGGCTTCCCTGGTGGCGCAGTGGCTGAGAGTCCGCCTGCCGATGCAGGGGACACGGGTTCGTGCCCCGGTCCGTGAAGATCCCACATGCCGCGGAGCGGCTGGGCCCGTGAGCCATGGCCGCTGAGCCTGCGCTTCCAGAGCCTGTGCTCCACAACGGGAGAGGCCACAGCAGTGAGAGGCCGGCGTACCACAAAAATAATAATAATTTCTAAAGCCAAATTATAAAATTCCATTCAAGGATTATACCAAAAAAAATTACAGTAAATCACTGTGGGAGGTAGAATGAGGCTCCCAAACCTGAGAGGGCTTGTGTACCCAGAATAATGAGCAGGGAAATGGGGAAGTGCAGGGACAGCAAAAGATAGGTTTATCTCTCAAAGGTTATCTCCTTCCAAAGTAATATGATTCCAAACACTTGGGGCTACCAGAGGAGGAAACACCTGGGGACAGAGGACGGGGAGGGCAGGGCCAGAAAAGTTTCTCAGAGCAGTGATGATGAAGAGTCTCTTTCAAGCATCAGAAGCAGAAATCTCAAAGAGCAGGTGGGAGGAGTTCCACTTCTAGAATGGTCGTGTAAGGAGCTCCAGGGACCCACTCCCCAGTAAAACAAGCATAGGTGGTGAAAATGATTTTTTTTAAGTTTCTGTAAATTGTCTTAAGAGCATAGAGTAAATGAAGAAAAACTTATTTAAGAAAATCTACTGAAACTCAGTAAGAACAGTGAAAGTTTATGGTGTTTGAACCCACTTCCTCACTCTTCACTGTCAGCTCAGCATGATAGATGCTCCACTCTAGGCAGGTGCAGCCAAGAACACAGGGCTCCTTCTCCCCCCAGAGTCCAGTCAAGGGCTACCATATCTCCCCAAGAGGAACACAGTGCCAGTATTTCTCATCCCCACACCCCAGTTACATGTTGCAAAGGTTAAACCCTGAGTTAGTACACCTGAGAAGTCAGAGGCTCCCTTCCTCCACCAGCTCCTATTCATAGAGTGGAAACTCTATCCCAGGTGCTTTAGTCAGAGAATGTTGGAGCCCTGATTACCCTCACCCCAACTCACTTGTAAGGTGAAGTTTCCACGCTGGGAGAGGCAAGCCAAGGAGACCAGATGCTACAGCCCCCACACAGTGCTCTGCCCATAAAGCAAAGATATCACTCTGAGAAAGTGGGTCACTGTCCCCATTACCCATGATGGAGCAGTGGCTCAGAGACTTTGCCCAGGGATAGGGAAGCCATAAGAACAGAGAACTCCCAAGCTTTACCCAGAGGAAATTACTTTATTGAAACATAATGTAGCAAATTTCAAGCCTAAGGGCACAATAGAAATTTCTGTAAGCAATTAGCTTAATTGCAATTAAGCAATTAGTAGGAGACTAGTAGCTTCATAAGAACTATAAGCTAAACCATAAAACAGCTAGGTTACCAGAAAGAACCATGGAAAAAGGCAGTGATGAAGAACCCAACTGGGGTCAGAACAAAACTCAAAAATTGACCTTTAAAACTACCCCTGAAAAGGGAGCTTGCATTTAATTGGACCAGACTGTGGAACAGTATATGTCCCAGGACATTGTCAAAAGCAATAGAAAAATCATCCAAGAATTAGTGGAGCTTAACAGATGTGTGTGATACCAACAAATAAAGACAGATAACAGAGAGATGAGGGAAAGAGACAGTCAAAAAGAACCCTGCCAAAGCCACCGTCATCTCAGGGTGACTGTGCACATGCCCAAGACTGCACCCTCTGAGGAGCAACATCAAAGGCTTCACACTGCCAGCAAAATAGATTTACTTCACTAGAACAGTCCACCTAAGTCACCAAACAAATAAACAAGTAAACAACAACAACTAGGCTGGGGGTGGGGGGCGGGGATGAAGACCAGTATCCAGATTTGTTAACATATATTTTCTAAAATTTCCGGTTTCCAACAAAAATTTACAAGATGTGAAAAGAAACAGGAACATCTGCCCATGCATAAGGAAAAAATAAAGCAGACAACACAAACTACCTATGAGAGGACCAAGATGTCAGATGTAACGGACAAAAACTTCAAAGCAGCCATTGTAAATATGTTCAAAGAACTAAAGGAAACCGTGCTTAAAGAAATAAAGGTTGATATGATGACAATGTCTCATCAAACAGAGAATACAAATAAAGAGATATAAAATTATAAAGAGGAAGAAAATGGAAATCTGGGGTCGAAAGCATAATAACTGAAGTGAAAAAATAACTAAAAGGGCTCAAGAGTATATTTGAACTGGCAGAAGAAAGAAATAGCAAACTAGAAGATATATTGATCCAGATTATACAACTTGAAGATCAAAGAGAAAAAAAGAATAAAAAAAGTAAACAGGGCTTCAAAGAAATGTGAGATTCTATTAATCTCACCAACATATGCATAATGGGAAGAATAGAAGGAGAGGAAAGAGAGAAAGGAACAGAAAAAATTGTTCGAAAAATAATAGCTAAAAATTTGTCAAATTTGATGAAAATTATTAATCTATACATTTAAGAAGCTCAGCAAACTCCAACTAGGATAAACTCAAAGACATCCACATACAGACATATCATAGTAAAAATTCTGAAAGAGAAGGAGAAAAAAGTTTGAAAATCTTTGAAGCAGCAAAAAAACTCCAGCCTATCATGTACAAGAGAACATCATCAGAATCAAAGGTAGGTAGTGAGATGATGCATTCAAAGTACTGAAAGAAAAAAATGTGTCAACCAAGAATCTTATACCCAGCATGACTATCTTTCAAAGAGTAGGCTGAGCTCTGGGAAGAGTCTTGTGACTAAATGGCAGATACAAAAGTAGGGGACGGAAAGCAAAGTTGGTGGCTAATGCACAAAGAGGTGTTTGGCTTTTGCCCTTTAAGTCCTTGAGATCCAAGGGTCACAGTCCCTAACAAGGTCACATTCTTTTCCAGAAATATGGTCCTATGATCAGTGT
The DNA here is from genome assembly GCF_008692025.1 of Phocoena sinus. Taxonomy (NCBI): domain Eukaryota; kingdom Metazoa; phylum Chordata; class Mammalia; order Artiodactyla; family Phocoenidae; genus Phocoena; species Phocoena sinus. Next base: position 17,806,496 of record NC_045765.1, on the reverse strand, counting down.
GCTAGGTGAAAAAGAAGGTATAGCTGAGGACAAGGAGGTCAGCAAGGAACTGAGAAAGAGGGTAAGAAGTGAAGGAGAGAAACATGGCTGGGTGGATGAATGATTGGATGGAGCAGAAGTGATGGGAACAGACAGTGCTAAGGAAGTGGATTGACAGAACTTGGGGACTGACTGATTGTGAGGTGGCAGTGTGGGAGTAGGATGCTGATGACCAGAGCTGGAAGGAAATAACAAAGATCAGAGCAGAAATAAATAAAATAGAAACAAGAAAAAAACAGTAGAAAAGATCAATGAAACCAAAAGCTGATTTTTTGGAAAATATAAAATTGATAAGCCTTTAGCCTGGCTCATTAAGAAAAAAAGAGAGAGGACCAAGTAAACAAAATAGGAAATAAAAGAGGAGAAATCACAATCAATAATACATAGATACAATCATAAAAGTATACTATGAACAGTTATATGCCAACAAATTGGCAACTTAGAAGAAATGGAAAAATTTCTAGAAACATACAAATTTTCCAAAACTGAGTCAGGAAGAAATAGATAACCTGAACAGACCAATTACTAGTATAGAAATCAAATCAGTAATCAAAAAACTCCCAGCAAACCAAAGTCCAGGACCAGATGTCTTCACAGGGGAATTCTCCCAAACATCTGAAGAGGAGTTAATACCAATCCTTCTCAAACTATTCCAAAAAATTTAAGAGGAGGAAACACTCTCAAATTCATTCTACAAGGCTACCATTGCCCTGATACCAAAACCAGACAGACACTACAAAAAATAAAATAAAATTACAGGCCAATATCTCTGATGAATATAGATACAAAGATCCTCAACAAAATACCAACAAACTGAATTCAACAATATAGAAAAAGGATCACACACCATGATCAAGTGGGAGTTATTCCAGGGATGCAAGGGTGGTTCAATATCTGCATGTCAATCAATGTGATACACCACATTAACAAACAAAGGATAAAATCACATGATCATCTCAATAGTTGCAGGAAAAAAGCATTTGACAAAATTCAATATCCATTTATGAGAAAAACTCTCAAAAAGTTTGTATAAAGGGAACATATCTCAACATATTAAAGGCTATTTATGACAAAACCGCAGCTAACATCATACTCAGTAATGAAAAGTGAAAGCTTTTCCTCTAAATTCAGGAACAGAAAAATGATGCCCACTTTCACCACTTCTATTTAACATAATATTAGAAATCCTAGCCACAGCAATCAAATAAGTAAAAGAAATAAAAGGCATCCAAATTGGAAGGAAAGTAGTAAAACTGTCACTATTTGCAGATGACATGATACTATATACAGGAAACTCTAAAGTCTCCACCAAAAAACTATTAGAACTAATAAATGAATTTAGTAATGTTGCAAGATACAAGATTTATATACAGAAATCGATTGCTTTTCTACACACTAAAAACAAACTATCAGAAAGAGAAAGCAAGAAAACAATCCCATTTATAACCACACCAAAAAGAATAAAATACCTAGGAATAAACTTAACCAAGGAAGTGAAAGATCTGTACTCTGAGAACTATAATATATTGATGAAGGAAATTGAAGATGTTTCAAATAAACAGAAAGATACCCCATGTTCATGGATTGGAAGAAGTAATATTGTTAAAATGTCCACACTACCCAAAGCAATCTACAGATTTAATGCAATCCCTATGAAAATATCCATGACCTTTTTCACAGAACTAGAACAAATAAGCCTAAAATTTGTATGGAACCACAAAAGAAAAAACAAAACAAGAATAGCCACAGCAATCTTGAGAAAAAAAGAATAAAGCTGGAGGTATGAGGCGCCTTAACTTCAGACTATATTCCAAAGCTACAGTAATCAAAATAGTATGTTACTGGCACAAAAACAGACACATAGATCAATGGAACAGAATAGAGAAATTTAATCTATGACAAAGGAGGCGAAAATATAAAATAAGGAAAAGAACCTCTTCAATAAGTGGTTCTGGGAAAATCAACAAGGGGACCTAATTAAACTTAAAAGTTTTTGTACAGCATAGGTAACCATCAACAAAACAAAAAGACAACCTACTGAATGGGAGAAAATATTTGTAAATGGTATGTCTGATAAGGGGTTAATATCCAAAATATATAAAGAGTTCATACAACTCAACATCATATCAAAAAACAAACAACCTGATTGCTAAATGGGCAGAAGATCTGAATGGACATTTCTCCAAAGTAGACATACACATGACCAACAGGCACATGAAAAGATGCTCAACATCGCTAATCATCAGAGAAATGCAAACCAAAACCACAATGAGATATTACTTCATACCTGTCAGAATGACTATCATCTAAAAGACAACAAATAATAAATGTTGGCAAGGATGTGGAGAAAAGGGAACCCAAGTACACAATTGGTGTAAATGTAAATTTGTATAGCCACTGTGGAGGACAGTATGGAGATTCCTCAAAAAACTAAAAATAGAGCTACCATATGATCCAGTAATTCCACTCCTGGGTATACATCCAAAGAAAATGAAAACACAAATTCAAAAAGATAAATGCACCCCAATATTGCAGAATTATTCACAGTAGCCAAGGTAGGGAAGCAACCTAAGTGTTCATCAACAGATGAATAGATAAAGAAGATGTGGTATATACATACAGGGAAGATGTGGTATACACATACAAGGAATACTACTCAGCCATAAAAAGGAATGAAAATTTGCCACTTGCAACAACATAGATGGACCTGGAGGATATTATGCTTAGTGAAATAAGTCAGACAGAGAAGACAAGTACTGTATGCTTTCACTTATTATGTGGAATCAAAAAATAAAATGAATGAATATAACAAAACAGAAACAGACTCACAGATACAGAGAACAAGCTAGTGGTTACCAATGGGAAGAGGAGTGAGGGGAGGATCAAGATAGGAGAAGGGGACTAAGAGATACAAACTACTATGTATATAATAAATAAGATACAAGGATGTAATGTACAGCACAGAGAATATAGCCACTCTTTTATAATAACTTTAAATGGAGTATAATCTATAAAAATATTGAATCACTATGTTTTACACTTGAAACTAATATAATATTGTAAATCAACTATACTTCAATTAAGAAAAATAAATACAAAAAAGAAAGAAAAACAAAACTCTCTAAGAATCAGGAAAAAAACAAGTTAAAACCAAGATGAAGTTTGGGCACTTTTATGCCCAAACTTCAAAATTTAGGAAGGTAGGGACTTCTCCGGTGGCACAGTGGTTAAGAATCCAGCAGTCAATGCATGGGACACGAGTTTGAGCCCTGGTCCAGGAAGTTCCCACATGCTGCAGAGCAACTAAACCCGCGAGCCACAGCTACTGAGTCCGCATGCCACAACTACTGAAGCCCGCGTGCCTAGAGGCTGTGCTCCACAACAAGAGAAGCCACCACAATGAGAAGCCCATGCACCTCAACGAAGAGTAGCCCCCACTCACCGCAACTAGAGAAAGTCAGCGCGCAACAGTGAAGACCCAACGTAGCAAAAAAAAAAAAAAGTTAGGAAGGTAGATAATATCAAATATTGATGAGAATGTGAGGGGATGAGGCCTCTCATTTGCTGATGAGGGAGTTTATGTGTGCTGGCCATGCTGGCAAATGCTTTAGCAGTATTTTGAATAATTGTGTGCATATTTCCTATAAACCAGTGATCCCACTCCTTGGTATAATTCTCCTCTCTCCCTAAAATGATTGCTCAGGGATGTAGAAGATAAATCAATCACATTCCAGACAAGAGAAATTAAAATCATGCTAAATGGGAGTACTTAATACAGGGATCTGATATAAAAACTTAAATGGATTTTTAAAAATATTTATTTATTTACTTGGTTGTGCCAGGTCATAGTTGTGGCTCGTGGGCTCCTTAGTTGCGGCAGGTGGGCTCCTCAGTTGCGGCTGAAGGGCTCCTTAGTTGTGGCTCGCTGGCTCCTTATTTGTGGCATGTGAACTCTTAGTTGCAGCGTGCATATGAGATCTAGTTGCCTGATCAGGGATTGAACCCAGGCCCCCCACACTGGGATCATGGAGTCTTATCTACTGCACCACTAGGGAAGTCCCTAAATGGATTTTTTTTTAATGCAATGATAGCTCCAAAGGAGAAGTGGGTTTTAAATTTTAGTAAGTATCGACCAATTACTTTCCAAAAGGGTTGTGTCAATACCCAGCCCTTTCAGTCATGAGGGAAAGAAACGGTCAAAGAGAGCCCTGCTAAAAGCCACTGTCATCCCAGGACACCCAGGGCACCCCAGGAAGGGCATGAGAGTGCCCTTCTGTGATGCTATGGCCAGCACCAGGGGCTTTTATTCTCTAATTTTTGCCAAGTTTCCAATAAAACTTTATTTAAAAAAACAAAAACAGGTGGCCAGTATATAGACAATAGTTTCCCAATTTAATTTTTTTTACTACTGCATTAAAATATTTATCTTGTTTACTGAGTTTTTTGTCTCCCCTTTGGTTAAATTCTGCACCTGGGTTGCAGCCTTGTTGAGTTGTCTGCTTGGAGTCTCACAAAGACCAAAGCTGGTGCCAGTGCTGCATGGGGTTACCAGGGAGGCGCCCTTCTTCTGGCACCCCCAACCCGGCTCAGGCATGCATCTGTAGAGCAGGCAGTCCCAGCCAACCTGTCCCCAAAGCCATGCTGGGCCTCCTGTACCTTCAATGCCAGATATCAGATGCCTAACTGGACGGTAAAATTCCTCTGCCAACCTCCCCGCATCAGTTGCTCACAGATCTGTGTCCATTTCTTCTTCACAATGCCCTGGGATCTATTCCCTCCTCTCCATCAAGCAGCCCTCCCTGGGGACTGGCCTCAGTCCCTCTCACCTTGGGTTCTGAAGGGCATCAGGGGAGCCGTGGCCTCACAGCTTGAGAGCTTGCCCTAAATTCAAAGTTGACTGTATACCCCCTGCTCACAGACAATCCTTTCCTTCAGCCAGACATGAGCTTCCTGAGAGCCTTCTGTGTGTGTTGGAGATGGAGCACCCATGGTACTCACACCCTGAGGGGACTAAGGCAAAGGAGGCATTTTCCTCCATGCAAAATGTAAAGTAGTGCCTCAAAATTCAACCATCAAGATTAATAATATTTTAATGCAATATTTTAAAAAATCAAAACTAAGGCAAAAAATCCATGGGGAACAAAAGATCAACATTTTAAATAGAGACAGGATTTGATTTTCCCTTTTGCCTCAGGCTCCAGCACTTTGACGGATCTTATCTTTGATTTTTTAAAATATTGCATAAAAATAGTATTTATGCTGATGACTGAGGTTTGGGTCATGCTTCTTATATTTTGTACCTGAGATAAGTGCTTCTTCACTCACTGTACCCTAACCCTGGCCCTGGTAGATACGGTCAATAAATAGCAGGCCCAGTAATAATTTCAGAAAGTGATAAGAGCTCTAAGTGATAAGAACTCTAAAGTGATAAGAACTTTCATTTTCAAGAGAGATGAAAATAGACATTCACACAAGAACATGTATGTGAATGTTCATAGCAGTATTATTCATAACAGCCAAAGAGTGAAAACAACCCAAAGGTCCATCAACTGATGAATGGATGAACAAAATGTGGTCACTTTATGCAATGGAATATTATTCAGTCATAAAAAAGATTAAGGTATTGATATATGCTACAACATGGGTGAACCCTGAAAATAATGTCCTAAGTGAAAAAAGTCAAACACAAAAGGCCACAGATTGTATGATTCCATTTATGTGAAATGCCCAAAATAGGCAAATCCATAGAGAAAGTAGATTAGTGGTTGCAGGGTTGGGGGAGGGGGATGAGGAGGGAATGCTGATGAGCATGGGGTTTCCTTTTGGAGTAATGGGTGTTATGGAATTGGAATTGGACAGTGATGGCGGTTGCACAATCTTGCGAATATACTCAAAAGCACTGACTGTATACTTTTAAATGGTGAGTTTTATGTTACATGAAATTTTATATTATGTTAATTATATCTCAAGTTAAAGAAAAATTAAATAAAGCAGGATGACAAATAAAGACTGAGAGGTAGGATATTAGAGAGTCAGGGAAGTCCTCTCTGAGGTGAGGACACTTAATGGGACCTGAGTAACAAGAAGGAGCCAACTGTGTGTTGAGGAGGAAGAAGTTTCCCGACAAAGGCATCAGCCCACGCCAAGGCCCTTAGGCGGAAACAACTTGTAGTGTGGTCCTTCATTCATTCGTTCCACAAGTAGTTATTTAGCACCCACTGTGTGTTAGGCACTGCTCTCTGAGGATACAGCTGGGAACAAAACATCCTATAATGTGATGTCAGAATGTGGAAGCAGCTGTGGACTAGGAAGAAAAATTGTTTGGAAGGGAGAGAGTTTGGGGTGGGAAAGACTACATTATATAGGGAGATCAGAGGAAGTCTTACTGAGAAAGTGACATTTGAGCAAAGGGGCAAGCGCAATGGTGGAGAATGACAGCAGAGAGGTGGAGTCATCCAGGACCTGAGGCCATGAGCTGGCCAAGGACTGGACTATGAATGTATGGGGAGCCGCTGGAGGGTATGAGCAGACAAGTGGCATGGCTGGACTCGTTTTCAAACACTCAAGCTTGCTCTGCCTGCCTTAGATTCCATGCTCCCACTGCCCACATCAGCAAAGCTTGATAGCAAACTTTATTTAGCAGGTGGGATTGTTTTTTAAAGGAACTCATGTGTCACATAAGTCCCAAATATGACACTGACTGGAGCTAAACAGCTCTGGATGTCTGAATTCCTCAGGGCTCCATGATGAACTTTAGCCAGGGTTCTCAAATCCAGAAGTTTTAAAGGAACTATTGCTGTGGCACTTGTGGCAGGTGCAGGGTCCTAAGCACTACCCATAGGGCTCAGGCCCAGGAGTCCCACTGGTAACCTGTGTCCCCAGGTGATGCTGACACAGGTGGTCCACAATCCCCATGTTGAGAAAACAGTGGCCTGGGCACCACAGAGCATGGTATCAAAGACACTAACCAGGCAGAGGTACAGTCGGAGACCCACATTCTGGTCCAGACCCCTTGGGCCAGGCCTGCGTGGTGGCTGCAGTTTAGTTACTTGGAAGCAAACATTTAGAACTGGAGATTGTATATACCAATCTGGGTCTCAGGCTTCTCTTGAGAAGCTGCTGCACCTCTGCCAGCTCTGGGCCACAGCAATTCTGTACAATCCCAATGGCCTTCTCATCTCTTCCTGTGGCTTGCCTGGGCTGTAGTCAGTTGTGTTCAGGACCCTGAGGAGGCTGTGAGGCTGGCATCCATTCAAATGAAATCTATCCACAGCCCTCTGTCATCTGGTCTGGGCTTAATTTCCCATTCACTTGAAAATTACACTATTCTTTTTTTCCTTTTTTACACCCAAAAGGGAAGGTTCCAGAACCTGTCAGGTATGCCTGGTGGCCCTTCCTCATAGGTGGGTTCTGAGTGATGGAGTCAGGATTGGTCAAGCTGGGGGAATAAGTCAGGTTGTCTCCCAGGCAAGGCATATGTCCCCTCTGTCACCAGAATGGAACTCACCTACGAATCTCAGAGGAGCAGCTGAGCAGTGAAGGAGGCATTGAGGGCACTCTGGTTAGGGACCAGGGAGAAGGGCAGAGGTTCCTATCCAGACCTCCAAGAGAACAGAGGACTTGTTGTGGGCTGTAGCCTCAGTGTGGGCCTAGGGGAACAGCCTCTTCCTCTGTGACTGGCCAGCAGATGCTGTGGAAGCCCATCCCATGCCGAGCATGGTGTAGGTGCTGAGACAGGCAAGGACATTTAGCAGTGGCCTCTAACCCTAGCTGGAAAGACAGGCATGCATGACAAAATGAATTGAAACTTTTGCCCTGGCCACTGGGAAGCTCACTGGGGCTTGCAGAAGTGGTGAGAGCATAGCATTGCTCATGCAGACACTCAAGAGGAAGTATTTACAATGGCCCCTCTGAAGAGAAAAAGGCCAGAAGGAGGCACAGGCACTGTAAGCATAATCATGCCAGGGTGACTGCATGAGGCTGAATAATGGATCCCAAAGATGTCCAATCCTAATCCCGGGAACATGTGACTGTTACCTTGCACGGCAAAAGGGACTGCAGATGTGATTAAGTTAAGGATCTTGAGATGGGAGATTATCCTGAATTATCCAAGTGGGCCCTAAATGAAATCACAAGTATACTTATAAGTGTACTTACAGAAAGAGACTCGACTGCAGAAGAAGGTGATGTGATGGTGGAAGCAGAGATTGGAGTGATGAGCTTTGAGGACGGAGGAAGGGGCCATAAGCCCAGGAACACAGGTGACCACTAGAAAGTGAAAAAGTCTGGGAAATGGATTCTCCCCTGAAGCCTCCAGAAGGAACCAGCCCTCTCGCCACCTTCACTTTAGCCCAGTGAGGCTGATTTAGGACTTCTGACCTCTAGAACTGTGAGAGGATAGAAGTGTGTGATTTTAAGCCACCAAGTTTGTGGTGATTTGTACCACAGCACCAGGAAGGGAATACAGTGACTCTCTCCCAAGTAGTGGGGTCCAATTCCATGAGCAAGAAGAATGTGTGGAACAGCTTCAGTGGTCTGCAGACCTTGCTTGTGGTCATTGGGTGAGTGTATTTGACTCTAGGGCCCCAGAGAAAAAAATTACCACAGCTTTGCTGGTGTGGGACCTGAAACTAACAGTCCCAGGCTCCCCCAACCCCTGTACCCCTGCCATCACCAGGAAAGCAGAGCTCACTCCCTCAGTGTCAGCTCCTGAGGACCCAGCTGGGGGTCACATCTCCAATACACCCCAGCCTGCCCTACCTGGGGATGCTGACTCAAGGCCTTTGGCAAGAAAATGTCGTAAACCTCTTGGCCAGGGCAGGTGTTGGGGAGGCTTTGCCAAGGAGGTGACATTTGTGTGAGCCTTGCCTGGGTAACAGTTCAGAAGGGAGAAAGCAGGGTGGGAGGGGCTGTGGGCCCAGGGACCCCATGCACAGAACGGACAGGCCTAGCTCCCCATCTCTCCACAGGGCTGATTATGAACAGCGGTGCCTGCAAACAACAGAAGCAAACTCTTTTTGACTCAGCAGAGAAGGGATTTATTGGAAGCCTACCAGGCAGCTGACAAGGTCAAGAGGAAGGTGGGAGAGCCAGGCTTGGGCAGGAACCAAGGAGCCAAGGAGAGCTGAGACAGGAATTGATGGGGAACCATCCACTCTGGGGCCTCAAAGCCATGTCTCTGAACTCTGCGACATACAGTGGCATCGTGCCCCAGGGCACTCCTCGGCACTGCTGTCTCATGAAGGACCTCTGCTGACCTCAGGCTCCAGGAGGGCCACCACGAGGCTGCATGCCCATACCCTGGCTCCTGGGGACAGGAAGGCAAATCTGCTCCCTCAGCTTCCTCTGATTCCAGGAACCAGAGCCTGGGGCATCTGTGTAACCACTGCAGGTAAAGGAGAAGTTGGTCCTGCACTGTGAGACCTACTGGGCTCAGGGCTGTGTGCTCCCTCACTGATGTGCTCTCTGCCAGGAGAAGCCTGGGCTCAGAGGGAATCCCTCCTTCCCTCCCTTCCTTCCTTCCTCCCTCCCTCCCTTCCTTCTTCCTTTCCTTTTTTCTTTTCTTTCCTCCATGCTACAAATTGAATGTTTGTGCCTCTCCAAGTGCACATGTTGAAGCCCACATGAATAGGATTACTGCCCTTATAAAAGTAGCTCAAGAAAACTCTCTTGCCCCTTTCACCGTATGAGGTTACAGCAGAAAGATATCTAGGAAGCAGGCTCTCACAAGACATTCAATCTGCTGGCACCTTGATCTTGGACTTCCAGGACCAAGAAATGTGAGAAATAAATTTGTTATTTATAAGCTACCTAGTCTATGGTATTTTTGTTACAGCAGCCCACATGGCTTGAGATGCTCCAAATTCAAATAATTTTCCCTAATCAAATTAATAATAACTTACTATATTATTATTATTATTTTAAATTTAATAATACTTAAAAACATAAAGGAAAAGTAAATATAAACAGAAGTCTATTTTCCAGTGATAACCACTGTTAACCTTTTAATAAATATATTTCCAGAAATGGTTAAAATTTGTCTTTACATATCTGCCTCCACATAAATAGGTTTATGTGTATGCATTCACGTAATTAGGATTACATTTCCAGTGTGATTTTCAACTTTCTTTTTTGCTTGGCCTTTCCCCTTCTCCTTCCCCCTCCACCCAATCTCCATGCTGCAGAGGTAGCCTAATATGCACCCTTCCATATTTTATATAATTTTCATCACAAGGGGTTTGGGTCATTTTTAAAATTGGGTTCTATTACAGATGCTTTCCTGCATCTTGCTTTTCTCACCCACCAATACTCCTGGAAATCCCTCCCAGTCCACAGAAAAGCTTTAATTCATTATTTTTAACGGCTTTATAATATTCCTCTATATAGATGCACCATTATTGATTCAGCCATTCTCTTTTTTTTTAATGCCTCTTTATTGGAGTATAATTGCTTCACAATGCTGTGTTAGTTTCTGTTGTACAACAAAGTGAATCAGCCATATACATACATATATCTCCATATCCCCTCTCTCTTCAGCCTTCCTCCCACCCTCCCTATCCCACCCCTCTAGGTCATTGCAAAGCACCGAGCTGGTCTCCCTGTGCTATGCTGCTGCTTCCCACTAGCTATCTATTTTACATTTGGTAGTGTACATATGTCAATGTTACTCTCACTTTGCCCCAGCTTCCCCCTCCCCTCTCTGTGACCTCAAGTCCATTCTCTATGTCTACGTCTTTATTCCTTCCCTGCCACTATGTTCATCAGTACCATTTTTATTTTTTAGATTCCATATATATGCATTAGCATACGGTATTTGTTTTTCTCTTTCTGACTTACTTCACTCTGTATGACAGACTCTAGGTCCATCCATCTCACTACAAATAACTCAATTTCATTTCTTTTTATGGCTGAGTAATATTCCATTGTATATATGTGCCACATCTTCTTTAACCATTCATCTGTCAATGGACATTTAGGTTGCTTCCATGTCCTGGTTATTGTAAATAGTGCAGCAATGAACATTGTGGTATGTCTCTTATTGAATTATGGTTTTCTCAGGGTATATGCCCAGTAGTGGGATTGCTGGGTCATATGGTAGTTCTATTTTTAGTTTTTAAAGGAACTTCCATACTGTTCTCCATAGTGGTTGTATCAGTTTACATTCCCACCAACAGTGCAGGAGGGTACCCTTTTCACCACACCCTTTCCAGCATTTATTGTTTCTAGATTTTTTGATAATGGCCATTCGGACCGGTGTGAGGTGATACCTCAATGTAGTTTTGATTTGCATTTCTCTAATGATTTGTGTTGTTGAGCATCTTTTCATGTGCCTCTTGGCCATCTGTATGTCTTCTTTGGTGAAATGTCTATTTAGGTCTTCTGCTCATTTTTTAATTGGGTTGTTTGTTTTTATGATATTGAGCTCCACGAGCTCTTTGTATATTTTGGAGATTAATCCTTTGTCCGTTGTTTCATTTGAAAATATTTTCTCCCATTCTGAGAGTTGTCTTTTTGTCTTGTTTATGGTTTCCTTTGCTGTACAACAGCTTTGAAGCTTAATTTGGTCCCATTTGTTTATTTTTCTTTTTATTTTCGTTACTCTAGGAGGTGGATCTTGCTGTAGTTTATGTCAAAGAGTGTTTTTCCTATGTTTTCTTCTAAGAGTTTTATAGTGTCTGGTCTTACATTTATGTATTTAATCCATTTGGAGTTTATTTTTGTGTATGGTCTTAGGGAGTGTTCTAATTTCATTCTGTAACATGTAGCTGTCCAGTTCTCCCAGCACCACTTATTGAAGAGGTTGTCTTTTCTCCATTGTATGTTCTTGCCTCCTTTGTCATAAATTAGGTGACTATATATGCGTCGGTTTATCTCTGGGCTTTCTATGCTGTACAATTGATCTATATTTCTGTTTTTGTGCCAGTACCATACTGTCTTGGTTACTGTAGCTTTGTAGTATAGTTTGAAGTCAGGGAGCCTGATTCCTCCAGCTCAGTTTTTCCCTCTCTAGATTGCTTTGGCTATTCGAGGTCTTTTGTGTTTCCATAAGAATTGTAAAATTTTTAAATTTAATTCTGTGAAGAATGGCATTGGTAGTTTGATAGGGATTGCACTGAATCTGTAGATTGCTTTGGGTAGTATAGTCATTTTCACAGTATTGATTCTTCCAATCCAAGAACATGATATATTTCTCCAACTGTTTATGTCATCTTTGATTTCTTTCATCAGTGTCTTATAGTTTTCTGCATACAGGTCTTTTGCCTCCTTAGGTAGATTTATTCATAGGTATTTTATTCTTTTTGTTGCGATGGTAAATGGGATCGTTTCTTTAATTTCTCTTTCTGATTTTTCATTGTTAGTGTATAGGAATGCCAGAGATTTCTGTGCATTAACTTTGTATCCTGCAACCTTACCAAATTCATTGATCAGTTCTAGTAGTTTTTTGGTGGCATCTTTAGGATTTTCTATGTACAGTATCATGTCATCTGCAAAGTGACAGTTTTACTTCTTCTTTTCCAATTTGCATTCCTTTTATTTCTTTTTCTTCTCTGATTACCTTGGCTAGGACTTCCAAAACTATGTTGAATAAGATTGGCAAGAGTGGACATCCTTGTCTTGTTCCTGATCTTAGTGGAAATGTTTTCAGTTTCTCACCATTGAGTATGATGTTTGCTGTGGGTTTGTCATATTGGCCTTTATTACGTTGAGGTAGGTTCCCTCTATGCCCATTTTCTGGAGAGCTTTTATCATAAATGGGTGTTGAATTTTGTCAAAAGCTTTTTCATATGGTTTTTATTTCTTAATTTGTTAATATGGTGTATCACATTGAGTGATTTGCATATATTGAAGATTCCTTGCATCCCAGGGATAAATCCCACTTGATCATGGTGTATGATCCTTTTAATATGTTGTTGGATTCTGTTTGCTGGCATTTTGTTGAGGATTTTTGCATCCGTGTTCATCAGTGATATTGGTCTATAATTTTCTTTTTGTGTGATATCTTTTTCTGGTTTTGGTATCAGGGTGATGGTGGCTTTGTAGAATGAATTTGGGAGTGTTCCTCCCTCTGCAATATTTTGGAAGAGCTTGAGAAAGATCAGTTTTAGCTCTTCTCTAAATATTTGATAGAATTCACCTGTGAAGCCATCTGGTCCTGGACTTTTGTTTGTTGGAAGATTTTTAATTACAGTTTCAATTTCATTACTTGTGAGAGGTCTGTTTATATTTTCTAATTCTTCCTGGTTCAGTCTTAAATTGTACTTTTCCGAGACTTTGTCCATTTCTTCATGGTTGTGCATTTTATTGGCATATAGTTGTTTGTAGTAGTCTCTTATGATCCTTTGTATTTCTGCGGTGTCAGTTGTGATTTCTCCTTTTTCATTTCTAATTTTATTGGTTTGTGTCCTCTCCCTTTTTTCTTGATGAGTCTGGCTAAGGGTTTATAAATTTTGTTTATTTTCTCAAAGAACTAGCTTTTAGTTTCATTGATCTTTGCTGTTGTTTTCTTCATTACTGTTTCATTTATTTCTGCCATGTTCTTTATGACTTCTTTCCTTCTACTGACTTTGGGTTTTCATTGTTCTTCTTTCTCTAGTTGCTTTAGGTGTAGGGTTAGATTGTTTATTTGAGATTTTTCTTGTTTCTTGAGGTGAGATTGAATTGCTATAAACTTCCCTCTTAGAAGTGCTTTTGCTGCATCCCAAAGGTTTTGGGTTGTCATGTTTTCGTTGGCGTTTGTTTCTGTGTATTTTTTTATTTTTTCAGTGATCTCTTTGTTATTTACTAGTGCACTGTTTAGCCTCCATGTATTTGTGTTTTTTTACAGTTTTTTTCCTGTAATTGATTTCCAATCTCATAGAATTGTGGTCAGAAAAGATATCTGATACAATTTCAATCTTCTTAAATTTTCCAAGGCTTGATTTTTGACCCAAGATGTGATCTATTCTGGAGACTGTTCTGTGTGCACTTGAAAAGAAAGTGTATTGTGCCACTTTCGGGTGGAATGTTCTATAAATATCAATTAAATCTATCTGGTCTATTGTGTAATTTAAAGCTTGTGTTTCCTTATTTATTTTCTGTTTGACTGATCTGTCCATTGGTGTAAGTGGGGTGTTAAAGTCCCCTACTAATACTGTGTTACTGTTGATTTCCTCTTTTATGGCTGTTAACATTTGTCTTATGTATTGAGGTGCTGCTATGTTGGGTGCATAGATATTTATAATTGTTTTATCTTCTTGGATTGATACTTTGATCATTATGTAGTGTCCTTCCTTGTCTCTTGTAACATTCTTTATTTTAAAGTTTATTTTATCTGATACGAGTATTGCTACTCCAATTTTCTTTTGATTTCCATTTACATGGAATATCTTTTTCCATCCCCTCACTTTCAGTCTGTATGTGTCATTAGGTCTGAAGTGGGTCTCTTGTAGACAGCATATATACAGGTCTTGTTTTTGTATCTATTCAGCCAGTCTGTGTCTTTTTGTTGGAGCATTTAATCCATTTACATTCAAAGTGATTATCAGTATGTATGTTCCTATTACCATTTTCTTAATTGTTGCAGGTTTGTTTTGTGGGTCTTTTTCTTTTCTTGTTTTTCCTGCCTAGAGAAGTACCTTTAGCATTTTTTGTAGAGTTGGTTTGGTTGTACTGAATTCTCTTAGCTTTTGCTTGTCTGAAAAGCTTTTGATTTCTCCATTGAATCTGAATGAGATCCTTTCTGGGTAGAATAATCTTGGTTGTAGGTTTTTCTCTTTCATCACTTTAAGTATATCCTGCCACTCCCTTCTGGCCTGCAGAGTTTCTGCTGAAAAATCAGCTGATAACCTTATGGGGATTCCTTTATATGTTATTTTTTGTTTTTCCCTTGCTGATTTTGACCTTTTTTCTTTGAATTTAATTTTTGTTAATTTGATTAATATGTGACTTGGTGTGTTTCTCCTAGGGTTTATCCTGTATGGGACTCTCTGTACTTCCTGGACTTAGTGACTATTTCCTTTCCCATGTTAGGGAAGTTATCTACTATAATCCTTCAAATATTTTCTCAGACCCTTTCTTTTTCTCTTCTTCTTCTGGGACCCCTATAATTCAAATCCTGGTGCATTTAGTGTTGTCCCAGAGGTCTCTGAGATTGTCTTCAGTTCTTTTCATTCTTTTTTCTTTATTCTGCTCCTCAGCAGTTATTTCCACCATTCTGTCTTCCAGCTCACTTATTCATCCTTCTGCCTCAGTTATCCTGCTTGATACCTTCTAATGTATTTTTCATTTCAGTTATTGTGTTGTTCATCTCTGTTTGTTTGTTCTTTAGTTCTTCTAGATCTTTGTTTAAAATTTCTTGTATTTTCTCAATCCATGCCTCCATTCTATTTCCAAGATTCTGGATCATCTTTACTATCATTACTCTGAATTTTTTTTCAGGTAGATTGCCTATTTCCTCTTCATTTATTTGGTTTTGTAGATTTTTACCTTGCTTCTTCATCTGTGACATATTTTTTGGCCGTCTCATTTTCTTTTTCTTTTTTTTGATGGTTGGGATTGTGTTTCTGTCTTAATGGTTGTTTGGCCTGAGGCTTCCAACACTGGAGCCTGTAGGCTGTTGGGTAAAGCTGGGTCTTGGTGCCAAGATGAGGACCTCCAGGAGACCTCACTCCTGTGAATATTCACTGGGGTCTGAGGTTCTCTGTTAGTCCAGTGGTTTGGACTCAGAGCTCCCACTGCAGGAACTTCAGCCCAACCCCCAGCAGTTCACTTGGGGGTTCCTTCCATCTCCTTGGGAATTGAGGTCACACACCAGCATCTGACAAGCACCCTAGTTGTGGGAAATGCGAACTCTGCATCTTCCCAGGCTGCCGTCTTGACTCCACCTCTCCAGCCATTCTCTTATTGATGAGTATTCATTTTGCTTTTGGATTTTTTTGCACCCAAAAAATCAATGCTGTAATAGCCATACTTATACACAGTAATTACATACCACTGATTTTATTCCTGTGAGATAAATTTCCAGGAGTGAGATTGCTGGGCTGAATACTGTATCTTTCAAATTTTAATTGATGTTGCCAGATTTCTCTCAACCAGCCATGTATGAGAATAAATTCTTCCCCATATTTTTACCAACAATGGAAGATTTAGCTCTTTTCAATTTTCAGACATTTCGTTTGGGACACACACATACATTAAATGGCACCATAACATAGAAGCTGTTTTGAAACTAGCTATTTTCCATTTAACTTTATGTCATGGACAGATTTCTATATCATTATGGAAATTTTGTACCTCTTAGCATCCCTGATCCTTCTTTTGGTAACAGCACCCCACTTCCTTTTGGGATATGAAATCTGCCCCATTGTATCCACTTTCAGTGAACTTTAAATGAGAGCCTTTCCTCTCAGGCCAAGGAGAGAAATTGTGAACGAAACTGGACCAGACAGACTCACTTAAAAGGAAGGTACACAGCAGTTCCTGCTCCATAACAATTCTGAATTCCACTTGGGAATTTGTTGCCAATTCCCTGACTGGGTTCTTCTCCCTGGGAATGAGTCTCCATGAGAATCATTGGGTTTGCCTTCTGAGTCATTCTTTAAAAAAAAAAAAAAAAATACCCTGTGTTTTCATTTGCTTCCTACTCACAGAAAGTTGGGGGTCCAAAAGGCTTCAATGAATCTTTATTGTCTTGTAATTCCTTTTAAAATGTTGTACACTTACTGTGTATCCAATTGTAAGCCACTCCACTGGATAAAAGCCACATCTTCATTTCTTTCTGGAATAAGCCTTTTTCACAGCTTGGGCTGAGAATCAGGGTGCTATGGGACAAGGCCCTCAGGATTCTTGGAAGCCTGCTTATCTAGTTGAAAGAGTCTGGGAGATACATTCTTAAAATTCTTAGAGGCCCACTTGTTTTGCAGGGATTCGTAGGAACCCTACTGAGCACACTGTTAAATCTTTCTTAGTGTTTCAGATCTTTGCCCTAACTTTGAGAATCTTTTGCTGGTAAAGACTAGGGATGAAAATTTTTATTTTTCAAACCTATGTAGTCCTGGCTTTTAACTATTTTATCTAAGATCTGCTTCAAAGTTGAACTACAAATTTTTTACTTCATTTCTTCTCATATTTTCTTACAGGCAGTCAGAAAAGGGCAGTTGGCCTTTTCTAAAATCTCCCCAGAATTCTCCCCAACCAGGTTCACAGGTTCAGTAAGTACAGTTTCTATTTTCCACAATACTACAGGTGACAGTGTTGCCAAACTACATAACAAGGGTCCCAGTCTCCTTTTCTCCCGCCTCCAAATAGCATTTTCTTCACTGTCCTTCAGGTGTTCATCAACAGTCTCCTCAAGGCTCCTTAAGTGCCCACCCACCAACCAGTCCCTATGCCAATGCCCCATGTTTCAGGTTTCCATTAAGACAGCACCCCACTGCCAAGTACTGAAATATGTCCCAGTTAGCTATTGCTGCATTAAAAATTACCCCAAAACTTAGTGGCTTCCACAATCATTTTATTTTATCTCAGAGTTTTGTTGGTCATGTATTCAAGGAGGGTTTAGCTGCAGATTCTTCTGCTCCATGTAACATCAACTGAGGTTGTTTGGTGATATTTAACTAACAGATACATTGGTCCAAGAGAATCTCACCGTAAAGGAAAAACCCAGATTTTCCCATCCTATGTAGAGAAAAACCCCTTTCTTCCTTACTATGACTTTCTTCCCTATGAGTCTCCTTTATTAACTCACACAGAGCATTTTACTTCTGACACATCTGGTCACAACAAGCAATTCTCTGTGACATCAGCTGTGTGTTCTAAAATTTAACTCAATTCTAACACTATCTACCTGGAGATAGCTACTGTCAGGTCCCACAGGGTAAGGGCCCAGTCCCATAAGACAGTCCCCCCAACTTCAGATGCCAGTCATAAAACCAGGTTGTCACCTTTGCTTCTGACTAACCAGTTACAGATCAGAAGTTCCAACAACCCCCTCCTTGGGTTCCATTAATTTGCTAGAGCTCACAGAACTCAGGGAAACACTTACTTACATTTACCAGTTTATTAAAGGGTATGACTTTTGTACAGATAAACAGCCAGATGAAGAGATACATAGGGCAAGGTCTGAGAGGGTCCCAAGTGCAGGAGTTTCTGTCCCCATGGAGTTGGGGTGCATCACCTTCCCAGTGTGTATGTATTCACCAACCTAGAAGCTCTCCAAACCTCCTACTACTGGGATTTTATGAAGGCTTCCTCACATAGGCATGATCAATTATTAAAGCTGTTTCTAGCCCTTCTCCCTTCTCTGGAGAATGGGGTGGGGAATTGGGGCTGAACGTTTCAAACTTCTCATCATAACTTGGTCTTGCTAGTGACAAGCCCCATCCAGGAGCCATCCAGGAGCTCACTCACAGTTACCTCAATAGAACAAAAGATGATCATAGTGCTTTTATCACTTAGCAATTCACAAGGGTTGGGACTTCCCTGGTAGCGCGGGGGTTAAGAATCTGCCTGCCAATGCAGGGACATGGGTTCGAGCCCTGATCTAAGAAGATCCCACATGCCACGGAGCAACTAAGCCTGTGTGCTACAACTACTGAGCCTGCACCCTAGAGCCTGCAAGCCACAACTACTGAAGCCCGTGCACTGTCACAAAGAGTAGTCCCTGCTCGCTGCAACTAGAGAAAGCCCACGTGCAGCAACGAAGATCCAACGCAGCCAAAAATAAATAAATAAATTTATTTTTTAAAAAAGAGAGAGAAACTCACAAGGGTTTTAGGAGTCCTGTGTCAGGGATGGGATCAAAAACAAATATTAGAATAAGAGATGTTTCCTAATGTTTTAATCACTTAGGAAATTATAAGGGTACCGGGAGCTCTGTACCAAGAACTGGGGGCAGAGACAAATATATATTTTCTGTAATCTCACACTCACTGGTATGACTAGCACACTGGAGGATAACCATAAGGTTGAGCTCAGTGGAGACTATCAACTGGAGTACCTGTGGTTGTTCTGTATGTATGATTAGCTTAGGATGCCTCACAGCACGGCAGCCTCAGGGTAATCAGGTTTCCTACATGGTCACCAGATTGCTCCAGAATTGGCATTCTAATAGGATAAATGGAAAGTGAATGATTTCTTATGATTTAGCCTGAAAAGTCCAAGAATATTACTTCCACTGCATTCTGTTGTTTGAGTGGATTCTAAGCCCAGCCTAGATACAAGGAAAATAACGGAATAGATTTTACCTCTTGATGGGGAAATTACCTTAGCATTCAGGGTGGGAAGTAGTTGATGACAAATATCATGGAGACAAGTTATTACAAATAGAACATATCCAAATTGAAGCACAGAGATTTTTTAAAAATAAAAGAAAATACAGAAAACAGTGTTAGAGACATGTGGATCACATGAGTGAGAGAGAAAACATGGAAATTGGGGCCCCATATAGTGAGGAGAGAGAAATGGAGAAGAAGCAATATTTGAGGAGAGAATGGCTGAGAATTTTCCAAAATTAATTAAAGACATCAAAGCACAGATTCAAGTTGCACTGCAAACCCCAGAAAGATAAGTACAAAGAAAACCACACTTAAGCACATTATAGTAAGAATGCTGAAAACCAAAGGAAAAAAAGAGGAAATCTTAAAAGCACCTAAACAGATATTCTGAAGCCACTTCCAATGCAGCGCAGGGGGGCAGTTTCCCACACATACAACCAAGTAATTATTGTACACCAGAGGAGTATCCAAGAATTCAATTCAACTCAGTTCTGACACTATATACCAGGAGATAGCATCAGATTCCACAGGTTAAGAGTTCAATCCTTCAAGACTGCCCGCAACCAACTTTTCAGATGCCAGTCACAAGCCAAGGTGCTTCTGACCACCAGCTATAGATTGGAGGTTCTCATGACCCGCTCCTTGGACTTCAGACACCAGTCACAAGGCAATTGTTTTTTTAGACATAATGCTATGTCACACAACAGACAACAGTAACATAACCTTTTTTTAAATTTATTTACTTTATTTATTTATCTTTGGCTGTGTTGGGTCTTCGTTGCTGTGCGCAGGCTTTCTCTAGGTGCAGCGAGCGGGGGCTACTCTTCGTTGTGGTGCGCAGGCTTCTCACTGTGGTGGCTTCTCTTGTTGAGGAGCACGGGTTCTAGGCATGTGAGTTTCAGTAGTTGTGGCTCACAGTCTCTAGAGCACAGGCTCAGTAGTTGTGGCACACGGGCTTTGTTGCTCCGCAGCATGTGGGATCTTCCCAGGCCAGGGCTCGAACCCGTGTCCCCTGCATTGGCAGGCGGATTCTTAACCACTGTGCCATCAGGGAAGCCCTAACATAACTTTCATATGCACTAGGAAACAAAAAAAATTTGTGTGACTCACCTTATTGCAATATTCACTTTATTGCAATATTCACCTTACTGTGGTGGTCTGGAACCAAACCTACAATATCTCCATGGTATGCCTGTACATTACGTTCAAAGAAGCAAAAATAAGATCGATGGCAGACTTCTCATCAGAAATGACGCAAACCAGAATACAATGAAACATCTTTAAAATACTGAAACAAAATAATTACTAAAATTTTATAGCCAAAGAAAATGTCCATCAAAAATGGAGGGATATAAGGGCTTTTCAAGCATTAAAAAACCAAGAGAAATTCATTCTTAGCAAACTTATTATAAAACCTAAAATCTCAATAAAGTTCTTAAGACAGAAGAAAAGTAATCCCAGAGAGAATTACAGAATTGAAAAAAGAAATGAAAAGCACAGAAAGGGTAAATATATGGGTTAAAATAAATGAATACAAAACAATAAAAGTAATATCATGTGGGAGTTAAAATACATGTAGAAATAAACACATACCAAAGTAATGCAAAACTCAGGAAGAGTCTATGGAATTGAACTGTTTTGAGCACCTAACATTAATAGGGAAAAGGTAAAGGGAATAATTTGCATTAAGAAATGGTAAAAAGTAATAATTTCTTACATTCTTTTTTTTAACATCTTTTTTGGAGTATAATTGCTTTACAATGGTGTGTTAGTTTCTGCATTATAACAAAGTGAATCAGCTATACATATCCATATATCCCCATATCTCCTCCCTCTTGCGTCTCCCTCCCACCCTCTCTATCCCACCCCTCTAGGTAGTCACAAAGCACTGAGCTGATCTTCCTGTGCTATGTGGCTGCTTCCCACTAGCTATCTATTTTACATTTGGTAGTGTATATATGTCCACGCCACTCTCTCACTTCGTCCCAGCTTACCCTTTCCCCTCCCTGTGTCCTCAAACCCATTCTCTATGTCTGCATCTTTATTCCTGTCCTGCCCCTTAGGTTCTTCAGAACCATTTGGGGTTTTTTTTTTTGAGAGTCCATATATATGTGTTAGCATAACAAGAATGTTTGTTGCACTCTTTAGGTTAACTATGAAAAGACTAACAAAAGAAGTGTAGTTAACTATAAAATGAAATAATCCAGAAGATTTGATTAGTCCAAAGTATTCAACAGAGAAGAGAAAAAGTAAAATTGGTCAAAGAGAAAAGATTAATAAGATAGTAGATATCAACACAATTATACATTAAATAGGAACAAGCTAAATATTGCAAGTAAAAGATCACAATTGTCAGACTAGATTTTTAAAAATCAACCACACAGTACTTAAAAGAAATAAACCTTAAATATAAGGACACCAAAAGGTTGGAATTTAAATGATGGGAAAAGATATACTAGGCAAATATTAACCAAAAGAAATTTGGTCTAGCTATACGAATGTCAGATATAGGAGAATTAGAGGCAAGAAGAATTAGTAAAGGTAAAAAGAGACATCATATAATGTCTTGGTCCATTCAGGTAGCTATAACAAAATATCATTGACTAGGTAGCTTGTAAACAGCAGAAATTTATTGCTTACAGTTCTGGAGGCTGGGAAGTCCTAGATCAAGGTACCAGTGTGGTCTCCTTCTGGTGATACCCCTCTTCCTGGTTCATAATTGGTACCTTCTCACTATGTCCCCACATAATGGAAGGGGCAGAGGGCTCCACCCTCCTGACCTACATACCTCTCAAAGGCCCCACCTCTTAATACCATCATCTTTGGGTATTAGGATTTCAACATATGAATTATGAGGGAATACAAACATTCAAACCATAGTATATAATGATAAATAACTCAATTCAGCAGTAAGACAACACAATTCTGAATCTGTATGGACCCAACAACATAGTTTCAAATACATAAAACAAAACTTAAAAGAACTGAAAAGAGAAATCCAAAGTTGTAGAGGGAGACTTTAACATACCTCTCCCAACAGTTGACAAATACATATATAAACTTGCAAGAAAGTAAGAGAAGTCACTCTTACCCAACCCTTAGATGACTGCCTTCTTACATTTTGCTGCTAAGGTATACCATCCCCTTATTACTTGGCCAAATAAAGAGTTCCTAGAAATAGAAAAGAATAAAACCAAACAACCTAATAGAAAGATAGGTAAAGAATGAACAAACAATTCATACACACACACACACACACACACACACACACACAAAGAAATGAGAGGTCCTTAAATATATGAAACAGTGCATGTTCTCACCAATAACAGAAGAACTGCAAATTAAAATCACACCAGCTTTTTTTTTTCACACATAATATTGACAACACACTCTTGACAACTTGTCAAATTTGTGGGAAAATGGGTCTGCTCAGGCTTCCATAACAAAATACCATAGACTGGGTGGGTTAAGTAATAGAATTCATTTTCTCACAGTTCTGGAAGATGGGAAGTCCAAGATCAAGGTGCCACTTGATTTAGTTCCTTGTGGGAGCTCTGTTCTTGGCTTGTCTGCACATACCTGTCATCTCGCTATGTGCTCACATGACCTCTTCTTTGTGCACGTGTGGAAAGAGAGAGAGAAAGCAAGCTCTCTGGTGTCCCTTCTTTTTTTTTTTTTTTTTTTCGGTACGAGGGCCTCTCACTGTTGTGGCCTCTCCCGTTGCGGAGCACAGGCTCCGGAGGTGCAGGCTCAGCGGCCATGGCTCACGGGCCCAGCCGCTCCGCGGCATGTGGGATCTTCCCGGACCGGGGCACGAACCTGCGTCCCCTGCATCGGCAGGCGGACTCCTAATCACTGCGCCACCAGGGAAGCCCTGGTGTCCCTTCTTAAAAAGGTGCTGTGGGACTTTCCTTGTGGCACAGTGGTTAGGAATCCCCCTGTCAAAGCAGGGGACACGGGTTTGAGCCCTGGTCTGGGAAGATCCCACATGCTGCAGAGCAACTAAGCCTGTGTGCCACAACAACTGATCTTGCGCTCTAGAGCCCACAAGCCACAACTACTGAGCCTGCGTGCCACAACTACTGAAGCCCATGCTCCTAGAGCCCGTGTTCCGCAACAAGAGAAGCCACCGCAATGAGAAGCCCATGCACCACAATGAAGAGTAGCCCCTGCTCGACACAACTAGAGAAAGCCCGCACGCAGCAGTGAAGACCCAATGCAGCCAAAAATAAATAAATACATTTATTTTTAAAAAATAAATAAATAAATAAAAGGGTGCTAATCACATCAGACCAGGGCCCCACCCTCAAGACCTTATCTAACCCTAACTACTACTCCAAAGCCCCATCTCAAAATACCATGACATTCAAGGGGACACAAACATTCGGTCCATTATAGCATCCCATGAAGGGCAATTTGGTAATGGCTATCAAAATTACATTACATTTATCCTTTGACCCAGCTATCCTGCTGCAACCAATATAGCAGTTGTTACGGACTGAATTGTATGTCCCTGTCCCCAAATTCACATGTTGAAGTCCTAACCCCAAGTAACTCAGAATGTGACTATATTTGGAGATAGGACATTTATAGAAACAATTAAGGTAAAATGAGGTCATATTGGTAGACTGCAATTCAATATGACTGGTGTCCATATAAGAAGATTAGATTAGGACACAGACACACATGGAGGGAAGACCACATGAAAATATACGAAGGCCATGTACAAGCCAAAGAGAGAGGCCTCAGAATTAAGTCAACCCTGCTGGCAACTTGATCTTGGATTTCTAGCCTCCAGAATTGTGAGAAGATAAATTCCTGTTGTTTAAGCCACCATATCTGTGGTATTTGTTATGACAGCCCTAGCAAACTAATACAGTAGCACACATGCAAAATTCCTTACTTTACTCATTGTTTATGACAGGATAGATTGGTAACACTCCAAGTGTTCATCTAGAGGGTGCCCACAGTTAATAGGTGGTGCTGATTAAAATAACTGCGGGCCACCTAAGTGATAGAATGCTAGGTAGCTGTGTAAAAACTGGCAGAAACTCTGTATTAAAAAAGACATGATGTTAAGTTTATAAAAAAACAAATTACAGAGCTGGACGGGAAGATGGCGGAAGAGCAAGATGTGGAGATCACCTTCCTCCCCACAGATACATCAGAAATACATCTACACGTGGAACTGCTCCTATAGAACACGCACTGAATGCTGGCAGAAGACCTCAGACCTCCAAAAAGGCAAGAAATTCCCCATGTACCTGGGTAGGGCAAAAGAAAAAAGAATAAACAGAGACAAAAGAATAGGGACAGGACCTGCATCAGTGGAAGGGAGCTGTGAAGGAGGAAAGGATTCCACACACTAGGAAGCCCCTTCGCGGGCGGAGACTGCAGGTGGTGGAGAGGGGAAGCTTTGGAGCCACGGAGCAGAGCGCAGCAACAGGGGTGCGGAGGGTAAAGCGGTGAGATTCCCGCACAGAGGATCGGTGCCAATCAGCACTCACCAGCCCGAGACGCTTGTCTGCTCACCCACCAGGGCGGGCAGGGCCTGGGAGCTGAGGGTCGGGTTTCGGTCGGATCACAGGGAGAGGACTGGGGTTGGCGGTGTGATCACAGCCTGAAGGGGTTAGTGCACCACGGCTAGCTGGGAGGGAGTCCAGGAAAAAGTCTGGAACAGCTGAAGAGGCAAGAGACTTTTTCTTCCCTCTTTGTTTGCGGGTGCGCGAGGAGAGGGGATTAAGAGTGCCGCTTAAAGGAGCTCCAGCGATGGGCGCGAGCCGTGGCTAACAGCGTGGACCCCAGAGACGGGCATGAGATGCTAAGGCTGCTGCTGCAGTCACCAAGAAGCCTGTGTGAGAGCACAGGTCACTCTCCACACCTCCCCTCCCAGGAGCCTGTGCAGGCTGCTACTGCCAGGGTGCTGTGATCCAGGGACAACTTCCCTGGGAAAATACATGGCGAGCCTCAGGCTGGTGCAACGTCAAGCCAGCCTCTGCCGCTGCAGACTCGCTCCGCACTCCATACCCCTCCCTCCCCCTGGCCTGAGTGAGCCAGAGCCACCGAATCAGCTGCTCCTTTAACCCTGTCCTGTCTGAGCGAAGAACAGACGCCCTCAGGCGACCTACAAATAGAGGCGGGGCCAAATCCAAAGCTGAACCCTGGGAGCTGTGAGAACAAAGAAGAGAAAGGGAAATTTCTCCCAGCAACCTCAGGAACAACGGATTAAATCTCCACAATCAACTTGATGTACCCTGAATCTGTGGAATACCTGAATAGACAACGAATCATCCCAAATCGAGGAGGTGGACTTTGAGAACAAGATATATTATTTTTTCCCCATTTCCTCTTTTTGTGAGTGTGTATGTGTATGCTTCTATGTGAGATTTTGTCTGTATAGCTTTGCTTTCACCATTTGTCCTAGGGTTCTGCCAGTCTGTTTTTTTTTTAACTTTAAAAAAATTTTTTTCTTAATAATTATTTTTTATTTTAATAACTTCATTTTTTTTTCATTTTACCCTCTTTATTTCTTTCTTTCTACTTTTTCTCCCTTTTATTCTGAGCCATGTAGATGAAAGACTCTTGGTGCTCCAGCCAGGAGTCAGTGCTGTGTCTCTGAGGTGGGAGAGCCAACTTCAGGTCACTGGTCCACAAGAGACCTCCCAGCTCCACGTAATATCAAATGGCGAAAATCTCCCAGAGATCTCCATCTCAACGCCAACACCCAGCTTCACTCAACGACCAACAAGCTACAGTGCTGGACACCCTATGCCAAACAACTAGTAAGACAAGAACACAGCCACGTCCATTAGCAAAGAAGCTGCCTAAAATAATAATAAGGCCACAGACAGCCCAAAACACACCACCAGACATGGACCTGCCCACCAGAAAACAAAATCCAGCCTCATCCACCAAAAACACAGGCACTAGTCCCCTCCACCAGGAAGCCTACACAACCCACTGAACCAACTGGGGACAGACACAAAAAACAATGGGAACTATGAACCTGAAGCCTGCCAAAAGGAGACCCCAAACACAGTAAGATAAGCAAACTGAGAAGACAGAAAAACACACAGCAGATGAAGGAGCAAGGTAAAAACCCACCAGACCCAACAGATGAAGAGGAAATAGGCAGTCTACCTGAAGAAGAATTCAGAATGATGATAGTAAAGATGATCCAAAATCGTGGAAATAGAATAGAGAAAATGCAAGAAACATTTAACAAGAACCTAGAAGAACTAAATATGAAACAAGCAACGATGAACAACACAATAAATGAAATTAAAAATACTCTAGATGGGATCAATAGCAGAATAACTGAGGCAGAAGAACGGATAAGTGACCTGGAAGATAAAATAGTGGAAATAACTACTGCAGAGCAGAATAAAGGAAGAAAAGAACTGAGAACAGTCTCAGAGACTTCTGGGACAACATTAAATGCACCAACATTCGAATTATATGGGTTCCAGAAGAAGAAGAGAAAAAGAAAGGGACTGAGAAAATATTTGAAGAGATTGTAGTTGGAAACTTCCCTAATATGTGAAAGGAAATAGTTAATCAAGTCCAGGAAGCACAGGGAGTCCATACAGGATAAATCCAAGGAAAAACACGCCAAGACACATATTAATCAAACTGTCAAAAATTAAATACAAAGAAAACATATTAAAAGCAGCAAGGGCAAAACAGCAAATAACACACATGGGAATCCCCATAAGGTTAACAGCTGATCTTTCAGCAGAAACTCTGCAAGCCAGAAGGGACTGGCAGGACATATTTAAAGTGATGAAGGAGAAAAACCTACAACCAAGATTTGTCTACCAAGCAAGGGTCTCATTCAAATTTGATGGAGAAATTAAACCCTTTACAGACAACCAAAAGCTGAGAGAGTTCAGCACCACCAAACCAGCTTTACAACAAATGCAAAAGGACTATCTCTAGGCAAGAAACACAAGAGAAGGAAAAGACCTACAATAATAAACCCAAAACAATTAAGAAAATGGGAATAGGAACACACATATTGATAATTACCTTAAATGTAAATGGACTAAATGCTCCCACCAAAAGACACAGACTGGCTGAATGGATACAAAAACAAGACCCATATACATGCTGTCTACAATAGACCCACATAAGACCTAGAGACACATATAGACTGAAAGTGAGGGGATGGAAAAAGATATTCCATGCAAATGGAAACCAAAACAAAGCTAGAGTAGCAATTCTCATATCAGACAAAATAGACTTTAAAATAAAGACTATCAGAAGAGACAAAAAAGGACACTACATAATGATCAAGGGATCGATCCAAGAAGAAGATATAACAATGGTAAATATTTATGCACCCAACATAGGAGCACCTCAAAACATAAGGCAAATACTAACAGCCAGACAAAGAGAAATCGACAGTAACACATTCATAGTAGGGGACTCTAACACCCCACTTTCACCAATGGACAGATCATCCAAAATGAAAATAAATAAGGAAACACAAGCTTTAAACGATACATTAAACAAGATGGACTTAATTGATATTTATAGGACATTCCATCCCAAAACAACAGAATACACATTTTTCTCAAGCGCTCATGGAACATTCTCCAGGATAGATCGTATCTTGGGTCACAAATCAAGCCTTGGTAAATTTAAGAAAATTGAAATTGTATCAAGTATCTTTTCCGACCACAACACTATGAGACTAGATATCAATTACAGGAAAAGATCTGTAAAAAATACAATCACGTGGAGGCTAAACAATACACTACTTAATAACGAAGCGATCACTGAAGAAATCAAAGAGGAAATCAAAAAATACCTAGAAACAAATGACAATGGAGACACGACGACCCAAAACCTATGGGATGCAGCAAAAGCAGTTCTAAGAGGGAAGTTTATAGCAATACATTCTTACCATAAGAAACAGGAAACATCTCGAATAAACAAGCTAACCTTGCACCTAAAGCAATTAGAGAAACAAGAACAAAAAAACCCCAAGTTAGCAGAAGGAAAGAAAGCATAAAGATCAGATCAGAAATAAATGAAAAAGAAATGAAGGAAACGATAGCAAAGATCAAAAAAGCTAAAAGCTGGTTCTTTGAGAAGATAAACAAAATTGATAAACCATTAGACAGACTCATCAAGAAAAAAAGGGAGAAGACTCAACTCAATAGAATTAGAAATGAAAAGGAGAAGTAACAACTGACACTGTAGAAATACAAAGGATCATGAGAGATTATTACAAGCAACTCTATGCCAATAAAATGGACAACCTGGAAGAAATGGACAAATGCTTAGAAAAGCACAACCTGCCAAGACTGAAACAGAAAGAAATAGAAAATATGAACAGACCAATCACAAGCACTGAAATTGAAACTGTGATTTAAAATCTTCCAACAAACAAAAGCCCAGGACCAGATGGCTTCACAGGCGAATTCTATCAAACATTTAGAGAAGAGCTAACACCAATCCTTCTAAAACTCTTCCAAAATATAGCAGATGGAGGAACACTCCCAAACTCATTCTACGAGGCCACCATCACCCTGATACCAAAACCAGACAAGGATGTCACAAAGAAAGAAAACTACAGGCCCATATCACTGATGAACATAGATGCAAAAATCCTCAACAAAATACTAGCCAACAGAATCTAATAGCACATTAAAAGATTCATACACCAAGATCAAGTGGGGTTTATTCCAGGAAAGCAAGGATTCTTCAATATACGCAAATTAATCAATGTGATACACCATATTAACAAATTGAAGGAGAAAAACCATATGGTCATCTCAATGGATGCAGAGAAAGCTTTCGACAAAATTCAACACCCATTTATGATAAAAATCCTGCAGAAAGTAGGCATAGAGGGAACTTTCCTCAACATAATAAAGGACATATATGACAAACCCAAAGCCAACATCGTCCTCAATGGTGAAAAACTGAAAGCATTTCCACTAAGATCAGGAACAAGACAAGGTTGCCCACTCTCACCACTCTTATTCAACATAGTTTTGGAAGTTTTAGCCACAGCAATCAGAGAAGAAAAGGAAATAAATGGAATCCAAATCGGAAAAGAAGAAGTAAAGCTATCACTGTTTGCAGATGACATGATACTATACATAGAGGATCCTGAAGATGTTACCAGAAAACTACTAGAGCTAATCAATGAATTTGGTAAAGTAGCAGGATACAAAATTAATGCACAGAAATCTCTAGCATTCCTATACACTAATGATGAAAAATCTGAAAGTGAAATTAAGAAAACATTCCCATTTACCATTGCAACAAAAAGAATAAAATACCTAGGAATAAACCTACCTAAGGAGACAAAAGACCTGTATGCAGAAAATTATAAGACACTGATGAAAGAAATGAAAGATGATACAAATAGATGGAGAGATATACCATGTTCTTGGATTGGAAGAATCAACATTGTGAAAATGACTCTACTACCCAAAGCAATCTACAGATTCAATGCAATCTCTATCAAACCACCACTGGCATTTTTCACAGAACTAGAACAAAAAATTTCACAATTTGTATGGAAATACAAAAGACCTCGAATAGCCAAAGCAATCTTGAGAAGGAAAACGGAGCTGGAGGAATCAGGCTCCCTGACTTCAGACTATACAACAGTATAGTAATCAAGACAGTATGGTACTGTCACAAAAACAGAAAGATAGATCAATGGAACAAGATAGAAAGCCCAGAGATAAACCCATGCACATATGGACACCTTATCTTTGATAAAGGAGGCAAGAATATACAGTGGAGAAAAGACAGCCTCTTCAATAACTGGTGCTTGGAAAACTGGACAGGTACATGTAAAAGTATGAGATTAGAACACTCCCTAACACCATACACAAAAATAAGCTCAAAATGGATTAAAGACCTAAATGTAAGGCCAGAAACTATCAAACTCTTAGAGGAAAACATAGGAAGAACACTCTATGATATAAATCACAGCAAGATCCTTTTTGACCCACCTCCTAGAGAAATGGAAATAAAAACAAAAATAAAGAAATGGGACCTAATGAAACTTCAAAGCTTTTGCACAGCAAAGGAAACCATAAACAAGACCAAAAGACAACTCTCAGAATGGGAGAGAATATTTGCAAATGAAGCAACTGACAAAGGATTAATCTCCAAAATTTACAAGCAGCTCATGCAGCTCAATAACAAAAACACAAATAACCCAATCCAAAAATGGGCAGAAGACCTAAATAGACATTTCTCCAAAGACATACAGACTGCCAACAAACACATGAAAGAATGCTCAACATCATTAATCATCAGAGAAATGCAAATCAAAACTACAATGAGATATCATCTCACACCGGTCAAAATGGCCATCATCAAAAAATCTAGAAACAATAAATGTTGGAGTGGGTGTGGAGAAAAGGGTACACTCTTGCACTGCTGGTGGGAATGCAAATTGATACAGCCACTATGGAGAACAGGATGGAGGTTCCTTAGAAAACTACAAATAGAACTACCATATGACCCAGCAATTCCACTACTGGGCATATACCCTGAGAAAACCATAATTCAAAAAGAGTCATGCACCAAAATGTTCATTGCAGCTCTATTTACAATAGCCAGGAGATATAAGCAACCTAAGTGTCCATCATTGGATGAATGGATAAAGAAGATGTGGCACATATATACAATGGAATATTACTCAGCCATTAAAGAAACAAAATTGAGTTATTTGTAGTGAGGTTGATGGACCTAGAGTCTGTCATATACAGTGAAGTAATTCAGAAAGAGAAAGACAAATACCATATGCTGACACATATATATGGAATCTAAGAAAAAAAAATTCCATGAAGAACCTAGGGGTAAGACAGGAATAAAGACACAGACCTACTAGTGAATGGACTTGAGGATATGGGGAGGGGGAAGGGTAAGCTGTGACAAAGTGAGAGAGTGGCATGGACATATATACACTACCAAACGTAAAATAGACAGCTAGTGGGAAGCAGCCGCATAGCACAGGGAGATCAGCTCAGTGCTTTGTGACCACCTGGAGGTGTGGGATAGGGAGGGCAGGAGGGAGGGAGACACAAGAGGGAAGAGATATGGGAACACATGTATATGTATAACTGATTCACTTTTTTATAAAACAGAAACTAACACACCATTGTAAAGCAATTATACTCCAATAAAGATGTTAAAAAAAAACTGCCTAAAAAAAAAAACCCAACAAATTACAGAACAGAATATATAATACATATATATTTAATATTTAATGGGTAAATATATTCATTTTACCCATGTTGAGAGAGGGGATAAGATATACAAGCATTTATTTGTATTTGCATAAAGAAATATGAAAAATGGAAGTTTACACAGAAACCAATAAAAGTACTTATCTGTTTGGTGGGGAGGATTGCTTGATCTCTGAAACATTTGACTATATCCCAGTGATGTATTCCATGTGAATGTATTCCATGTGAATATATCCCACATGAATGTCCCATTCTTATAGTCATTAGTGCTGTTCACTGATCCTTCTGGTTTTCCTCCTGCTAGACCCATGATCAGACTGCACTTCTGCATCCCTTGGAAGTTAGCTGCAGTCATGTGACTTGCTTTAGTCAATGAAATGTGTGCAGAAGTGACAGGTGCTATGCACTTCCTCTCACTCCAGAGATCAGTAGTGTCCAAGCAGTGAGATCTCTGCCAATCAGAGTCCTTGAATAAGAAGTCCATGAAGTGAAGCTGCCAACAACTCGGGATGAACATGGAGCCCAAACAAGGTTGGAAAGTCAATGGAACTTTGGCATTGTTTGTTACCACAGAACAACCTAGCCCATCCTGTCTGACACACTTACCTGTTCAAGAATAAAATAAAATTAGAATTAAAAATAAAAATACATGTATCAGTCTGAATCCAGTCAGGAGAGAGAAGTCACTGAGTCATTTGAACAGAAAAATTTAATACAACAAATTATTAACCACAAGAGGTGGTTGGAATAACAAGGGGTTGGTTGGTAAGAAGTAAAGAGAACTATAAAGAATAAGAGAGCATTATAAAGAAGAACTTCATGCTAAAAATAAAAATGACAACATGAGGGCTTCCCTGGTGGTGCAGTGGTTAGGAGTCTGCCTGCTGATGCAGGGGACACGGGTTCGTGCCCCAATCTGGGAGGATCCCACATGCCGCGGAGCGGCTGGGCCCATGAGCCATGGCCGCTGGACCTGCGCATCCGGAGCCTCTGCTCTGCGGCGGGAGAAGCCACAGCAGTGAGAGGTCCACGTACCGCAAAAAAAAAAAAAAAAAAAAAATGACAGCGTGACAAATGTGGCAGTTTCCTAAAATATAGAAAATTTAAAAACTGACAAGAAATTGAAAACTTTGAATAGGCCTGTAATCTTAAAGTAGTCAAGCAGCTCTGCATTCTGCTTTATTAAGGAAAAGGGCCTTTATTTCCTCACAGGCTACATCTGCCAGGACTCTTTTGGGGGTGAATAATAGGAATCCAACACAAACTGGTCCCAGCAAAATTCCAGAGTCCTTGGCTCAAGAAACTTGAAAGTCCAGCTCAGCTATGCCTTGAGGCCCACCTGCACCTGTGATACTGTCAAAAGCGTGTTCTTTCCTCTTGTCCTGGTTCCCCTCTTGGGAAGACCCTCCCCAAGTGGGTGGGCAGCACAACCCCT
This sequence comes from Phocoena sinus, assembly GCF_008692025.1. Classification (NCBI taxonomy): domain Eukaryota; kingdom Metazoa; phylum Chordata; class Mammalia; order Artiodactyla; family Phocoenidae; genus Phocoena; species Phocoena sinus. The sequence continues at coordinate 17,773,545 of NC_045765.1, read as the reverse complement.
CTCCCAGCTGTAGCTCACAGCTGGCCTTCCATGAGTTTGGCAACCCTCCTCCCCATAAATTCCAGCAAGGATCTTGGAACACCACCCCCCCTGGCAGACCAGACAGAAGCACATGTCCACACTGGGCTCTTTGCTGGCCTGTCAGCAGGTCTGCATTGTGATTTTCAGGCACCTGGGACTTCTGCCCTCATGGGCCCCTTCCTCCATAAAACATATTTTATAATCTATTTCACAATCACATTGGTATGAAGATGAATATAATCTTAGACCCCTAAAAGATAATGTTTTTTCTTCTGATTTTAAGAGAAATTGAAACACTGCTGTGAGCCCCTGGAAGTATTGTGAGCCCCAGACACTGTGCCTTCTCTGCCTAAAGGACAAATCAACCTTGCGTGGGGGTGACTTTCTTGGCCAAGCTGGGACAACTAACTCCTCTTGAACCTAAGGAGGCGGGGCTCACCCAGAAGCACATGAGCCAAGAGCAGAGTGAGGGTTCCAGAAAGAAAACTCAAGGGTCTTTCATCAAAGAAGGTAGTTATGTAAAGAGGTTCCATACAAGCAAATCACAGATGATCCCAGGCCAGGCACAGCTGAGGAGCTTGCACCCCCTTTCTGATACATACTTCCTGTGCCAGATCTGAATCTGAGCTGGGGTGGGAGTGAGGGAAATGGGAATAGGCAGTGAAGGTATGGAGAAAAAGGTATATTGAGCTCTGACCTTGAGGGGTTCACAGGAATGACCTGTTTTCCTGGAGATCGATCTGTTTGAGAGCTGTATGGCTGTTAGCTTAACTGATGCCATCTTGGACCCTTACATTTCCTCCTGTCCTTTCTGTGACCCTACCCAGGACTGTACTGTAAAGTAAGTCACCTCTTTGTCATCAAGGGCTTTTTAGTTAATAGGTATTGCTTAATAATCATTGGGACCAGGTGGCCTCTATGTTCCCAAACAACAATGAAAAGCTTCACTGACATATTCCCAGTGCCAATGAGACTAGTTACCCATTAACACATTTTGACTTAGGAATGTATGTCCTATTTCCAAGCACCTTGTGCCAGTGGCCCCTTGGTGGTGTGGCACGCAGCTATAAATACTTCTGGAGCATTGTCCCTCGATCCCATCCTGTGAGTAAGTTACCCTATAATAAAGTGCTCCATGGATTATATGGAGCTACCTGCCTTGGTTTTTGGTCTCCAGATGCCTTCTCAGTTCAGTGGGCACTTTCCATTCCTTCCGTCCTCCAACAAGAATAAAATCCAACATCCTGCTAGAAATGCTGGCTGGTCAACAGACCTGGGGCTGAATTCATTCGTTTGTTCTTCAGTCAACTTTCACTGAGTGTTGAAACCACTGGTCTAAATGGAAAGTGCAAATAGGGCCTGCAGGGCACACAGCAATGAGATGGGTGGGGAAGGGAACACACCATATTTTAGTGTGTTTAGTGTTTCCTTGAACTTTTAATTAGCGGTCTTAACTATAGTCACCAGGCTGTACATAGATCCCCAGAACTTACTCGTCTTATAACTGGAAGTTTGTACCCTTGACTAACATGTCCCCATTTACCCCACCCCCACCCCGCAGGCAACCACCAATCTACTCTCTGTTTCTATGAGTTCAGCTTTTTTAGATTCCATATATACAGGCAAACCTCGGAGACATTGCAGGTTCAGTTCTAGACCATCACAATAAGGCAAATATCACAATAAAGCAAGTTACATGCATTTTTTTGTTTCCCAGTGCATATAAAAGTTATGTTTACACTATACTGTAGTCTATTAAGTGTGAAACAGCATTATGTCTATAAAAAAAAACGATGTACATACCTTAATCTAAAATGTTTTATTGTTAAAAATGCTAACCATCATCTGAGCCTTCAGCAAGTCATAGTAGCAACATCACAGATCACTATAACAAACATAATAATAATGAAAAAGTAAAATATTGCAAGAATTACCAAACGTGACACAGAGATGGCACTGATAGACTTGCCTGATGCAGGGTTGCCACAAACCTTTAATTTGTAAAAAATGCAATATCCACAAAGTACAATAAAGGGAAGCACAGGGCTTCCCTGGTTGAGAGCCCGCCTGCCGATGCAGGGAACACGGGTTCGTGCCCCGGTCCGGGAAGATCCCACATGCCGCGGAGCGGCTGGGCCCGTGAGCCATGGCCGCTGAGCCTGCGCGTCCGGAGCCTGTGCTCCGCAACGGGAGAGGCCGCAACAGTGAGAGGCCCGCGTACCGCAAAAAAAAAATAAATAAATAAAGGGAAGCACAATAAAACAAGGTAAGCCTGTAAGTGAGATCATATGATTTTCCTCTTTGTCTGACATTTCATTTAGCATAATGCCTTCAAGTCCATCCATGTTGCTGAAGAAGGCAAGATTTCCTTATTTTTATGGCTGAATAATATTCCATTTTTTCTCTTGAGTTGTATGAGTTCCTTATATATTTTGGATATTAACCCTTTATCAGATATATGATTTGCCAATATTTTCTTCCTTTCCGTAGGCTGTCTGTTCATTTGTTGATTGTTTATTTTGCTGTGCAGAGCTTTTTATTTTGATGTAGACCCACTTGTTTATTTGTGCTTTTGTTACTTGCATTTTCGGTGTCATATTCAAAAAGTTATTGCCAAGACCAATGTCAAGAAGGCTTTTTCCCTATGTTTTCTTCTAGAAGTTTTACAGTTTCAGGTCTTATGTTTAGGTCTTGAATCCATTTTGAGTTAATTTTTGTGAGTGGTGTAGGACAGAGGTCCAATTTCATTCTTTTGCCTATGAATATCCAGTTTGTTCAACATCATTTATTGAAGAGACTACCCTTTCCCCATTGAATATTCTCCTTTGTCATATATTAATTGACCACATATGAGAGATTTTGTTTCTGGGTTCTCGATTCTGTTCCATTGGCCTATGTGTCTGTTTTTATGCCAGTATCATACTGCTTTGATTACTACAGTTTCATAATATAGTTTGAAATCAAGAAATGTGATGCCTCCAGTTTTGCTCTTCTTTCTCAGTATTGCTTTGGCTATTCAACCTCTTTTGTGATTCCATACAAATTTAAAGATTGCTTTTACTTTTGCTGTGAAAATTTTGGTAGAGATTGCTTGAATCTATAGATAGCTTTGGGTAGTATGGACATTTTAACAATACTAGTTCTTCCAATGCATGAAGACAGCATTCAAGGTTTATTCTTATCTTCAGTTTTCATTAACTTGATTATAATGTGTTTTCCTTTGAGTGTGGTTTTCTTTGAGTTTAGCCTTGAGATTTGCTGAGCTTCTTGAATCTGGAAATGTTTGCCTTTCATCAAATTTGGGGATTTTTCAGCCATTATTTCTTCAATTTTTTTTCTGTACTAATCACTTCCTTCTCTCTTTCTGAGACTCCAATAACACAAGTCATAAACCTTTTGATATTGTTCCATGATCTGTGAGCTCTTCATTTTTTTCACATTTTGTTTCTTTGTATTTTTCAAATTGGATAATTTCTAGTGCTCTACCATCAAGTCAACGATTTCCTCTGTCATCTCCATTATGCTATATATCCCACCCAGGGAATTTTTTATTCAAATATGGGGGAGGGGGGGTTCTTGTTCTAAAATTTCCGTTTGGTTGTTTCTATTTCTATGCTGAGAATATTTATCTTTCCTTTTTTTAAAGAGTGTTACTTTTACCTCCTGAAGCATAGTTATAATAGCTGTTTCAACATTTGGGTTACCTGGGGGTTGGCATCTTTGTTGATTATCTTTTCCCTTTAGAATTAGTCATATTTTCCTCATCATTGATACTTCAAGTAATTTTAGATTGTATCCTGGACATTTTGAATATCATGTTGTGAGGTTCTGGGTACTGTTAAAATCCTCTGGAGAATGATCTTTTCGTTGTGGTGGTTTTAGCAATCAATCGGTCCTAGTTAGGTTCAGACTATAAGTTCTGTCTTATCTTCTGTGGGTAGTAGATCCAACGTCACCTTAGTTTTCAAAGGCTTTGTTTGGCAGGAATGTAAAGTGGCACAGCTACTCTGGAAAATATTTTGGCAGTTCCTTATAAACTAAACATGCACTTACCATATGACCCAGCAATTTCCCTCTTGGGCACTTAACTCAGAGAACTGAAAACTTATGTTCACACAAAACCTGTATACAAATGTTCATAGCAATAGTGGCTTTATTAATAATAGCCCCAAGCTGGAAACAACCCAAATGTCCTTCATCAGGTGCATGGTCAAACGAACTCTGGTACAACCATACAAAGGAATATTGCTCAACGATAAAAAGAAATAGACTATTGATACATATCACAACTTGGCTGGATCTCATAGGAATTATGTTAGTGGAAAAAGCCAGTCTTAGAAGGTTACATACTGTATGATTTCATTTATATGACGTTCTCAAAATGACAAAACTATATAAATGGATACCAGGTTAGTGGTTGGCAGAGGACAGGGATGGGGGTGGGTACAACTATAAAGGGGCAATAGGAGGGGGTCTATTTGTGGGGATAGAGCAATGTTGTGTCTTGATTGTGGTGGTGGTTACACAAATCCATACATGGGATAAAACTGCATAAAACACACACACACACACACAAGTGCATGTAAAAGCTGGTGAAATCTGAATAAGGTCTGTATCTAGTTAATAGTATTACACCAATGTCAACTTCTTGGTTTTGATATTACATGTGTAAGTTATATAAGATGTCTCCACCGGGGGAGGTGGGTGAAGGTTACACAGGATTTTTAACTTCCTATGAATCTATAATTATTTCAAAATAAAATGCTTTTTAAAAGACTTTGCCACTTTGCTTTGGGTCTGCTCTGTGCAGGTTGGAGGTGGGCCTGGGATATATATCTGCTCATCCATAGAATTCGGGATCCCTCCTCCAGCTATCTCCTCTCTGGGAATTGCCCCACACTCTCTGGCTCATATGAGTTTCCTATTGGAACTTTAGGTATTCACACTGTTGGTACAGTATTGCAGGTTTGCAACTAAGGCTGTCCTCAGGGCAGGGAGAGGGTAGAAAGAACAAAGGAAAAATAAAATGAGCCCAAGGATTTTCCCACACATACTTCATCTTGCAGAGGCCCCTTTCCTAGTCCTCTGGATAGAGAGATGGTTTCTCTGCACAGTTCTATACTGGGACTGACCTCAATTCAAAACTGGGAGATGAGGGCTTCCCTGGTGGTGCAGTGGTTGGGAATCCACCTGCCAATGCAGGGGACTACAGGTTCAAGCCCTGGTCTGGGAAGATCCACTCCAACGAAGAGTAGCCCCTACTCGCTGCAACTAGAGAAAGCTTTTGCGCAGCAGCCAAGACCCAACACAGCCAAAAATAAATAAATAAATTTATTTTTAAAAACCTGGGAGATAACAGAAGAAAAGAATCTGGGAATCTTGTGTCCATTATGGGTTATTCTTCAAGTTTTGGATCTTCTCTCCAATCTGCCTGTCATTGCTAACATGTTTACTTGTTTACTTTGTCCAGAGTTTTTAGTTGTAATCAATGAGATAGATAGAATTTAGTGGTCTTCATCTTGGCTAGCCTCAGAACCCTTAAATGTAATGTTTAATCTTTCCAGTTACCATGTGAGATCAATATTACCTCTCCTATTTTAAAGATAAATAACTTGAGGTTTAATGAGGTATAGTCTCCTGCCCAAACCCATATAGCCAATGCTAAGGTGAAAATATATATACAATTAAAATTAGCTCATGAAACAAGCTGTTGAGTGGAGTCAGAAAGCAGGAGGGGGCAAAAAAGAAACACTCTGTTAGAACAGAGTGGTGGGGAGATCAATGGTGAAAAGGGACAGGAAGGGGAGAGAGTAGGGAAGGCGAGTAGGTCTCTTCCTGATGGGTCAGGGCTGTATCAGGCAACAGCTGCTCTGCATTGAGGGTACTTACCCAGAACTCACCCTCTTTACATGCACCTCCATGGATTTCTTGTGAGCTAACAGGCCAGTCTAAGCAATGATGTAATCCTATTCCCTTTTCCAGTCAGGGCCCAGGCTTAACCCAATCAGCCTTGGCATTTCCTTGTTGACCACATTTGTCCAGGGGCACCTGGGCAGGTCACTACAATTGGCTGAAGATGAGGTTTTTATTCTACAGATGAGAGAAGGCTTTCTCTCTTCCCACCCAACAGGAACAAGGAAATATGTTGTTCTACTTACTGCTGGCATCCATCTGCAGCTGTGAGAAAAGACAGGCTTGGACAAAGCCCATGCAAGATAGCCTGCCTGGAATCTCCTTTTCCGCTAGATTTCCTTCTCAAGTGAGTCAATTTAGGTCAGTGTTTCTGTTACTTGCAGCCTGAAACATCCAAATGGACCCCTCCCAGCCTGAGCCACTCTTAGACATGTTCCAGGAGCCACCTGACCCCCAGTTGGTGCTGGAGAACCTTCTGACTCTGAGCCCAGGACAACAGCAAGCCTGCCTCTGGTCACAGGTTGGGACTCCAAGTGCATCTGTTATTGTCCCTACCTAGATCTATGTCCCATATGCTTGTGAGTGCATCCTTGGGAAACCACTGTGTTTTTTTTTCCACACCAATAACCAATTCCTCAAATCTCCAGACACCAGCCAATTCTGACAACAACTGGGTGTCCTATAATCTAATTCAATCCTGACACTAACTACTTGGAGTTAACATCAGACTCCACAGGTTAAGGGCTCAGTCCCACAAGACTGTCCCCACTTCAGATGCCAGTTGCAAGTATCAGATACCCAGGTCATCCTCACTTCTGTCCAGCTCCCCAGGTGTTTCCTGCCACACACACACACACACACACATGTTCCATATTTGATAGAATGACTCATAGGATTCAGTAAAATACTAATTATTACCAGTTCATTATAAAGGATACAACTCATGGGCTTCCCTGGTGGCACAGTGGTTAAGAATCCACCTGCCAATGCAGGGGACACAGGTTTGAGCCCTGGTCCGGGAAGATCCCACATGCTGCAGAGCAACTAAGCCCATGCGCCACAACTACTGAGCCTGCGCTCTAGAGCCCGCAAGCCATAACTACTGAGCCCACGTGCTACAACTACTGAAGCCCACGCGCCTAGAGCCCATGCTCCGCCACAAGAGAAATCACCACAGTGAGAAGCCTGTGCACTGCACCAAAGAGTAGCCTCCACTCAACGCAACTGGAGAAAGCCCACGTGCGGCAACGAAGACCCAATGCAGCCAAAAATAAATAAATAAAATAAATAAGTGAAAGGATACAACTCAGGAACAGCCAAATGGAAGAAATGGGGACAAGATATGGGGAAGGAGGGTGTGTGGAGTTTCCATGCCCTCTCTGGGCATGCCACCCTTCTAGCACCTCAAATGTGTTCACCAACCTGAGAACTCTCCAAACTCTGTTGTTTAGTAGTTTTATGGAGCTTCTAATACATAGGCATGATTGATGAAATGGTTGGCCATTGGTGATTAACTCAGTCTCCTCACTGGGGATTGGGGGGTGGGGCTAAGTGTTCCAACCCTCTAATCATGCCTTGGTCTTTCTGGTAATGAGCCCCTATGCCTGAAGCTATCTAGGGGCTCCCAGCCACCTCATCTCCTTAGCATACAGAAGATACTCTATCACTCTGTAGATGCCATGGTCTTAGGGGCTACATGACAGGAACCAGGGGCAAATATCAAATACTTATTTTTTACTGTACCACAGGCTCCATTCTCAGTCCATGGAGTTGTGTTGAAGGGACTCCATGTCTGCCTCCAGGAGTGCCCATGTGGTAAGGTTTGGCCAGTCAGAGCATTTATCCACTTGGTCACAATGGCTGTCTCAGTGGTGAACTCATGAAATAAGACAAACCAATGAGAGTCAGAATATAGAATGGAAAATCCATTGAGAAAGAAAAGAATTTTCTGTCCTGCTATGCCCTTCTGGGATTCTGAAAGAACAGAATGTTCCCCCTGGACCTGCTGGAGGTCATCTTGTACCCATATGGGGAGAGCCCACCTGAGAATGAAGGAAGGCAACCAAAAAGAGAGCAAGGCTGAGAGTGGGTCAGAGGAAGCCCAGCTCTGATAATATCATTTGACCTCTTAGATTCACTTGTGCCTGAGCTTAGACCATGCCCAGACTTTTCATAAGTGACCAAATAAAATTTCCTCAATAATGAGCTGGATTTCTGGTATCTGCAACTAAAATGGCCCCAATTAGTACATACCAACCCATGCCTACAGGGCCACCAGGCTGTTATGGGGTCCGCCCCAACTGCCCTCTTCACTCATACCCCAAATCCTCACTCCTTCTTCATTCTTAGAGTTGGGTCCCCTCAGTCAGGAGGCCTAATTTAAGAATCTTCTAAAATGAGCGGGACAGGTGACATTTGCCTTCAGGATGTCAAGACATCCAGAGGGCAGGCATAGAGTTTTTCTGCACTCCCACTTTCTCTATATCAGTGAGGGCTGTATTCAGATACAAATAATGGGAAATCTTCCACACAGTGGTTTAAAAAAGAAGCACAAAAGAATACAGAAGGACCCAGGCTCCTTCACCCTCCCTTCTCCACCACGCTTAGTGTGTGGTTTCCATCCTCATGCATCTTCCTTCTAGCCAGAAATGCATCTTGGTTGGAATGTGCCCTGAGGGAGGGGATCTTTATTTACTTATGTATTCCAAGTTCTTAGAACTGCTGCTCAGTCAAAATGAGCTTAATGAAGGAGTGAATAGATGAATGGATGGATGGATGCCGTACAGGAAAACTGAGTTTTTAACCTCCTATAGCCTCTACAGTGGAGTCAGGCGAGAGAGGAGGGGCTGGAATGGCCACTGAGTGATACCTCACAGCACCTGCCACCCATTCCCCAAGTTGGCATGCGGTCTCCTGGCTCTCCCCATGGCCCTTCATCCTCCACAGGTAGGATCTCTTTTCATACATCTGAGCAGGTCTGGATACCCCCACCCCAAACTTTCTTAGGAGATTCTCACCCACCAGGGGGCATATGCTTCACTGGGAGATGTGTTCTCCACGTTTTGGTAACGTCTCCTAGGGCAAAAATGATTGGCAGGAAGGAGATCCAACTGTAACTGCAGCCTGGGTAACAAGCTGCTCCCCCCTGCCTTCAGTAACAACATTAAACCAAACTGGCACAATTTCTGAGTAAGGACTAATAGGAATATTGCCTGCATTCATACCTGATGTGCTGCAATAATGTGAGATTTATCTTCAGCGAAGATGTACACAGTCAATAGACCGAATTTATGTCTATTTTTGCTCCAAGGGCTGGGGACAGAATCATTCAATGTATGGAGGGTATTAGGCCTGTGAAGGAGAATTTGACTGAGGGTCACTGGGAGCCACCGCCCCCCCAATTCTGCCATCCCAACACTGCACAATCTCCCTACCCTTGGCTCCACAATCCCACTACTTCTAATAGGTTCTTCAGTGGTCTCTTGATGGGTCATCAGAGATAGCTTTTTTATAATTGCAAAAAGGAACACAATATTTTGAAAATAGAAAAAAAATGTAAAGTAAAAACAATTACCTTCTTGGCCTTATTCACACGTGTGAACTTATTTTACAGAGTGATAACCAGAGATTTAGTTTGTATTCTGTGTCTACGCTCAACAGTACATCATAAGCATTCTTCACATTGCTACAACTTGTTCAATATATTAATAGCTGCATAATCATCCTTAAATTTGTTGTACCATAATTTGCTTAACAAGTAAATGAGCTTATTTCCAACGTTTTGCCCGTATAGCTAATGCTGCAATAAACATCTTTGTGCACATAGTTTTATTTTTCTTGTGTTGCACGTTGTTTTAAAAGCAGCATGAAGCCTGGTGTCAGCTCTGGACTGGCAGTTTGCTTTGCAGTAATCCCCAGGTGAGAGAAAAGCTGCTGGGACTCTAATATTAGTTTTGAAGCGGATCACAAATAAATGGAAGCAGCACGGCCTCCCAGCTGGATGACAGGTCTGAAGAGAAAGATTCGAAACCCCACTTCTACTTCTGGAAGAAACCAGCGGCATTCACCTGGCAGGAAGTAGGATCAAGCAGCCTGTGTGGTTTTCCTGCAGCAGACAGAGCTGCCCTTGTCTCCTGTGCCACTGGGCTATGTCAGCTCTGGGGGCTATTTCTCCTCCACTGATGTTCCCTTGGCAGGCTGACAGTCAAGGTGCCCTGAGTTACTAGGATCAAGGTGTAGGCACCTGACTCAAACTAGACCAGTCAGATGCTTTCTTCCTGAAGGGATGCAACGCTGACTTAGCCCAACAGCTGTGCCCTGATGAAGCCACCCCTCTGTTCCCACTGCTCAGACTCCCAGAGTCGGCTCGGTGTTGTCCTTTCTGAGACTGGCCCTGCTACCTTGCCTTCACCAGACAGCTTTCCAAAAGAGTCTCTTTCTGTACACGTCTCTCCAGCCCGTGAACAGAGGGTCCTTCCAGATACAGCCAGGACCCCTGGCAACGGGCCCTAGGGATCCCAGGGGCCACCACCCAAGGTCAGCCTGAGGACCAGCAGTCAGACATGAGGGCTGGTCTGCCCAGGCTAGCTCAGCCCAGCTGGCGTCTCCTCTCTCAGTCATTCGTCACTCTGACCAAATAAATCTTGACAAAGGACAAGGTGATGCCTTCAATCCTGCTAAAAGGTTCCCACCCCAGCAGCCTGTGCCCACTCAGCATCAGCCCCAGGCCCCACCCGAATTCCTGGAGGAGCCTCTGGCTTCCTGGCCTGGGCCAAGTACCAGGAAATCCAGGCATCTTCTGAATTCTGAGCCTGGCACCAACCGGCAGGACTGAAATGAGTGAGGGTCCTAGAGCTGGCCAAGACTGGTCCCCACCCCAGGGACACCACCTCATTAGCTGGGACAAGTTCACTGGGCAAAAATCTCACTTCTCTGAGCTTCAGTCTCCTCATCTGAAGAATGGGCATACAATCCCTATGTTTGAGAGTCCTCAGGAGAATTAAATTCTGGACTCAGGACCTTTACAGGTTCCAGATCTGAGCCGTTTTGTCTCTCATCACTCCTCTGTCTACAGGGATTTTCATAGCATCACTCAATCCAACGCCAGGCCCACTCTCATGGAGGTGGCCTATGAGCCCTGGGCTTAGAGGACCGCCAGTGTGGCAGGTCCTCACTCCCCACGTCCCGCCATTACTTCCCTGACGCCACCCCACCAGGAAAGGGAGGGAAGGCTGCCACTTCCTTCATCTAGTGGCCCTTTTGGAGGTGAGAAGACCTTGGGTCACTTCCATTTTTTGAGGTTCTTGGTATATTAAAAATGAGGAAATTTACAGTAACTGTGGTATAACTTAAGTGTCCACACAAAAAAGTATGAAACAATAGTATTCATATTATTGACAAGACAATGGCAGAAAATGCAGTATATTTTCTGGTGAACTCTAAGCAGTATATCTGGGGTAGGACAGAAGCTCAAATTTGCAGGACGGCCATCTACTGCTTATGATCTGCTGGAGCTGGGCCTGTGACCTCAAAGTCTGAATTTCTAGAAAAAGACATAACCAAACCCAATGCAGAAACTTCATTTGATCCCATTCAAAGAAAACATGGGGGCCAGGGGGGGATTTTTAGACGTTTAGGAACCTTTGAATAGGGTAAGATATGGATTATTTTACAGAATTGCTATTCATTGTTTTGGTCATGGTAATATAGAAGAACAGCCCAAAGGGTCATAAAATGGTTCAGGAAAACAATTTAAAAATAAAAGCGATAGGTAAAGCAACCAAATGTTAACACTGGCTGAACCCAAGTGATGAGGTACAGGGCTTCACTGTGCCATCCTCCAACTTTTTCTTATACTTGAAGTTTTTAGTTAGGAAAGATTAAGAGTTTTGGATTACCAGTACAAATGTATTTTACATTTTTCTAAATAAAATGCTGTTACCTTGTGCCCCTGCTTGCAGTGGGGCTCCCAGTGCCTGCGTGTACAGGACACTGACCAGCCTGAGGGTCTATCCATTCAGGACAGTCTGTTCTGGGTAATGGCTGTGGGAGGGCAGTACTGCAGTCCTCACCCAGGCAGCCACTCAAACCCTCACAAGTCCCTGTGCCTCCAGTAGCAAGTCAGAGGGAAATGGGGTGACTGCAGCAGCTATAGCTTCCAGGCACCCATCATGTGATTTGTAGCTCTCAGGACTATAGAGGGAGAGGTCATTAGTATCACTTCACAGAGGGAAATTGACCTCAGAGGGAACGTGAGCTTGCAGAGGTCACACAGTTGACATGTAGCCAAGCAGGGATTTGAACCAGTGGCATTCTGGTACACCACTCACAATAGTCGAAAGGTTGAAGCAATCCAAGTGTCCATTGACAGCCTGATAAACAAAGTATGGTATATACATACAAGGGAATATTATTCATCCTTAAAAAGGAAAGATTCAGACACATGCTACAACATGACTGAGCCTGAAGGACATTATGCTAAGTGAAATAAGCTAGTGACAGAAGGACATATACTGTATGATTCCACTTATATGAGTGGAATAGTGAAATTGGTAGAAACAGAAAATAGAATGGTGGTCCCAGGGGCTGGGGGGAGGGAAAAGTTATTGTTTAGTGGGTACAGAGCTATCAGTTTTACAAGATGAGAAGAGGCTGGAGGCGGATGGTGATGACAGTTGCATAATAATGTCAGTGTATTTGAGGGCTTCCCAGGTGGCGCAGTGGTTGAGAGTCCGCCTGCCGATGCACGGGACACGGATTCGTGCCCCGGTCTGGGAAGATCCCACATGCCGCGGAGCGGCTGGGCCCGTGAGCCATGGCCACTGAGCCTGCGCGTCCGGAGCCTGTGCTCCGCAACGGGAGAGGCCACAACAGTGAGAGGCCCGCGTACCACAAAAAAACAAATAATAATAATAATGTCAGTGTATTTGATATCACTGAACTGTGCACTTAAAATGGTTATGACGATAAATTTTATGTTGGGTGTATTTTACCACAATTTTTTTTTAAGGTAGCTTTGTATCACTACTTATAAATGAAAAATCTCTTGACCTAATGGAAAGGTCTCCATAAAATTAAAGACTATTACACTCCAAACGCAGGTTGTTGTTAACATTGCTCTAGATGCTGGTGCCTGCTGAAGCTGTGTACGAAGACCTCATCCCACTTTGTTTGAAGGGGGATCGTGTTAAAAGCACTTTAGATCCAACTTTCTCCTTGACAAATTCAGAAGGGCCAAAACAGAGCTTGAAAGGACCTGCTTTCTCCCCAGCTGACTTTACAGGGTGGCGTCTGTGGGTCTCTGTAATTGTTTCTCGTGCCAGGGGGCAGGAGGACCCCACACTCTGCAACACCCTTGTAAGGACAAGGTAGTAGGGGGCATGAGCTTTTCAAGCAGGGGCAGGCCACAGCATGTTAAGTAATAGGAGCAGAGTAAGAAGACCCCACCACAAACAGCCCTACCATGTAGGCCCGAAGAGGCCCAGGACTGTTTGGAAAGGGAATTCCTAGGTCTCAGGTGCCTGAGCAGAGGTACCTTGGTTCCAAGGACTCCTTGCCCTGTGAGAGGGGTCCAGCTGTGAGAGGGCCAGAGCAGAGCCCTCTTTCAGTACAGGGCCTAGGATGGTGGCCTGGTTACTTCCTGTATGCAAGTAAATAAAACGCAGTCTCAGGACAGGACATGGACTAGACAAACAAAGGTAGTGGGGATGGAAGGGAAGGAATTGGAGGGAGAAATTGTTAAGAATGTCCATAAGAAGGCACCAGTGGACATCTGATGTGTTGGCCTGCACTACATCCATACCCTTCCCTGGAAACTGCACCTCAGCTTCCCTTCGGGATGCTGCCTCTCTCTGGGATTCTCAGTACAGTTGGTTGAACAAGGATGACTTCCACCCCCTTTCTACTATAGGAGGCAGGAGATCCAGGCCTGGCTAGTCAGAGATGCCATCCTTCCTCCCCGCTTCATGGCAATGATGAGTATGCTGCCCAATATCATATAAGCTCCTGAATTCAGCTACACCCAAATCTAGACTCACCCTTCCCTTTCATTTATGCTTTAGAAGGGTGCACAGCTTAACTGATACGGTGTGTGTGTGTGTGTGTGTGTGTGTGTGTGTGTGTGTGTGTAGGGTAGTGTGTGTGCTGGGGGGTCTGGGGTGGGGGGAAAGTCTCACCACAGTCTCCACCTTGTCCAAGGGCCTCTGGAGGCTTCATCTAGTCTGTAGGGGTCCTTCCTAATAACTCAGATGTCCTTAAAGATCCGGGCCTAGTGAGCCCTTGTACTCTTATTTGCACAGAAGCATCCTCCCTCCTGTGATGCCAACTATATGACTTGGAGTTGACCAGTTGAAATGTGAAATCCCATTGATATTTAATCTTTAAATTAATTTTAAAGTTTTAGCTCTTTTTCTTTTGTAACCTCATCTCAAACTCTTCCAGAGGCCCTTGGAAAGCCCCCAGGCTCCAGATCCTAGGCGCATCACGCCTGACGTATAAACACGGCCGGACGCAGGTTAAGAAAGCGCCGGGGCCTCCTAGGGCCCTCGTGCAGGCGGGCGGGAGCGGACAGGCCCTCGCACGCATGCGCGTGGAGGCGGGGCTGAGCCCCAAGCCTGCGCCGAGCCACCCGGCTGACAGTGGGCGGGGCGGTGGCGAGCGCGCGCCTGAGGCAGCAGCTCGGCGACCGGGACTTTGTGCTCCAGAGACCCTTCTTCGGGCGCATCTCCCACCCCTGTCGTGTCCTTGCGAGGCGCCCCCACTCGGCGGGACCGGCCCCGGGGAATGGAGAGGGCCCGCCCCCATGGCCCTGGAGGGACCCGGAGGAGACTATCGCGCGCGGGCTGACCCGTCGTCCTCGCCGAAGGGGCCCATGGGCGCGTCCCCGCGGGCGAGCCGCGGACGTGAGGGCGGCGAGCAGCAGGGCCGCGGCACCGAGGAGGGCCGTGCTCGTGCCCGGCCCTGCACCGGCCGCGCGCGTGCGCTCCCACAGCCGCGGCGGCCGCGCCCGCGCTGCCTCTCGGCGCCGGCCCGGGAGCCCGGTCCGAGAGCAGCGGCGGCGGCAGCCGGAGGGACGATGAGCGGTGCGGCGCGGGCGGGCCCGGCCCGGCTCGCCGCGCTCGCGCTGCTGACCTGCAGCCTGTGGCCGGCGCGGGCAGACAACGCGAGCCAGGAGTACTACACGGCGCTCATCAACGTGACGGTGCAGGAGCCCGGCCGCGGCGCCCCGCTCACATTCCGCATCGACCGCGGGCGCTATGGGCTCGACTCGCCCAAGGCCGAGGTCCGCGGTCAGGTGCTGGCGCCGCTGCCCATCCACGGAGGTGAGTGCCTGGCAGCGGAGAGAAAAGCCGTGGCGAAGCGGCGGGCGATGGTCCCCGGTCCCTGGCCCCGCGGGAGCCGCAGCCTGGGCGCGGGGGCCGCGGGCGCGGCGCCCCCACCCCGGCCCGGATTGTCGCGCAGCTCGGGCGGCCCCAGGGTCGAGGTTCCCGTCTTGTGCACCCCCGCCTGCTCACTGCTGGGATGAGGCTTCAGACGCGTTGTTGGGTTCTTCTTTTGAGAAAGACTTAGAACGTTCCTTTTGGTTTAGTTAGCTTGTTTACAGGAAGGCATTGAACTGCGAGTTTGCAGGGACAGCTCAGACAAAGGAGGTGGTGGAAGAGCGCAAAACTAGTTCATGATGGATGAGGTCTTAACCTGTATTTTGGAATCCGCAGGTTCGGTCCCGAAATCACAGACTTAGCGCTGCATTGAATCTCAAAGGATGACGCCCTTTTCTAATGTAGAAGCGTGCCGTTTTTCTTAAGTGGCAGGTGAGAGGAGGGTGGAGGAGAAAAATGGGCATCTTCCCTGTTGCTTTTGGCTGTGATTCTGCCCCACCAGCTTTACTGTAATTTGACGCCTGAAAATCACACGTTATGAAGAATCCAATACCCATTGGAACCTGTAGCCAAGTCTTCAGGTCACGGGAGTCTACCAAAGGGGAAATAGGTAAAATTTTCGAGAGTTGTCTCTGAAGCGTTTGGCTTAACCTTACGTCTTCCTATTATCATAGGCTCTGTTTAATTATTTGGTATAAAGCATATATTTGTATAAATTTCTGGCCATGTTTTAAAGGAAACTTTTCCCACACTGTGGAGTATGATTTTGTTTTTTGGCCCACAGCAAACTTTTTGGGAAAATGCCTACTATTCTTCTCAACCTCCACCCACTCTCACCCTGAGAATGCTGAGAGGGGACTTTTTTTTAAGCTGCTGTTCATGTTAACATGACCTAAACTAGGCAACCTAAATAAGGTAATGGTGTTTGGTGTTATACTCTATAATATTAAAACATCATGCGCCTTCTGAGATCTGTATTTGAATGCTAACGTGCTAAGCTGTTTTCTTCTTTGAGGCAATCTAGCTGAGGAAGAAGAATCAGGTAAGGCTTTGACTGTAGCCTGTCCCCAGTTTACACCTGCCTTTTAAAAGTTCATTTTTACACCAGTAATCAAGTGTTAGGGTACACTTCTCATCTCCACTTTGTTAAAAAAGGCAGTTAGGGTCCCACCTTGCCCACAGAAACAACTTTGGCCTTTGGTTCATTCAGTAAATATTTGCTTGCTTGTTCTGTGCCATTCACTGTGGTTGGGACACATAATGTTGCCAAACTATGGCACTGACAATGGTAGTCTATTTTCTGGTGCTGAGATCTGTGACGGTCACGTGGAAGGGGAGGAAGAGGAAGAGAGAGAGGCAAACTGTTCTAGAGCAAGAGCTGGCCCTGTGCAGTATTTTGAAATCTGTGGTTTGCTTTGGGGCTTGATTGCCCCAGGCACCCCAAATACATGATCCTCATTTTAGATACTTACCTCATAAGTGATCCATGTTCTGAAACTACTTGTTGCTTGCCTGTCACCCCAAACAAAAGCTCCATCTTTAAGAAAACTTGTTTTAGGTGTTTGGATAGAAAGGTATTGGGCACTGTTGTGTGGGTAAAGGTTAGTCCTATTCCCCTGTCAACGAGGTGGTAGCATTAAAGGATTAAAGGTTCTGAGTTGTGCTGTACATAAACTGTGTGACACTGGGAAAGTACTTTGTGACTCTAAGAAAGTAATTCGGCCTTTTAGCCTCAGTTTCATCTGCAAAGTGGAATGGTGAAATGTTTACACCATAAGGTTATTGAGAAGTTTAAATGATTCCTGCATTCTTACAAGAGGAGATTTGTTAACCTAAATGAATCTCTAAATTGGTGGAGTTTAAACACGGCATCAATGTGAATACATTGGAGCAGTGTGTGGAAACTCAGTCTGCAGTCAGTTTCCCTGAGTGTCTGTCTTCTCTTCCTGTCCTCTGTTCTCTAGAGGCTCAATTTGTATCTGCACAGCATGAGATTGCTCCATGTTTTCTCATGGTGTTGGTGGGATCCTGCAGGTTTGGGTCTGGCTTTGTACTAAGAGGTCTGCAAACATAGGTTCTTTCAATCCAGCAAATACTAATTGAAAACCTACTGGTACCAGCCACCATCCAAGGCACTGGGGCAGAGGGAGGGGCCACAGCAGTGAACAAAACAAATCTCTCTCCTCTTCCTGAATCTCACAGTCTAGTGGCGGTTTTTATGTCAGTTTACCTGTAAATTGTTTCTAAACCGATGGATTAACATGAAATCTAAGACATTTTTGTGCTTTTGCAGCAGGAATTTAGGAATTTAGGATTTTATTTTTGTTTCTTGGTTTTTTGGCTGCACCATGCACTCGCAGGATCTTTAGTTCCCTGACCAGGGATTTGCAGAGTCCCAACCACTGGACGGCCAGGGAAGTCCCAGCAATGTATTTTAAAAACAAGAATTGTGGTAGAAATCTCTTAAAACTTTTCCTGTTTAAGAAAATGGCTTATGTCAATTATACCTCAAATAAAAAAAGAAAGAAAACGGTTTAAAATTTGAGTAATATTTGGGTATTTCACATTATGATATTCTTGATGTAGTGAGTCTCAAATTTTTGTATTTTTAGAAAAAATTATGCATTCCTTCTGACTCTTAAGCTCTTATAATTTGATTCTTAACATGTTTATTGAAGATTTACTGTGTGTTGACACTGAACAAAGTGATGTTCAAATTACAAAAAACAGTTATGAGACAGAATTCCTGGCAAAAAAAACAGCTGTGGTCAATAGATGGGAAATTAATGAAAATTCATTTTGAGGACAAATGTTTGGTAGAAATAAACATAAAGACAAAATAACTTTACAGTTTTCCTAGAGCTTAACATGATGACTCATTTTAAATCTATGACTTGGTTTGTGAAAATAAAAACCTTTCTTGTTATTTTGCATTGTTTCTATTGATTAGGCATGTATGAATTACTGAGCAAGATTTATTTGTCCTATATCTTTAAAGGGCAGATTGGCTATTTTTTCCTTAGATGCTTTAGTATTTTAAAAGTACATTTTGGAAACTTTAAACTTTATAAAATATTTCATAAACAAGTGTTGTACTTTGAAAATATATTCTTTATCATTAAATAGATGTAAATGGAGATTCATTTGTTTGGTGACAGCAAATTTCATATTTTAACTGATAAAGAATTCATTTTTAGAAATGGACTTTTGAAAGAACACACCTTATATTTATGTACAGATCGTGGTTGTTCATGGTTGCTTTCTTACTACTTACTCAAAGGGTGAGCTTAGATCTAGAAACAAATGTAAACTAGCTAGCATTTACTGTGCAGTGGACATTGTAAATGTGCTTTATGTGTGTGCACACTAACTTTTTGTTTGACCCTAGCGTGGGGGTTGGGAGAGGAGAAGGCCCTGTTGTTGATGATGTCATTTTGTATGCAGATGTGCTGGTGGGAAGAATTTGGTAATGGCCACTTAGCCTAGAAATGTTCAGGATTGGATGTTACAGCCTTGGAGAGCAATTTTACCAAATAATAAACTTTTTTTGGCCATCTTGCTGACTGTAGGATTACAATAACATTTTTTTAAAAAATCTTAGATTCTTATGTTTTATGTGATTCTGTTGGAAGAATCCATTAAGCCTGAATTTGGTTTTTAAAATTCTGAGAGTAAAGGCGATTAATGTGGAAACAAGATCTTGGATGAAAAGGGCCATGTGATGTTCAGTTTCATAATGGCAAAGGCAGGGGCTACTGGATATAGTTAGAGATTTCAAAATATTCAGAGAAAAAGTAAGTGTGATCCTAGAAGCAGAGATCCTGAAAGGAAGGAGAATTCAGGAGCTGGAGGCTCTAAAAACCAGATTTTGATATAAATTAGATGACCAAGCAATATATGATAAATTATATTTGTGTTGAAATTTAATAATTTAGAATTTAACAATTTAGAAAATGTTTTCACATACTGTATTTTTCCTTTGCTTTTGAATGATTCATTAGCATATAAATATTTGAATATATATATTTAAACATTTGACCTCCCCACCAAATATCCATCCTGCTGCCATCCCATTTCTCTGTTTCTCTTTATGGCAAAGTGTTGTCTATACTTGTTGCCTTCAATTTTTCCTCCTGTTATTCTTCACATTGTGAAGTTCTTTGATTGTTGTGCCAGTGATTTTGATAAAGACATGACATATTTAACTGAAATATTGGACTACAGGATCCTTAGGATCTCAGTATATGGAATGGTGGGCTGAAACTAAGAAAAAAGTTAACAGGAATGAATATGTAGTCTTGATTTGGGTAAAAAAAAAAATAGCTGCAGGGAAGGGAGTTGAGAGGAGATAAGGCTTAGAGCTGCATGTCACAGGACAAAGCCTGCTCACTGACGAGCTCATTCTAATCTTGCATGCGTTTGAGCATCTGGATCCTGGGGAGCACTGGTCGCACTTCGTTATAGGCCAAGCACACCTTTAGTTCATGTTCAATTCTGACTATGAGTTTTAAGAGATGAACAAACTACAGAGCATTGTTTTGAATATTACAAAAGGGAAATCCTTCATTGAAGGAACGTTCGATTAGATGGCTTCCAAGATTCCCTCCATCTTGAACAAAGTGTGACTGTAAAGTAATAAGACAAATCTTGTTAAACAAACCTGCCGGAATAAAACTATTAAGGTTACTGTTTTTTTCACACCAGTCACATGGGTGTGTATGTGTGCATATATATATACATACATACTGTACAACAATGAAAACAAATTTAAACATTTAGAACTTGTTTTGTGAGATTATCTTTTTGATTGAACAATTTGAAAAATACATGCAATATACCAAATCTTTGTCTTTTCTGGATAGATTTTAATTTTGACAATTGAAAATTATTTTTGATGCAGTTTTTTAATGTGCTTGTGAACTCTTTCTTTAGATAATTCTCAAAGAAGTCTGGTAGTGTTTTGGACCATGTCCACATCACTAGGATGCATGGATAGTCCTCACAGCTGGTTCTTTTAAGTATAGCAACCTTGACTTATTTACAAAATGAAATTAACTTGTCAGGATCATCAACATTTGTTTGTTTTATCATCTTAGAGTATTTTATGCACTAGGCATTCATTTTTTTCCGTAAATCATAGTAAGTGTAGATTTCTTTACTGCTGGAAGCAATTTTGAGTGAAATAAAGGGAACCCTTCAAATGTCAAATGAAGTAAATTAAAAAGTCCTTGATAAGCACCTACTCTGTGCTTGTGTTATACAGGTTCTGTGGTGTGTGCAAAAGACATAGTATGTAATTCTGCCTGAGAGAACTTGGTTTTCTTGTTGAGATCAGTCTTGTCTGGATGGCACAAACAGGACATGCCATTGTAGAAGGTGGTGCAAGCTGTCTGCAAACTCCAGCCAGGGGGCCAGCCACCTGTTATTGTAAACAGAGCTTATTGGAACACAGCCATGCCCATTCACTCACATGTCTGTGGTTACTTTCAAGGTACACTGGCAGAGTTGAGCAGTTATTACAGGAGCCTGTATGGCTTCCAAGCCTAAACTACTTATTCTTTGGCCCTTTAAGAAAACTTTTGACAACCCAAAATCCCTGTTCTAAAGGTTCATTTATACCTTAGTTTTTCCCATTAAAACTATGTTATGGATTTATGGGTGAGAATTTGATTACTCAGTTGTCCAAAACTGTGAGCTCTTGGAAATTAGGGACAGTGTCTTCTTTGTTTCAGCCAAACACCTAGGACTGTGCCTGGTACTAGCAAGCCACTGTAATATGTGATTGCATTTAATCCTGTGGTGCTTGGTCTGGTAGTGAAACTGATAGCAGGCATTGCTGGAAGCTGTATGGTGGGATGGGGGATGGTGGGGTGTTGATGGACAGAATATACTGTAGGGCCTCTGTTATTATGCTAGATCGTAAATGGTACAGAGATCAGAGAAATGAAAAATTATTTGGACTTGTAGTCTAGAGAAGTTCCATTGAAAATGTGGAAGTTGAAGTCAAACTTGATTAGTTCTGCTTCCAGCCACAATGGAGTAACAGACACCAGGTTTATCTTGCCACCTCAAGTGACTGGAAAACCTGACAAAGTTGTTTTAGAAATAGGTCAAAAAACAGCACAAGACAGTGATCCCTGAGAGAAAGGAAATAAACAACAGAGCTCTGTGACCGCCTCAGTTTACCTCCTGGAGAGTTTCCAAGCTGCAGCACAGGGAGGGGGGTACCCAGAAAGAATCTGGTGGTCTCCCCGAGTTGATGAGACAGAGTTCAGAGCTCAGGGAGGCAAAGGCAGCTTGAATGTGTGAGGAGGTCAAGTATAGGAGAGGAGGGAGCTGCACAGAGAGCAAGCTCTGGAAAGCTGCAAGGGGTACCCTCAAGCCTTTGGTTGAGTACTGATCTGCACGTTTTATGGAGAACTGTTAAAACTTAGCAGGTGGAAGAATTGTTGGAGTTCGCACAAGGCTGGGAATAGTTCATATTCTCACTAATCAGAGTAGAAAGACCTGATGCACAAGGCATGGAGTGAGGCCAAATTAGCCCTGGAGAAAGCCTGTTCTGGACCCACCTACCAAAGCTTAGAAGCAGACCTTAAAAGGATCAGATTTATTCGAAGTAACTAATCCTGAACAAACCCCAATAATATTTAAAGGAATACAGTAAAATCCAGCTCCCCAAAACATGAAATCCAAAACTAGCATCCAATCAAAAATTAGCAGACAAGCTAAGAAATAGAAAAACATGACCCATAACCAGACAGGAAACAGGCAGTAGAAACAGTCCCAGAAATGGGGCAAATGATGGAATTGCAGATAAGGATGTTAAAACAGCTATAACAAATATACTCAGTTTGTTCAGGGAGGTAAAAGAAAACTTGAACATAATAAGGAGAGAAATGGATCTAAAAAAGACCCACATCAAACTTCTAGCAGTAAACTCAAACCTGAAAAAGTATAGGATTTATATTAACAGAGGAAGGAGTATACTGAGAGGATGGTATTTCCTGCTTTGGTGTTCTCTTTTTATCCCAGGCAGTGATATAGTTAATATATATTGGGTACCTACTGTGTACCAAGAATGGTGCCAAATACTGTACATGGATTATCATTTAATACTTGTAACAGCTCTCGGTGGTACTATATCCTCATTCTGTGGGTGGGAATTTAAGGCACTTCAGTCTTGCACTGAGTGGTTATTTTTCTTTATAGCACTTAACATGGTTGGAAATTATATATCTATCTTGTTTGTTTCTGAAGGCAGAGATCCTGTCTCAGTGTCCACTCTTGGCATACTCAGTGCTTAGTGTTGAGCCTGGAACATAGGAGGGTGGCACTGGTAATTAGTGTTGGACGAATTAAAGCGAGTGAGGTAATCCACCAGCTAAATCCTGTGGTGATTCAGTAGAGTTTGGACTTGATGTAGGTCTGTCTGACTGCAGAGCTTATACTTTAACCACATCTTGTATCGCTTCCCAAGTGGGTTTAATAAATTATGATATATCTATTTAGTGGAATGTTACACAGCCATTAAAGGGGATCATTGTGAAAGCTGGCTATATCCTACAAAAGTAAATACATAGTGATTGAACTGTGACTGTGTTAAATATGCTTACAGTGGACAGGGACTCAAAGTAATATGCAAAAATTAAAATGGTAGTGTTATGTTGATTGGATTGTGGGTGACATTTCTCATTTTCTTTTCTCTCTCATTTTTTGAAATTATTTTTAATATAAAACCTTCTCCATAGGGGGAAAGTCATACTCCCTAAAGTGAACAAGTATGTGTCTAAGGTTGGTATTTATTTTAAGTTTATTCCCTAGCTTCAAGAAGAATTGAATGAATTACAAGCAGTGGTTAGAATGAGTAGAAAACTGGAAGATACTAGAAATAACTGAAGAGGGCATGTTTTTCACCAGTAAGAAAAGAGGAACTCTCATGTTTTTCACCAATAAGAAAAGAGGAACTCTAAGACCAAGTATTCTTGTCTTAACAGGAATCAAGCTAAAATGTGTCGTCGTTTTGAGCAGTTAGTGAATCCTAGAAAGGGACAGGACTTGGCTTTTGTATGATATTTTTATCATGATGATATTAATGCTTTTATTGGTTTTGTTGGCTTTCACTGTTTAAGATCAATCTGTAGTTAAAGCATGAAGACTTAACTATGGGTAATCTCCACTTTTTGAAAGTTCGCTTTACACTTTGCTTTTATGAAAGACCTACATTAGTACCTTTTTTTTTTTTTTTTTTTTTTTTTTTTTTGTGGTATGCGGGCCTCTCACTGTTGTGGCCTCTCCCGTTGCGGAGCACAGGCTCCGGACGCGCAGGCTCAGCGGCCATGGCTCACGGGCCTAGCCGCTCTGCGGCATGTGGGATCTTCCCGGACCAGGGCACGAACCCGTGTCCCCTGCATCGGCAGGCGGACTCTCAACCCCTGCGCCACCAGGGAAGCCCTAGTACCTATTTTTGATTTCCTCTTCAGAAGTCTGAAGAGGATTTTCGCTTTTAATGGAAAAAAGGCAAGAAGCAAAAATAGCATTCAGCATTTGTTTTGTAGCCTGACAAGCCAGTGTAGAGGCAGCTGCACCCAGAGCAGTGAGAGCGGCCCCGCCAGGCTCCTGCCCCGGAACGACACTCAGCATCTTAACATTGAGCTGCTGTAGCTGTGAACCGTGTCTGTGAGCATCTGTGCTCTATCTTGATTTATTTTGTGGGTCCGTTAGCAAGATGTGTCCTGCAGTAATTGCTTCTTCTCTTTTTGCCATTTTGGCTTACAAAAGGTTTCACAGGAATGCTCGACTTTTGTGTAGCAGAGAAACCTGTATAATTGCAGACCAGAAAGGAAATGTTATCAACCTTAAGAGTATACAATTATAAATAGATGACAAAGCTGGAGAAATAGAAGAGAGAAAGGAGATATTAGGGACAGGTGAGGGCCAGTATCTTCATCTCATCTCACAGGTGAGGATTCAAGAGATAGTCTGTAATTGCAGAAACTAGAAAGGTTTAACTGCAGTGGAAAATAATGAAATAATAAAATCAGAAGAGGGGGAAGATGGAGAAGTGTTAAGTGAGCAAAATCCTAATTTGTGACATCGTAAATCCACAGACAGTGTCTAAAGTTGAGAAACAAGGAAATAATGGCTGTAAGCCTTTTTAGAACTAGTGGAAGGTGACCACCGGAAGAACTAAAAAAGAGCTAGTTAAAAGTGGTTGCCTCTGGCGACTGGGGGTGATGGGGTGAATGGGGCTGGTGCACTTTGCTGTATGCCATTGGGTGAATTTGTCTTTTTTAATCCATGTACACAGTATGATTCCCACTCTTTCCCCTGTGTGCACTGCAAATGAATTCTGCCCCCTATTTTTTTTTCTTTGAAGAAGCTCCCTGTTTTCCCAACATCTGAGCTCCTCTCCATTCATCTTCTCCATTCATCTTCTCCATGCTTTCTGTCGCCCAAGCAGCTGAATGTTGCTGGAGAAAAATCTTAGAACCCAACTGACTGAGGTTTGAGATCATAAAACTTAAGCAAAAATAAATGGGCACTTAACAATATCCAGTAATCCAAAAATATTTTCTTGTAAAGAAATAAGAGAACTCTTTGTGACAACAATTTTTTCTTCTCTCCACATGCCTCCTGCGACAGCTTCCTGTATCTTTACTTTTAGCCTAATCTTCTCCTCTGAGCTCTGGATTCATATATTCAACTGCCTACTTGGTATCTTTAACTTAAATTTCTCAGAGACATCTCCAGATTGATAAGCTTCAAATGGAGCTTTTAATATATATCTATTTTTTGCCTTCCAGTCTGCTACCACTGTTCCCCAGTCTTCTCCATCTCAGTAAATGACATCGCTGTCTGCTCTTGTTATTTAAACAGATTTCATCCTGGCTTCTTTTCCTCACATTCCACATCTGATCCATCCTCCACAGTTTACCTTCAGGGTGTATCATATCTATCTGTTGCTTGCCATTTTCACTCCTGCCATCTTAGTACAGGCAGCTACCATCTCTTACCCTTTTTTGGTCTTTCTGCTTTTTCTCTTCCATCAGTCTTTTCTCCCTGGTAGCCACAGTGATCTTGAAGCTTCACCCAGTCATGTCACTCCTTGCTTAAACTACCCTTCAGTGGTTTCTTATTGTCCTTAGAATGGAAATCTGAACTCCTTACTGTGGTATACAAGGCACTTGCTGCTTGGTCTGGCTCCAGCCTTTCCTTCCCTCAGGCCATTCATCTCACCCTTGCTCACCATGCTGAAGCTACCTGTATTCTGTTATTCTTTCGTTCCTAGGGCTTCTAAGTTTTCTTTACAATGTGTACCTTCTTGCTGGCGTCCCACTCACCTCTACCTCCTACTCTCCCACACAGTGTTTGCTGTATTAGTAGAGCTTTTTGGTTCTTTGATACTGTATAATGGCCAGTTAAAAGGGCCATGGAGATGGAGACATGGGGAAGGAATTTTAGAATCTAAGAACTTAACAGTCATCAGTGATCATCAAGTCTAACCACCCATCTGAGGCCTCAGCATTACTATCCAATGGTTTTACAACTCAAGCTTGAACAAATGAGTGACAGAAATCTACCACATTCATCTCTGGAAAACAGAATGTTAGAAAGTCTTTTTTTCTTTTGGAGGAAAAAAAGGCAGTTCAAAAATTTGTAGACAGTAGTTAATTTCCTTGTCTGACTCAAGTCCTCTAACCCTTAGACTTCATATTCCTATTTCTATTGACCATTCTTAAGAATATGGTATTGTAAACCATAGAAAGCAATATTCCACTTAAAGGATGCAGTGAGTTGAATAGTGTCCTACAAAACTTCATGTCCACCTGGAAGCTCAGAATGTGATCTTATTTGGAAATAGGATCTTTGCAGATGTAAGTAGTTAAGGATCAAGATAAGATCATACTAGTTTAGGGTGGAGCCTAAATCCAGTGACTGGTATACTTATAAGGAGAAGAGAGGATACAGAGAGACAATGGGAAGATAGAGGTAGACAGAGATAGGAGTTACGCTGCCATCGCCAGGGAGTGCCAAGGATTGCTGGCAGCCACCAGAGGCTTCGGAGAGAGACATGGGACTATTTCTCCCTTGAAGCCTCCAGAAGGAGCCAGCCCTGCCAGCACCTTCATTTCGACTTCTGGCCTGAACTGTGAGACAATAAATTTATGTTGTTTTAAGCCACCAGGTTTGTAGTCATTTGTTATGGCGGCCCAAAGAGAAAAGCATAATTGAACAGTATTGCAACTTGGTTTCACCAATGCAGAAAAGAGTAGAATGCTTTTTTTCCATCATTCTGAACACCTGCCTAGAGTCATGTAGGTTCTTTTGGTAGCCCTAATCACTGACTCATACTGAGATTACTGCTGATTAGACCTTCTAGGTCTTTTTCATAGAGGCTGCCCTAAGCCAAGTGATTTTACCTTTACAGGGTTCAGCCTGTTCATTCAGCCTTTCAGGATACTTTTTGAATCCTGATTTTTCATCCAGTCTTTACTCTTTCTAGCAGCTTTGTGTCACCCATGAAGGTGATGAGCATACTTCCTGTGTCTTCATGTAGGTCAGTGGTTCTTAACCTTCTGGGATTATGGATTCTTATTAAGACTTTAATGAAAACTGTGGACCTTTCTGATGAAAAATACTTATTTGTGTATATGTACACAGAGTTTTCAATAAAGTTTAAGAGGTTCAGATGCCTGTTGAGGCCTCAAGTGGTCCACGGACCCAAAGTTAAGAACGCTGCTCTAAGTTATTGATAAAAGTATCGAAGAGTGTGAATGAACAGACCCTTGTAGTGTGTTTCTAAAAACCTTCTAAAATGATTGACATTATTCCATTAATCAGCACTTCTGGGGGAGTGGGGAGGGCATTTAACCATTTTCTAATTTACTTTATTGACTTTGCATTTAGTACATATTTCTTTGTCTTATGATATCATAAAAGACATAATCAAGTTCTTTGATGGAAAAAAACAAATATATTGTATTTACTTTGTTTCTGATTTGCTAGGAAGGAGAAGAAGTGCGTTTTTATGGCTTAATAGTATGTTATTTTCCTATTGCCACTGTAATCAATTACCTCAAACCAGGTAGATTAAAAGAACACAAATTTATTATCCTACAGTTCTGGAAGTGAGAAGTCCTGAATGGGTTTCACTGGGCTAAAATCAAGGTGTTGGGCAAGACTGCATTCCTTCTGGATGGTCTGAGGGAGAATCCATTTCCTTGTTTTTTCCAGCTTCTAGAGACTGCCTGTATTCATTGGCTCATGGCCCCTTCCTCTATCTTCAAAATCAGCAGTGAGGCATCTTCAGAGCTTTCTGTGACTCTGATCTCCTACCTCTCTTCCACATTTAAGACCCTGTGATTACATTGGGCCCACCCACATAGTCCAAGGTAATCTCTTTATTTTAAAGTCAACTGATTACCAACCTTAATTCCCTCTTGTCATGTTACCCAACATATTCACAGGTCCCAGGGATTAGGATGGAGACATTGGGAGGATTGGGAGGAGGGCATTATTCTGTCTCCCACACATTGTAAACCTGTGCAAGCACCCCATGATTATAGCTTCCTCTTCTAAGTGTCTACAAATTATTCCTTGAATAATTATTTCTGAAATTTTTCTAGGGATTAATAGTACCCTAACTAGCCCATAGTCTACACAGTCCATCTTTATCAGTTTATAAATATTGGAGTGCTATTTACACAGGTTAGTTTTCTAATGTCTCTCTTCTGTGATTGCTCAAAGATCATTGTCAATGATGCAGTTTCTCATTTGCATGTTGTCACCAGACTATAATTCATCTGGATCAGAAATCCTAAACTCATGTGGGACAGCTCTTCAAATACTCATTCAGCAAATAATTATTAAACACATGTATGGCAGGCAGGACAAGAAGTTCCTTCATGCTGTCTGGTGGCTGTCTAGTGGAAGAAGCAAGGTGAGTCAGCCCCTGTGTATTGTCTAGTGGTGAAAACAAACATTAAACAGATAATAACACAAGTAATAATTTAATAATAATTCTTGGGGAAGGTATCAGGATGCTGAGAGAGCATAAATGAGAGAACTAATCCAATCTAGGATGCTCAGGGCAGGCTTCTCTGAAGAAACAATGTTTAAGCTGAGGCTAAAGCAGGAGCAGATATTAAACTAAGAGGGGCACAGAAAGGAAGACCATTTCAGGCCAGGAACATATATGAAGACCAAAAGGTACAAAGAAACCCTTGGTGTGCTTGAGGAACTGAAAGGAGTTGAGAGTAAGGGGAAGAGTGGTATACAGCAGAGGTGAAAAGGTGGGTCAGTACTTTCTAGGCTGTGTTAAGATTTTGGGCTTTATCCCAAGAGGAGTAGAAAATTATTGAAGGGTTGGTCGGTTCGTTTGTTCGTTTAATTTTTAATTATGGTAAAATACATGTAACATGAAGTTTACCATCTTAACCATTTTAGATGTACAGTTGAGTAGTGTTGACTAGATTCACGTTGTTGTGGAACCAATCTCCAGAAGTCTTTTCATCTTGCAAAACTGAAACCCTATACCCATTAAGCTATGCCTTTCCTTCTCCCCCCAGCCCCTGGCAGCCACCTTTCTACTTTCTGTCTCTATGAATTTGACTACTCTAGAAACCTCATATAAATGGAGTCATACAGTATTTGTCTGCTATAACATACACAGAAAAATACACCATCATAAGTCCACAGCTTGATGAATTACTACAGCAACCACATTGACGTCACTCTGAACCTTGTCAAGAAATAGAGCATTATGAGCTCCACAGAGCTCCCTGGGAGTCCCCTTTCAATCACTACTTCTCCCTTGCTCCCTCCCCAAAAGTAAATACTGTCCTGACTTTGAACACTAGAGATTATGCCTGCTTTTTAACTTATATACATAGAATCATGGTATGTATTCTTTTTCATCTTGTGATTAGTTTCTTTTGCTCACATCATACTGGTGAAATAAATTCATGTCATTGCATATAGCAATAGTTTTGTCAGTGATCCAGTGCATGAATATATCACATTTTACCTATTCTGCTGTTGAAGGACATGTGGGTTGCCTGTTTTTTGACTCTTACAAGTAATGCTGTCATAAACATTGTGTACATGTCTTGTTACATAAAATATATAACATTTTATTGGAGGTATGCTTAGGGAGTGGAATTATTCTCTCCCTCTCAATTTTCTTTCAAGCCTGGTATGTCCACAACAGTTCATCATCTTTCCTCCAAAAATCTGTTTCTCCTCCAACGTTTGCTGTTTCAGTCAACACCACCTTCTACCCAGTGTGTTATGCCAGAAACTAGGACATCATCTTTAGACCCCCACCCCCTCATATCTAATTAATTACCAAGTCCTGTTGATCCAAATTCCTGAATATCTCTAAAATGTATCTATTTCTCTCCACATCCACTGCAACCTTCTCTAATCTCTTACCTAGACTGTGGCCTCCTAACTGGCTTCCCTGTGTCTACTGGTGCCCTCTCTAACCCATTCCCTGTAGTACTGGGGCACAGACTTTTTTGGTTGTGCGTGTACATTTATCCCCAATATATGTATTATACTTAGAAATGTTAAACCACACTGTTGGTCTTCTTTGACATAGTACCTTAAAGCCTAACACTTAGGTTAATAGCTAATAACAGCTGTAATAAGTGTATTTCTAATAGTGTTTCATGATCATTTCTAATTTGGGGGCTTTCTTTTACAAATCTGATTAGTTGGGTTTTTTAAAACCTTTTATGGTAACTAAAAAGAGGTTGTACAGGAGTAGAAATGTCAGCTCTGCCAATTTATTTTTGCTTTATTTTGTAGGGATGTTTTTAAGGCATTGTCCATTTAATGAGGGACATTTAGTTAAAAGTAGATGGTATCATGTATAAATCCATGTAACTGAGTATATATGCTATTTTGCAATAAACTGAAAAAACACATGTGTGAGGGAGTCACTGACATCCGCTTTACATTTGTGGAATCACTCTTCATTCAGGATACCTCAGATACCATATGAGATACACAACCATCTGACATGGATTGAGAAAGGCAGCCTGTGTTAATCCATAATTAAATGTCATTAAACCTTTGTTTCTCATTTATTATTACAGAGTGATTTTTTTTAAAGTTGAGTAAATTTAGAAAGGTCACTAGATACAAGATCAATACAAACACACACACAGTCAATTGTACTTCTGTAGGCCAGAACAAACAATTAGAAAATGTATTTTTAATATCATTTAAAATGTCATTGGCCCTGAAAACTACAAAATACTGTCACAAGAAATTCCAGAACACCTAAGTAAATGGAAAGACATCCCATGTTCATGGATCTAAAGACTTAATACTGTTATAGTGACAGTACTCCCCCAAACTGACCTACAGATTCAATAACCCTAAGAAAATACCAGCTGGCTTTTTGCAGAAATTGGCCAGCAAAATGTATGTGAATGCAGAATTTTCAAAACAATCTTGCAAAAGAAAAACAAAATTAGGGGGCTACATTTCCTGATTTCAAAACTTACAAGTCACTGTGGACTGGCATAGACATATAGATCAATGGCATAGAACTGAGAACCGGAAATAAACCCTTAATTTATGATCAATTGATTTTTGACAAAGGTGCCAACACAATTGAGTGAGGAAAAGAACAGTCTTTTCAACAGAGGGTGCTGGGACAACTGGATAGCCAAGAAGACTGAGAAGGAGAAGAAAGAGACCAAAGAAATATATATAGTCTCAAAAGTTAAGTGGTTTGCTACCTCTGACACTGCTGAGGAGGATGGCATGCTGAGGACTGGGAAGTAGTCTTTGCATTTGATGATGTAAAGCAAAGTGACTAGAAATTTGGAAGAAAGCAACTATAACATTTTTAAGTTTGCAAACACCAGGGCAAAGAAAGCTGGGTAATTATAAATTATTTTAATGGGATGAGAGATTACTTAAAGAAACCAGCATGAATGCACAAGCTATGAACAGCAGTTTTACTGAACTGGGAGACCTATCCTAAGAATATATTTGCTTTCTTATGAACTCAACCCATTTCCAGGGTGCTTTAGCCCTGCTCTGGTCGTCTTAGTTCCCAGGTTGTTCTCCTTTACAGGGAAACAAGCAAAAAGGTTTTTGAGAAATGTTTTCATCCATTGTTTTGTTGGCCCTGAGTGGTGGACCTATTTCTTTCCTATTCTTCTTGCTCAGAAAAAACTTAAATCTTTTGGGAAGGGATTGAGAGAAGCCCCTTTGCTTGTTCCTGTCATTATTGGCAACTTTCAACTCTTTCTGGGCTTTTTAGTTTTGGGGAGAATTTTTATAAGTCTATATTGTCATCCTGCATTGGCCTTTACTTTGTACGAGTCTTCCTTAAAGTTGAATTTATCTTGTGCATTCTTGCTGGCTTCTTCATTTCCTTTCTCATCAAGATGATTTGTAATTACCCAGCTTTTTTGCCCTGGGTTTTGCACACTGTAAAATGATAGGTTGCTTTCTTCCAAGTTACTAGTCACTTCACAATCTGGGTATATGTTATGTTCTGGGTAGCATTTTCCTCTGGTTATCCCTAGCAATTATCCTTTGGGAGACAAAATGGACAGTAAAGCAGATCAGGAACTTGTTAGACATCCTGCTTTTAGCTAAATGAGATTTCTGCAGTTTTGTAGATGACTGGAATCCCTATCAGTACTCTATCTTGTCTGCCAATTTTGTGATCTGTAAAGAACTTTTGTATTTACTCCATTTGGCCAGTTGACCTTGGTATATTGCCCCCGTCAAAGTCTCATTTCTATCTCTCAGACATATTCTGAATTCTTCTTTTCACTTAAATTTTCTTGAAGGATGTACATTGTCTTGATGTAAAATAACTGCTTTTCCTTTTTTCCTCCGAATAGTAGGTTCTTAGGTAAAGTATTCTTTTCTATTATTATCGGCCAATCTTGAGACCCGCTTCAACAAATCTCATTGGTTATTTTGTATATTTAGGATAAACTTTAAATATTTTTCTCATTACTTACATTTATTGGTTTACAAACATCTCAGATTATGAAAACTTTAAACTTCCTGTTCTCATTTGTTTTCTTATATGAATAGTCTCTCACCGTGTTATTTTTTTTCTAATTGTCCTCCATAGGGACTGATTTCATGATTTTTTTTTTCATGTTCTCTTACCTCCTTCCTCAGCAGTTTCACTTAAAGTCCTTCCTTCAGTCAGTGGTCAGTTAGCCTCTGGACAAATACTTCTCCTGTTAGTGTGAGTGACATTGTTCCTAGCCCATAATTTTTTTTTTTTCATGAGAAAGTCATCTCTTTTAACTAACATCATTAATTCAAGGGATAGCAGCAATATCACACACTTAGCTAGCACCTGTGAAATGTAAGAAATAGTGGGGAACTGTGTCAATAGAAATTTGCATGAAACAAGGACCCTTGTTTTTGTGTATGGTGTAAGATAGTGGTCCAGTTTCATTCTTTTGCACGTGGCTGTCCAGTTTTCCCATCACTGTTTATTGAAGAGACTGTCCTTTCCCTATTGCATGTTCTTGGCTCCTTTGTAGGAAATTGATTGACCATATATGTGTGGGTTTGTTTCTGGAGACTCTATTCTGTTCCATTGATCTATGTGTCTGTTTTTATGCCAATATCATACTATTTTGATTACTGTAGTCCTGTAATATAGTTTGAAATGTGGAAGCATGATGCCTCTAGCTTTGTTCTTCTTTCTCAAGATTGCTTTGGCAATTTGGGGTATTTTGTGCTTCCATACAAATTGTAGGATTGTTTATTCAGTTTCTGTGAAAAATGTCATTGGACTTTTTGTAGGGGTTACACTGAATCTATAGATTGCTTAGAATGGACATTTTAACAATATTAATTCTTCCAGTCTATGAGCACAGATTATTTTTCCATTTATTTGTGTCTTTTTCAGTTTCTTTTGTCAGTGTCTTATAGTTTTCATTGTACGGGTCTTTCACCTCCTTGGTTAAGTTTATTCCTAGGTATTTCATTCTTTTTAGATTTGATGTATTTATTTATTTATTTTTTATTGACTGCGTTGGGTCTTCGTTGCTGCACACAGGCTTTCTTTAGTTGCAGCAAGCAGGGGCTACTCTTCACTGCAGTGAGAGGGCTTCTCACTGCCGTGGCTTCTCTTGTTGCAGAGCACAGGCTCTAGGCGCACAGGCTTCAGTAGTTGTGGCATGCGGGCTTCAGTATTTGTGACTTGCATGCTCTAGAGCACAGGCTTAGTAGTTGTGGTGCATGGGCTTAGTTGCTCCGCGGCATGTGGGATCTTCCTGGATCAGGGCTCGAACCCATGTCCCCTGCATTGGCCAGTGGACTCTTAACCACTGCACCACGGGGGAAGACCCTATTTCATTCTTTTTGATGTGATTGTAAATGGGATTGTTTTCTTAATTTATCTTTCTGATAGTCTGTTATCAGTATATAGAAACACAGCTGATT